>NC_073380.1:3188753-3827165 GCF_028641065.1 Leucoraja erinaceus | reverse complement strand
TTTGCACGAATTAAACATCCACCCCTAGAAAATAAAAACATTGCTCCCCTGGGTCCTCCCTGCAAATTAAATAGGGCATGTGTCTATGTAAAAATTTGTTCTCGCAAATAAAGCAGTTGGCTTCTGCCACATCGTCTTATGATATAAATTATGGTGGGGACGGTCGTTCCACCGACCATCCTGCGGTAGCCAGGATGTGGTCTATAGGCACGTCCATTCTTTTGGCCGTCGACGTTGATGCTGCCCTGGTGTAGTGAGATTTGTACATGTTAGGGTTTATCCCAGCAGCTTTTAGCACCTGCTTGAGCCATCTCAAAATGGTTGGGCTCATCACCCGATCATAATATTTTTTTATGACCGACCCACAACGGCTTTTTCTTCTTCCTCAATATTTTTTGGTTTTGTCGTCTCGTTGGATCAGGAGGTGAGGTTCATGGCACATAACCGTGGTTTCTGGGCGGTAAAGCCCGGAAATTCATTGACTGGATATATCTGTTCCTGGTCTGCTGGACGTTTGATCAGTCCCTCGGATAACGACTAGAGATCTGGTCTGGACGTCTTGCTGTGGAGCATGCTGTCCAGTCGCAATAGTGTATATGGACCTGGGCCCTTCTGGTGCAGATACAAGTGCCAATCAGCATGAGTGTTTTTGAGCATAAATTGTTCCAGGTTGAGGGATCTGGCTTGTGGCCATCCCCTGGGGTATGTCAGGACCACACTGACATCCCATATATATATGGGTGTACCTTGGTCTAGGGGGTTAGAGTTGTAAATAACCTTCATTAGTTTGACCATCAGTGGGTGGGACCCCATGGCCTGTTGTCCTGGAACTTGTTTTAAATAGACAGACAGGGCACTTCTAGCTGTGTTGATGGCTCTGTAGCTGAGTCCTTCATCGTGGTGAAGGTTCGCCGTGAATTAAAGTGCGTTGGTAACTGGAGCGGTTGAGTAGGTGGTCCCTGTTTCCAAGCGGTACTTCTCCCATTTTTTGATGTTGGACAAGTGCTGTTTTTTAGTGGATGATCGGAGGGATGCTAACATGGTGTCGACGGTTTGTTATGCTAATCCCAGTCCCAGAAGTGGTTTGTGCAGCATCTGCAACCCAGGAGTTTGATTTTTTCATGGCACGGGTGGCTTGTGCTCAACACTGGGTGTTAATAACTCTGGGTCACTGGGGAATACCATCAGAGTTTCAACAACCATGTCATGGAGTATTGGGAACCATGGCTGCGTAGGCTAGTCGGGTACTATCAAAATACCTGAAGCAGAGTCCATTTGTATTGTGCGTAGTACCCGACTGATGAGGCAGAAGGGAGGAAATGCATAGAAGAAGAATTTCCCCAATCCAGCACAAACGCATCTACCGCTGCTGCCTCAGGGTCTGGTTCCCAAGCGACATACATAGGTACCTGGTGATTTAGCCTTGATGCAAATAAATCGATATCTGGTGTGCCATATTGCTTGATAACTTTTGCAACTTGTGAACAGTTAATAAAACTATATCCGAGTGGAGGCGTGGGTTCGAATCCCACTTCTGACACCATGTAAAGAAGTCTCAACAACTCATTGTCTTAACTATAGTTTTATTAACTGTTCACATCATTACTATTCTAGCTGTACGTGGTCTGTCACCGGAGCTAGAGAGAGCGACACAAGGGTGGGAGCATGCAATTATACACCTAATAAGGGGAGTGGTTAAGGGTGGTGAGGTCACTATGTTAAAGGCACATGCACTAGCCATCTACAGGGGTTTAACATCCATTCGATGTTGTCATTAAGTTTACGTGACCTGGTGTCTGCCACTGTATTTAGCTTACCTGGCAGGTAAGTTGCTGGTAGCCAAATATGTCTTTCGACACACCATTGCCAAATTGTGTTGACTAACTTGTCGCATGATAACGATTTTATGCCGCCCATATGGTTAATGTAGGCCACCACTGTAGTATTATCTATTTGTAACCGTACATGCAAGTGATGCATATTTGATGCATGTGCTTTTAAAGCATAAAAGTCACCCAACATCTCTAGATAATTAATGCCCAGTGTAAGTGGTAATGATGACTCTGGGTTAGTCCATCTACCACCTGAGCTGGATATGGAGTTAGTTGCTCCCCAGCCTTGAGCACTGGCATCTGTTTGGATAACTAACGTAGGGTTAGTGATGATAATAGGGCTGAAACTATGCCAAATGTTTTTTTGCCCACCACTGTAGTTCTGATATTGCCTCAGTGGGTAACTACATGACACGATCATAATGACCTGCATGTCGTTTTGGTGCCTGTACCTTTGCTCTTAGTAAGTTTTGATAGTGCAAAGGTCCGAATTGTGTAGCTGGAAATGCTGCTACCATTTTCCCGATTACTCTGCTACTTGTCGAATAATTGGTCGTTCGTTGACCGTTAAATTGTTGCATGATTGTGCCAACTCAACTGTTTTGTCTCTTGGCAATGTTACAGTCACGTAGACTGAATTAATTGTGAAGCCCAAGTAGTCCATGATAGTGGATGGCTTCAACTTAGATTTATCTGGATGTAAGACAATCCCAGGGTTTCGAACAACTGTTTGGTAGGAGAGGGGGGGGGGGGGGGGGGGGGGGGGGGGGGGGGGGGGGGGGGGGGGGGGGGGGGGGGGGGGGGGGGGGGGGGGGGGGGGGGGGGGGGGGGGGGGGGTGGGGGGGGGGGGGGGGGGGGGGGGGGGGGGGGGGGTGGGGGGGGGGGGGGGGGGGGGGGGGGGGGGAGGGGGAGGGGGGGGGGGGGGGGGGGGGGGGGGGGGGGGGGGGGAGGGAGGGAGAGGGGGGGAGGGGGAGTTGTTACCAAACTGAACTCACTGTGGAATGAATCCATTAACGGAGCCACTCTGCTGCTGGATGCCATGTTGTCCCTGTCTTCCCTCTGGAAGCCTCATCGTCCCCATCAGATGCCGAGTTCCCAGAGCCCTGGTTAAATGTGGGGGCCGCTCGCAGTTAAGTCTGTGAAAGCGGCCCCATCAGAGACTGTGAGCAGCAGCAGGATTCACTAAAGGAAGGACCATTGCGCCTTTATCCCGCCCGCCCGTCGACTTATCTCTTCTCCCCTGAAGCAGGTCGGTCGGGCACAGTTGCCAGAAGCTGAAAACTAAATATTGCAGCGGGAAAACTGCGGCTGCGGTTCTGGCAACAGCCGGCATTCTGCTCTGTCTGGGGGGAGAGGGAGAGTGGGGGTGAAGGGGGAGAGGGCGAGGCGAGTGGGGAGAGGGCGAGGGCGAGTGGGGGAGAGGGCGAGTGGGGGTGAAGGGGGGTGAAGGGGGAGGTAAAGAGAGGAGAGGAGGGGGAGAGGAAGGGGGATAGGAATGGGGAGAGAGGTGAAGTGGGGGGGGGTTTGAGTGAGCGGGCAGGCGGCCTGGATTGGTGGGCATGTGGGCATTGTGACGTCAGCAGCTGGTAAGAGCCATTTAGATTTTTAAAAAATGAGTTTTGTGATCAATTTTCCTCAAAACCTGGGGGAAATTGGGCGGACGTTGAACTTCTGGCCTCCATCCTTGAAGATTCTGATTTCCACTCTCCTTCCCATCCTGACTTGGAAGCTAAGCTAAGCTAAGCTAGTTAGTTACCATCTGAAAAGGGACCTGGCCCGAAACATTGTCTTTCCATGTTCTTCAGAGAGGCTGCCAGACACGCTGAGTTGTTCCAGCACTTTGTGTTTTTTGCTCAAGATTTCAGCATTTTCAGTTCATTGTGTCTATAATTGCTGGTTAGCAGCTTGAGTAAGTAGTACAAGCTATGAGAAACCTTGCATTGGTTTGGTGAGACTGGGTCTGGACTAATTCATGCAGTTTTGGTCTTACCTAAAGAAAGCCGTTCTGTCTTAGAGGCTTGCGATTACGATTTGCTAAATAATTCAAATTGCAATAAAAAGGTAGAAGTGAACATAAGATTATGGTTCACAAACTGTCCTTTATGGGAAGGAAATCTGCCTGACTTGCATGTGATTTTAAACCCACACGAAGAATGGATACTTACCCTCTGGAATAAGCCAATAAGTTAATCAGTTCAGAGACAATTAGGGATAGGTGACAAATGTTGTTTTTTGCCAGTAAAGCTGCATGAATGAATAAAAATCTATATTACTAAAAGTCTGATCTTGACCACTTCCTGTTGTTCTATATATTGATTTTAGAAAAAACGCTGCCACTTACGTGAGCTGTGAGTTTTAGCCATCTTACCCAGAGCCCCCCTCCGCTGCCTTTGGTTTTGAAAGTGCTAAAGCAAGCTGTGTTGCCTTTAGTTTTGAAAGTGCTAAACCAAACTGTGTTGCCTTTGGTTTTGGAAGTGCTAAAGCAAACTGTGTTGCCTTTGGTTTTGAAAGTGCTAAAACAAGCTGCGTTGCCTAATTAGAACAGCCTTGACTAATTAGAGCTGCCTTGCCTTCTATATAATTAAAAGTCTAATCTTGACCACTTCCTGTTTTATATATGATTTTAGAAAACGCTGCCCCTTAAGGCTGTGATTTTTGCCCATCTTACCCAGAGTTCCTCTCCGCTGCGCAGGACAAGAGGAATTTTCCCATCGATGAAAAATAAATTAGTTATTAGTGTTTAAAAAATGTTGAGATTCGTTGCCTTTGGTTTTGAATGTGCTAAAGCAAGCTGCCTTTGGTTTTGAAAGTGCTAAAGCGAACTGTCTTGTCTTTGATTTTGACAGTGCTAATGCAAGCTGCCTTGCTTTGGGTTTTGAAAGTGCTAAAGCAAGCTGTGCTGCCTTTGGTTTTGAAAGCGCTAAAACAAGTTGCCTTGCCTAATTAGAGCTGCCTTGCCAAATTAGAGCTGCCTTGCCTAATTAGAGCTGCCTTGCCTCATTAGAGCTGCCTTGCCTCATTGGAGCTGCCTTGCCTCATTGGAGCTGCCTTGCCTCATTGGAGCTGCCTTGCCTCATTGGAGCTGCCTTGCCTCATTGGAGCTGCCTTGCCTCATTGGAGCTGCCTTGCCTCATTGGAGCTGCCTTGCCTAATTAGAGCTGCCTTGCCTTTAGAGCTGCCTTGCCTTCTATATAATTAAAAGTCTAATCTTGACCACTTCATGTTTTATATATGATTTTAGAAAACACTGCCACTTGCTGTGTTTTTTGTCCATCTTACCCAGAGTCCCTCTCCGCTGCGCAGGACAAGAGGATTTTTCCCATCGATGAAAAATAAATTAGTTATTAGTGTTTTAAAAATGTTGAGATTCTCATTCCTGAAGGCCATACCCCTTCCGGAGGGACTATAAAACCCGGAAGTGTGGAGGTGCCTCAGTTCTCTGCAAGATGGGGGATCGAGACTGCGCAATTCTTAGTCTGAGCTGTGACTAACACTGAACACATGTCTACTAAATTGTGACCTGTCAGTGCCCTTAATGTGGATTGAAAATGGGGTTTGAAAATGCAAAAATGTGTTTTGGTTTAAAAGTGCTGAAGCTGTGTTGCCTTTGGTTCTGAAAGTGCTAAAGCAAGCTGTGTTGCCTTTGGTTTTGAAAGTGCTAAAGGAAGCTGTGTTGCCATTAGTTTTGAAAGTGCTAAAGCAAGCTGTGTTGCCTAATTAGAGCAGCCTTGCCTAATTGGAGCTGCCTTGCCTTCTATATAATTAAAAATCTAATCTTGACCACTTCCTGTTTGCGCTTAATATTGATTTTAGAAAAGAACGTTACCACGTACGGCTGTGATTTTTGGCCATCTTACTCAGAGTTGCCCTCTGCTCAGCAGGTGCTGAGGGTTTTTTCTATCGATGAAAAATAAAAGAATTATTAGTGTTTAAAAAATGTTGAGATCCTCTCTCCTAAAGGCCACGCCCCTTCAAGATTCAAGATTCAATTTATTTGTCATTTGGAGCCCTTGAGGTCCAAACGAAATGACGTTTCTGCAGCCATACCTTACAAACAAATAGACCCAAGACACAACAACACAACATAATTTACATAAACATCCATCACATCGCTGTGATGGAAGGCCAAAAAAACTTATATCTCCACTGCACTCTTCCCCCCCCCCCCCCCCCGATGTCAGAGTCAAAGTCAAAGCCCCCGGCTGGCGATGGCTATTGTCCCGCGGCCATTAAAGCCACGCCGGGTGGTGCAAGGTCGCACACCTGGTCTTGATGTTGGAGCCCCCGGCGTGCGCTCGCAGAGTCCTGCGGCCATTCCAAGCCGCGCAGGGCGGTGCTGTAAGGCCCCGCTCCAGGAGTTCTTCGACCCCGCAACTCGGGCGGGAGAAGTCGCGTTGCGGGAGCCCTGAAAAGCGGTCTTCCTCCATTGACCCGCGGGCTCCCGGTGCTGCCGTCCGCCAGACCCGCAGTTGCAGCCTCCGAATCTCCGGAGGTTGGGCCGCAGCAGCAGCAGCGCTCCACCCGCTCCAGACTCGGCCAGCTCTGCGACGGTGAGGTGAGTCGTCGGCACCAGAGCCCCCGGTCTTCTCCTGTTGGAGGCCGCTTCTCGTTGCAGCCCCAACGACAACGGAGACCTGACAAAGAAAAGGTCGGGTCTCCCGTGCAGGGAGAGATTAAAAGTTACCCCCTCCCTCCCAAACCTGGAAATGTGATTTGAAAATGCAAAAGTGTGTTTTGATTTGAAAGTGCTAAAGCTGTGTTGCCTTTGGTTTTGAAAGTGCTAAAGCAAGCTGTGTTGCCTTTGGCTTTGAATGTGCTAAAGCAAGTTGTGTTGCCTTTGGTTTTGAATGTGCTAAATCAAGCTGTGTTGCCTTTGGTTTTGACAGTGCTTAAGCGAGCTGCCTTGCCTTGGGTTTTGACGTGCTAAAGCGAGCTGCCTTGCCTTTGGTTTGCCTAATTAGAGCTGCCTTTCCTTCTATATAATTAAAAGTCTAATCTTGACCACTTCCTGTTTGCACTTTATATTGATTTTAGAAAAAACGCTACCATGTGTGACTGGGATATTTGGCCATCTTACTCGGAATCCCCCTCCGCTCATTAGGTGCCAAGGAATTTCCCCATCGATGAAAAAGAAAAGAATTATTAGTGTTTAAAAAATGTTGACATTCTCTCTTCTGTCAATCACGCCATGAAGGCCATGCCCCATCTGGTGGAAGGGGAGGGGAGGGACTATAAAACTCAGACATGTGGGCGTGGCTCAGTCTCTGCGAGATGGAGGAGGGAGAGGTGATGACTCGCGGTCTTTAGTAGCCTTGCACCCTGCTTGAAACTGCACTTGAATATGGTTCCCTTGCACCCTGCTTGAAATGGAATTGCAAGGAATAGCCGTGAGTCAACTGGAAGCCCACCAGCCGTGAGTGAGCTGCCAGCACAACAGGCTTGAGTGACTGAGCCGCCAGCCAAATAATCCATTCGGCCCACAATGTCCATACCAGCCCTCTGTAAACATGTCCCTTCAGTGCACAACACCCATACTAGCCCTCTGTCAGAAATCCCCCCCACAACACCCATACTAGCCCTTCAGAAATCCCCCCCCCCCCCCCCCCCCCCCCACTGCCCACCAGTATTGGAATTGGTGGAGAGGTGGACTATTGAGTTGGGGAACCAGCCCTCCCGTGTGATGCTGGGACCCAACGGGTCCCACTTAGTTTAATAAGTTACCAAATCTTGACATGAGTATCCTCCATTGAGAAATATTAGTTTAATTTAGAGATACAGATTGGAAACAGGCCCTTCGGCCCACCGAATTTGCACTGACCAGTGATCCCCGCACATTAACATTCTGTAAATGGGCTGGATGGGTTTGTAGTTTGTAAAATGTGTGCAGGATAGTTTTTCGCAACAATACATAGAAGTACCTACTAGAGAAGGGCGGTACTGGACCTCCTGTTAGGAAATGAGATGGGTCAGGTGGCAGAGGTATGCGTTGGGGAACAGTTCGGGTCCAGTGATCACAATATCATTAGTTTCAATATAATTATGGAGAGGGACAAAACTGGACCTAGGTTTGAGATTTTTGATTGGAGAAAGGCTAACTTTGAGGAGATGCGAAAGGATTTAAATGGAGTAAATTGGGACAGTTTGTTTTATGGGAAAGATGTGGAAGAGAAATGGAGTACATTTAAAGGTGAAATTTTAAGTATAGAATCTTTATGTCCCTGTTCGGTTGAAAGGAAATCGTAAAAATTGTAAAGAGCCATGGTTTTCAAGGGAAATTGGACACTTGGTTCGGAAAAAGAGGGAGATCTACAATAATTATAGGCAGCATGGAGTAAATGAGGTGCTTGCGGAGTATAAAGAATGTAAAAAGAATCTTAAGAAAGAAATTGGAAAAGCTAAAAGAAGATATGAGGTTGCTTTGGCAAGTAAGGTAAAAGTAAATCCGAAGGGTTTCTACCGCTATATTAATAGCAAAAGGATAACGAGGGATAAAATTGGTCCATTAGAGAGTCAGAGTGGACAACTATCTGCAGAGCCAAAAGAGATGGGGGAGATATTGAACAGTTTCTTTTCTTCGGTATTCACCAAGGAGAAGGATATTGAATTATGTGAGGTAAGGGAAACAAGTAGAGTAGCTATGGAAACTATGAGGATCAAAGAAGAGGAAGTACTGACAATTTTGAGAAATATAAAAGTGGATAAGTCTCCAGGTCCGGACAGGATATTCCCTAGGACATTGAGGGAAGTTAGTGTAGAAATAGCAGGGGCTATGGCAGAAATATTTCAAATGTCATTAGAAACGGGAATAGTGCCGGAGGATTGGCGTACTGCGCATGTTGTTCCATTGTTTAAAAAGGGGTCTTAGAGTAAACCTAGCAATTATAGACCTGTTAGTTTGACGTCAGTGGTGGGCAAATTAATGGAAAGAATACTTAGAGATAATATATATAAGCATCTGGATAAACAGGGTCTGATTAGGAACAGTCAACATGGATTTGTGCCTGGAAGGTCATGTTTAACTAATCTTCTTGAATTTTTTGAAGATGTTACCCGGGAAATTGATGAGGGTAAGGCAGTGGATGTTGTGTATATGGACTTCAGTAAGGCCTTTGACAAGGTTCCTCATGGAAGGTTGGTTAAGAAGGTTCAATGGTTGGGTATTAATGGTGGAGTAGCAAGATGGATTCAACAGTGGATGAATGGGAGATGCCAGAGAGTAATGGTGGATGGTTGTATGTCAGGTTGGAGGCCAGTGACGAGTGGGGTGCCACAGGGATCTGTGTTGGGTCCACTGTGGTTTGTCATGTACATCAATGATCTGGATGATGGTGTGGTAAATTGGATTAGTAAGTATGCTGATGATACTAAGATAGGTGGAGTTGCGGGTAATGAACTAGAGTTTCAAAGTCTACAGAGAGATTTATGCCAGTTGGAAGAGTGGGCTGAAAGATGGCAGATGGAGTTTAATGCTGATAAGTGTGAGGTGCTACATCTTGGCAGGACAAATCAAAATAGGACGTACATGGTAAACGGTAGGGAATTGAAGAGTGTAGGTGAACAGAGGGATCTGGGAATAACTGTGCACAGTTCCCTGAAAGTGGAATCTCATGTAGATAGGGTGGTTAAGAAAGCTTTTGGTGTGCTGGCCTTTATAAATCAGAGCATTGAGTATAGAAGTTGGGATGTAATGTTAAAATTGTACAAGGCATTGGTGAGGCCAATTCTGGAGTATGGGGTACAATTTTGGTCGCCTAATTATAGGAAGGATGTCAACAAAATAGAGAGAGTACAGAGGAGATTTACTAGAATGTTGCCTGGGTTTCAGCAACTAAGTTACAGAGAAAGGTTGAACAAGTTAGGGCTTTTTCTTTGGAGCGCAGAAGGTTAAGGGGGGGACTTGATAGAGGTTTTTTAAATGATGAGAGGGATAGACAGAGTTGACGTGGGAAAGCTTTTTCCACTGAGAGTAGGGAAGATTCAAACAAGGGGACATGACTTGAGAATTAAGGGACTGAAGTTTAGGGGGAACATGAGGGGGAACTTCTTTACTCAGAGAGTGGAATGAGCTTCCAGTGAAGGTGGTGGAGGCAGGTTCGTTTTTATCATTTAAAAATAAATTGGATAGTTATATGGATGGGAAGGGAATGGAGGGTTATGGTCTGAGTGCAGGTATATGGGACTAGGGGAGATTATGTGTTCGGCATGGACTAGAAGGGTTGAGATGGCCTGTTTCCGTGCTGTAATTGTTATATGGTTATATGGTTATATGGTTATTAACACTATCCTATACGAGAGACAATTTTCACATATACACCAAGCCAAATGTGTGTCTTTGAAGTGTGGGAGGAAACCCAAGTGATCACAGGGAGAATGTACAAACTATGTACAATAGCAACTGTAGTCATGATCAAACCCGGGTTTCGTGCCTTGAAAGCGCTGTGAGGCACCAGCTCTACTGCTGTGCCACCGTGCCGCTCTAAAATGATCAAGTATTAGATGCTCTCTGGATTTCAAGTTGACCTCAGTAAAATAGACATCAATTTTGAAATGATTTGGTTAACTTATGATGAGCATTTGATAGCAATGGGCCTGTAATCGGTGGAATTTAGAAGGATTTAATGGGGGACCATTGAATCTTACAGAATAGTGAAAGGCTTTGATAGAGCGGATGTGGAGAGGATGGGAGAGTCTAGGACCAGAGGGCTTCGCCTCAGAATAATATTTAGAAAGGAGATGAGGAATTTCTGAAGTCAGACGGTGATGAATCTGTGGAATTCATTGCCACAGACAGATGTGGAAGCCAAGTCATTGGGAATGTTAAAGACCGAGATTGACAGATTCTGGATTGGTGAGGGTGTCAAGCGTTATGGGGAGAAGGTAGGAGAATGGGGTTGAGAGGGAAAAATAGATCAGCCATGATTGAATGGCAGAGTGGACTCGATGGCACAATTGCCTACTTCTCCTCCTATGACTTATGGACTTTTGTTTTAATAGGGTATTTTGAGAAGCTTTTTTTTCCGAGACTGGGGAGTTGGAAAAAGGAACCAAATTCTGAGGAAAATGAGTCAGGCATTTTGGAATGAGGTGAGAAATATTGGTATTGGTATTGGTTTGCTATTGATCATATACCAAGATGCTGTGAAATATTTTTTACCAAAGCCAAATTAACCTACGAACCTATACGACTTTGTTTTGACTGCTATTCTGTCAAGTGATTCTGTACACGAGTACATTCAGAAACTTTTCCACTTCGAAGTACTGAGGAGATTTGGTTTCAATGAAGATGCAATTCGGTGTATTAAAACAATATATCAGGAGCCTACAGCTAGGATTAAGGTAAATGGAAACATATCAAAAAGGATCCAGTTAGAGAGCGGCACAAGGCAAGGATGCTGTCTTTCTCCTACTCTCTTCGTTTTGTATATTGAACCCTTAGCACAAGCAATAAGGCAGAGAGAAGACCTGCAGGGGGTCAAAATAGTGGGGAAAGAACATATAATTGGTCTTTTCGCTGATGATATCATTATTTTTCTTGAACGACCAGATGTCTCCCAAATCTAATGAACCTATTTGAAACATCTGGATACTACTGGGGGTATAAATTGAATATAACAAAAACACAAATTCTTTCATTCAATTATTCTCCATCCCAACAAATCAGAGATGCATATAATCTGAAATGGAACTCTAAAATGATGCCGTATCTTGGTGTAACTATAACCAAAACACTTTCCAACTTGTTTGAAACTAATTATAACAAAATTGAAGAAAACATCAAAAAGGATGTTGAGAGGTGGTCGACCCTTCCTCTAGACTTCAGTGCCAGAATACAAACGGTAAAAATGAATATCCTACCTAAACTACTATATTTATTCCAATCTCTCCCAATTAATGTTCCCCGAGATAAATTCATAGCCTGGGATAAAATGATCTCTAGATTCATTTGGAATAGCAAAAAACCAAGAATAATACTAACAACACTTCAACTGCCGAAAAGCAAGGGTGGAATGGCTTTACCAAATCTGAGGAAATACTTTTATGCAGTTCAACTCAGACCTCTGGCTTGTTGGTGTAGACCTGATTATGAATCTCGATGGAAAGAAATGGAAAGGGAGATACAGGGTTACCAGACCCAGATTTTGGTGGGAGACAAATACCTGAGAGGGGCTTTGAAACATGCTATTGATCCAATAGTAGCATTTACATTAGAAATATGGAATGTTATAGTGGAAAAACACAAATTAAAAAGAGGGGTTCACGCATTGAAGTGGTTCGCATATGACTCAAAGTTTAAGCCAGGGGTGTATGATTCAAAATTCAAAGAATGGGCACAAAAAGGCATAAAGGCAATGTATACAGTTTCAGAAAATGGCGAGTTTATGAGCTTCCAAGATTTAAAGTCAAAGTATGGTCTCAAAAACAAAGATTTTTTAGATACTTGCAATTAAGAGACTACTTTACAAAAGAGATAAGGCCAGAACTAGATGAAACTGGATGCATACAAACAGAAGGGGTCTCGGGTCATCTCTGCTTTCTACCAAGCTCTGGTGGGAAGCGGGGGAGAATCAACGCTCTACATAAAAACAAAATGGGAAGCAGAATTAAAGATTCAAATAACAGAAGAAGAATGGTGTGAAACAAATGTGTGAAACACAATGTTCATCCACAAGCTCACTAGTATGGAGAGAATTTTGCTGGAAGAATCTATCTTGCTTTTTTATAACACCCAAAATAAAAAGCAGACAACTTGCTGTCCAACAACACTGTTGGAGGCTGTGTGGGAGTATGGAGGCAGACCACTCACATATTTTCTGGAACTGTGTAAAGATAAGGCCATACTGGGAAAATGTTAATGCAGCTGTAAATATTATCTTGGGTTATAAAATCCCAAATACCTGCCCTGTGATGTATCTGGGGCGTATTAAAGATAGTGTAAAAATAGAAGATACATATTTGATTTAAGTTTTGCTTGCAGCAAGTAAGAAGGCCAATACCAGGCAGTGGCTTAATGAAAAAAGTCCAAAACAGGAACAGTGGTTAGAAATTGTGCGAGATATCTTTAATATGGAGAAATTGACATATTCCTTGAGAGTCAAGGAGAATTCATTTGAGAAGATCTGGGGAAAATGGACTGTTTATTTGAGCCATGACACCAATTAGATAAATGCCGAGCTAGATATAGGAAGATTGCGTTATATGGAACTAGATGGTATGTTTGTATGAATGTTGAATTATCTCTAGATAACTAATCAATGTAATGTTTTTTTTCTTATTTTAATTTGGTAAGTTAACCACACGGTCTTATTCCAATTTTTTTAATTTATTTACTTCTTTTTTTTTTCCCCGATCTACTTATTTTTTATTTTGATTGCTGTTTTTCTTACTTTGTTTTATTTATGGTGATGGTGTTGCACTGTTTTGAAAATATCTCTTAAAAATCAATAAAAATGTAAATGAAAAAAAAAATGAAACTTTTCCACTTCAGTACCATAGATGTTACCTGAGGCATGTACCCTACTATGTTTCCCACAGTCAGTGGCTAGCTCATGATCTTGATGACATTGAGGGAGAAGCTGTTGCTTTGACACCATGTTACTAAGCTCTCAAAAACATTCAAAAGAGATTTAGATAGAGCTCTTAGGGCTAGCGGAATCAAGGGAATGGGAGAAGTAGTGGTTGGCCTTTCCCAGCGTGATACCGTTGGCTTCGTCCACCACTGTTCCATGCTACTGCTACAGGCCTGTGCCGATCATAGATATTTTGGACACCTTTCAAGGGATCAAATGTTTTAGTTTAGTTTAATTTAATTTAGTTTAGAGATACAGCGCAGAAACAGACCACTGAGTCCACGCCGACCAACGATCACCCTGTACACCAGCACTATCCTACACACCTGGGACAATTTACAATTTTTACCAAAGCCAATTCACCTGTACATCTTTGGAGTGTGGGAAGAAACCAGAGCACCCAGAGAAAAACCACGCAGTCACAGGGAGAACGTATAAACTCCGTACAGACCCGAGTCTCTGGAGCTGTAAGGCAGCAACTCTACTGCTGTGCCACTGTGCTGTCCATAATGGTGACTTTATAGACCATTTGCAGACATGGACTTTCCCCTTCCCCTTCCACCGCCGCCAAGTTACAGGATGTAGCATCCATTTATCAGGAATCAGCCGGCGTTGCTGAAACGAGACTGTTCCCTGCATCCCAGCTGCCTGCTGATCAGGGCCACTGACTGCGACAATTATCACTGTCTACACAGCCATTCACAGGCAAGGGTTGCCAAGGGAGCAAAAGTCGACGGCACCTCCCAGACATTGAGCTTGTACAGATCACTGCTGGAGATATGCGGCACAGTGGCGCAGTGGTAGAGTCGCTGCCTCAAAGTGCCAGAGTTCCTGGTTCGATCCTGACCTCGGGTGCTGTTAAGTGCGGAGTTTGCACGTTCTCCCTGTGACTGTGAGAGTTTTCTCCGGGAGCTCTTGATGCCTCCTACTTTTCAAAAACATGCAGGTTTGCAGATTATTTGGCTTCTGTAAATGCCCCCAAGTATGTAGAATAGGGTTCAGCCTATCGTTGGTCAACGCGGATGCGATGGGCCGAAGGGCCTGTTTCCATGCTGTATCTCGAAAGATAAGCTTGTATCCTTGTGGGGACATAAGTACTGCTTGTAAAGCTGAGGTGCACATGAAAGGTCTAGTGATAATCTATATTACTAAATCTCTGATCTTGACTGCTTTTGGCCGACTGTGCTGCGATTTCCGAGAGAACGCCGCCACCTACGGCCATCATTTTTGGCCACCTCGCTCAGAGCCCCCCTCCACCATATGAATGCGGAGGATTTTTTCCGTCGATGAAAAATGAGAGAGATATTAATGTTTTTACAAAATTCCCCATTCTCTCTGCTGCGCCCGCTGGCGGCAGTGGGAGGGATTTTATAACCAGGAAGTGTAGTGCCTCACTTAGTCTCGGCCAGACCCAGGAAGCGAGAGGGTCATGGCTCTCTGAGCTGCGAATAACACTGAACGCATGTCTACTCCATGGTGAGTCCCCTCGATGCGGCTGTAAAGTGGCTGCAGCCCTTTTTAAAAAGTTTGTGTTCACAAAATGAATTTTGGTTTTCGGGTGTCTGCAGCCCAATTGTTTGCCTCGCCTTTTTTTGACAAGTTTGTGTTCACAAAATGAATTTTGGTTGTCGGTTGTCTGCAGCCCAAATATTTGCCACGCTTTTTTGACAAGTTTGTGTTCACAAAATAAATTTTGGTTGTCGGGCATCTGCAGCCCAATTGTTTGCCTTGGCTTGGCTTTTAAAATCGTTACAACAGTTGGATGCCTGCCCAAGCATCCATACGGCCCACAATGTCTATACTAGCCCTCTGGAAACCAGTACCTTCAGCCCGCAACACCCATACTAGCGCAACAGACAACCCCCCCCCCCTGGCGAGCAGTATTGGAATTGGTGGAGAGGTGGACTATTGCATTGGTGACCAGCCCTCCCGTGTGATGCTGGGACCCTACGGGTCTTAGTCTACTGATTACTAGAATAGCTTGTTATCTGCATCACAGGGAGCTCATTCTTCTGAACACAAATGGAGTTGAAACATTTCAGCCGGTGTCAAATATTTGGCAAAAAAGTACAATAATATAAAACATGAATAGCATATTACATTTCAAGTACAATTTTTTGTTTTTAAATTAATAGTAAAATAAGTAACAAAAGCAAGAAAAAGAGAGAAAGAGAATATTAAATAAAGTTGTGATATTGATAGTTCATGAATACATAGAGAGAAAGAGCCCATAGAGCTATAAAGTCCGAAAGAGAAAACAAAAGGGAGAGATGACACAGGAAAAAAATAAGGATAGAGAAGAGAAAAGAAAGAAAAATTATAAGGGATATACCTGCTTCGTATCTTTACCCACCCCTCACCCGGTTCTGAAACTGTTGATTTCTAAGGTTGTGTTGCACCACATGCTTGTAATAAGTCGAGAAAGGGAGACCAAATCTTTAAGAATTGGTCTAATTTGCCTGATAGGCCAAATCTCATATCTTCGAGATGTGACATTTCAGACATATTTGAAATCCACATTTTGAGCGTCGGTGTGGGTACATTTTTCCAGAATTTAAGTATAAGTTTTTTTGCCGTTATTAAGCCATAATTAAGGAGACACTTTTGGAACAAAGTCAGCCGTCTTCCATTGATCTGAAAATAATCAGTTCTGTATTGGGGTTCAATTTTATTTTAAATAATTTTGTGAAGATTCCAAAAATTTCATTCCAAAATGTATGAAGTTTTATGCAAGAGACAAAAGAGTGTACTATAGTAGCATTTTGAGATAAGCATTTATCACAGATGGGGGAAACATTTGGAAACATTTTATTCAGTTTGGTTTTCGAGTAATATAATCTATATAAAATTTTTAATTGAATTAAGTTATGTCTGACATTAATCAAACATTTATGTATATATAGCAAGTATTTTTCCCATCTGTCTTTCAAAATTTTTATAGATAATTATTTTTCCCAATCCATTCTAATTGCCTCTGACGATGGTATTTCTATATTTAGAATTATGTTATACAAAAATGATATTAAATTAGTTGATTCCGCCTTTCTGTTCATTCCTTCATCTAATAGATCTCAGGTTAAGGTTTGATATTCGTTGTGTGTTTTTTCAAGTAATCTCGGATTTGAAGGTATTTAAAATATTGATTACTTTTCAGGTTGTATTTTAATTGTAATTGTTGAAATGATAAAAGATTTCCCATTTCATACATGTCTCCAAGTGTTTTAATTCCTATTCTTTCCCAATGGGTAAATGTTTTATCAATAATAGATGGTTTAAACGACGGATTATTAACTATTGGAGAGAGAAGCGATAGGTTTCTTAATTTGAGAGTTAATTTTATTTGTTTCCAAATTCGTATTGTACTATGAATAATTGGATTTTTCTTGTATATTGTATTATTCAGTTTTATCGGGGAGAGAAGGATTGCTCCTATATTAAAAGGAGAACAATCCTCTTTCTCCATTATTATCCAATCTACTTGTTAGGCAGACTTGTCCAACCAGTGAATTACATTTTTGATGTTCACTGCCCAATAGTAGTACAAAAAATTGGGGAGTGTCAGTCCGCCGAATTCTTTAGGTTTACACAGGTGTTTTCTTTGAATTCTATGTGATTTATAGTCCCATATGAAATTTATAATATCAGTCAAGTTTTTAAAATATTTTTTTAGGTAAGTATATTGGTATAGATTGAAATAAATACAAAATTTGTGGTAGGAAAATAATTTTTATAGCATTTATTCTGCCTATTAAAGACATCGGAAGTGTTTTCCAAAATGTAATCAACGCATTTAATTTAGTTAGTAAGGGCATATAGTTTGCATTAAATAAAGATTTATAATTTCTGGTAATTTGGATACCCAGATATTTAAATTTTTCTGTTGCAATTGTAAAGGGGAATTTTAAAAGGTGTGTCGGCTCTTGAGGTTTTATCATAATTTCGCTTATATTCCAATTTATTCTATATCCTGAAAAGGAACCAAATTCCTCTATTAAATTTAATATGTTTAGTATGCTCATTTGCGATTTTGTATAATAATACGTCATCTCCCTATAATTATATTTTATTATTGGATGCGTTCTTATACTTTCTGCTAGGAGCTCTATCACAAGAGCAAATAGCAGGGGCGATAATGCACACCCCTGTCTATTGTCTCTGGATAGTTGAAATTTTGAAGATAATATGTTATTGGTCAGTATTCTAGCAGTCGGCTTGTCATATAATAATTTTACCCATGAAATAAAATTCTCTCCCATTTGAAATTGTTGCAGTACTTTGAAGAGGTATTCCCATTCCACTTGATCAAATGCTTTTTCTGCATCCAATGAAATAATTAATAAGTCTTCTTCAATTTTATATGAATGCATTATATTAAGCAAATGTCTCAAATTGTTAAATGAATATCTCTTGGGTATAAACCCTGTTTGATCCGCATTTATTAATTTACTAACATATTTACCCAATATTCTCGCTGAGGTCTTCGCTAATATTTTTGGATCTTATTTAACAGTGCGATGGCTCTATATGAACCAGGGTCTTCTAGATCTTTATCTTTTTAGGTATGAGTGTAATAGTTGATTTGGCTAATGTTTCTGGTAGTGTTTGTTTTTTAAAAGCGTGTGTGTACAGATTTATTAAGCGTGGTGAGATTATCTCGTAAAATCTTTTATAAAATTCAATACTAAATCCATCAGGTCCTGGCGTTTTGCTGTTCTTCAGCGACTTTATTGTCACTTCTATTTCTTTAACTGAGACCTGAGCTCCTAATTCCTCTTGTTCCAACAGATTAAGTTGTGGGAGGTTACAATTATCCAAACAATTTATGACTTTAGTGTTATCTGCTGAGGTTTTGAATGTATATAAGTTTTGGTAAAATTGAGCAAATCTTTTATTAATATCTTTAGGTATTGTTAACAATTCACCTTTATCTGATTTAATTTTAGAAATCGTATTATTCTTTTCCCATTTTTTCAGTTGACGTGCCAAAGGGTTTGTGGTTTATCGCCAAATTCTAAATGTTCCTGTTTTGTAATTTGAAATGGTCTTATTACTCTTGCAGATAAAATTCTGTTTAATTTAAATTTCAGTATTGTTATCTTATTATGTTTGTCTATGGTTGGGTCTTTAGCTTTATCTAGACCCAATTGTCTAATTTGTTCTTCTGGCTGCAATTGTCCAGTATTATTCTTTTTATTTTGAAAAACTTGATATGAGATTATAGCTCCTCTGATAAATGCCTTAAAAATTTCCCATAATAAAGAGGCTGAAATGCCTGGTGTGATTAGTCTCAAAAAAAAGTTCCATCTGTGGTTTTAGATATGTACGACCCTGTGGGTTGTTTAAAATTTGAGATTTAATCAAATTTCCAAAACGATGTTTTATTAGGCATTCCTAGTTTTAAGAAAAAAGTTAACGGGGAGTGATCAGAAATAATACTATTATGATATTTAGGATTAATTGTATACGGAATTAATTTCATATCCACTGGAAAATAGTCGATACGTGAGTAAGTTTTATGTACCATTGAGTAAAAAGAATATTCCTTCCAACTGGATTAGCAATCCTCCATACGTCTGTTATATTTGTGTTTTTTATATATGTATTTAGGAGTTCACTGGCTTTAGATTTTATATTAATCCTCTTTTGTTGTGCAGATTTATCCAGGTATGGATCTAATACGCAATTGAAATCTCCCCCAATTATCAAGTTTGATAATTAAACTCTGAAATTATATCCAGGATTTTAAAAAAATGAGGATTATCAAAGTTGGACACATAATTATTTATCATAGTAAGTGGGGTAGAATGGATCTCTCCTGTGACTATGATATACCTCCCCTCTTTATCTGTTATAATAGTCTTTGATTTAAATGGTATACCTTTACGAATAATAATTGCAGTGCCTTTAGATTTAGAAATATATGAAGAGTAATATGTTTGACCGATCCAATTTGCCTTCAGTCTAGTCTGAGCTTGACGTTTCAAGTGTTTCCTGTAGGAAAATTATATCAGCATTGAGAGATTTAAATTGGGCGAAAACCTTGCCCCTTTTAATTGGCTCATTAGCGCCCCTTATATTCCAGCTACAAAATGTGATTCTTCCAATTTTCTTTTGTTTATCGTCTTGCATTGTGAATCATTTTGATACCTTCAAGTCATATGGTGCAACACAGTACCTCATACCTCTTGGTGTTGCATGGGTATCCACGGCTATTAGGTTCTGTTGGTATATCCCTTTTAAAATTAACCTTAAAAAATATAGAAAAGTGTAGAGTGACGTAGAAATAAAAAAATGTGATATTACAGCATCTAAAAATAGCGATGCTGTAAAAAATAAAAAACCTAATGGTGGTAGCTACGTGTTTTAGGACTTCCGTAGATGTTAATTTACATTAAGCTCCACTCCCTTAACCAAAAATTATAAGAATGGAAGAAGGGCCACTTCAAGGCCGAATATTATATAGAGAAATTTTGAACATGTATATCTAATTAAATTTTCAGATAAACTAGCATTTACTATATAATAACAATTATTACATTTTACTTCACATTCAGATCCCAGTATCTAATAGTAGTAGCCAGCTGGTTGGAAGGGGTTAACCAGAATCAGATTCTTGGCTATATGCCAAGTGTCTGAATCGCCTCCCCTTACGCATAACTGGGAAATTACCTTCCAGAATATATTATATGTGCTTTAGTTTATTACTATTATGTTAACATGTATCAATATATTTAACTCATCGTCCTAAATCTAAAGTTTCATTAACAGTTTTGAAGCCGTTAAAAAGATAAAAAAAACAACCCCCCCCCCCCCCCCCCCCGGAGGAGTTAGTAATTATTCAGTTATACTAATTCATATTAGATTGTTATTGCTAAGTTAATTCAATTATTTATGTAATAGTATAAGATTATAAAAATCTTTTAAATCATAAATTTTTATTATCGTCCATTTGTATTGATTTTTCCATGTAGCACGGCTCCAGTTTGTTTATAAGTCTTTCATTCGGAGGAAAAAAGTTCGTCCTTGGGTTAACATTCCGAAGAAGATAAGGTGTCTAGGCATCGCCTCGTGTACCATTCCACCATCTTAACGAGAGCATTCGTAATTTATTTTATTAAATAGTCATCTTTTCTCAGCTTCCCCTCTGCCAATATTTATAAAGAACCAGTCCTGATAGTCGTGCTGTTTAACTTATCTGTTGATCTCGTTTACAATTTCTTGTGCATATTTGTATGCCTCTTCTGGGTCAATAAAAGCACGTTCCACACTTTTATAAGTGATCCTCATTTTTGCAGGGTACATTACCCCATATCTTGCGTTTTGAATTCCTTTCAGGATCTGTCTTGTCTTTGTGAACAGGTCTCGTTTTTTCAGCTATTTCTGCTGGGTAATCTCTGAAAATCTGAGATTGTCCTCTTCAAACCTCAGATTCGTCCAAATGGAATTTTTTTCATAATGTCTTCCAGAACAGAAATGTCATGAAATTTCACTATGATCTGTCTCGGAGGGGCTCCTAGTCTTGATTGATCTCTTCGAACCCGATGTGACATATTTATTTTCGGTTTATCAGGCAGCTTGAATACTTGTTTAAGTAAGTTGGCAGCGAACTCCTGGGAGTCCTTTCCAGTTTTCTTTCCCTCTCTCGCTCCAACTATTCTTAAATTCTGCCGTCTTGATCATGCTTCCAAATCAATGCACTTATCAGTCATTTTGGCCAGTTGCCCCGAGACACATCCTTGATCTTTCCTCATTCTCTTCATCTCTTCTGACATTTCCTTCATCTACCCTTTTAATTCAGTCATTTGTACAATGCATTTTATCTGTTCAATACCTTACAAAGAGTAGCATTGACTCCAGGCATATCTTAAATTCATTAACTTTTTGTACTCCTTCAGTCAGATTTTTTTTCTCGATGGATTGATTACGGCTAATCTGGAACACTGCGATTTGAAGGTCTTTGTGGCTTTGCTCTTGGCTGGTGAATATATTTTCTCTCACCTATCCCATGATGCTTAGGAAGCAAAGAAAGGAAAGGCCTGTTCATTTTTAACACATCTCCACAGCCGCTGATAGTCCCCGTGTTTTTTATGGCTGCTGGAGGCTTTTTGAAATGTAGTTACTGTCGCGATGAAGGAGAAATGGCAGCCAATTTGCACGTAGTAGGCTCCAAAAAAACTTTTTTGATCAATATTGATGAAGCCTCTAGAATAAAATTTTGTTCCTCGAAAGTAGTACATGTGATCTTTTGTATGAATTTTAGACTCAGATGAATCTTGTTTATTTTCTCCTCCTGAAGGATGGCACTTCATCAGGTTTGGGCGGTCATGGTGGCACAGCGATAGAGTTGCTTCCTTACAGCGGTTGCAGTGCAGTAGACCCGGGTTCGATCCCGACTATGGGTGCTGTCTGTATGGCGTTTGTACGTTTTCCCCGTGACCTGCGTGGGTTTTCTCCTAGATCTTCGGTTTCCTCCACACTCCAAAGACATAGAAACATAGAAATATAGAAAATAGGTGCAGGAGTAGGCCATTCAGCCCTTCGAGCCTGCACCGCCATTCAATATGATCACGGCTGACCATCCAACTCGGTATCCTGTACCTGCCTTCTCTTCATACCCCCTGATTCCTTTAGCCACAAGGGCCACATCTAACTCCCTCTTAAATATAGCCAATGAACTGGCCTCAACTACCTTCTGTGGCAGAGAATTCCAGAGATTCACCACTTTCTGTGTGAAAAATGTTTTCCTCATCTCGGTCCTAAAAGATTTCCCCCTTATCCTTTGTGACCCCTTGTTCTGGATGAAAGACAAACAGGTTTGTAGGTTAATTGGCTTGGTAAATGTAAAAATTGTCCCCAGTGTGCGTAGGATAGTGTTAGTGTGCGGGGATTGCTTGTCGGCGCAGACTCGGTGGGCCGAAAGGCCTGTTTCCGCACTGTATATCTAAAACTAAAACAGTTCCTTGGCGTTGGACTGAAATGTCAGCTTAGATATTTGGACTGATATCTCCAGAATGGTTGTTTAGGAAGGATGCATTTTGGTTGATTGAAAGATGCAGCATGGAAACAGGCCCTTGGGGCCACCGAGTCCATGCCGACCATCCATCACCTGTTCACACTACTTTCACACTACTAATCAAGAACCTATCAGTCTTCACTTTAAAAATACCTAATGACTTGAGCTCCACAGCCGGCTGTGGCAATGAATTTCATAGATTCACCAACCTTTGGCTAACAAAATTCCTCTTCATCTAATGATTTGGATCCTTTCTGTTTTGGATTTTACTTCTCCTGTCGCATTTATTACTCCTGCTATAAATATAACCAGGTTTTTCTTTTCTTTCCATATACTCCATATTCTTTTTCTTTTATTGTCTCCATTATGCCCACATCTTGCTCCCTCCTGATCCTTCTTTCATTCATCTGTTTTGTAGGGTCAGCCCTCTTTGCTGCCTCTGCATAGGAGACCTTTTCCTTCACTCTTATGTTTTGTACTTCAGCTTCGCGTTTCATCACCTCACAGCCCCAGTAAGCCACACTATGCTCTCCTCCACAATTACAGCACTTTGGTCTGACCCCCCCTCCACACTGACCATATTCATGGTCCCCACTACACCTTGCGCATTTCCTCGCTCCCTTGCACATTTTAGCTATATGTCCAAATTTCTGACATTTGAAGCACCTCATTGGTTTGGGCACGTACTCTCTTACGCTATATCGCATGAATCCAAAATAGACCACTTTTGGAAGGGATTCTGTCTTGAATTCGACCAGGACTGACTCTTTCTTCTTTCTTTGCTCCTTTGGTCATTCTTTTGGCACTCATAATTAATTCACATCTCTTCCTGAGTTCCTGAACCAGTTCACTCATATTGACTTTGAGAGGGATTCCATAGATAACCCCTTTGCACCCTGCCGTCCTCCCACTCTCACTACTTTGATTATTTTGGTTTTGTTAAACTTGTTCATTTTCATTGCCTTTTCAACTTGAGCCTCACTGTTGCACCCTATTAGCATGTTTCCATCCTCCAGCACTCTTGCATACTTTACTTCCCCAACCTGGGCCCTGATTATTTTTGTCAGCTTCATTGGCTCTATCTTCTTTACTCCTCCTTCTCCTTCAAACCTCACCACTACATTTAACGAAATATCCTTTTCTGGTTCCTTGTCTTCACTCTCCGATCCACCAATATTGCTTTTCCTTCTTTTACGGCTGCTCTTCCTGGGACTACCCCGTGCTCCCACGGTTTCCCACTCCTTCTCAACATTTCCTTCATTATCCTCTCCTCCACTGGCCTCCATACCACTAGACCCACTCTCGCCTGTCATTTTGTAACAGCAGGGAATAGTGCCAGAGCACCGTTTACCGGACCTATACAGGCCGTCGGCGTGCTCCAACTCTGGACACTGAAGACGAAGTAAAGGAAAACTTCTACACCCAACTTGACCATGTCCTTCAAGTTAGGGAGCGGCAGGAGGGAGTTCGGTGATTGGCTGAAAGGTAAGCTCATGGGAGGTGACTGAAGAATTCAATTTGCAAATTGATTAATTGGTTAAGTGGCAATATTGGGCAATTTATCAGCCAATATAAGCAAGGTTTGCTGTCGGGGAGCGCCTTGTCGAGGAAAGTGCCTTGTGAGAAGAGTGCAAGTCTTTGGCTCGAGAGTCTTGTGAGAAACGTGCAAGTCTTTGGCTTAAGAGTCTTCGGCGAGGAGGCTGAGGAGAGGAGACTATACAAAAAGCTGGAGAGGACGGGACGCGGTGAACACATGACGGGTAAGATGAGTCAAAGTGATGCTTGCAGGATGTGGGAGGCCAGGGACACTGATGGAGTCTGGATGCTATAACTGTGGTCAGTGTGTCCAGGTTCAACTCCTGAAGGACAGTGTTGGTGCACTGGTGAAGCAGCTTGATGACCTCCGGGCCATCTGGGATAATGATAGTTTCCTGGACAGGACCTACAGTGAGGTTGTCACGACAAGGATACAGGAAGAACGTAGGAGTGTGACTGAGAGAAAGGGTGGTAACTGTGGGGTGCGGGAGACCCAGGCGGCTGTGCCTAATGAAAACAAGTACTTGGGAGCTGTCGGGGCAGATGACGCTTTCAGTCCGAGCGGCGGACACGTCGGTGGCTCCAAATCTAGAGATGAGACTCGACAAGCGAGACCGACGTCGGGCAGAGCCCTAGTGGTGGGTGACTCCATTGTCCGAGGTACGGACTGGAGATTCTGTTGCTGCAGGCGAGACTTGAGGATGGTCTGTTGCCTCCCTGGTGCCAGGGTTCAGGATGTCACGAGCCAAATTCCGAATGTCCTCGAGAGGGAAGCCGAACAGCTGGCAGTAGTTGTGCACGTAGGCACTAACGACATCGGAAGAGGAAGGAGGTTCTGCAACGCGAGTTTAGAGAGTTAGGAAGAAGAATTAAAAGCAGGACTTCTAGGCTAGTTATCACTGGATTGCTTCCAGTACTTCGTGCTAGTGAGGACAGTAACAGGGAGATAGGGGATCTGAATGTGTGGCTGAATGGCTGGCGCAGGGAGCAAGGATTTAGATTTATAGACCACTGGGATCTCTTCTGGGGTAGGGGTGACCTGTGAAAAAGGGACGGGTTACACCTGAACTGGAGGGGGACTGACATTCTGGCAGGCAGGTTTGCTAGAGCTACATGTGTGGGTTTAAACTAAATAGTGGGTAAGAGGGATTGACAAATTGGGAGTATAAAGATGGAGTTGAAGGGGAAGTGGCTACAGGGAAAGTTACAAAAGATTCTCTAATTAATGGGAAGGAAAGTTTGAGAAGGGATAAGAGAGTAAGGTCAGGGGCAATTGTGAGCAGTGTGAGAGGGGAGGTGAATACCGGTCAAAGTGTTTTATATGAATGCGTGAAGTATAATAAATAATGTGGACGAGCTTGAGGCTCAGTTAGAAATTGGCAAGTATGATGTTGTGGGAATTACAGAGACATGGCTGCAAGAGGGTCAGGGCTGGGAACTGAATATTCAAGGCTAGACGTCCTATCGAAATGACAGACAAGTGGGCAGAGGGAGTGGGGTAGCTCTGTTGGTGGAGGAATTAAATTCAGTCCCTTGAAAGGGGGTGACATTGAAACAGGAGATGTGGAGTCAGCATGGATAGAACTAAGGAATTGTAAGTGTAAAAAGAGAAGAAAATGGAATGAGAGGTAGCAACAACCAAAGCACGATCGGCCATCTGGAATTACCTGTCCTGAATGCCGAAGAACTTGCAAAGCAAGGGTTCGACTCATAAGCCACCTGAGAGTCCATAAAAACAACAGAACGTAGACCATCATCCTCGACCTCAAGGGACAGCCACGACACAACTGTTGCCATGCAACACCTTCTGGAGGACCAGCGGTGTACTGGAGGCAAGCACGAGTGTGTTGAGCGGAACCGTCTTCGGTCCCAGCAGCCGTTGAATTGTCGCCGGAGCATGTTGGTAAGCATTTTACCAGTCTTCCCAAAACGGTGTCAGAGTACGTCATGGAGACCGATGACCAGGATGAACAAAAATGGTGTTACTGTCAGGAGGTGGACAGCTGGAAAATGATCATGTGTGACAACACAAAATGGCCTATTGTGGTTTCATTTTGAATGCCTGAAATGGCCAGAAAATAATGAGATACCAAAAACTTGGTTTTGCCCAGAATGTAGGCCAAAATCACAAAGAAAAGTCCCCAAAAAGAAATGAACTGCTAGTGTTGTGCTGACCAGGTTTCTCATCTATATTACTAAATCTCTCATCTTGATCGCTGTTGGCCTACTGTGCTGCGATTTCCGACAGAACGCCGCCACCTACGGCCGTCATTTTTGGCCACCTCGCCCAGAGCCCCCGTCCGCCATATGGGTGCGGAGGATTTTTCCCATCGATGACAAATCAGATATTAATGTTTAAATAAAATTCACCATTCTCTCTGCTGCCCCTGCTGGAGGGTGGGGGAGGGACTATAAAACCAGGAAGTGGTGTGCCTCACTCACTCTCTGCAAGATGGATGAAGCCAAGGGTCACGTCTCTCTGAGCTCTGAATGACACAGAACAAATGTCTACACAACTGTGAGTACCCTTAATGTGGTTTGAAAATGAAAATATGTTTTTTTTTAAGTAAAAAGGCACTGCCTGCAAATGGTGGCTTGGGTGCTTTGGCTTGAGGTTGAAAGGCACTACTTACTGCAAATGGCGGCTTGGGTGCTTTGGCGAAGTTAAAAGGCACTACTGCAAATGCACTTCCTGTTTGCACTGTATATTGATTTTAGATAAAACGCTATACTTACGACTGTGATTTTTGGCCATCTTACTCCGTCCCCCCTCTGCTGAGTAGGTGCAGAGAATTCTTCCCATCAATGAAAAATAAAAGCGTTATTAATGTTTAAAAAATGTTGAGACTCTCTCTCCTGTCAATCACGCCCTGAAAGCCACACCTTTTCTTTTCCGGTGGGTGGGGGAGGGGTTATAAAATCCGGAAGTGTGGGTGTGGCTCAGTCGCTGCATGATGGGGGAGGGAGAGGTCATGACTCTGTCTGAGCTGTGAATCAACTGAACACACTGAATGTCTACTGAACTGTGAGTTTGGTGGTGTTTTGTGTGGTTTTATGGTGGTTTCACCCTGCATGAAGGTATGAAACTGCACTTGAATTCGGTGGCCTTGCACCCTGCTTGAAGTGTTTGGAAACTGCACTTGAATTCGGTGGCCTTGCACCCTTCCCATAGTGGTAAGAAACTGCACTTGAATTTGGTGGCCTTGAACCCTGCTTGAAATGGTAGGCACATGGATTTGAATTTGATGGACTTGCATCCTGCTTGAAATGGAATTTCAAGGAATAGTCATGAGTCAACTGCCAGCCCACCAGCCGTGAGTGAGTTGCCAGCAGATCAGGCTTGAGGGACTGAGCTGCCACCCCAAGAACCCATTCCAGCACTCCAGAAAGCCCCCCCCCCCCCCACTGGCCACCAATATTGGAATTGGTGGAGAGGTGGAATATTGAGTCGGGGGACCAGCCCTCCCGTGTGAACATGGGACCCAACGGGTCCCAATTAGTCTAGTAAATACTAAATCTAGCATTTGAATACCAAGTAGGCCATGCACTGTATAAAACTCTCTCCCCACTCTCCCTCTCTCCCTCATCTCTCTTCCCCCTTTCCCTCCTCTCTCCCCCTACTCTCTTCTCCCCCTACTCTCTCTCTCCCCTACTCTCTCTCTCCCCCTACTCTCTCTCTCCCCCCTCCACTCTCTATCCCCCCTCTCCACTCTCTCCCCACCTCCCCCCCCTCTCCCTACCTCCCCCCCTCCCCCCTCCCCTCTCCACTACCCCCCCCCCTCTCCCCCTTCCCCCCTCCCCCTCTCTCTCTCTCCCCCCTCCCCCCTCCCCCCCCCCGGAACGGGTCCCCCTTGGTCAGCTGCTGATGTCACAATGTCTTTGATCGTGGCCTCCCCCTCTCCTCTTTCCCCTTCCTCCCCCTCTGTCCTCCTCCCAGCCCCCCCCCCCCCTTCTCTCCCCGCTCCTCTCTCCCCCCCCTCTGCCCTCCCTCCAGCACCCTCCCCCTCCCAACTCCCTCCCCCTCCTTTTCCCCCTCTCCCCCCCTCCCCTCCCCGCCACCCCCCCCCCCCCCTTTGCCCCCCGCCCCTCTCTCCACCCTCCTCTCTCTACCCCCCACCCCACTGCCCTACCTCCACCTTTCCCCTCCCCCCTCCACCTCTTCCCCTACTCCCCCACTGTCCCCCCCCCTCTCTCTCCCCCTCCTCCCCTCTCCATCTGAAAAGGTTACCCCTCAGGTTCATATTATATCTTTCCCCTCTCACCTTAAACCTACTCCCTTGACAAATTGATATGCATTCACCCTATCGATTCCCCTGATGATTTTATACATGAAGCTTATATTTTACCACTTCCTACTTTTCTGAGTTAACTTCCTTCAGCCATTCCTTTACCCATTTTCCAAGTCAATATAGAACCATAGAAACATAGAAACATAGAAATTAGGTGCAGGAGTAGGCCATTCGGCCCTTCGAGCCTGCACCGCCATTTAATATGATCATGGCTGATCATCCAACTCAGTATCCCGTACCTGCCTTCTCTCCATACCCTCTGATCCCCTTGGCCACAAGGGCCACATCTAACTCCCTCTTAAATATAGCCAATGAACTGGCCTCAACTACCCTCTGTGGCAGAGAGTTCCAGAGATTCACCACTCTCTGTGTGAAAAAAGTTCTCCTCATCTCGGTTTTAAAGGATTTCCCCCTTATCCTTAAGCTGTGACCCCTTGTCCTGGACTTCCCCAACATCGGAAACAATCTTCCTGCATCTAGCCTGTCCAACCCCTTAAGAATTTTGTAAGTTTCTATAAGATCCCCTCTCAATCTCCTAAACTCTAGAGAGTATAAACCAAGTCTATCCAGTCTTTCTTCATAAGACAGTCCTGACATCCCAGGAATCAGTCTAGTGAACCTTCTCTGCACTCCCTCTATGGCAATAATGTCCTTCCTCAGATTTGGAGACCAAAACTGCACGCAATACTCCAGGTGTGGTCTCACCAAGACCCTATACAACTGCAGTAGAACCTCCCTGCTCCTATACTCAAATCCTCTTGCTATGAAGGCCAACATGCCATTCGCCAACCTGTTCTATCCTTCGACAACATTCGTCACCATCCACCATATCGCCAACTCTGGTGTCATTTACAAACTTCATGCCACCTATCATCTCATCTGGCTTGTTCACTGTTTCCTTCCTTGGATATGTGGAACGACCAGCGAACTGACATTCCTCTCCTCGCCCGTCCACTTTTGTGCCCTGAGGGCGCCTTCTGTAAGCCAGACCCCGGTGCCCTCTCCCTTCCTACTCCCTCTCCCTTCGCTCCTTGCCCTGCACGTACATCATGGTTGCCGGCTCCATCCTCCCGATCTCGGGGGAGGAGCTTGAACTGGCTCGGCGGCTCCCCCTCTAGGCTGCAGTATCACTTTTATGGAGGGTTTTATTACACTAATGGCCCTGTCTCATGGTGTGAGTCCACCCACGAGTGATCCGAGTTTATAACAAATCAAACTTGTGGTAATCACGTAGAATTAACGTAGCGGGAACGTCAGAACTCGTAATGCTAACGGCAGGTACTCGGGGAAACTTGTTAACTCGTGAAAATCTTTCAACATGATGAAAGATTTCCACGAGTCAGATTTAAGGGGTCGGGACGGGACTGGACTGGAGGGAAAGGTGGGGGGGGGGGGGGGGGGTGGGTTGGGGTTGGGGTGACAGTACGGGAGAAAGTGTAGGAGAGGTGTACTGACTGTGTGGGCAGACACTTTGGTAGTGATTGCCCATGGGGTTCACTGTCGAGGACTTCATAATGCAGAGTTTGGACAGGTACATGGATGGGAATTATTTAGAGGGATATGCGCAAAGTTCTGACAAATGGAATTAGCTTAGATGGGGCATCGGGAAGAAGGTATAGGAGACTGAAAATTGTAACGTCCAAGTTCAGGGGTACCTTATTCCCAACGACTACTAGACCATTGAATACTATGAACTACAAGCTGCCTTGATTGCAGGAGGCATTTGGCAGGCATTGTTTTTGTCTTTGCACTATGTTGCTTATATATATTAAACTTCTTTTTGTTGTTTATTATGGTGTCTGCTGAGTACTGTGTTGTGCTGTTGCAAATAAGAATTTCATTGTTCCATTTCGGAACATATGATGCTAAAACACTCATGACACTTGATCAGCATGGGCAAGTTGGGCCGAAGGGCCCGTTTCCCTGCTGTATGACTATGACCGAGTTGTCTGCCAGTACAAATGAGGTGAGTGGCCGAGTATGGAGTGCATCTATTTTAATTGCACTCTCGTGCAGGCAGGGTAATGCAATCAGAGCTCACTTGATGTAAGTTCAATTTATGAAGAAAGTTAAACATAAAACAGGCCATATAAATCTACAACTCATCCATGAAAAATAATATTAACAGCTTCAGGGGGCTATCACCCCCCCCCCCCCCCCCCCCCCCCCGAACCCTCCTGTACCAATTGTCTATGTTTCTATGTCTGTCTGTACAAATGAGGTGCAGTGGCTGCATCTATTTTAATTGCACTCTCGTGCAGGCAGGGTAATGCAATCAGAGCTCACTTGATGTAAGTTCAATTTATGAAGAAAGTTAAACATAAAACAGGCCATATAAATCTACAACTCATCCATGAAAAATAATATTAACAGCTTCAGGGAGCTATCACCCCCCCCCCCGCTACTGTATCCAAGTGTTATACACTGGCAGACCTGCACTTATCTGTGCTTATACAGTGACACACTCTACCCAGTAGTTCCACAGCTCACCAGGTGCTGAGCAGGCAAAGGCCGGGCTTGAGAGCCATGGAACTTAGTGTGCAGAGTTTCCATGTCAATGGTTGACAGTGTGAGGGAACCCTGCACATCCGACACACCCTGCTGGAAACTGTGTGGATATTGTGTTGTCAGACCGACCAGTGGGGGAGGGCGTGTCATTGCAGCATAGCTTCCTTACATCTCATCTCTGAATGAATCGTCCAGTGGGAATAAATGCCTGGAGTCCATAGTCCTTGGTCTGCCTGCCTCTCCCTCAGGCACCGGTTTCTTCACAGGTCTGTCTCCGGACCAGTTCTTTATAGAGCCCTCCTTTCTGCAACAGCTCGGCATGTGTCCCCACCTGTGGCAACAAGACACAACCAAGTAAAGTCCACGCATGCACTCCCATTCCATATTGCTGCAAGGCCTGGTGCAGTGGTGCAGCTGCTCGAGCTGCTACCTCACAGCGCCAGAGACCCGGGTTCGATCCTGACCTCATGTGCTGTCTGTGTGGAGTTTGCATGTTTTCTCTGTGACTGTGAGAGTTTCCTCCGGGTGCTCCATTTCCTCCCATGTTCAAAGATGGGTGGGTTTGTAGGTTAATTGGTTTCCGTAAATTGCCCCTAGCGTGTAGGTGGTGGACAAGAAAGTGTGACAACATAGAACTAGTGTGAACGGGTGATCACTGTTCGGCTTGGACTCAGTTGGCGAACGACCTGTTTCCATGCAGTACCTTTCAATTATCAAATCTGCTGATTGCCAGCAGTCTCGAGCAACTCAACGAAATAGAAATAAAGTGCTGGAGTACCCTATGTAGGAAGGAACTGTAGATACTGGTTTGAACCGAAGATAGACACAAAAATCTGAAGTATCTCAGCGGGTCAGACGGCATCTCTGGAGAAAAGGACTAGGTGACGTTTCGGGTCGAGACCTTTCTTCAGATTGAGAGTCATGGGAAAGGGAAACAAGAGAGAGATGTAGAACAAATGAATGAAAGATATGCACAAAACTAACAATGATAAAGGAAACAGGCTACTGTAGACTGTGGGTTAGGTGAAAATTAGTTACAGGCAAGGAAACACGAGGACAACATGGACTATGGTGGGGGTAAGACGGAGAGAAAGAGGGGATGCAGGAATTAATTGAAGTTACAAATCCTCCAATTTGTGTTTTGGCCTCATTCTGATAACAGAGGAGGCCCAGGACAGAAGGTCACTGTGGCAATAGGAAGGGGAATTAAAGTGTTTGGCAACTGGGAGATCAGTTAGGCCCAGGCGGAGTGAGCTAAGGTGTTCAGCGAAATGATCGCCCAGTCTACGTTTGGTATCTCCGACATATAAGAGTCCACATCTTGAACAACGGACAAAGTAGATGAGGTTGAAGGTGAAAGTGAATCTCAGCCCAACCTGAAATGGCTGTTGGGGTCCCTGGACAGAGTTGAGGGAGGAGGATTAGGGTAACATGGAGTAGCCCAGCAGGTTGGCTGGTATCTCTGGAGAACAGGGATTGGGGACGCTTCGGGTTGGGATGCTTCTGAAGAAACATTGTCTCCCCGTGTTCTCCAGCGATGCCATTTGACCACTGAGTTACTCCGGTTCTTTGTGTCTATTTGTGTATTAACCAGCATCTGTAGTTCCTTGTTTTTACACTATGTAAGGCAGGCAAAACAACGTTTTAATCAGCATGTTGAGCACATGAAGTGGAGGCACACCTTTTACAATGGATGATTCATTTTGTTTGGGTACATGGAACCGACCCTTCAACCCAGTGCCTGTGCTAATCATGGTGTGAATCTAAACTAATTCTAGCTGCCTGCACAGAGTTCATTTCTCATCATTCCCTTCATGATTGTGTGGCTAAATCTAAATGACTCTTAAATATTACCATCATATCTTCTTTTTCCACTTCCCCTGGAGTGCATTGCATACAGCCATCACTGTGTTTCTTTTTTTGTAAACCAGTTTCCGTAGTTCCTTGTTTCTGCAACTCACAGAATTAACTGGGGTTGCGTTTTGGGAAGTCAGATCAGGGCAGGCGTTCACAGTGAATGGCAGGGCACTGGGGGAATGTTGTAGAGCAGAGGGATCTAGGAGTGCAGGTACATAGTTCCCAGAGAGTGGCATTGCAGACAGATAGGGTGATCAAGAAGGCTTTTGGTACATTAACCTTCATCAGTCAGAGTATTGTGTATAAAAGTTGGAATGTTATGGTATAACTAGTTGCACATGATGTTAGTGAGGCCACATTCGGAGCAATGTATTCAGTTTTAGTTACTGCAATGGGAAAAATGCCATTAAGCTGGAAAGAGCGCAGAGAAGATTTACGCGGATGTTGCCAGGATGAGGGTCTGATCTACAGAGAGAGGTTGGACAAGTAAGGACTTTATTCCTTAGAGTGCAGCAGGACGAGATGTGATAAGATCATGAAGGGAATAGATAGAGTAAATGCATGGTGTCTTTTACTCAGGATAGGGTAATTAAGAGCTAGAGGACATAGGTTTAAGGTGAGAGGGTAAAGATTTAATAGGAACCCAACAGGTATTTTTTTCACACAAAGGGTTATGGATCGAGCTGCTGGAGGAGATAGTTGAGGCAGGAACAATAACAACATGTAAACCACATTTGGGCAAGAAGATGATTAAGGGATATGGGTCAAATACGGGGAGGTAGGATTAGTCTGGATGGGGCATCTTGGTCAACATGGGCATGTTGGGCTGAAGAGCCTGTTTCCGTGCTGTACTATTCTATTACATTATAACTCAGGTTAGGCACGTCTGGATGACATGGATAAGTGACGGTTCAGGTCGAGACCCTTCTTCAAGCTGTCCACAGCTGTGTCTATAATACTCCAAGTGCTGCCACACCAACGTCTTGTACAACTGTATCATAATGTCCTAACTTCTATAGACAGGTGAATGCCAATGGGTCAAAGGCCTACTTCTTCACCATATCTGCCTGTGATACCACTTTCAGGGGACTAGCGGACTTGATCCTGGTGAGTTCCCCTGGTGATGTGTTCACCTTTAATGGTGCCCCAAGGTAACAGCAGGGTGTGAAATTGCCTTTGCTGTGCTAGTCAGTAGCTTGGGGTGGGGAGGAACTGACCTCCTTGATGTGGCCATTGGCCAGGACATAGATGATATCAGCCCCTTTGATGGTGCTCAGCCTGTGGGCAATGACCAGCACCGTGCGACCCTTCTGTATGTTGTCCAGTGCCTCCTGTACCACTCGCTCCGACTCTGCATCCAGCGCGCTCGTGGCTTCGTCCAGGACCAGGATGGTGGGGTTTTTAATCAGGGCTCGGGCAATGGCGATCCTTTGCTTCTGGCCCCCGGAGAGAGTCACTCCCCGCTCCCCTAACAGTAAACACAGGCTGTTAACGACACAGTAACCAACCTGGCAGTACATGAAGATTCTGTCCCTCAAAGATGCTCCTTCTTTCCCATTACCCATGCTGTATTCCCATGTTTAAATCCCTTTGATGTGTTCCCGTGTCTGTCTGATTATCTGTGGTGTGGTCCCGTGTCTGATTGCCCATCCATGCTCTATTCCATTGTCTGATTACCCATGCTTTATTTCCTTTGATGTGTTCTCGTGTGTACCTGATTATCTGTGCTGTGTTCCCACGTCTGAATATTTGTGGTGTGTTCCCGTGTGTGACTTTCCGATCAGTGTTTATGTGTCTGATTATCCGTGCTGCATTCCAGTGTTTGATTTCCTTTGATGTGTTCTCATGTGGGCCGGATTATTTGTGGTGTCATCGAGTGTCTGGTTATCCATGCTATGTTCCCATGTGTGTGTGTGTGTGTGTGTGTTCCACATGTAATCTGCATGTACGTCTCCTGCATGCGGTGTAAATGTGCGGTCACACATACCCACAAGGGTCATGTATCCGTCAGGGAAGCTGCGGATGAAGCTGTCTGCATTTGCCTGATGAGCTGCAGTGTACACTTCCTCATCAGAGGCATCAAGCTTTGCCAATCGAATGTTTTCCTTGATGGTGCCACTGAAGAGCACTGGCTCCTGCAATTCATACAAGTGGCTGTTATAGTACTTGCCTCAACCACTCAGTCAGGACTCCGGCAATTCATACAGGTGGCAGGTAGAACATTAGCCCAAGGGAAAACCAGACAAATGCGAAATGATGCTTTGCTGAAGATCCAGCAAGGGTTGGATATATACAGAAAATGGCAGTACCCGGACATTGGGTATGAAGGGATGTGATGTTAATTCCTGAAGCGGCAGCAGATAACATTAAGGATAATCCCAAGAGATTTTATAAATACATAAAGAGGAAAAGGGTAACTAGGGAGTGGGACCCCCCAGGAAGCAAAGTGATCAACTCTGTGTGGAGCCACATTAGATGGACAAGGTCCTCAATTAGTATTTCTTCTCTGTTTTTACCATGGATTGAGGAACTTGGGGCAGTCAATGGAAGTGTTTGAGAGCAGTCAGTATTACAGTCGAAGAAGTGCTGAAGGTCCGGTGCATCTGAAGGTAGATACATCTCCAGATCATGATCTGATATGTCCAAGGTACGCTAGAGGCAATTGCAGAAACACTGGCTGAAATTTATGTCATCAATAAATTCAGGTATGCCGGGAGACTGGCCGGTGACAAATTGTGCGCCTCTTTTAAGAAGGGTTGCGGGAAAAAGGCCAGTGAGCTTAACATCTGTAGTTGGAATGTTATTAGAGTATTCCGAGGGATGGGATATTCGTGCATTTAGATAGACGAGGGCTGATTAGGTAGAGTCATCATGGCTTTGTACGTGTGAGGTCTTGTCTCACGAATTTGATTGAGTTTTTTGAAGATGTGACCAAAAAGGTTGTTGAAGGCAGAGCTGTAAATGTTGTATATATGGACTTCGGCAAAGTATTTGACAAGGTTCCACATGGTAGGCTGCTCTGGAAGGTTAGATCACATGGGATCCAAGGAGGAGATAGCTGAATGGATGGAACATTGGCTTCATGGATGGAAGCAGAGGGTGTTGGAATGTTGCTTCTCGGACTGGAGGCCTGTGACTAGAGGTGTGCCTCAGGGTTCGGTGTTGGGCCCATTGCTGTTTGTCATCTATATCAATGATTTGGATGAGAATGTACTTTGCAAGATTTGCAAGATTGCAGAAACAAAAGTGGGTGGTTTTACAGATAGTAAAGATGGATGTCATAAATTGCAGCAGTATCTTGATCAGTTGGGCAGGTTAGCTGAGGAATGATTGGTGGAATTTAATACAGAGAAACGTGAGGTTTTCATTTTGGAAAGTCTAACATGGACAGGACCTATATAGTAAATGGTTCGTTTTTATCATTTAAAAATAAATTGGATAGTTATATGGACGGGAAAAGAATGGAGGGTTATGGTGTGAGCACAGGTGTATAGGACTAGGGGAGAATACGTGTTCGGCACGGACTAGAAGGGTCGAGATGGCCTGTTTCCGTGCTGTAATTGTTATATGGTTATATGGTTATATGGCTTGGAGGTTTAGAGGCCAACATTTTCCAATAGTGTTTGTAATCTGGTGTGTGCTACCTGGTTAGGTGGTGGAGGCAAAAACTATCACAACATTTAATTAGTATCTGGATAGTATTGAATCGCCAAGGCATAGAAGATTGTGCAGCATTAAGACGTGCAAGTACACTAGTCATCATGGACATGGTGGGCTAAAGGACTTGCATCGCAGGTAGACACAAAATGCTGGAGTAACTCAGAGGGACAGGCAGCATCTCTGGAGAGAAGGAATGGGCGATGTTTCGGGTCGAGACCCTGCTTTCATCAGTTCTGATAGACTCTAGGAGAACTCGAGCAATAGGCCTTCCCTGGACAGGGAAGGTTAGACAAGAGGGGATGTCAGACAAGAGGGCAAGGAGACTGGAGAAGGAAGAACAGGACGAGGAAAGAAAAAGAGAATAGGGAAGGGACTAGGGAGAAGAAGGAAGGGAAGGGAAGGGGAGGGGGAAAATAGTGGGGAGGAGAAAGAGTACTGACCTGGCTAATGTATCCAATGACTTGACTGCGCAGCCAATGTGGATCCAGGCTCCTGAGATCATGGCCATCCAAGGTGATAATGCCACTGGACGGCTCGTAGAATCTCTCCAGCAGAGATGTGACTGTTGACTTCCCTTCAAATCATTTCAACCATACATTAAAAATCAATTCAGCAGCAGATCTCATAACTTTTTCCAAAAAAAAAACATTGTATTAACAGTCCAAAGACAGCTGCAATTGTTTCTAACTCCAGCAGAGATCAGCAAAGGATATCTGCTGGGTAAACAGTAATACAGGGTCACAACAACAACAGCCTGCTAGCAATACGTGCTTTACCATGTTTGCCATTGAGTGGTGAACATTGCCTGGTTCATCACGGGTACTGCTCTCCCCTCCATCAAAGGAATCTATGAGTCGCTGCCTTAAAAAGGCAGCCAGCATCATCAGAGACCTCCACCACTCTGGCCACACTCTCATTTCACTCCTGCATCGGAAGGAAGGTGTAGGTGCCTGAAAACTGTAACGTCCAGGTTCAGGAGCTGCTTCTTCCCTACAACAATCAGGTCATTAAACACTACAACCTCTAAATAAGCTCTGAACTAGATAGACTTGGGGGGCATTATATTAATCTTTGCACTATTTGATAATTTATTTGTTATATATAATATATTATATAAATATATTATATAAACTATTTTCTAAATGGGGAGAGAATTCAGAAATCGGAGGTGGGAGTGCTGGTACAGGATTCCCAAAAAGTTAATCTGCAAGTCGAACATGTACAAGACACTACTGAAAAGATTGGATGGGGGGGGGAGGGGGGGAGGGGTAGATGTTTACAGTTCTGTCTTTCTTCTTACCCGTTGCAATCTGAGACTACAGCTGCTCTTTGTCAGCTTTTTAAATAAACTGACCCCATCAATCCTCCATACAGGGATACTGACATTTATAGTACAAATGGGGAGAGTAGGCCACTTTTCAACATAATTGTATAAGGGGTAAGAGTGTTCTAAAAACATGCCTAAAGGCTTTGTGTCTCAATGCAAGGAGCATTCGTAATAAGGTGGATGAGTTGAATGTGCAGATAGTTATTAATGAATATGATATAGTTGGGATCACGGAGACATGGCTCCAGGGTGACCAAGGCTGGGAGCTGAACATCCAGGGATATTCAATATTCAGGAGGGATAGAAAGAAAGGAAAAGGAGGTGGGGTAGCGTTGCTGGTTAGAGAGGAGATTAACGCAATAGAAAGGAAGGACATTAGCTTGGAGGATGTGGAATCGATATGGGTAGAGCTGCAAAACACTAAGGGGCAGAAAACGCTAGTGGGAGTTGTGTACAGGCCACCTAACAGTAGTAGTGGAGTTGGGGATGGCATCAAACAGGAAATTAGAAATGCGTGCAACAAAGGCAAAACAGTTATAATGGGTGACTTCAATCTACATATAGATTGGGTGAATCAAATTGGCAAGAGTGCTGAGGAAGAAGATTTCTTGGAATGTATGCGGGATAGTTTTCTAAACCAACATGTAGAGGAACCAACGAGAGAGCAGGCTATTCTAGACTGGGTATTGAGTAATGAGGAAGGGTTAGTTAGCAGTCTTGTTGTGCGTGGCCCCTTGGGCAAAAGTGACCATAATATGGTTGAGTTCTTCATTAGGATGGAGAGTGACATTGTTAATTCAGAAACAAGGGTCCTGAACTTAAAGAAAGGTAACTTTGAGGGTATGAGACGTGAATTGGCCAAGATAGACTGGCAATTGATTCTTAAAGGGTTGACGGTGGATATGCAATGGAAGGCATTTGAAGACTGCATGGATGAACTACAACAATTGTTCATCACAGTTTGGCAAAATAATAAATCAGGGAAGGTAGTGCATCTGTGGATAACAAGGGAAATGATAGTATCAAAACAAAAGACGAAGCACACAAATTAGCCAGAAAAAGCAGCCTACCAGAGAACTGGGAGAAATTCAGAGTCCAGCAGAGGAGGACAAAGGGCTTAATTAGGAAAGGGAAAATAAATTATGAAAGAAAACTGGCAGGGAACATAAAAACTGACTGCAAAGATTTTTATAGATATGTGAAGAGAAAAAGATTAGTTAAAACAAACGGCCAGATAGGCTGCATCCCAGAGTACTTAAGGAAGTAGTTCCAGAAATAGTGGATGCATTAGTGATAATTTTTCAAAACTCTTTAGATTCTGGAGTAGTTCCTGAGGATTGGAGGGTAGCTAATGTAACCTCATTTTTTAAAAAGGGAGGGAGAGAGAAAATGGGGAATTACAGACCAGTTAGTCTAACATCGGCAGTGGGGAAACTGCGAGAGTCAGTTATTAAAGATGGGATAGCAACACATTTGGAAAGTGGCAAAATCATTGGACAGTCAGCATGGATTTATGAAAAGTAAATCATGTCTGACGAATCTTATAGAATTATTTGAGGATGTAACTAGTAGAGTGGATAAGGGAGAACCAGTGGATGTGTTATATCTGGACTTTCAGAAGGCTTTCGACATGGTCCCACATAAGAGATTAGTATACAAACTTAAAGCACACGGTATTGTGGGTTCAGTATTGATGTGTATAGAGAACTGGCTGGCAGACAGGAAGCAAAGAGTAGGAGTAAACGGGTTCTTTTCACAATGGCAGGCAGTGACTAGTGGGGTACCGCAAGGCTCAATGCTGGGACCCCAGCTACTTACAATATATATTAATGATTTGGACAAGGGAATTGAATGCAACATCTCCAAGTTTGCGGATGACACGAAACTGGGGGGCAGTGTTAGCTGTGAGGAGGATGCTAGGAGGTTGCAAGGTGACTTGGATAGGCTGGGTGAGTGGGCAAATGCATGGCAGATGCAGTATAATGTGGATAAATGTGAGGTTATCCACTTTGGTGGCAAAAACAGGAAAGTAGACTATTATCTGAATGGTGGCCGATTAGGAAAGGGGGAGATGCAACGAGACCTGGGTGTCATGGTACACCAGTCATTGAAAGTAGGCATGCAGGTGCAGCAGGCAGTGAAGAAAGCGAATGGTATGTTAGCATTCATAGCAAAAGGATTTGAGTATAGGAGCAGGGAGGTTCTACTGCAGTTGTACAGGGTCTAAGATGGTGAGATCACACCTGGAGTATTGCATACAGGTTTGGTCTCCTAATCTGAGGAAAGACATTCTTGCCATAGAGGGAGTACAGAGAAGGTTCACCAGACTGATTCCTGGGATATCAGGACTTTCATATGAAGAAAGACTGGATAGACTCGGCTTGTACTCGCTAGAATTTAGAATATTGAGGGGGAATCTTATAGAAACTTACAAAATTCTTAAGGGGTTGGACAGGCTAGATGCAGGAAGATTGTTCCCGATGTTGGGGAAGTCTAGAACAAGGGGTCACAGTTTAAGGATAAGGGGGAAATCTTTTAGGACCGAGATGGGGATAACATTTTTCACACAGAGAGTGGTGAATCTGTGGAATTCTCTGGCACAGAAGGTAGTTGAGGCCAGTTCATTGGCTATATTTAAGAGGGAATTAGATGTGGCCCTTGTGGCTAAAGGGATCAGGGGGTATGGAGAGAAGGCAGGTACAGGATACCGAGTTGGATGATCAGCCATGATCATATTGAATGGCGGTGCAGGCTCGAAGGGCCGAATGGCCTACTCCTGCACCTATTTTCTATGTTTCTATGTTTCTATACTAAATAACAGGAAACATAAGGTTGAAGATGAAAGGTTACAGAGACATTGATCAACGATGACTTATTTCAAATCCACAAGTTACCATTGTGTCATGAGAATAAAAAATGCTCTAGGTACTGTGAACTTTTGAAAAACTTTGGGGTTTTTCAAAGTGTTTCTCAATGCGCACTGTTAAGGCCTCAATAAACCGACCTGTTCGAATGACACATCACTGATCTACGAGCTGTTTTATTTTGGGTCTGTGCCTATTTGAGAGAAGCCAGATACAGGGTACAGGTGTAGTACAAAATTCCCTCCTACAAAATATATAAACTGAACTTTTTTTGTTGTTGTATATTACGGGTTTTACATAATACTATTTTTACATATCTGTTGTGCTGCTGCAAGTAAGAATTTCATTGTTCTTTTTCAGGACATATGACAATTAAACATTCTTAACTTTAGATATTTTTACATGATTCTTCACCTTTCCTGATCTGCCCACATGGTAGGGGATGTCACACGACCAGACACGCAAACTGAAGCCGTTGTCTAACATTCTCAGATTATCCCACATGGAACCACCCTGCACTGGCCTCAACATCATCTCGGGGTCATAAACTAGCCTGCACTGTCCCGCATTATCAGTGTCAATTAACAGCTCCAGAAGTGTCAGTCTGATGAAGGGACCCGACTCAAAGCATCATCCATCCATTTCCTTCCACAGATGCTGCCTGACCCGAGTTCTGCCAGCACCTGGAGTCCATTGTATCTCCACAGATGTCATGGTTGAGGCATTTGCAAGAATTCTTTGTGGATGAAACAGTGATAAAAGAAGGGAGAAGAGACAAAGCTTGAAAGCATGTACCACTGGATTCAGGAACAGCTTCTTCCCCACTGTTTTCAGACTATTGAGCGGCCTCCCATAAGTTAGGGTGTAGTTCCGATCTTCTAACCTTGCGGATCTTGCATTATTTTTATTAACTGTACTTTCTCTGTAACTCTAACACCATAACGCTGTAACACCATATCCTGCGCTGTGATATTTTTCTCTGTGCACTACCCGATGTACTTCTGCATGGCTTGATTGTGCTCTAGTATGGTATGATGTGACTGGATAGCATACAGCTTCTCAATGCATCTCAGCACATATGTCTACAATAAACCAATACTATAAGGTTGACAAAAATGCTGGAGAAATTCAGCGGGCGAGGCAGCATCTATGGAGCGAAGGAAATAGGCAACGTTTCGGGTCGAAACCCTTCTTCAGACAATAAGGTTCACTGGGTTAAAACCTGGCATGAAGGGGTTGATGAATTTAAAAAGTTGCATCGGCTGGCCAATATTGGCTGGAGTTTAGAAGAGTGCAGAGTGATCTCAGTGAAACACAAGACATCTAACAGGATATAGAACAGTACAGCACAGGAACAGGCCCAATGTTTGTGCTGAATATACTGTCAAGATCAATTCTTTAAGCCAGCGCAAAATCCATATACCCGATACCCTACATATCCATGTGCCTTTCCAAAAGTCTCATTACGGCTACTATTGTATCTACCTCCACCACCATCCTACCCTACTGCCAGGCATCCACCACCCTCTGTGTAAAAAAACTTGTTCCACACATCTCCTTTAAACGTTATCCCTCTCACCTTAAACCTATGCCCACTCGTATGTGATGTTTCCATCCTTGGAAAACAATTCTGACTGTCTACCCTATCTATACCTCTCATAATTGTATATGCTCAATCTCTGGAGTTCCAGAGAAAACAACCGGTCCCTGTAGATAATACCCCCTAATCCAGGCATCATTTGTGATAAACCTCCTCTGCACCCTTATTTAAGTGACCAGAACTGCATGCAATGCTTCACATTTAGACAGGTACATGGATAGGAACGCTTTTGGAGAATATGGGTCAAATGCAGGCAAATGAGATGTTGAGATGGGGCATGGACGGGTTGGGCTGAAGGGCTTGTTTCCGCTGTAGGACTCACCTGTCCCCGATTGTCCAACGATGGCAACCACCTTGGAAGCCGGCAGGGTGAGATTGAGTGAGCGCAGAACCATGTGGCCGGATCTGGTGGGATAGCTGAGGGGAGAAAGATTAACTTTTATTTGATTTACAATAGAGTCTCATCAATGTTATTTACGGCTCAGGGGTGCTGCTGGCAAGCTTTGCAGCAGAACTGCAGAGACAATGGTTTGAGTGCCCGCCATTTCTGGAATCTGAATCTCATGAAGCTACACTGAAGTCTTATCCATCTTCACAGGGCAACAGGGACTGTTGCCACAACAGCACAGTATTCTCACTGGTGAATTATCCAAAGTTTATCTGATCATCCCACTCTGCATCAGTGAGATTAAGCATAGACTATGGGACCACTTCCCTGAATTATATTTATGTGAATGTGCAATGCATAATTAGTAAGTTGGCAGATAACACCAAGTTAGTTAGTATTACAGACAGTGAAGATCGGTATCAAAAATTACAGCAGGATCTTGATCGGTGGGCCAAGTGGGCTGAGGAAAGACAAATGAAGTTTAATGTAGATAAGTAGAAGGTGTTGCATTTATTGAAGTCTAATGATGGTAGGGCATTCACAGTGAATGGAGTCTTGTAGAACAGAGGGACCTCAGAGTACTGAAGGTACTGAGTATAAAAGTTGATACATTATGTTACAGTCGACAAGATGTTGGTGAGGCCGCATTTGGACTTTTGTGTTCAGCCTTCGTCACCCTGCTGCAGTTGCCATTAAGCTGGAAAGCGTACAGAGAAGATTTGATTTTTTTCATCGGGATTCAGGGCTATAAGGAAAGGTTGGGCAGGCTGGGATTTTATTCGTTATAGTGGAGGAGGCTGAGGGGTGATCTTATGGAGTATAAAATTATGATGGGGATAGTGACAAGGGGCTGCAGCACCTGTTTCTGTGCTGTATGACCATATGACACTGTGCAGTTCTTAACTTTGAATATTCCCCTGTTGAGTAAAATTCCTCTGCATCAAGATGTGTTGTACATAGATTAACAATATATGAAGGCACCGTGTGAACGTTTAAACCTAACCTTTACATGGTCAAGGACAATCAACAGGTGATAATCACTGCCACTGAAGTCCAATGTCCAAACATATCATGAGATGACAGATTTGACTGATGAACCCCTTCAGCTCTTACGGACCTGAATGTAACATCGTGGAACTGCACATGTCCGACCAGGGCATCCAATGGGATCTGATGCCCGCCTTTTATTGGGATTGTCGGCTCCAACATCATGAACTCGAACACTCGGCTTCCAGAGCTCATTCCACGGACCATCTGCACATACAAGAAGTGGGATCACTGTTGGATATTAATAGTTGCAAAAAGGCGGGGGTGGGGGGGGGGGGGGGGGGGGGGGGGGGGGGGGGGGGGTTGAAACGGCAGGTGCGATGTGGAGAGGGGGGGGGGGGGGGGGTTTGTGGGGAAGAGGGGGTGTTAGTGATGGAAATGGCAGTGCAGTTTGGAGAGAGTTGGGGACTTGGGAGGTGGTGATTGGGCATGGGTGTGGTATTAGGGTTGTAGTGTTGAGGCAATGTGTTTGGTATGAAGTATAAGTGATGTCGGACATAGATGGGGGATGAGAAGAAGCCTTTAGGCACACGGCCTTCATCGGTCAGGGCATTGAGTATAGAAGTTGGGACATACGTTACAATTGTATAAGACTCCACTTGGAGTATTGTGTTCAGTTTTGGTCATCCTGCTGCAGAAAATATATCATTACACTGGAAAGAGTGCAGAGAAGATTTACAAGGATGCTGCCAGGACTCGAGGGCCTGAGCTATAGGGAAGGGTTGAGCAGACTAGGACTTTATTCCTTGGAGTGCAGAAGGGTGTGGGGTGATTTTGTAGAGGTGTATAGATTTTGTAGAGGTGTATAAAATCATGAGGGAAAGGCGTGGGGTGAATGCAGAGACTGAAGAACTAGAAGGAATAGGTTTAAGATGAGGTGGAAGGATTTATGGGAACTTGAGGCACAATCTTTTGACACAGATGGCAGTGGGTATGTGGAACGAGCAGCAGAGGAGGTAGTTGAGGCAGGTACTATACTGTAACAACATTTAAAATATATTTGTACAGGATTGGAAAGGTCCAGGGTGATTTGAGCCAAATTTGGCAAGTTGGCGTCGTGTAGATGGGGCACATTGGTGGGCACGTTCAAGTTGGGCTGAAGGGCCTGTTTCCACGCTGTATATCTGAAACTAAATATGGGTAAGTAGGATTCCTGTAGATGGGGCATCATGGTGAGCATGGGCAAGTTGGGCCAAAGGATCTGTGTCCACGCTGTATCTCTAACACTAAATCTGGGCAAGTAGGGCGCGTGTAGATGGAGCATCGTGGTGGGCATGGACAAGTTGGGCCGAAGGGCCTGTTTCCATACACTTTATGTAGGAGAGGCCACTGTCATTTAGTTGTGCTTTAATAGTATGGAGTTGAGGTCACAGATGGAGGCACTCACCTGTCCAAAGGCGATAGATATTTGTGACAAAGACCTGCACCAACAGAGAAAGGAATGGTTAACTAAGAATGAGTGATATTTTTTTTATGTCGACTGCACCAACATGTATCTCCTATCCTTCACAGCCCCTAAACTCAATCTATTGGCTTCTGGAAAATGTTACAGCTCATAAGGAAATGTCACCAGCACTGCAACAGGGTGAGGGATAGCATTGGCTAGTGTAATCTCCTTTTACTGTCCAGTCACACACTCCCAGGGCAGGGACAGCATGGATTCGATACAGGCTGAAGCTCCCTCTACACTGTCCGGTCCCACACTCCCAGGGAAGAAACAGCACGAGTTAGGGGACTGTCCCACCTCGGCGATTTTTCAGCGGACTGCCGGCAGTCGCCTGAAAAACCAGTAACTGGAACAGCGACTGTCAGAGTGGAACACACGCACGCACGCTACGCGCGCGCACACACACACACACCGCAAAGCCAGGGGCCTGGGGAAGCGGGGGAGCGCTTTCTGAAATTCACACGGTACAAAGCCAAGGTGATACAGACACACACCGCGATGAACAGGAAGGATGGCGCTGTAATTACAATACAATACAATACAATACAATTTATTTGTCACTTGAACCTCATAGAGGCTCAAATGAAATGTTGTTTCTGCAGTCATACATACAAGAAAAAAAAGACCCAAGACACAACACAATTTACACAGACATCCATCACAGCGCATCTCCACCTCGCTGTGATGGAAGGCAGAATTAAGACAGCTAAGCACAGTGTACGGTAAGTCCTTTAAAAGGGGGGAGAAGGTGGGAGAGGAGGGGAGGGGGGGTAGAAGGAGAGGGGGGGGGAGACAACTTTAAGAAGCCAGACAACTTTTAATAAGCCAGATATACAGCTGTGAAGTTCGGCGGACATTTAACATTACCCGGTCGGTTATCCTTGGTTCTGTAAAGTCCTGCTTACGTTTTTTTCCCCCAATGAGCCAATGAAAATGACCGGTCAGCAAAGGCGATTAACTAAAACTACCTATGACTTCGTCAACTATCCATAACTACGTGGCGACTCCACTACAACGGCAGTTACGACTACCTGATTATCGATTTTCTCCATTTTCTCCAGAACGCGGGAACTCCTCACGACCATGAAGGAGACTCACCAGAGACCATCATTGGCGACCATGTGGCGAGCGCAGAGTCTCCTGCACTCGCCTACAAAGTCGCCTAAGTGGGACAGGCCCATTAGACACAAAGTAAAGCTCCCTCTACGGTGTTTGGTCACACTTCCAGGGCAAAGATAGCATGGGTGAGGTGCAGCGTATGCTTCCTCTACATTCACCAGGATGAAAAATGGATTTCGAGCTTAAGTTATAGGGAGAGGTTGGATAGGTTGAGACCTTTTTCTTTGAAGCATGGGAGGCCGAGGGTGACCTTATTGAGGTGTACAAAATCATGAAGGGCATGGTTAAACTGAAAACTCACAGTCTTTTTTCCCAGGGTAGAGGATTCTAAAACTAGAGGCTAAAGGCTTAAGGTGAGAAGGGAGAGATTTAAGAGGGACCTTAGGGGCAACTTTTTCCCTCAGACGGTAATCCATATCTGGAATGAGCTGCCAGAGGAAGTAATAGAAGCGAATACAACTACGAATCTTAAAGGACATTTGGACAGATATATGGATACGGATGATTACGAGGGCTATGGGACAAACGTAGGCAAATGAGACTTGCCCATGCTCATAGGTTCTAGGAGCAGAATTAGGCCATTCGGCCCATCATCTACTCTGCCATACAATCATGGCTGATCTATCTTTTCCTCACAATTCCATTCTCCTGCCTTCCCCCATAACCCCCGACACCCTTAGAAATCAAGAATCTGTTAATCTCCGCCTTAAAATATATCCATCAACTTGGCCCCCACAAATGTCTGTGGCAATGAATTCCATAGATTCTCTACCCTCTGAATAGTCTTAGTCCAAACCTGGAGATTTGAACGAAGCCCCAAAGAGGGAGAATAAATTACTGTCAACGCTACATCTGGAAAACCTGACACATGCCGAAGTGGATTTGGATCGTAGTCTGAAGTAGGATTGTGACCTGAAATGTCATGTGTCCACTCTCCACAATTGCTGCTTGACCCGCTGAAGTCCTCCAACACTTTGTTGTTTGCTCAAGATTCCTGCATCTGCATTCTCTTGTGTCTAGATTTGGACAGTGCGGGGATTCAGGTGCCAGGACATAAAGCGGCAACTCCCAACGCAAGTCACTATCTATCTACAGGTGGTGGCTCACAGTCCATCTTCCCTGCCTAGAAGTGGGAGCACTCAATGCCCGGCGCCTACCCCCTCCCACCATCTGACCTCTGCACAGTCTGTGTGGCCACCAAGAAGGACATCATATCGCCAGCGCTCAGCTCGTCTGTTGCCATCAATGATCCACTGAGACATATCGTCCCCAGAGCTACACCTGCAACAGACGACAGCAAGTCAGGAGTGTTTTATTGTCACACTAGACCAAGTGCAGACACGTTGGGTCTGCTCCCCCAACGCAATATTCTTGCACTCACCCGTTCCCCCAACGCAACGCGGGGAGGTGTGGGGGGCAGGGGATGTGTGGGGGGGAGGGGGGGGTGTGGGCGGGGGGTGGGGGGGATAACTTTATGGCTTTTCAAATTTGGTCCTTCTCTTGCTCAGGGTAAATTGCAGAACCATGTGCATTGATGTGAAACTCTGTGGTTTCTGAGCTGTTGTCAGGAATGTGAAGTTGAAGAATGACCTTGAATAACTTTGGAAGCTGGTCTGTAAGTTGGATTGAATTCCTTTACCACGGTGTTGAGAGTTGGCCACATTAATTTCAAATCATATTTGGTCCATGATGGGAAGTGTGTGGGAGGGAGGGAGGGAGGGAGGGAGGGGTGGTGAGGAGGGAGCACCGCGTTGTGGGAGGGAGGGAGGCCGCGGGCGGGCGTGGACCCGAGGACCCAAGCGAGGCCGCGGGCGGGCGTGGAACTGAGCGAGCGGGCGTGGACCCAAGCGAGGCCGCGGGCAGGCGTGGACCCGAGGACCCAAGCGAGGCTGCGGGCGGGCGGGCGTGTGTGAAACGGGTGCCGACCGACACATGGTGCCCGCCCACCTCAGTGTGACGTCATCAGTTGAAGTATCTGTGTGTGAAAGGCGGTTAAAAAGGCCGTTTTGTCTTTTATTTAAATTTTATTCACCAATAACGTGAAATATAGCATCAACCCTTAAGCCTTATCCCTCCAAACCCTTCCAATCCATGTGTGCAAATGTCTTTTAAAAGTTATAACTGTATCCATTTTTATAGCTTCCTATGGCAGCTCATTCTCAACACGGACTACACTCTGAATGAGAAGGTTGCCCCTGAGATCCCTTAAAGCTCTTCCCTATCACCTTGAGCCTATTGTACTAGAACGCTCTACCTGAGAAAAGACTGTGTGTTTTCTTTATCCATGTTTTTCATGATCTTGTCCACCTCAATAAGATCTCCCCTCAGGCTTCTGCTTAAAGGAAGAAAGTCCCAACCTGTCCAAATTCTTCCAATAACTCAAGCCTGCAAGCCCAGATAACATCCTGGCGAATCTCTTATGTTTACACCTCTAATGACATGCTTCCTATAGCTGGGCGACCAAAACTGCACGCAGTACTCCAATTGTGGTCTCACTAACGACTTTTACAGCTGCATCATATCCCAACTTTTACACTTAATACCCTTGCCAATAAAGACAAGCATGCCAAACACCCTATTCACTGCATTGGAAATACACACTATGAAACTGCTCTTCCAATTCCAGATACCAAGTCTTTAAAATGCAACAGATGCCTGTGGGTACCATTTCCCACAAATGGCTGATCGGTTAATTTATCCTTACTCCCACTGTCTCACATTTTATTAGTAGCTTGCTCATTATTCTAATACCCATTGATTAAGTGTACGTGCTATATTGTGAATCGATATAGCCTTTATTGTGATGCATCTAAAATCAATAATGTCATCTATTGTTCTTATACTCCTTCCAAAATTCATATTTTATTGAACGGTACCAATAGACAATAGACAATAAACAATAGACAATAGGTGCAGGAGCAGGCCATTCGGCCCTTCGAGCCAGCACTGCCATTCAATGTGATCATGGCTGATCATCCCCAATCAGTACCCCGTTCCTGCCTTCTCCCCATATCCCCTGACTCCGCTATCTTTAAGAGCCCTATCTAACTCTCTCTTGAAAGTATCCAGAGAACTGGCCTCCACTGCCCTCTGAGGCAGAGAATTCCACAGACTCATAACTCTCTGTGAGAAAAAGTGTTTCCTCGTCTCCGTTCTAAATGGCTTACCCCTTTAGACTATTGTCTTTTAGAATCCATGCACACTGTTTTTTTTCTGCTTTTGTATCTAGATATTCTATTATATCCTTCAGTGAAGATTCCAACACCAATTATTAGAGTCATGGAGCAAACAGGCCCTTCAGCCCACCTTGTCCATACCGACCAAGTTGACATACTGCGTTAGTCCCATTTGGCTCATACCCCTCTAAACCTTTCCTAACCAAATATTTATCCAATATCTTTAAAAGTCGTAATTGTATATGCTTCTAAAATGTCCTCCGGAAGCTCATTACAGATGCAGCCGACCCTCTGAGTGGAAAAAGTTGCTCCTGGGAACCCTCTTAAATCTCTCACCCCTCAGCCTCCTATGCTCCAAAGAAAAAAAGTCCTAACTTACCCAGCCTCTCGCTATAACTCAAGCCCGCAATCCCAGGTAACATCCTGGTGAATCTCTTCTGTACCCTTTCTAACTCAATGACATCCTTCCTGTAGCTGTTGAAGTCCAAGTACATCAATTATTTTCAATACACTGTTTATCTTATTTAACACAGAGAACATTTTAACATGCTTGGGGGAATACTGGGCAAAGTGATTAATCATCATTTCAGTCATTTTACCATTGTTCACCCTCTGGAAGCTCTAACCTTTCAGGATCTTTCTCTTTTGATATTCATCTGTCCAATGAGAGATATTTCTTGCTTTTTTCATTGATTATTCTTTCTCTCTGCAATACGCAGTGTGATATCTATGGATACACTAGTTCTGACAGCTCCTTACCTTGTTCACTTACAATAACACACCCATCACCTCCCTCTCTCTGTTACCTTTTGACTGTGTTCTCTGTGGAATGTTGTTTACCAATAAATAAAATAGCAGTACTTACAATTCAGTGCAAAGTTTGATAATCCCTGGAAGATGCCAATTCCCAATCCCAAATACTGGTTGATATCCTTGGCTTTATCCACTTCCTTTGAGAAAAGCCTTAAAAAAAACAGAATATTACCAGCAGTTCGTCAAACCATTCCCAACAGCAATGTATATAGTTCAACGATATGAGTAGTTCTGCTATAATGCATGTTTCCACTATGTGAATTGGATACAACATGAGCAATGAATTAGGAACATAATTTGAACTGTGCAGGCTAAATTGGTGACAACGTGATTCTGATTGGGAGGAGAGAATTACTTAAAACTATGGAAATTGACAATTGAAAAAATAAGCTGTCTTGGATTTATATAGTATGGGGAAGGGAAAAAAATATTATCATCAGACAGCACTGTCTCTTAGTTGCTACTTTTTCTGCAAGTAGCCATGGAAATTTACAAATAATTTTTGAAGAAGGAACCTAAAAGTTTGATGAAAGCAAAGCCGTAGATGTTGTCTATATGGATTTCAGCAAGGCACGACGAGGCACATGGTAGGCTGCTCTGGAAGTTTAGATCACATGGGATCCATGAAGAACTAGCCGGCTGGATGGGTGGCTTCGTAGAAGGAAGCAGAGAAAGGTCTCGACTGGAAACATCTCCCATTCCTTCTATCCAGAGATGCTGCCTGTCCCGTTGAGTTACTCCAGCATTTTCTGTCTATCTTTGGTGATAATAGAAGGTTGTTTCTCAGATTGTGGGCCTGTGACTAGTGCTGTGCATTAGGATTCAGTATTGGGTCCATTGCTATTTGCAGTTTATATCAACAATTTAGATAAGAATGTATGACACGATTAGTAAATGTGCAGATGATACTAAAGTTCAGTTTTGCTCACCCAAGGTAGGATATTGTTAAGCTAAAAAGACTGCAGAGAAAATGTACGAGGATGTTGCCAGGACACAAGGGCCTGAGGAGGAGAGAATTACTTAAAACTATGGAAATTGACAATTGGAAAAATAAGCTGTCTTGGAGTTATATAGTATGGGGAAGGGAAAAAAAACATTGTCATCAGACAGCACTGTCTCTTAGTTGCTACTTTTTCTGCGAGTAGCCATGGAAATTTACAAATAATTTTTGAAGAAGGAACCTAAACGTTTGATGAAAGCAAAGCCGTAGATGTTTTCTATATGGATTTCAGCAAGGCACGATGAGGCACATGGTAGGCTGCTCTGGAAGTTTAGATCACATGGGATCCATGAAGAACTAGCCAGCTGGATGGGTGGCTTCGTGGAAGGAAGCAGAGAAAGGTCTCGACTGGAAACATCTCCCATTCCTTCTATCCAGAGATGCTGCCTGTCCCGTTAAGTTACTCCAGCATTGGGCAGGCTAAGATTCGGCAGGCTAAGTCTTTATTCCTTCGAGCGTAGGAGGCTGAGGGATGATCATATAGACATATATAAAATCATGAGGGAAATAGATACGGCGAATGTACAGAATCTTCTATTGAGCGTAGGGGAATCAAGAACCAGAGGACATAGGTTTAAGGACAGTACATAGGAGGTCATAGGTGAGAGGGGAAAGATAGGAACCTGAGGGGCAATTTTTCACACAAGGGTGGTGGGTATATAGAACGAACTGCCAGAGGAGGTTGTTCAGGCAAGTATTATAACAACAGTTAAAAAACAATTGGACAACATTTAAAAGACACATTTCCCTCTAAACTGGAAAGGTCTAGAGGGATGTGGGTTAAATGCGGTCACGTGGAACTGGTATAGATGAGGCACCTTGGTCGGCATGGGCAAGTTGGGCTGAAGGGCCTATATCTGTGCTGTGTGATTCTATAAACATGTTACAAGGATGTCTGCAAGAGAGATATGAGGGCACTCGGCATCGATATGGAGTCCTGGGAGAGCCTTGCAGCTGACCACACGAGGTGGAGAGGTACCCTGAACCAACCTCTCAAAACGGGGGAAGAGAAACTGATGAACGCAGCATGCAGAAAGGAGCGCAGCAACTTCAACAAACCAGAAACCACACACAAATGAGACCTTTGCGACAGGGACTCTCACTCCCGCATTGGTCTCTTCAGCCACAAGCGACGCTGTTCTAGCCGAGGTTTGGAGCAAGCAGCCAACAACTAGGATTCATTCCCATGATCAGTCATGACGGGGGGGGAGGGGGGGGGGGGGGGGGGGGGGGGGCTACTGAGTACTGACTGAGATTCTATGATCCCTTCCATTGACTCTTGTGCCACAAAATTAAACAATGCAATATACAGCCTTCCAATTATTTTTAGTTCGCAGTAAAAATTAATTTACGGATATCACAAAGACCTCTATTTTTGAGAGACCTACAGGGAAAAATGAAAAGCCTGAAACTTCCCATCCACTAACCTCCTTCTCTTTATTGACACAATTGTTTTGATAATGTGATTTTAATTTGTACCTGTACACATTCTGTATTCTATTAATTTGCATTTAAAGCGCAGACTGATAGGTTCTTGATTTGTAAGGATGCCAAATGTTACAGAGAGAAGACAGGAGAATGGAGTGGAGAGGAAAAAAATAGATCAGCCATGACAACATGCATTTCCCCTCTGATACTTCAAGCCACGTGACTGAATCGATGGCAGTTTAGTTCTGAATTACATTAGGTCGGTGCCGGTACATCGACCCAGGTATTGGCACCTGCAGCTCCCATTTTCCTTACTCAGTTTCCAGATCTTCCATTGCAAATGCCTTCACTGTCCGTACATTTCCCAGTGCCTCATCTGCCACGCACGTCGCTTTGGCAAACTGCAAATGATTTGTTAGAAGAGATTTCAGAGAGTGGTTATAAACCTAACTCCTACACTTTTGCTATTAAACTAGGGTAAACATTTTCAAAATTCATTCAGCCAGCAAGAGGATGAATTTGCGCGAATCATTTCAGCCATGTGTGCTAGTGGAAAAACAATAGCTTTGCATATTTTGTTTTAATTTTTCCGTACAAACATAGAACAGTATAGCACAGAAATGGGCCCTTTGGCCCACAACTTTTGTGCCAAACCTGATGCCTAGTTAAACTGATCTCATCTGCTGTACAGATCCATATCCCTCTATTCCCTGCATATTCATATGCCTATCTAAAATGCCACCATTGTATCAACACCATCCCAGCTGCGCATTCCAGGCACCCACCACCCTTTGTGTAAAAAGTGTGTCCCATACATCTGCTTTAAACTTTCAGTCACAAGGAATTGCAGATTCTGGAATCTTGAGCAAAACACAAAGTGCTGGATCTGAGGATTTTGCCGAAACATATTCTGTCCATTCCCTCCACAGATGCTGCAAGACCCACTGAGTTCCTCTTGCACTTTGCGTTTCCTTTAAACTTTCCCCCCCTCTCAACTTATAACAATTCCCAACAGTCTTTGAAATTTCCATCCTGGGAAAAGGGTTCTGACTGTCTCAGGACGTGAACATTCACAGCAATTATGGTCGATTCATGGCAATCCCCAGTGCTGATCCTCTGAACATGCTCTCCTTCCTCTAATTAGCTTTGCTGAGCCAATTATGAGCTTAGGTCTTGGAATCTAAAGCCTGATAGTACCAAGCTCAATTCCCTTCTGGCTGATATTTCAATATTTGATTACTGTAGGTATTTCATCCTCTGTCCCCTTTTAACTACTTTCCACATATTTCAGTAAAGGTATCAATCCCCTTCCCCAATCTCCCAGCACAGTACATTGATATTCTGTCAACTGACTGGGCACCAGCCCTTTCTAAACATCCTGTTCCACATGTGCTAACACATTGCACAAGCAAATCAGCCCTTTAAATCTAGATATTAATCCTGATTAAATACATTCTCTCACCTCACCTGCCACCAAACTCATTCTCCTTTCCCAGACATGTCTCACAGCGAAGAGAGACACAAAACGCTGAAGTAACTCAGCAGGTCGGGCAGCTTCTCTGGAGAGAAGGAATACTTGACCCTTCTCCTCACTCAAGTTGGGTGTCACAAAGATTGGTTTTGATCAGCGTTTTACCAGCAACCGCACAAGCATTTCCATTCATACCTGCTCCTGAGCTTTTCGGGAGAGTATCCGAAGAGAAGAGCCCATGTATGCTCCAGTTCCCACCAGGAGCGGCATCACCACGCAGATGACTCCCGTCAGCTTTGGTGAAACAAAGTACAGAGACACCAGGCAGCCGATTGTTTGTGCAATACTTTTCAGACCCTGGAGATCAAAGCAGGCAAACAGCAGAGCAGTCATGAACTGGCCATACAAAGAATATAGGTCCCTCTACAGTGTCGAGTCTACACTGTCCCAACTCACACAGAGTGTTAAATTGCCAAATGTCCTGTAACCAAACAATGAAATTCTTCCGTACACCAGCATAACATGTCTGTAAACACAGTACTTATAGCTAACACAAAAAAACACAAAAGAAAGTTCAATGAATTGAAAGAAAAACAATATTAGTGCAAAACAAAAGCCCAAAGTCCCTTGTGCAACCAAGAAAGTTTGTAGTTCAATTGGTGTTCGTAGTGTTCTGAAGCCTGATAGTTGCTGGGGAAAAGCTGTTTCTGAACCTGGAGGTCACAGTTTTCAAACTTATATACGTTCTTCCCGATGGCAGGAGTGATATGAGGGCAAGGTCAGAGTTGTGTGGGTCCTTGATGATGCTGGGTGCCTTTTTAAGGCAGCGACTCCTACAGATGCCTTTGATGATGGGTGAGCAGGTCAGTACCAGTGATAGATCGGGCAGTGTCCACCACTTTTTGCAAACTTCATTGTTCCTGGGCGGGTCAGGGACAGCACAAGTAAATCTATTCACTTTATATTTTGGGCAGCTTAGAGCACAATGGCATGAACAGTGAATTCTCCAATTTCAAGTCATACACCCCTAGCCCCCTCTTTCTTTCTGCCTTGAGGTGCAGAGAAGATGATGAGGTGGAACGACAACAGGACTGCTGTGAGAGGGTGGAGACAAGGGAGGTGGAGTGATAAGGGTAGTCTTGGTGCTGGCTGGAGTTTTGGCAATCGCTGATGATCTGTCTGGTGTGAGATGTAAAGAGGAGGAATGAGGTGGGAGCAAAACATGCTGGAAATACAAAACACTGTAGGAGCTGGATATCAGTAATCAAAATGAATGCCAGAAGAGTCCACTCAAACAGTCCAGAGAGAGACAGAGAGAGAGCGCAAAGCTGAATTATGGTTACAGTCATGTCAGAGTCAGAGCTATACAGCATGGTAACTGGCCCTTTGGTCCAACCTGTCCATGCAGACTAAGTTGGCATGCTGGGCTAACGCCTTTGCTTGCATATGGCCCATATGGTGGATACCGCCCCGTCCATCACAGGTACTGACCTGCCCACTATCAAAGAGATCTACAGAAGGCGCAGCCTGAAAAAGATCGTCAATATCATCAAACCCACACCAACCTGGACATGGACTCATTTCACTCCTGCCATCAGAAAGAAGATATAGGACTCATTATAACATGACCTCAAGGTTCAGGAACAGCTTTTTCCCAGCAACCATCAGGCTCTTGAACACAGCACAACACTAACTAACACTATAAACTGTCTTGGGTAGATACAAATTCTGGGGTATCTCAGCGGGACAGGCAGCATCTCTGGAGTGAAGGAATGTGTGATGTTTCGAGTCGAGACCCTTCTTCAGACCGATGTCAGGGAGGTAGGTGGTACAGAGATAGAATGTAGTCAAAGACAGTGAGACTGGTGGGAGAACTGGGAAGGGGGAGGGGATGGAGAGAGAGGGAAAACAAGGACTACTTGAAATTAGAGAAGTCAATGTTCATACCGCTGGTGTGTAAGCTACCCATCCTAAATATGAGGTGCTGTTCCCCCAATTTGCACGGGGCCTCACTCTGACAATGGAGGAGGCCCAGGATGGAAAGGTCAGATTGGGAATGTGGGGAGATAAAGTGCTGAGCAACCGGGAGATCAGGTAGGTTAAGGCGGACTCAGCGGAGGTGTTCAACGAAGCGATCACCGAGCCTGTGCTTGGTCTCGCCGATATACAGGAGTTGACACCTGGAACAGCGGAAACAGCAGATGAGGTTGAAGGTGCAAGTGAACCTCTGCCTTCCCTGAAAAGATGGTCGGGGTCCTTGGACGGAGTCGAGGGGGGAAGTAAAGCGACAGGTGTTGCATCTCCTGCGGTTGCAGGGGAAAGTACCTGGGGAGGGGGTGGTTTGGGTGGGAAGGAACGAGTTGACCACGGAGTTGCGGAGGGAACGGTCTATGCGGAAAGCAGAAAGGGGAGGAGATGGGAAGATATGGTCAGTATTGGGCGTTGGAGGTGGCGAAAATGTCGGAGGATTATATGCTGATGTATGAACCCTTGGTTGCTCTAAGGGCTTTGGGGTTCATAATTTAATGATTTTTTGTGTTAAGTTATCTGTGGGTACTGTGTCTGAAGGCCTGTTGTGCTGCTGCAAGTAAGAATGTAACTGTTCCGTTGACGGTGCAGACGATAATTAAACACTCATGGACTGATTCTCGAATCCTTCCTGTCCATTTATCTGTACAATTACCTCTAGTTTACATCTCCCCCGACTCTCAGTCTGAAGAAAGGACTTGACCCAAAACATCACCTATTCCTTTCTCTATAGATGCTGTCAGACCTGCTGAGTTACTCCCAACATTTTGTGACTATCTTAAAAGTCCTATTGTACCTGGTTCTATAACTTCCTCTGGCAGCTAATTGCAGATACGGACATCTCAGAGTGGAAAATTTACCTCTGAGATCTCTCTTAAATCTCTCACCTTAAACCTATGGCCTCTAGTTTTAGAATCCTCTCCTGTGAAAAAAACTGTGAAGGTTCACTTTATCCATGCTTCTCATAATCTTGTACACCTCATTAAGGTCACACCTCAGCCTCCTATGACTTTATGGATGATGTAAGGAAGTTAATTCAGCCATGATAATATTGAATGGCAGTGCTGGCTCGAAGGGCGGAATGGCCTACTCCTGCATCTTGTTTCTATGCTTGTGATTCATGGCATTGTTAAATCCCAGATCCAAGTAACCTCACCTGAGAAATCACCAACTTGAAGGAGGATTTAAACTCCTGGATGTCACTGGTTAGGCGGCTCACCAGGTGACCTGTCCGCGTGGCATCGTAAAACGCCACGTCCTGCCTGCCACATGTTAGAGAAAGAAACAAAGCACAAACTGATGCAAGACAGAGACACACACAAGGAACTGCAGATGCTGCTTTACAAAAAAAGGCACAACGTGCTGGAGTAACTCAGCAGGTCAGGCAGCATCGTTGGAGAACATGGTGGGTGACGTTTCAGGTCAGGACCAGTCTGGAGAAGGTTCCCAACCCGACATGTCACCTATCCATATTCTCCAGCTATGCTACCTGACCCACTGAGTTACTCCAGACTTTGTGTCAAACCGATGTAATCTTTAAAGGCATCTATTCAGTAAAGCTTATTCAGTAATGCCTAGACACCCCGATCAGCTTTAAACCCGAGTGCGTGAAGTGGCAGCCTACACGGAACCCTCACAACCTCCTCTCCAGACTAATCTACGACAATCAACCACATTTGAAGAAAATCTTGAAAATACTCAGCTGGTCAGACAGTATCTGTGGAGATTGAGACAATGTTGACATATCCAGCCAATTAGCTTTTAATCTCTTGTGAAATTTGTTCTAATTCTGGGGCAGGAAGGAGCTGCACAACAGGACAGACACCAATTGAACTGGGATGAGACCTGGTGGAAAGGTAAATGGAGACAGTGGGTGTTGGGGTGGGGGGGAGGCTTTAAACTTCTTCAAACTGATTGCAGTAAGGGTGCAAATGCTAGAAGAGAGGTGGGGGCGGGATAAAGCCTGGCAAGTGATAGGTGGATACAGGTGAGGTGGGCTTTGAGTGGCAGATGGTTGGACACGTCCACAAATGGATGCGCGTATAGATGTGCACATAGAAGAGAGTAGGGGAGAAGTAGTTAGTAGAGTTAGTAGTGCAAATTTGGAGAATTCAAATGTTCATAACTTTCGTGTTATAAGCTATCCAAGCGGAATATGAGGTGCTGTTAGTCCAGCTTGCGTGTGGCTTTATTGCACTGCTTTTTGTGTTTTCATCTTTGACCTTTGTCCATCTATTTTCAAATCAAAGCCCCCTTCACCTGTAGCCACCCAGCACTTGCTAAGCTTTGTCACACCCCTACCTCTTCCAGCTTTCTCCCCCACCCACCACACAATCAGTCTGAAGAAGAGTCCCGACCCAAAACGCCGCCTATCGATGTACTCCAGAAACGTTGAGTCACTCCAGTTCTTTGTCTTTTTTTTAATCTATACATGTTATTCATATTGGCACAATGAGGTATCAGGAGCAGGAAAGGTGGCTTAATCATTTCACATCCCTTAATTGACACCCTTTTGACTTCTTTCCACCTCTTGTCTTTGTCACTTACTCTACTCACCAGCCAATCACTCCCCTTCCCACTGGTATCCACCTGTCACTTGCCTGACTTAGCCCCAACCCCACCTCTCTTTTGCAGCTTCCCCCCCCCCCCCCCCACCCCCACTCCATCAGTCTGAAGAAAGATCCTGATCTAAAACGGGATCTTCCATTCTCTCGACAGATAGTGCCTGGCTTGCTACCAGCATTTTGTTTTCAGCTCAGGATTCCAGCATCTGCATTCTCCATGTTTCTTACATTGACATTGTTAAGGTGACACACATGTTCCTTGGATGGAGCATGGAGCAATTCTCAGCCCAGAATATCTACCAGCTCCTTAGTGAGCTTTCCATAAACAAATCCGGTGTTCAGACATCCAGCTTCAGCACTGACCAATTTGTGGATTAAATAACCCAGTGAATAGAATCACAGATTATTTACAACACAAAACTCCACAGTGTCCCTTCCGTTAAAAGAAATCCAGCACTTGTCCCACAGCTCTGCTGATCACAGCCCTTCAAATTCACATCCCAATATTATCTAAATATGATGAAGGATTCTGTCTCGTTACCCTCGTGGGTGCAAAGGCTTCCCTTCATCTCTCTACTGGTTCCTCTGCCAATCCATGCCCCCTGTTTTTGACTCATGTTTATGGATAGGAAAGATTTAGTGGGATATGGGTCAACCACTGGCAAATGGGGTTGCTTGGATTGGGCATCTTGGTCAGAGGTTGGTCAGAAGGGCACGTTGTCTGTGCTGTTTGACCCTAGGACTCTTCCGCTTACTGAAACAGATGTTCCCTATTTACCAACCCACCTCTCACCCCTCTGCATCCACAGCCCAGTCCGTCATGGGTACAGACCTCACCGCCATTGAACGGATCTACAAGAGACGCTGCCTCAAATGATGATATATCCATACTATAAAGAGCTATGATTCTAATATCATCATTCAAGACCCACATTACACACTACCCGTATCAGCATCATCCAAGACCCATTAGCAACACTCTCATTTTATTCAAAGAGAAAATCTTAAAAAATCAGAATCGAGCAGCTTCTTCCCTACAACCATCAGTCTATTAAACACTCCAACCTCCAAATAGGCTCTGAACTGGATAGACTTGGGGGCATTATTTTTTTTTTAACTTGCACTATTATTCTTTGTTTATTTGTCAGTTTGTTTATTTACCAGGATGTTGCCAGGACTCGAGCGCCTGAGCTATAGAGACAGTTTGAGCAGGCTCAGACTCTATTCTTTGGAGTGCAGGAGGATGAGGGCTGATCTTGTTAAAGCTCGCCCACGCTCTGGAATAATAAATACGGTCAGACACCGAAGCTCATAGTAAGGACACAATTTTATTACGCTAGCGGGAGTGGGAGAATCACTGTAAGTATGGTCACATACTTGCCAGCTCCTCGTGGTCCCACTCAATTATATTGTGCACAGGCAGTATATTTACACATGAGTAGTCACGGATCCAGTTAATCACACAGTCAGCACATTCCTGCACCGGTTCTTATTGTATCTACAACTGACTTGTTCTAGACTCTGCGGTTCTACTTGGTATCGGGCCTCTTCCTTTTACAGTCACAACACCCTTTGCAATTCTGCAAGTAAAGCAGCCTCACCGCGCGCAACATGCAATCTGTCGCAACACATTTTGCCATCCACCCCCCAGTCACGTACACATTAACACTTAAACCCCCATCCCCCTCTACATTCTATTAGAGGTGTACAAAATCATGAGAGGAAAAGATCGAGTAGATGCATAGAGTCTCTTGACCAGAAAAGGGGAATCAAGAACCTGAGAACATAGGTTTAACGTAAGAGGGGAAACATTTAATAGGAACCTGAAGGGTAACCTTTTCACAGTTGCTTATTATGGGTTTTATGAAGTGCTATGTTTACATACCTGTAGTGGCCATTTGGCTTAATTTTGTGTGTCATAAATGATGGCATTTGCCTTTAAACTTTGTCTGCCTGTAATTATGTGGGTGTGATTTATTACGTAGTCGAGGCACGTTTGCTGCTAGGATTGTTGGGCAGAGGCTTGTAGTTATTTAAGTTAGTTCGGAGGAAACATGGTGAGAAGACAAATCTTTCGACCATTTGGAGCTTTCTAACATGGAGAGAAGTTTTCTAACATGTCGGGGCCATATGCTGGAGTTTTGACTACGAGTAGCACTAAAATGTACCTAACAAGAAGGAGTTTGGATGAATATCTTACTGTTTTACTTCGACAATAAAGAAACTATTAATCAAGAGACCGTGTTTGGGAAGATTTATTTTTCGACGGCTTTGAATGTCTCGTGGAGAGCTCCCATGCATAAAACGACACTATCTCCTTACCCTATGTCTTCTCCTAGTGGCTAGAGGGAGCAATTCCTTAAATGATATAGTAATCTGCCACAAAAATACGTGCTGTGCTGCTTCTGGACCTATGACAATAAAACGCTCTTGATTCTCCACCTAACTCTTGACCCACTGAGATCCTCCCGCAGTTTGTTTTTGGTTTCAGATTCCAGCACCTGCAGTCTCCTGCATCTAGTCATAACTTTTTCACCCCAATTAGGCCTCCGCTCATCTTTTGTTCTCATTTGGATCTGTGCAGGTGGCAGGCAACTACAGGCACAGTTTTATCTTAATGGATTGAATTTTGTGGTCATTGGCCATGTGATACTGTTGGAATGGCGCACCAGTCCCCGAGATGTATCTTTTCCCTTTATGAGCCTCCGATCCAAAATATCCCTGAATACACACACCAGTAGCTGTCATCTATTTGGCTGAACTGTCAATCATGGTGAAAATTCTCTGATACTAAACTAAAAAGAAATAACTCTAATTAGTTTCTTCACTCATTAAATATTTTACAAGATATGTAGTGGCCATTTGGCCTGTTTTGCATGTCATTGTGGATGGCATGTGCCTTTAAATTTTAGACTGCCCGTTATAATGTGCGTGGGATTTATGACGTGTCTTTGGGTGTGTTTGCAGCTTAACTGCTTGCGCAGAAGTTTAGTTTTTAGATTCGTTTTGGAGAGACGATGGAGAAGGTTAATCATTACATGTCATTGTTACAGAGACACGAGGAGCTTTCTAATATCTGTGTAATGAGCTGGAGTTCGAAGAAGATTGCCGTAACAAGTCGGAAAAACCATGGATGTATCTTACTGTTTTCTATCTACAATAAAGAAAATATTCATTAAAAGACTGTGTGCTGAAGCTTTATGAATGGAGAAGCCCTGAAGGTCTCTGAGGCAGCTTGCATGCGTACCGAAGTTATTCCCCTTATCCATTCTCCTCCAATTAGCGGCTAGGGTGCTAATTACCTGAAAGATATGAAAAATCTGCCGCTACAAGACATTTGATGATGCATAGGAAAGATGCCATTAAACTGGAAAGAATGTAAAGACAATTTCTGAGTGTTGCCAGCACTTGAGGGCAGACGGATGAGGGGTGATCTTAAAGAGGAGTATACAATCATGAGGGGTATCGCTTGGGTAAATGCACAGTCTTTCACCCAGAGCAGGGGAATTAAGAACCAGAGAACATTAGGTTTATGGTGAGATTTAATGGACACCCGAGGGCAACCTTTTCATACAGAGAGGGTAGCGGGTAAATGGAACGAGCTGTCAGAGCAGCTATGTGTTTAAGAAGGAACTGCAGATGCTGGAAAATCGAAGGTACACAAAAATGCTGGAGAAACTCAGTGGGTGCAGCAGCATCTATGGAGCGAAGGAAATAGGCAACGTTTTGGGCCGCAACCCTTCTTCAGACTGATGGGGGGGGGGGGTGGGGGGGGGGGGAGAAGAAAGGAAAAAGGAGGAGGAGGAGCCCGAGGGCTGAGGGAGAGATAGGCAGGGCAGGAGACAGCAAGGGCTAACAAAATAGGGAGAATTCAATGTTCATACTCCCAGGATGCAAACTCCCCAAGGTGCTGTTCCTTCAATTTCCGGTGCTGCTCGCTCTGGCCATGGAGGAGACCCAGGACAGAGAGGTCGGATATGGAATGGAAGGGGGAGTTGAAGTGCTGAGCCACCGGGAGGTCAGGTTGGTTAATGCGGACCGAGAGGAGGTGTTCGGCGAAATGATCGTCAAGCCTAACCTTAACCCTAACCCTAACCGATATAGATCAGCTGACATCTAGAGCAGCGGATGCAATAGATGAGGTTGGAGGAGATGCAGGTGAACCTCTGTCGCACCTGGAACGACTGCTTGGGTGCTTGAATGGAGTCGAGGGGGGAGGTAAAGCGACAAGTGTAGCATCTCTTGTGGTTGCAAGGGAAAGTGCCCGGGGAGGGGGTGGTACGGGAGGGAAGGGAAGAATTGACAAGGGAGTTACGGAGTGAGCGGTCTTTGCGGAAAGCCGACATGGGGGGAGATGGGAAGATGTGGCGAGTGGTGGGGTCACGTTGGAGGTGGCGAAACTGACGGAGGATTATTTGTTGTATGTGACGGCTGGTGGGGTGCAAGGTGAGGACTAGGGTAACTCTTCCCTTGTTACGAGTGGGGGGGATGGGGAGAGAGAGCAATGTTACGGGGTATGGAAGAGACCCTGGTGCGAGCCTCATCTATGGTGGGGGAGGGGAACCCCCGTTCCCTGAAGAATGAGGACATTTCAGATGCCCTGGTGTAGAACGCCTCATCCTGGGAGCAGATGCGGCGTAGACGGAGGAATTGGGAGTAGGGGATGGAGTCCTTACAGGAAGCAAGGTGGGAAGAAGTGTAGTCCAGATAGCCATGGGAGTCAGTGGTTTACAGTGGAGGCAGGTACTATAACAACGTTTAAATGATATTTGGACAGATACACGAAGAGTAAAGGGTTAGAGGGATATGGGCCAGGTTTGAAAAAATGAGACTAACTTGCAGACGGGACATTTTGGTCAGCATGGACCAGTTTGGCAGAGGGCCAGTTTTCATGCTCAATTATACAAAATTATGTTGGTAGCAAAAATAAAACTAAACATATTAATTAAAAACAATAGGAATTTGAAATGTCTATTGTGAGGGGATAGGCTTACACACAGTTCAATTCACCTTTATATGGGTTATTAGGCTTTGAATGTGGATTAGTATGCCATTAAAAATGAATTTAGGCAAAATATTTGGATTGACTTCACAGCATGAATTCTTCTTTAACAGTCACTTTTTGTTAGTTCTGCTCACTGTGGATGACTTGGAGAAGAGGGTGCAAGAGCCACTGCCTCACAACACCAGAGAACCGGGTTCGATCCTGACCTCAGGTGTTGGCTGGGTGGAGTTTGCATGTTCTCCCAGTGCCTGGATGGAGTTTCCTCCTGGGTCTCCGGTTTACTCCCACGTCTCGAAGATGTGCGGGTTTGTAGGTTGATTGGCTTCGGGAAGAGTTGCCCTCAATATGTAGGGAGAGGATGCGAAAGTAAGATAAGACGATGTGAATGGGTGTTTGATGGTTGGATTGGCCGTGATGGGCTGAAGGGTCCGTTTCCTTGTTGTATCTCCAAACAAAAACAAGGAATGGCTGACTGCCGAGTGAGCAGTCAGGCTTCCTCCATCACAACAGCAAGTGTGAGTGACCTCTTCATACCTTCACAGAGCAAATCTACCACCAATTTCAAACAAAACAGAGACATGATTTATAAAGCTAAACACTTCTGACCTGATGAGGGATGCAAATAACTCTTTCCTCATGGCCGCAGCGATTCTCTCCCCAATTCTGGATAAGAGGGTGATGTATAAGCAGCTCAGGATTCCCTAATAACGGAAGGAGAAAAAGACTGGTCAAAAACTGATCTCCAGCAAGTACAGGAAACTGCTTTTTAAGAAATATTAGAGAAGTATATCTCTCTCGACACCATCCCACCACACCGTCACAGGGGAAGGACAGCGTGGTTTAGAATAGAATAAAACTGCGCCCGGTGAAATAAAAACCATAAGGGAACAAAGAACAGGGCCACTGCTTGATTGGAAGCATCGTTCTGTAATCTGGGTACAGTCTGTGCGGCTGAGCCATTTCCCATCAACGGTTGCCGACAGAGAGGGTAAAAAAGTGGATGTTCAAGAAGGATGCAGATGCTGGAAAATCGAAGGTAGACAAAAATGCTGGAGAAACTCAGCGGGTGCGGCAGCATCTATGGAGAGAGGGAAATAGGCAACGTTTCGGGCCGAAACCCTTCTTCAGACTGATGCAGGGTGGGGGGGGGGGCGGGGGAAAGAAGAAAGGAAGAGGAGGAGCCAGAGGGCTGAGGGAGAGCTGAGAAGGGGAGGAGACAGCAAGGGCTACCGGAAATTGGAGAAGTCAATGTTCAGGCCGCTGGGGTGCAAACTACCCAAGGGGAATATGAGGTGCTGCACCACCAGTTTCCGGTGGTGCTCACTCTGGCAATGGAGGAAGCCCAGGACAGAAAGGTCGGATTTGGAATGGGAGGGGGAGTTGAAGTGCTGAGCCACAGGGAGATCAGGTTGGTTATTGTGGACCGAGCGGAAGTGTTCGGCGAAACGATCGCCAAGCCTACGCTTGGTCTCACCGATGTAGATCAGCTGACATCTAGAGCAGCGGATGCATTAGATGAGGTTGGAGGAGGTGCAGGTGAACCTCTGTCGCACCTTGAACGACTGCTTGAGTCATTGAATGGAGTTGAGGGGGGAGATAAAGCGACAAGTGTAGCTTCTTTTGCGGTTGCAAGGGAAAGAAAGTGCCCGGGGAAGGGGTGGTGTGGGTGGGAAGGGAAGAATTGACCAGGGAGTTATGGAGGGAGCGGTCTTTGCGGAAAGCAGCAGGGGGGGAGATGGGAAGATGTAGCGAGTGGTGGGGTCACGTAGGTGGTGGCGAAAATGATGGAGGACTATTTGTTGTATGTGACGGCTGGTGGGGTGAAAGGTGAGGACTAGGTGGACTCTGCCCTTGTTCCGAGTGGGGGGATGGGGAGAGAGAGCAGTGTTGCAGGGTATTGAAGAGACCCTGGTGAGAACCTCATCCATGGTAGGGGAGGGGAACCCCCGTTCCCTGAAGAATGAGGACATTTCCGATGCCCTGGTGTGGAACACATCATCTTGGGAGCAGATGCAGCGTAGACGGAGGAATTGGGAGTAGGGGATGGAGTCCTTACAGGAAGCAGGGTGGGAAGAAGTGTAGTCTAGATAGCCATGGGAGTCAGTGGGTTTATAGTGGATGTCAGTCAAAAGTCTATCACCTGCGATGGAGATAGTGAGGTCAAGAAATGGTAGGGAAGTGTCGGAAATGGTCTAGGTGTATTTGAGTGCCAGATGGAAGTTAGTGGCGAAGTTGATGAAGTTAATGAGTTGTGTGTGGGTGCAGGAGGTAGCACCAATGCAATCATCGATGTAGCGGAGGTAGAGGTCGGGGATGGGGCCCTTGTACGCCCCGAACAAGGATTGTACGTCGTACCCTACAAAGAGGCAGGCATAGCTGAGGCCATGCACGTGCCGATAGCTACGCCTTGTGTTTGGAGGAAATGGGAGGAGCCAAACGAAAAGTTATTGAGGGTAAGGACCAACTCCGCTAGGCGGAGGAGAGTATCAGTGGAGGGTATTGGTTGGTTCTCCGGTCGAGGAAGAACCGGAGGGCTTTGAGACCATCCTGGTGGGGGATGGAGGTGTAGAGTGACTGGACGTCCATGGTGAAGATGAGGGGATGGGGGCCTAGAGAATGGAATGCCTGGAGACGACGGAGAGTGTCTGAGGTGTCTTGAACATAGGTCGGGAGGGATTTAACCAGGGGGATAGGATGGAGTCGAGGTATGTGGAAATAAGTTCGGTAGGGCACGAACAGGCAGACAATGGGTCTACCAGGACAGTCAGGTTTGTGGATTTTGGGGAGAAGGTAAAATCGGGCCGTGCAGGGCTGGGGAATGATGAGGTTGGAGGCTTGGGGGGGCAGGGAGCCGGAGTTGTTGAAGTCAGTGATGGTGCTAGAGATAGTGGCCTGGTGCTCGTCCGTGGATGACTGTTAATAGGAAAGAATCGGTGTGCAGTCTGCTGTGGTGTAAGTGGTGTTGGAGGCAGAGAGAAAGAGTTTCAGCAACCTCTGCTGGTGTAAAAGAGGAAGGGCAATTTATCTCACAATAGGTGAAATCGTAATTAATACCAAAGATTGGTGGCTATGCATAAAATTATAGAGCCACAGAGCTTCGGCCAACCTTGTCCATGCTGGCCAAGATGGTATATTGGACGTCCCATTTTCCTGCATTTAGCCCATATCCCTCTAAAGCCTTCCTATCGATATATCTATCCATAAGTGCTGTTTGCCTTGATTGTGCTTAGGTATGGCAATACTTAACTGAGCTGTATGCGAAAAAAGAATTTCACTGTAGGACTGTACACATATTAACAAACCATTGTTCATTGACCATTGCGTTTGGTCATATTCCTGTAAACCCTTCCTATCCATATATCTGTGTAAAGTTATTTTAAAAGTCACTATTGTATCTGCCTCTATAGCTTCCTCTATCAGCTCGTTCCAGATATGGATTACCCTCTGAGTAAAAAAGTTACCACTGAGGTCCCTCGTAAATCTCTCCCCTCTCACCTTACCCCTGTGCCCTCTAGTTTTTGAATCCTCTACCCTGGGAAAAAGACTGTGAGCATTCACTTTATTCATGCCCCTCATGATCTTGTGCACCCCAATAAGATCACCACTCAGCTTCCTATGCACCAAAAAAAAGTCTAAGCCTATCCAGCCTCTCCCTATAACTCAAGCCCACACCGAAGATAGACACAAAATGCTGGATTAACTCAGTGGGTCAGGCAGCATCTCAGGTGAGGAAAAAATAGGTGGCTTGCACCTGCTTCTGCACCTTCCTTCTGATGGTTGGGTATCCGATGTGGAAGGGTTGGGTTTGGCAGAGATGGCTGGCTAGACTGGCTATTCACTGGTCACCAGAGAGGTCAGTCTGTGCCCATCACCTGCCCTGCTTCCACAGACACACCTGTGCCCGCACATCCCTGTGGAGGCAGCACAGAGTCCACTGGCATTCCAGAGGCTTTCAGGAGCCAGTTGGCTGGAGTTCTGGATAATTATACCATTATCATTGAAGATTTGGTAATTGTCTTAAAATAACTTTATTGAATTGAATTGATGGAATTTATTGCCACACAACCAGGGTCGGTGGAATTTTGGGTTGTCAGCAGCAGTACAATAATAAAGAACACACAACCACAATAAAAATGTAACACAAACATCCACCACAGCATTCATCACTGTGGTGGAAGGTACAGAACTTGGCCAGACCTCCTCCATTTTCCCCCGTGGTCGGGACCTCCACCCTCCGCAGCCATTGCTGCGGGCGTCCAGATGGTAAGGGACAAAGTCAAAGGCAAGGTAAGTCCAGGATCGGCTCTTCCCCACCGGAGACCGCGGCTTCAGGCTGGTGTAGGCCGCAGGCCGGTGGTCGAAGATTTAAGGTTCCCGCCGCGCCGCAGCCAGAAGCACCGCAGACCGCAGGGCCGGTGGTCGAAGCTCCCTTCCAGGGGTGATGGTAAGTCCATGCCGCACCCGCGGTAGAAGTTGGCCGCGGGCCGGCAGTGATGGCTTCTTCTTCCCCCGGGTCCCCCACGAGGGATCCCGGGCTGTAGATGCCGCGCCAGCTGGAGCTGTGCAGACCGCGGCTTCAGGCTGCCGGCTGCTCCAGGCCAGCGAAACGGAGCGTTTCACTCCAGCGAGCCCCAGCGAGGGATCACCCGCTCCACGCCGAGTGTCCACGCTGCGCCCGCCGCTGAAGCCTCGGGCGCATCTCCGGGAAAGGCCGCGCCGATCCTTGCTGTTAGGCCACGGGGGACGTGACCTGGAAAAAGTCGCCTCTCCGTGGAGGAGGCGGCCGAAACGGTTTCCCCCTTACCCCCCCACACCACCCCTCACACAAAACACACCGAGAAACATCAAAAACATACTTTAAAACATACTAAAAAATTAAAAAAGTTGAAAAAAAAAACTGACGCGCTGCCACTGCAGCGCCCCCTACCTATTGAAGCAAAAACAAACAATATACAGAGGTTAAAGCCCTGTCTCACGGTGCAAGCTGACCCACGGGGTACCCCGAGTGAAAGACTCGTGGTTGTGTACGAGATTCCAGGTGTATGATCAAGATTTTAACCGAGTTCCCACGTGTGTGTATAAGTTTGCCGTTTACTTCTCATTTCCGCGAGGTGTCAAGTTCCACGCCTGAGTTACCAAGTTCCTCTCCCGAGTTGTTTCAAATAAGTTCCCACTTCGGACCCAAACTCATTGTTTCATATGGCCTTCCTCCCGTATTAGTGGAATTGTAAAACAAGTATTAATAATTGTATTACGAAATAGGACATACGGGGTGAATTCAGTAGGTCAGGCAGCGTATGGGGAAAAAGGGTTTCGGCTCTTCTGCTTCCTCCTCAAATTGGGAAACTACTGTTGGAAGGAACTGCAGACTTGAGTCTGTCTTTTGCTTCATTCTGCTTGGGTCAGCCGAGATTCCTGCTTTCTGCAGCCAAACCTGGGCTCCATGAAGCCGAAGAGTGAACCTCCCGCTCAGCTAAACTCTCCTGCGCGTCTGTGTCTGACGCTCCTTCTAACCCCAAAATGTGTTATTCTTCTGTGCAACATTTAAAGAAAGAATAGTGAATTCAATATGTAATGGAGCACTAATTTAAAACACCCGTTGGTCCGGCAACGCTAGTTGTTATAGAATGGCAAATCTTAAATGATCCTGCTTCGAATTAAAGGAGTCTTACCCGTTCGTTCTTGCTTCCAGGCTGCTGTTTTACAATAAAACTCCTTTAATTCTCTACACTCGTAACACCTGGTACCGGACTAGTATGTGTGTATGTGTATATATGTATATAGAAGAATGGTGTTGTTCTGTTTGGGATATTTGACATTAAGGGCTGAGGCAGGGTCTCAACCCGAAACGTCACCCATTCCTAATCCAGAGATACTGCCTGTTCCGCTGAGCATTTTGTGTCTATCTCCAGATTTTGCAGTTCCTCCCTACACATTTGACAATAAAAAACTCTTGACAACCAGAGCTTTAAGACTTCAAACTTGTACTGTACACACACCAAGGATAGAAGGCAGTAGAAGCTACAGACCCAGGTGTCAACATCAAGCACTCTGCTTCATTAGGGTCTAAAACAAAGCCAGCAGCCAGCACTTCTTCAAGGCTTGGCATGTGGCATTTTAAACGGCTTTTGCTCTCCATACAACATTGCAACAACAGGGTGGCACACAAAGAGACCTTGTGGCATTTCAGCAAGTCCTCAATCGTGGTGATCAGCTTCAGAATTGATGGAAGGCAAGCACCGTATGAATGCAGTATAAATGTGCAGCATTAGTACTGAAGTCGAAACATTCCAGACTGAGCTTGCTGTTACTGGAGGCATCCCTTGATTCCACCATGAGATTTTAAATTCTCAGCCTTTGACACAATCCCTGCTCTGTTTTTTGAAGTAAGGGATCTTATTCGAACGCCGAAACAAATAGCCAGCAATCTGATAAGCGACTCGGCTGACAAACTCCAAACCTGTCCTCCTTAAATCAAGCCTGTCCCCCTCCTCCTCCCTATCCCATCCTCCCAACCCCCTCGGGGGAAGAGTGGAAGAGACACGAACTGCAAACAACTGTCCCCTTTCTGTACAGTCTTCACAATATGTGTTTGTTCTTGGTGTTTTTGTTGCTGTGAGTGAGCCATCTTACGGCCTGTTTAAATTTGAAGAAAGCCGCTCGTGTTCATTTGAAGTTGATGTACAATCAATACAATACAATCAGTTTTATTCGTCACATTGCACATAAAATGCAAGTGAAATTAATTTGTCAGTAGCGGTACAATGATAAAGAACACAGAATACACAATAAAAATTTAACACAAACATCCACCACAGCATTCATCACTGTGGTGGAAGGCACAAAATTGGCCAGTCCTCCTCCATTTCCCCCCGTGGTCAGGACCAGAGTCCAGAGTCACTCCAGGATCGGCTCTTCCCCACAGCTTTAGGTTGGTGTAGGACGCGGGCCGGCGGTCGAAGATTTAAAGTTCACGCCGCAGCCAGAAGCACCGCAGACTGCAGGGCTGGCGATCTGGAGCTCCTCTCCAGGGATCCCTGGCGAGGGACCCCACTCCTGATGGTAAGTCGCCACCGTGCCCGTGGTAGAAGTTGGCCGCGGGCCGGCGGTGGAAGCTCGTTCTTCCCCCGGGTTCCCCACGAGGGATTCCAGGCTGCGGACGCCACGCCAGCTGAAACTCTGCAGACCGCGGCTTCAGGCTGCCGGCTGCCGCGAGCCAGCGAAACGGAGCGCTCACCCCCGGCGAGCCCCAGCGAGGGCTCACCCGCTCCACGCCGAGAGTCCACGCTGCACCCGCCGCTGAAGCCCCGGGCGCGTCTCCGGGAAAGGCCGCCCGATCCTCGTTGTTAGGCCACGGGGGAGGCGACCTGGAAGAAATCGCCTCTCCATGGAGGAGGCGGCTGAAACGGTTTCCCCCTCGCCCCCCACACCACCCCCCACACAAGACACACAAAGAAACACAAAGAAAATGTGTGTTTGTGTCTGCATGTGTCCTACCCACTAAATACACCTTGTGAAAACCATCCGAGAAAAAAGGTCAATTAACGTGCAGAATATATATTATGCTGCCTGCCCGCTGAGTTAAAGAGTTCACACGGTAGACTCACGAGACACTAAGGTAAACGCTATGTTCTTAAAACGAGTTTAAATGTTTCAATTTTTAACTTCAGCAGTACATTTTACTCGTGGAAAACTTTAAACATGTTTGAATTTTTCCAAGTTTCACGGGTACCTGCCGTTAGCGCCACGAGTCGCTAAGTTGCGTCCACGAGTCCCGCTACGTTAATTGTACGTAGTTACCACGAGTTAAATTGGTTTTAAACTCGGGGTACCTCGTAGGTCAACTCGCACCGTGAGACAAGGGTTTAAGAGTCGGTTGAATGCTCCCTCTACACTCTTTCACAACCACTCCCAGTGTAAGTAATTATTTCAAGTAATAAAATAAATATGAGCAATGAAAGCAGCTCAATGTTAAACTAACCAATAAACCACTAGATTCTCACAAAACAAAAATCTGGTTGACTAATGTCTCTCAGGGATGGAAATCTGTCTGTCCTCTTGTGGCTCAAGCCCCACCAATGTAGTTGACTCAGCTCTGGGCAGTTAGGGTTGAAAAATAAATGATGTTATTATCAATAACATCCACACGCTGTGAACCAATAAATTAAATGTCTTGTTACAATCCGCAATATCTTAATCATAATTATTTTAATCCTTCACACATTTTGGAGTGTTTATGACTGCACTGTGTTTAGGGGAACAGCTAAAGATACACACAATGATAACAATGTGTGCTCATAAGGTCATAAGGAATAGTAGAATTAGGACATTCGGCCCATCACATCCACTCCGCCATTCAAACATGGCTGTTTTATCTCTCCCTCCTAACCCCATTCTCCTGCCTTCTCCCCATAACCTCTGACACCTGTACTAATCAAAAATCTATCTATCTCTGCTTTAAAACTATCTACTGATTTAGCCTCTACAGCTTTCTGTGCAAAGATTCACCACAATCTGACTAAAGAAATGTCTTCTCATCTCATTCTTAAAAGAATGTCCTTTAATTCGGAAGCTATAATCTTTAGTTCTGGACTCTACACTAATGGAAACATCTTCTCCACATCCACTCTATCCAAGCCTTTCACTATTCTGCATGTATCAATTAGGTTCCCCGTCATTCTTCTAAACTCCAGCGAGTACAGGCCCATTGCCGGCAAACGCTCATCATGGATTAACCATTTCATTCCTGGGATAATTCTTGTAAACCTCCTCTGGACCCTCTCCAGAACCAGCACATCCTCAGATATGGAGCCCAAAATTGCTCATAATATTCCAAATGTGGCCTTACAAGTGCCTTATAGAGCCTCAACATTACATCCCTATTTTTGTATACAAGCCCTCTTGAAATAATTGCTAGCATTGATTTTGCTTTCTTTACTACCGATTCGACTTGCAGATTAACCTTTTGGGAATCCTGCACCAACACTCCCTAGTCCCTTTGCACCTCTGATTTTTGGATTCTCACCCCATTTAGAAAATAGTCTACGCCTTTATTCCTATTCCCAAAATGCATGACTCCACACTTTGCTTCACTATATTCCATCTGCCACTTCTCTGTTCACTCTTCCAACCTGTCCAAGTTCTTCTGCAGAGTTCCTGCTTTCTCTAAACTCCCTGCCCCTCCACCTATTTTCGTATCATCTGCAAACTTGGCCAGAAAGCCTTCAATCCGCTTGTCCAAATCATTGATGTACAGTGCTGAAAGCCAATTCAGACAGTCAAACTGCACAGAAAAGGGCCCTCGGCCCACGTCCATGCCGAGAAAGGTACCAACTAAGGCAGTCCCATTGGCCTGCATTTGGTTTATATTCCCCTCAACTTTTCTTATCCATGTACCTGTCCGAATATCTTTTAAATGTTCTTATTATATCTCAGGGCTCTCACAACTTTTTTTCCCTGTTGCCAGCCGGGCAACCTTGACAGCTTTTTATGTTGCCAAATGACAGTTTAGGTGGTCATTTAAGACGGTTTGCATGACGCGTGCGATAATGTGCTCGGACGAAGTGCGTAGTTACCAGTCGGAAATATGCTCAATGAAGCATTTACATATTATGTTCAAGAAGGAACTGAAATGCTGGAAAATCGAAGGTAGACAAAAGTGCTGGAGAAACTCAGCAGGTGCAGCAGCATCTATGGAGCGAAGGAAATAGACAACGTTTCAATCCGAAACCCATCAGTCTTAAGAAGGGTTTCGGCCCGAAACGTTGCCTATTTCCATCGCTCCATAGATGCTGCTGCATCTGCTGAGTTTCCCCAGCACTTTTGTCTACATTCACATATTATTTCTGCTTCAAATAACTTACAACTAAACATATTCACTAATCAAGGCATACCACAATGACATGCAGCAAAACTATAATACAATGTCTCAACTCTTTTTACACATTGCAATTAATGCAATTTCTATTAGTTCTTTCCACTTCCAAACAAAAATGTGGTTGAATTATTCAGCGTATGATCAACCTGTATTAAAAAATCCTGGACCATGGTAACATATATGCTTAACCATGCACACTACAGATTGATGCAAGCATGTTTTTCTGTGAAGGACCAAAAATTACCATGACATAGAAACATAGAAATTAGGTGCAGGAGTAGGCCATTCGGCCCTTCGAGCCTGCACCGCCATTCAATATGATCATGGCTGATCATCCAACTCAGTATACCGTACCTGCCTTCTCTCCATACCCTCTGATCCCCTTAGCCACAAGGGCCACATCTAACTCCCTCTTAAATATTGCCAATGAACTGGCCTCGACTACCCTCTGCGGCAGAGAGTTCCAGAGACTCACCACTCTCTGTGTGAAAAAAGTTCTTCTCATCTCAGTTTTAAAGGATTTCCCCCTTATCCTTAAGCTGTGATCCCTTGTCCTGGACTTCCCCAACATCGGGAGCAATCTTCCTGCATCTAGCCTGTCCAACCCCTTAAGAATTTTGTAAGTTTTTATAAGATCCCCTCTCAAACCTCCTAAATTCTAGAGAGTATAAACCAAGTCTATCCAGTCTTTCTTCATAAGACAGTCCTGACATCCCAGGAATCAGTCTGGTGAACCTTCTCTGCACTCACTCTATGGCAATAATGTCCTTCCTCAGATTTGGAGACCAAAACTGTACGCAATACTCCAGGTGTGGTCTCACCAAGACCCTGTACAACTGCAGTAGAACCTCCCTGCTCCTATACTCAAATCCTTTTGCTATGAAAGCTAACATACCATTCGCTTTCTTCACTGCCTGCTGCACCTGCATGCCTACTTTCAATGACTGGTGTACCATGACACCCAGGTCTCGCTGCATCTCCCCTTTTCCTAGTCGGCCACCATTTAGATAATAGTCTGCTTTCCTGTTTTTGCCACCAAAATGGATAACCTCACATTTATCCACATTATACTGCATCTGCCAAACATTTGCCCACTCACCCAGCCTATCCAAGTCACCTTGCAGTCTCCTAGCATCCTCCTCACAGCTAACACTGCCCCCCAGCTTAGTGTAATCCGCAAACTTGGAGATATTGCCTTCAATTCCCTCATCCAGATCATTAATATATATTGTAAATAGCTGGGGTCCCAGCACTGAGCCTTGCGGTACCCCACTAGTCACTGCCTGCCATTGTGAAAAGGACCCGTTTACTCCTACTCTTTGCTTCCTGTTTGCCAGCCAGTTCTCTATCCACATCAATACTAAGCCCCCAATGCCGTGTACTTTAAGTTTGTATACTAATCTCTTATGTGGGACCTTGTCGAAAGCCTTCTGGAAGTCCAGATACACCACATCCACTGGTTCTCCCCTATCCACGCTACTAGTTACATCCTCGAAAAATTCTCTAAGATTCGTCAGACATGATTTACCTTTCGTAAATCCATGCTAACTTTGTCCAATGATTTCACCACTTTCCAAATGTGCTGCTATCCCATCTTTAATAACTGACTCTAGCAGTTTCCCCACTACCGATGTTAGACTAACTGGTCTGTAATTCCCCGTTTTCTCTCTCCCTCCCTTCTTAAAAAGTGGGGTTACGTTTGCTACCCGCCAATCCTCAGGAACTACTCCAGAATCTAAAGAGTTTTGAAAGATTATTACTAATGCATCCACTATTTCTGGAGCTACTTCCTTAAGTACTCTGGGATGCAGCCTATCTGGCCCTGGGGATTTATCGGCCTTTAATCCATTCAATTTACCCAACACCACTTCCCGGCTAACCTGGATTTCACTCAATTCCTCCAACTACTTTGACCCGCGGTCCCCTGCTATTTCCGGCAAATTATTTATGTCTTCCTTAGTGAAGACGGAACCAAAGTAGTTATTCAATTGGTCCGCTATATCCTTGTTCCCCATGATCAACTCACCTGTTTCTGACTGCAAGGGACCTACATTTGTTTAACTAATCTCTTTCTTTTCACATATCTATGACATGGCCATAGCATGGGTCGTTATTGCTATTGGCACAGAAACACTCTGGCTTCCCACATAATTTATCCATAACAAAATGTACAGGTTGCAAGGAAATTTCTAAAGGCATTTTATGATACAGGGTTAATAGCTGTTAAAACCAACTATACCCATCTGACATTACACTAACTGACAAGAGATGGCCAAAGGACATAACTGCAGCAAATGTTCTTTTTGTAATATGTTTAAAGGTGTCAAAACAAATAATAACATTGGGAATTAAAACACATTTGATTGCATTCCGTTATCAAACATAGTCATTGTTCGCTCTGAAGACCATGAAGCACAATAGGGTCAGGGAGTGTGGGAAGCAGGGCGGGTAGATAGATGGCGGGGGGGGGGGGTTGACAAGGCAATCGGTGCGGAATGGATGGATTGAGGCAGGTGAATTAGTACGTGTTGGTAGGAGAATGTAAAATTGTGAGGGGAGAGCACAGGGGATGTCAGTGGTTTTGAATTGGGGGGATCAGTACGGGATGGATGGGGGGGGGGGGATCAGTACAGGATGGATGGGGGGGGGGATCAGCACAGGATGAATGGGGGATCAGTACAGAATGAAGGGGGGAGGGTCAGGAGAGTGTGGATCGGAGGGTGCTGTATCTGAATGGATGATCACTAGAGGATGAATGAGGGGATCAGTATGGAATGAATGGGGGAATCACACCTCTTTCTTAAAATTACATTCTTTAAGAATAGCTTGCAGTTCCTCATAAAATACACTAGGTGCTGATGGAGGTCTATAAATTCCAATCAATGTGATCGTCATTTGTGGGGAGAGGATTATCGTGAGACCAATACATTCTATGTTATTTACACATAACCATTGTATTTGTTTACACTTTAAGTGATCCCTTACATAAAACATCACCCCCCCCCCCCCCACCTCTACCCTCAGACCTATCTTTTCTGAAGATGTTATACCCCAGTACATTTAGACCAGCCATTGGAGAGTTGGCATGTAGCCAAGTCTCAGAAATACACAGAAAGTCCTGTTAACCCATCTGCAGTGATAACTCCAATTTTAAAATCAGGAGACCCCACTATAATTAGTAATTATAGACCAATAAGCATTCTCCCGGCAATTTCCAAGATAGCTGAAAAATGGGTTGCAGGACAGATAATTAAACATTTAAACAATAGTCCATATACCCTAAACCCAATGCAGTTTGGTTTCAGAAAATATCATTCCACTGAGACGACACTTTGCTTCCTTTTGGAAAATATGAAGTCCAAAATTGATGCAGGTGGTGTTATAGGAGCTGTTTTTCTTGATTTACGAAAAGCCTTTGATACTGTGAACCACCAGATCTTGATGACCAAATTGTCCTATTTTAACCTCTCTTTGAGCACGATGAAATGGATTGAGTCATATATGGTACAGAGAAAACAATGTGTTAGAGTGCACAACAGTAAATCTGCAACTTCTAAAAACCCCCTTGGTGTACTTCAAGGTTCAATCTTGGGACCGCTATTATTCAGTCTGTACATTAATGATCTACCAAGTAGCTGTACATCAAATGTAACTTGTCAGATGTATGCTGACGATGCAGTTGTGTATGTACATGCCAAAAACAAACATCAAGCTGCACAAGACCTATCAGCTGCTATGATTAATGTGTCAAACTGGTTGCAGTTCTCTGATTTACATCTTAATGTGTCAAAGACTGTTTGTATGTTTGTCTCCAAAAAGGCAAGTACTGATGGAGATCCTGATGTGTTTGTACATGGAACAAAACTTAAAATTGTACATGAGTTTAAATATTTAGGAATCGTGATCGATTCACAGCTCTGTTTCAAACAACAGGTGAAAAGAACAGTAAATTTAATTAAATTTAATTTGTCCAATTTTAGATATATTAGAAATAATTTAACTATTGATTCAGCCAAACTATATTTTAATGCAATGATTGTGCCATACATGACCTACTGTATAACAACTTGGTCACTGGCATGTAAGTCCACATTAAAGCCTGTTGAAATTGCTTATAAACAAGCCCTAAATACTCTAGACAAAAAGCCCAGAATGTACCATCACTGTAGCATCCTGAAGAAATTTGATCTGCTGAGCTGGGAAAACATAATAAAATATTCGGACTCGATTTTGGTTTACAAAATCTTCCGTGGACTAGCCCCACCTCCGTTAAAGGACTTCATAAAGAAAAACACAAATAGGTCGACAAGAGCAGCCTCCAGGGGTGATTGTATAGTCCCGTTTAGGAAAAGTGTCTTTGGGCAGTCAGTATTTTCATATCGAGCGTCGCAGACCTGGAACACGATACCATGCGTCATACGGGATCTGCCAACCCTTACTTCATTTACCAAACATCTAAAGACATGGTTACTGCAAAATCAAAACTGCAATCATAATATACCTTAAAATTACCCTGTGGTACTCTTTTATTGTTACTTTTTTACTTTATTGTTTGTTTTGTTTTTGATTTTTGTTTTGTCTCTTTTCTTATTGATTGATTGTGTTGTGATGTGTTTACCTTGTTTTCCAGAGGGACTAAAGATGGAAATTAGCTACTGGCTACAATCTTGCGTATTACATGTAAATGTTTATTAATATGCACTGTCCCCTAAATAAATAAATTACAATTACAATCAGTACGGGATGAATGAGGGGGATCCGTGCAGGATGCATGAGGGGATCAGTACAGGAAGAATGGGGGATCAGTAAAAGATGAATGGGGAGCTCACTACAGGATTGGTGGTAAATGGAGGGTGGGTCAGTACGGGATGAATGGGAGGATCAGTGCAGTATGAATGGGGGGAGAAGTGCAGGATGGATGGGAAGGGGGGGTCAATACAGGATGAATTAGGGGACCAGTGTAGGATGGATGGGGAGGGTGGCAGGGGAATCAATGCGAGGTGGGTAGGGTGATGAATAGATTGGGGGGAGGGGGGGGGGGGTAGATTGGGAGAGGAGCACAGGGGATGCCAAAACTATTCACAGTACAACATGTGCGGCCTCATCCATGTAGAACATAGAATAGTACAGCAACGGAACAGACCTTTCTGCCCGCAATATCTGTGCTGAACATTGTGCCAAGATCAGCTCTTATCTGTCTGCACATAATCCATATCCCTCCATTCCCCTCTACAAAAGTCTCTTAAACATCTTGCACTTGATCAACAATTCAACAACAAATGTAAATGGAGCACAGAAAATGCCCCCCATCCCACAGGACCTTACCTGTACCCCGTAGATCACCAGTAATTTTGCACTTGGCACCTTCATGCTCCTGAAGTAACAGGCAGGATCGTTCCGCAAGCACTGGATGATCGAGTTCATCAAGTCCCCCAGCAAAATGGGGATCTGAGAGTTCAGGTATGCTGTACCACAGGCAAACTGGGAAAGGGAAAGAAACAGGATCATCAACAAAGACTGCAGAGCATTGATGGGCAGAGTGTGGAATCAAGGAACCAAGATAGCGGCAGAGTGTGGCTACCGTTGTGTGTACACAGATCCTTGGTAGGTAAATCCTTTTTCCCAGAGAAGGATCTACCATCATCCAATAGAATCATTCTATACTCTTTTAAATCTTTGATCTACCTGTAAGTTGGCAACATTTCTGATCCCTTTGCTCTATCTATGGTTTATGTTAACTTTTATGTAGTTGTGTATCATGTTGCTTTTTTTAGAATGGCTGCATGATGCAAATGTTAATTAATATGCACTGTCCCTATAAACAAAACATTATTATTATTATAAGTTTAAGTTTATTGGCCAAGTATGTTCACATACGAGGAATTTGCCTTGGTGCTCCGCACGCAAGTGACAACATGACATATAATGACAATTAAGAATGACACATAAAACATTAAACATTAATAATAAAACATTATTGATTAAACATGTGAATTAAATAAAACACCAGAGCAAAAGGAGGCTACAGATTTTTGGTTATTGAGTAGAGCTACTACTCGTGGAAAAAAGCTGTTTTTATGCCCGGCTGTGGCAGCTTTCACAGTCCAGAGTCGCCTTTCAGAGGGAAGTGATTCAAAGAGTTTCACTGTTACACTGGTGCATTGGTGCACGTGACAATAAAAGACCCCTGAACCTTTGCGTTTGACTTGATTGTACTTATGTATGGAATAACTGATCAGATTGAATAGCAGGCAAAACAAAGCTTTTTGTTGTACCTCAGGGCATGTGACAACAATAATAAACCTAAAACTAGGATCAGAATGATATCATGCAAAGGAGATCACTTCATACATCATGCCTGTCCTGGTAAAATAATCTATTTCCAATAAGCCAGTTCGGTATTCCGACTGCACATGCACAGGTCATAGGTCCCTCGGGATAAACACTCACGGTGGCTGCGGGGCACCGGGGGCACCGGCTCCAGCTAGTCTGTATAGATAGGCTCTGTCTGTCCCGGCAGGGTGCTGGCCCGTCACAGCGGCGGCCCAGGCCCGCAGGCGGCGCGGAAAAGAAGCACCAACTCCAGCTCAACCCCGCCCGCCCCGCTGGTGGGACAGGCAGAGTCGAGCTGGGGCCGGCATCTTCCCTCCTCGCTGGCTGCGGGCCTCCCATCCACGGATCTCTGGATAGAGGACCCTCCTTCAGATTTCCTACACATTAGACTTTTGCGCCGTGGTTGGGATGGATGGGAGCGGGGATTTCCACGGGCGCAAGGAACAAATGACCTAAAGTTTGCGTTGAATGAACTAAGTGTTCTTAATGTCCGGCGTTTTGTGAGAGTGGTTGGATCCCAGCTTCAACTCAACCAACATTGGTCACATTATCTGGACAGGCGCGGGGAATCAGGAGCTGATGTGAGGCATCGGCGATGCTCTGGAATCCTAGTCGGCCGCCACCGAGCAACAGGATCGAGGATGCAACACTCAACACGTCAAAATGGTCAATTTTTGCGCTGTAAATAATTATGGAAATCAGGATAAGCGTGAGAGACATTTATCCTACTTCAGAATTCCAAAAGTGAGGAGAAATGATAGTAGATAGAAGCGAGAACTGAAGGGACAAGAACAGCCACATTGCTTGGCGAACATTGGCGAACATTGGCTGTTTGCTCACTGCATTTCATCAACAGTAAGGCATTATTTGTATTTTTTCTTGATTCGTTTGGCATCTAAAAAGTTTCCGAAGGGATAAATCTGGCTGTAAAATTTTAAAATCGCCCATGGTTCTCAATTGGGTTTTTACATACAAAAAGAAAACGCCTCTGAAGCAAAATTTATCATTTAAAAAATTGCAGACCATACGTGGGTTTTGAATTACATTTTACTCAGATGCAAGCCAAGAAATGGCATAATTGTTAGCTGTTAATTGGGCATAATCAACCTCAGCAAATTGACAATATACTATTGAAAGGGAGTGGGTGTTTAAGCTGTCAGAACATGTTATTATTTGCCAAAATATACATTTCAATAGCATAATGATAGAAGACTAGTTACTTTTCCACACACTACTCGTAAATCTGGAGATTTTTATAATGATAAATTTTGCTTCAGGTGCGTTTTCTTTGTGTATGTAAAAGCCCACTTGATAACCATGGGCGATTTTTAAATTTTACAGCCAGATTTATCACTTCTGAGACTTTTTAGATTCCAAAAGAATCAAGAAAAAACACAAATAATGCCTTACTGTTGATGAAATGCAGTGAGCAAATGCGATAATTCCCAATATTTTCAATTTCGATATCTGCACGGCCAATGTTCGTCGAGCACTTTAGCTGTTCTTGTCCCTTCGGCTCTCGCTTCTCTTTTCCTTCATTTCGCTTCACTTTTGGAATTCTGAAGTTGGGTACGTCTCTCACGCTTACCGTAACTTCCACAATTTTTTACAGCGCAAAAATTCGCCATTTTGGCGGTTCTTAACAGGTAGGAATGTACGCTTTTCGTGTATAACGACATATACCGGAAGCTGCGATGTCCTCCAGATGGATTGCATGGCTCCGTGCAAGAAGCCCTATGACCCGGTGTCCTTACGTGCAATCCCCCTATACCGAACTGGCTTATTAGCCATGATCTGCTGCAATTTCTCCTTTCACACACATATTTAACTACCTTTAGAAGGCTTTAAGGGATTTGCTTCACCAGCCCATCTGAGATCACAGCAGCACCGCAGGAATGAAGAAGGCTGCAGAATGTGGGCGGCCCTGCCAGGTCCATCACAGGGACCGACTTCCCCACTCAAAAAGGCAGCCAGCATCATCAAAGACCCACACCACCATGGCCATGCCCTCATCTCGCTGCTACCATCAGAAAGGTATAGGAGCCTTAGAACTATGACCTCCAGGTTCAAGAACAACTTCTTCCCAGCAACGATCAGGCTCTTCTACACTGCACACTATCCTCAGCAACTGATCTTCTATGGACTTTGTTTTGCTTGCACTACAGACTTTTGCCGTATTATAGTCTGGTTACCTATTATTAGTCATGATTAATTCATTGTATTATTGATTATTAGTGTTATTTTTGTTTGTTGCATTAATGGGCATGTAAAAGTGGCAGCAAGTAAGTATGTTATTGTCCCGTTGTCAGTAACTATGACAATTCAACACTGAACTCTTGCAAGCAATTGGCCTCATCTCCCATCTGCCTTCTGTTGATTCTCTTAAATCTGCATTCCCAGTTCTCAGGTGTGCTTGGCTATGCAAGCAACTTTTAAATGGTGTTCAAAACAGTAATGGATTTTGTTGGTTACCTAATCTCCTCTTACCCTTCTCTGCTCTAACGTCGGCCACAGGTTTTCAACAAACATTTGGGAGGCATGGTGGCGCAGCAGTGGGGTTGCTGCTTTACAGAGCCAGAGACCCGAGTTCGATCCTGACTACGGGTGCTGTCTGTATGGAGTTTGTACGTTCTCCCCATGACCTACACGTGTTTTCTCCGGGAGCTCCGGTTTCCTCCCGCGATCCAAAGACGACCATGTGCGTAGAGGTTAATTGGCTTAGTGTAATCGTAAATTGTCCTTTGTGTGTGTGTGTAGGTGTGTGTGTGTGTGTGTGTGTGTGTGTGTGTGTGTGTGTGTGTGTGTGTGTGTGTGTGTGTGTGTGTGTGTGTGTGTGTGGGATAGTGTTAGTGTCCAGGGATCGATGGTCGAAGGGCCTGTTTCAGCTTTGTATCTCTAAAACTAAATGTAAATGGAACACAGAAAATGCTTCAGAATTCCACAGAAAAAAGCACGTCGCTCATGCTTGAAGTAATTCAGTAATTCACACAGTGTGAGGTATGGAACAAGCTGCTCGAGGAGGAAGTTGAGGCAGGTTCAATAACAACATTTAAAGGACATTTGGACAGGTACATGGATAGGAAAGGTTTAGAGCGATAAGGTGCCAAACACAGGCAAATGGGACTAGCTTAGATGAGGCATTTTAGTCGCATGGACAAGTTGCGTCAGTTTCCATACTGTATAACGCTGGGACGCCAGTTGTACTATCTGTTCTTCCTCAGGCCTTGGTGTCCTTCCTCGAGTGTGCAGTGTTGAGAATTGGACTTTCCTATCACAACATTTGCAGCAGGATTAGGAATCCAAGGGGTAACTTTTTCACACAAAGGGTGGTGGGCGTATGGAACAAGTTGCCAGGGGAGGTAGTTGAGGCTTGGACTATCCCAACATTTAAGAAACAGTTAGACAGGTACATGGATAGGACATGTTTGGAGGGATATGGACCAAACACGGGCAGGTGGGACTAGTGTAGCTGGGACATGTTGGCCAGTATGGGGAAGTTGGGCCGAAGGACCTGTTTCCACACTGTATCACTATGACATTATGACTGGCAGCAGGTTCCAGACCCCCCCCCCCCCCCACTCTGTGTTAAGACTTGCCCCCACATTTTGTTTAAAGTTTGCCCCTCTCACCTTCAAGCTATGTTTTCTATGATTTGATATTTTCACCCTGAATATTCCGTTCTGAATGTCTACCCTATCCATGACTCTCCTAATTTTACATACCTTGATATAGATTCCTATTTTACTCCACAGCAGAAAGATCAGGAACTGCGCTGGGAATGCCTGCAGCACCTCACCACTCATCTCCTGAACCCCACAGCCCAGTCAGTGGCTAAGGTGTTCCCGACCACAGTGGGTTATTATAGGACTTGTGGAGAGAGTCTGGATCTGATGTTAAGCAAGAACTGACGGAAATAAGTTGGTGTGTCTGCGTGCATGCTCTGCCAGAGGCTGTGTATTGGCAGCTGGTCAGATGGTCGGAGGGGAGGAGGTGGAGCCGAGGGAGATGCCCGTGGTGGCTATTCGTCAACATGACATGTGGTAAACACGCAAGGTTCCTGCAACCTGCCAAATACTCAGCCCGAGATGGGACAAACACTGCAGTAAACATCTCAGCACACAGCTCTTCACCCTCCTGCCCATCCCCCATCCTCCAGTCATCCAGCAGCTTCTAATATTCACCAACCCTGAGAACGGGGAGACTGCAGACAGACGGTACGTCAAGAGAGGTAAAGCCGCCCAAAACCAGCCTCCCCACCATCAACTCCCTGTCATTTATTAAGCCAATTAATTAGCTTTTAAAATATTTTATGCTTTTTCTATAAAACCACAGTTCCAGTATGGTTTTATCAACAACCTTCTCAGTTGTCCTGCCACCTTTAATATGTTCTTATACCACATCGTTTTGTTGGGTTTTTTTCATCATTCACATATTTCCATTTTTTAAATTCATCTGCCATATCTTTTTGCTTCAACAGACTGTCTCGGTCCTTTTGAAGTTTATTATTGCAAATGGGGTTTGCGATTGAATGGAGCAGCTTGGTTGGTGGGGATGAGTTGGGCTGAAGGGCCTGTTTCCATGCTCAATGCCTCCCAAGGTCTCTCATCTCTAGACTTTGAAATTACACCTCGTCAAGTCCAAGTCTTTAACATCAATTTAATCTACCACCCCCTTGATCTGGAAGAATTGTTGAATATTAATAATATAGAACAAGGAAGAGGAAGATTCTAAATTTACGAACCAATGAAGCATTTTATCAGGATGCATCACAGCTTGGCTTGGGAACAGCTCCATCCAAGACTGCAAGAAATTGCAGCGAATTGTGGACGCAGCCCAGACCGCCACACAAACCAATTTCCTTTCCATTTATTCCATTTATACCTCACGCATCCTCGGCGAGGCCAGCAGAATAATCAAGGACGAGTTTCACCCTGGCCACTCACTCTTCTCCCCTCTCCCATGAGGAAAAGATATTGAAGTGTGAAAAAGCACACCTCCAGATTCAGTGACAGTTTCTTCCCAGCTGTTATCAGGCAACTGAATCATCCTACCACAACCAGCGAGTAGTGCTGAACTACTATCTACCACATTGGTGACCCTCGGACTATCCTTGATCAGGCTTTACCTCGCACTAAACATTGTTCCCTTATCATGTGTCTATACACTGTAAATGACTCGATTGTAATCATGTTTCGTCTCTCTGCTGACTGGTTAGCATGCAACAAAAGCTTTTCACTGTACCTCAGTACACCTGACAATAAACTAAACCAGTTGAAGCAGGAATAGGCCACTCACATCCGCAAATTTACTATGCCAATTCATTCCACGATTGATCTATTTATTACCTGTAACCTTTCATCCTCTTGCTTCCCAAGTACCTATCTACCCCCAAAACACACGAAAGCTGTTTCCATTACACTTTTGAAGAAGAATATTCCAAAACCTCCCAACCCTTCATTAGAGAAATATATTGCCTCAATTTTGCCTCATCTAATATAAGGGCCTCTTTTTCTTAAACAGTGACTCCCAGTTCTAGATTTATGAGGATATATATATAGCTCAGGACCCGAGAGCCTGAGCTATAAGGAGAGGTTGGGCACACAAGGATTTTATTCCTTGGAGCCCAAGAGGCTGAGAGGTGATTTTATGGAGATGTAGAAAATCACTAGGGGAATAAATAGAATGTACAATCTTTTACCCAGGGTGGAGAGAATCAAGAACCGGGGAACATAGGTTTAAGAAGGTGAGAGGGGAAAGATTTAATATGAACCTGGGTGCAACTTTGACACTCAGAGAGGGTGGTGAATGTATGAAACGAATTATCAAAAGAAGTAGTTGAGGAGCGTTTAAAATGCATTTGGACAGGTACATGGCTTAACGCGGGCAAATGGGACTATCTTAGATGGGGCATCTTGGTTGGCATGGGCGAGTTGGGCCAAAGGAGTCATAGAGTTGTATGACTCTGACTCTTGCAATTCCAATTCTGCAACCACTACTTATAAGAACAGTGGCAACAGGCACATCACCAGCAGGATTCCTTCCTGGTCACTCAACATCTGAATTTCGAGATACTTTGCTTCTTCACTGGATCTAATGCCTATCCAAAGATACTTCACCACACAGATTGCAGCTGTTGAAGGAGGCTACTCATCAATTAAAGATGAACAAGATATTTTAGCTTCCTAGTGATGCTTGCATGAAAAATAAAATTCAAAAGCAAAGCCTGGGCATTTTATGTGATCTCATAGTGCCAGACTCCTGGCTCGATCCTCACATCGGGTGCTATCTGTGTGGAGTTTGCATGTTTTCCCTGCGACCATATGGGTTTTCTCTAGATGTTCCGGTTTCCTCCCATATCACAAAGACGTGCAGATTTGTAGATTAATTGTCCCCCCGTAAGTTAATTGTCCCCTTGTAAATTGCCCCGAGTGTGTAGGGGGTGGATAGGAAAGTAGGATAACATAGAACAAGTGTGAACGGGTGATCTGTGGTCAGCGCGGAATGTGTCGAACCATCCTGGCCTCAAAAACAAAGATTTAAAAGCCATGCATTTAAATGGGTGCAGAGAGAACTTAAGCTAGAAAAACTTCAGGTCACATTTAAACAGCAGATTGTAGAATACTTACAATAATGGCCCAAATCAGAGAAAACAGTTCTGGGCGAAGGAACCTCCAAAATTCTTTCCAATTGAACTCAGAAGCCTGCGGAACAGTGTCTTCAACAACGTAGCCATTATCTTCCTCACAGTGAGCTACGATGCCATTGAGTCTCAGTCCAAGCGTTATTAGCCCAGGTGTCCCCAGCAGCAGGAAGGCACTCTGAATCCTCAGCGGGCCCCACTGGCAGCCTCCCGCACGCTGCCTGACACCATACTGGAGAAGGTTCAATACCCGACGAAATAAACTGCACTCAGAGCTCTTCCCACTCGGAGGATATTTCCAACATTGCTGACTTCTGCTCAGGGAAAACCTGCAGGAAGATTAAAATCACAGGTGAATCATCACACAATCTCAATTGAAGCAAAACAACATAGTTTTAGTAAATTAAGAGTTTTCAGGACTCGAACGCCTGAGCTATAGGGAGAGATTGGGCAGGCGGGCACTTTATTCCTTGGAGTACAGGTGGCTAAGGGGTGATCTTATAGAGGTGTATTAAATTATACAGCAAAAAGATATGGTGATTGCACAGTCTTTGACCCATAGTGGGTGTTGGGGCCATTTGGCTTTATTTTGGCATTTGCTTTTAAATTTTGTCTGCCTGGAATTATGTGGGTGTGATTTATTACGTGGTCGGAGGCGTGTTTGCTGCTGGAGTTCTTACGCAGAAACGTTAGTTCTTTTTAGTTTAGTTCGGAGGACCATGGTGAGAAGGAATATCTTTCGACCATGGGTCAGAGCTTTCCAACATGAGGAGTTTTCTAGTTTAAAAGCGATATGCTGGAGTTTGACGAAGATTAAAGTATATGAGTCAAAGAAGAAGGTTGGATAAATATCTTACTTTTTTTTCAACAATAAAGAAACCATTAATCAAAAGACTGTGTTATGATGTATCTTTCGAGAAGCTTTGAAAGTCTCATGGCGAGCTCACATGTGTAAAACACATTCTCCTAACCCAGAGCTGCCAAGTTTTGTCCCAGCATTTCAGTATTCTAGTACCTGAAAATCAGTATTTTACTGAGGAAATCAGTATTTTTACGCAGCCATTTGCCTGAAATATTTTTTTTTAATATGCGGACATACCTATGTAAGAGTACAAGAATGCATAACTTGTTTATTGTATATTTGTAATACAGTTTATTGTGTATTATATGTCATAGATGCTTTCTTGCATCTCTCTCTCTCTCCCTCTCTCTCTTTCACTCTCTCTCTCTCTGTGTTGGCTGCAGCCATCATCTGCTTCATAAGGGAAGCTGGTCGGTGATTGGTCCCAACGCCACTCAGAGACTGCGTCTGATTGGCCGCCGAGTGACCAGCGCATTATGTGATTGGACACAGTGCCCTTGGAGGCAGCGGCTGATTGGACGGAAGGAGACGGATTTGTTGATTGGACGGGAATTTTAAGGGAGGCTGGTCAGTGATTGGACGCAACCCCCTTAGAGACAGCAGTTGATTGGCCACCAAATAATCGGGCAAAAGTTGACAAACAGGAAAACAAAAAAAATCGGAAATTGGAATTTAGTTGCAGGTACAGCTGAAGGGATTTAGCGCTCGGTACAATTACCGCCTTAGAAGATCATCTGAGCATCCTGAAATCATATCTCATGAGCACGAGTCAAGTAGCGAAAGATAGCCGGGCGACGCTATGAACTTATATGAATTTTTAAAATCCGATACGTTTAAATCGTTCAAAAGCTACAACTACAACGTGATAAATAACACTAAATAAATGCTGGAGACAAATGTGCTGGAGAAACTCAGCAGGTGAGACAAAAATGGTGGAGAAACTCAGTGGGTGAGTTTCTCCAGCATTTTTGCCTCACCCGCTAAGTTTCTCCAGCATTTTTGCCTCACCCACTGAGTGTCCCTAGCATTTATGTCGATGCTGCCTCACCCGCTGAGTTTCTCCAGCATTTTGTCTACCTTCAATTGTTCCAGCATCTGCAGTTCCTTCTTAAAAATAACGTGGGTGAATGAATGTACCTGCACACCAGGAAGAAGCCCGTGCTCACGGTCCGGAGCCCTTAAGGACAGTGAGTTTTAAGAAATTCTCCCGTGAATTTTATTCAAAGGGACGCGCCGTCGTTAATACTTGGTCAAAACACAAATACATTTACTGAGGAATGTAGATGTATTGGTGACACATTGTATAACTACGTGTTAACTACTGGCTGTTAACAAGTGCTAACAGTGGTAGTTAACAAATCGTTTTCATCTCATGGCTGGTGCAGCGGTGACTTGCACGATTTTCCATGGTCGTTTCTTTTAAAAATTCGTATTTAACAACGTGAATTCGTATTTCCGTATTCGTATCGCATTTCCGTACGAAATATGGAAAATCCGTACTACTTGGCAGCTACGCTAACCCGATGTTTTCCCCTAAGTGGCTGGAGGGAGCGAGTTGAGGCAGATACTATAACAATATTTAAAATACATTTGAATAGGTACATGGATAGGAAAGATATGGGCCAAATATAGGCAAATGGAACTAGCTTGGATGCAACATGTAAGTCGGCTTGGACAAGTTGAGCTGAACTATAACAATATTTTCTATGTACATGGATAGGAATGACTGGGCCAAATATAGGCAAATGGAACTAGCTTAGATGCAACATGCAAGTCGGCTTGGACATGTTGAGCTGAAGGGCTTGTTTCTATGCTATATGACTCCATAACCACTCCCGGCTGACTATAAACAACAGGAAAACCAGATTGACTAAGCATAAGAACATAGAAGTTGAGCATCAAACTGCTGACCACAGAATACACTGAAGAACTAAAGAGGTATTACAAAGATTTGAGGCCTGTGTAACGCCTCTTTGACATTCTTAGTTGGTAAAGGCATTGGAGGTTATGGGGAGAAAGTAGGAGAATGGGGTTGAGAGGGAAAAATAGATCAATCATGATCGAAAGGTGGAGCAGATTTGATAGGCCGAATGGCTTAATAATGCTCCTATGTCTTATGGACTCCTCCATGCACTGGTAGGAAGCATTCAAGGAGAATATCAAAATGTCCAATATCCCCAAAGACTTCATTGAGCAAGATGGTAAGAGGGAATTGCATAAACTCTCGAAAAGCATGCAGAATCAGCTTCTGCAGGAGTTGACACCAGTAGACGTGGAGGAAGAAGTGCAAGAGGTAAAGAGCCAGCAAGCATCACTCTTTACCTCGGCGTCCTCCAAGATGGTCCATCCGGTTTATTAGTTTTGGAGGGATGCAAGCTGAAACTTTACAAGACCAACTTTGGAGTATAATGAGCAGATTTGGGCCCCATATCTGAGGAAGGATGTGCTGCATTGGTGAGGATCCAGAGGAGGTTTGGGAGAATAATCCCAGGAATGATTGGATTAACATATGATGAGCATTTGTGGACACTGGGCCTATACTCACTGGAATATAGAAGGATGAGGAGGGACCTCATTGAAACTTACCAAATAGTGAGAAGCCTAGATAGAGGCGATGTGGAGAGGATGTTTCCACTAGTCTAGGACCAGAGGCCATAGCCTCAGAATAAAATAATTTATCTTTAGAAAGTTGTGGAAGAATTTCTTTAGTCAGAGTGGTGAATCTGTGGAATCCATTGCCAGACAGCTGTGGAGGCCAAGTGAATGGATATTTTTAAAGCAGAGATTGACAGACTCTTGTTTAGAGAGTGTGTCAGGGGTTATAGGGAGGTTTCACGGCAGTCGGGACACGACCCGTACTGTTGCTACGCTACTCCAAATGGATTACACGCGATGTACTGCAGGTAGGCACTTACCATTGATTCCAGCGTAGCGGGCCTGTTAAAACCCGCTGAAATTGTCAATTTTTGCGCTGTAAATAATTATGGAAATCGGGATAAGCGTGAGAGACATTTAGCATACTTCAGAATTCCAAAAGTGAGGAGAAATGACGGTAGATAGAAACAAGAGCTGAAGGGACAACAACAGCCAGAGTGCTTGGCGAACATTGGCCATTTGCTCACTGCATTTCATCAAGTAAGGCATTATTTGTGTTTTTTCCTGATTCCTTTGGCATCTAAAAAGTTTCAGAAGTGATAAATCTGGCTGTAATTTTTTTAAATCGCCCATGGTTCTCGTGGGTTTTTACATACAAAATGAAAACGCATCTGAAGGAAAATTTACAGCCAGATTTATCACTTCTGAGAATTTTAGATACCAAAGGAATCAAGAAAAAACACAAATATTGCCTTACTGTTGATGAAATGCAGTGAGCAAACGCGATAATTTCCAAAATTTTCAATGTTTACCAAGCACTTTAGCTGCTGTAGTCCCTTCAGTTCTCGCTTCTCTATACCTTCATTTCGCTTCACGTTTGGAATTCTGAAGTTGGGTACATGTGTCTCACACTTACCCCGATTTCCACAATTTTTTTCAGCGCAAAAATTCAACATTTTGGCGGTTTTTAACAGGTAGGAAAGTACGCGTTTCTAGCATTAATAACATATACCGGAAGTGACGGATGTCTTCCAGTTGGATTTAGCGGCTCCGTGCGTCGAGCCCTATGAACCAGTGACCTTCCGTGCAACCCCCCTATAGGGAGAAGGCAGGAGAATAGGGTTGAGAGGGAAAGATAGATCAGCCATGATTGAAAGTCGGAGTAGAATTGTGCACAATTTTGGTCGCCCAATTATAGGAAGGATGTCAACAAAATAGAGAGAGTACAGAGGAGATTTACTAGAATGTTGCCTGGGTTTCAACAACTAAGTTACAGAGAAAGGTTGAATAAGTTAGGTCTTTATTCTCTGGAGCACAGAAGGTTAAGGGGGGACTTGATAGAGGTCTTTAAAATGATGAGAGGGATAGACAGAGTTGATGTGGACAAGCTTTTCCCTTTGAGAATGGGGAAGATTCAAACAAGAGGACATGACTTCAGAATTAAGGGACAGAAGTTTAGGGGTAACATGAGGGGGAACTTCTTTACTCAGAGAGTGGTAGCAGTGTGGAATGAGCTTCCAGTGGAAGTGGTGGAGGCAGGTTCGTTGGTATCATTTAAAAATAAATTGGATAGGCATATGGATGAGAAGGGAATGGAGGGTTATGGTATGAGTGCAGGCAGGTGGGACTAAGGGAAAATAATTGTTCGGCACGGACATGTAGGGCCGAGATGGCCTGTTTCCGTGCTGTAATTGTTATATGTTATATGGTTAGACTTGATGGGCCGAATGTCCTAATTAGACTACTAGAATTTATGCTACACAAAAAAGCTGAAGAAACTCAGCGGGTGCAGCAGCATCTATGGAGCGAAGGAAATAGGCAACGTTTCGGGCCGAAACCCTTCTTCAGACAGTCGGCCCGAAACGTCGCCTATTTCCTTCGCTCCATAGATGCTGCTGCACCCGCTGAGTTTCTCCAGCTTTTTTGTGTACCTTCGATTTTCCAGCATCCGCAGTTCCTTCTTAAACACCTAGAATTTATGAATAGGTTGTCCTAGATTACGATGCGGTCAATCTATTTGAGCTCAGGTGATCGCATATTAATCTGCCATCACCATTTTGATCTATTTCAGGATGTTTTTTTATTGGCTCCGTGTTAATCTAAAGCAGATGCCCTGTTTGACTTGGAGCAAAGGGCAGACGTGAACTGCAGCAGCAATGGGGCACATTGGGATTTGTAGTCCCTATCTCGGCTAATCCGCTTTGATTCAACACCTCGTGTGTCTATGGAACTACATGTCCCAGCATGCTATGGGAAAGCGACTCTCGCCTTCTCCTACCTGCCGCCTGTGATCCTCCCGCCGGCTCGGGTCCAAATGCACACGGGTCGGATGGATGGAAATCGGCGGACCCTCGCGCCGCACTTCCAACTCAAGTGAAACATCGCAGGTAAAGAACTGTGATGGACTCCGTGCCTCCGCTCAGCACCGTTTCCCCAGCAACACGGGAGACGCCATCTTTGATCACACCCAGAATTCAATGCGTGAGTCTTTTTTATTTTTCGTTGTTTTTATGTCATATGTTTGCAGCAGGACCTGTTTATTTTTTACCTTTCTGTCACAAAGTCGAGCACACGAGAAACAGACCGGGCGGGGTGGCTTGTTTTGGTTTATCTTGGGGGGGGGGATGATGAGGTCACCATCAGGGCAGAGGTCGATGTGTGTGATGTCACTGGCGAGAGCTGTCATTTGTCTGGGGTGTTGTGAAAGGAAGGGGAGAGAGGGAAGGTGAGAGGAGAGGAGGGAGGGAAAGAAAGAAAGAAAGAAAGAAAGGCAGGGGCAAGATCACAAGGAGAGAGGGAGAAGGAGCCGTGTTCAAGAAGGAGGAGAGTAAAAGGAGGAGGGAATAAAGGTTGCAAAAGGAAAGGAAAGATGGAGAGGAGAAGGTGAGGTGTTTTAATAGAGAAAGAGGGGGAGGGGGGGTTGCAGGCGGGGAAGGAAGGATTCAGGAGCAGAAAAAAAGAGGTTGAAATGAGAGCGATAGAGATCTCCACAGGGGGTCGTAAATAGAGAGGAAGAGAGAGAGAGCGGAGGAGGATCTCACAGGGAGACACAGAGCGGAAACTGGGAAAGAAAAACATTCCTCGAAAGATTAAATCAGGATCAGAAGCCGAGAAACGGACTAGGGAAATTATAATATATATATATTTTTTTTAATTAAAAAAAAAAAAGATTGATTACGGAGGAAAGGTTAGAGAAAAGAGACAGGGGGTGAGATTGTTGCAGCGGAGATAAAACAGTGGAAGAGAGAAGGGGAAAAACACCCAGCAGGAAATGTGATCGCGGGAAGAGCAAATGAGGGGACCGGACAGAAAAGTCAACAGTGGAAGTATCTGAGAAACAATCCAAGGAGGGCAGAGGGAGAAACAGGACCAGCCAGCAGAGCAGAGTGTGGCTAAGAAACAACTAGCCCAGTGGAAGCATAGGGCAAGTTCGGGGAGCAGTCGACAGCACAGTGGAAAGGCGACAGGAGAGGAGGGCAGGGGGATCAGGGTTACACGGGACAAACAGACGGGAGAGTGCAGGGGTGAGAGGGCAATGCCGAAGTGTAGGCTGAACACTTGGCAGATGTAAACAGCCTGCAGGAGGAATATAAATAGAGCGCAAAAAACGGAGTCAACAAAACATAGAAACTGCAAGAGAAGTGCGCATGTGAGAGAGACAGCGACAAGTACACTGACACAGCAAGACTCACCAGGAGCTGCAAACATCAAGAACAAGAATTACTCTACGTTCATCTGCTGCTGTTAAAGCAAGAAGGAGAAAGGCGAACACCGACTTGCTCTCCACCAAGAGGAAATTGAGAACAAAGCAAAGGCAGGAACCGGCGAGAGAGAGCGCGGTGAACACACTGCGCCGAACTTCCCTGTTAGTATGGGACTAAAGCAAGAAGAAAGAAGGCAAAGTATCCCCACTGCTCGCCGTTAGACTCGTGCCAGAGTGCGGCTGGCTGGACGTGGATGACAGATGCTGCAGTGAGATAACGTACTTACAAATCGAAGCAAGCTCTGACGGGCCGGTTAACAAAGTGAGGGCTACTGGGTGGACTGGCTGAACTGTGACTATTGTTGGGACAAGAAACTCCGTTTTCTGTGGAATGGTTTCAGGTAGGGAAGCTTGTGTGTCTTGTGTTTGTTGTGGATTTGCGAGCTGTGATGAACACACAGAGGAAGCGTGTTTTCTGTGGAGAGAACCAGCTGGTGCAGTGTGTCACGGGGTGGTAATGCAATCCAACATTTTTGCAAGGACATTTGGAGAACAAAATAAGCAATCTTAGCCGGTTTACGTGCCTTTGACGAGGGCGTTTTTTTAGTGTGCGACTGCCTGGAGATCATATCTTCGTTGAGAACATAATGTGTTTGCCGAACAGTGAGTTGGCATAACGGGAGTCAACCCTGCCAGCTGATCCTATCTTGGGTGCTGGTCCTTTTTGTTTCAATGTCCCTCGCCCACGGTTCCTGCTCCTAGTTAGAGTCCGGTGAACTACGCTGGAAGATGCTTGCAGGAGCGTGTGTGTGAGAGAGAGAGAGAGAGAGAGATGTCATTCGGATTGCTGTTGAGTCATGGAAACGAGTCATTTGTTACTATTCCGGTGGAAAGCACAGCGGATGTTTCATTTACTGAAGAAGGGTTGGAACCTGAAACATCATCTATGCGTTCCCTCCAAATGTGCTGCCTGACTGCTGAGTTCCTCCAGCACTTTTTGTTTTGCTCCAGACTTTCACATCCTGGCCTTGCGTTGCAGAAAGTTGCTGAATTTTATTTATTTGTCAGCTGAGTGGAAATTGTTCTTGATATTTTCTCTGTCTGTTTCCACTGAGCAGTCTCTTGTAAACGGAAGACATGGTGAGGGGGATTGGATTCCATCCTAATTGCCATTTCCTCGGCAAAGAGGGATAACAGCCCTGGTAAATTGATCCATCAGTCCATGGTGGATTGGAGATCCACTACGGATGCTGGACAGCTGAAATAAAAGCAGACAATGCTGGAAACACTCAGCAGGCCATGGGAACCAAAATGTTTCAAGTTGCATTTGGGGTATTGCATGCAGTCCTGGGCATTTTATTATATGAAGGATGTGGAGGCTTTGGAAAAGGTGTAGAGGAGGTTTACCAGAATGCTGCTGGGATTAGGGGGTATTAGCGGCAGGGAGAGGTTAGACATATTTGGATTGTTTTCACTTGGACACCAGAGGTTGACGGGAGACGATAGAAGTATATAAAATGATGAGAGGCATAGATAGATTAGACTGTCAGAACCTTTTTGTAAAAGATGGAAATATCAAAGTTGCGCTGAGATGTGCCAGGCAATTGTCTGGAACGTGCTGCTGGGGTGATGGTGGAGAGTGGCATTTAAGAGACTTTAGGATAGGCAAATGGACATGCAGGTAATGGAGGGATATGAATTATGTGCAGGCCAATAAGAGTTACTCTTGGCATCATGTTCAGCACAGACTTTGTGGGCCAAAGGGCCTGTTCCTGTGCTGTACTTACTACTATGTCCGAGACCCTTGAAAGATAGATGATGGTTGGTGGGTGGCAAGGATCCTGAGTGAATCCTATGCTGTTCAAACCACCCGATCGGGATAGAAGTCTGGTGGAACAAGAAGGAAACAAGTGACCGAGGGATTGAATCTGTGACAAACATTTGCCGCTTCTTCAGTCCATTAAATCTGTCGAGGTTGAAGTCTCCAACTCAGATTCCCGATTAATTAATGTTCAAATGAGCATCAAAATATAAAAGACAGGATTCCCTCAGGCAGCTGTTTGGACAACGTAGGTCCCTGTCAAATGATGGGGCGCAGGCCCAACTGAGTCAGAAAGTCATACAGCAAGGAAACGGGCCCTTTGGCCCACCTTGTCCATGCCGACCAAGATGCTCAATTTAGCCGTTCCTGGCCCATCGCCCTCTGAACCTTTCAAAGGTTTCAAAGGTCTTTTATTGTCACATGTACCAATTAAGGTACAGTGATATGCGAATTACCACACATTCGTACAAAAAAAAGCATCAAGACACACAACTACATAAGTTAACATAAACATCTACCACAGTGGATTCCCCACATTCCTCACTGTGATGGAAGGCAAAAAAGTCCAATCATGTTGGGCAGGCTGGGACTTCATTCCTTGGAGCGCAGGAGGCCAAGGGGTTCTTATCGAGGTGTATAAAATCATGAGGGGATTAGAGGGGGTGAATGCACAGTCATTTACCTGGTGTAGGGGAATCAAGAACCCAGAGGACATGGGTTTAAGGTGAGAACCTCGAAAGATTACAAAAACATACTGGATGGCAACTTTGTCACACAGAGGGTAGTTTGTATATGGAACAAACGAGCAGACAAGGTAGTCGAGGCTGGTATAACACCATTTAAAATACATTTGGGCAGATACATGGATAGGAACATTTTAGATGGCAAGTGGGACTAACATAGATGGGGCATCATTGTCAGCAAAGGCAAGTTAGGCCTGTTTTTGTTTCCAATTACTCTATTTACTCTTGTATTCTATCAATATTCATATCCATCCCACCATCTGTCGAAGGTCCCGACCTGAAACATCACCTCTCCATTCTCTCCACAGATAATACCTGATCCACTGAGTTTCTTCAGCACTTTGATCAAGATTCCAGCATCTGCATTTCCTTAGAATATAGAACAGTCCGGCACAGTAACAGGCCCATTGGCACACAATCTCCACACCAAACATGATGCCAAGTTAAATTAATCTCCTCTACCTGCACTTCATCCATATCCCTCCATTCCCTGCATAGCCACGTGCTTATCCAAAACACATCTTAAACAGCACAATGTTTAAGAAAGAACTGCAGATGCTGAAAAAATCGAAGGTAGACAAAAAAGCTGGAGAAACTCGGCGGGTGAGGCAGCATCTATGGAGCGAAGTAATAGGCGACGTTTCGGGTCGAGACCCTTCCTCAGACTGAACCAGGGTCTCGACCCGAAACATCACCTATTCCTTCGCTCCACAGATGCTGCCACATCCTGGTTCGTTGTCTCTGTACTGTACACTGCACACTGAACTGTACACTGCACACTGAACTGTACACTTCGAATGCATTTCGTTGTCTCTGTACTGTACACTGACAATGACAATTAAAATTGAATCTGAATCTGAATCCTGCAGTGTGGTGACCAGGACTGCACACAATGCTCCTCGTGTAGTCTAACCAATGTCTTGTCATTTTATATTCTATGCCGTGGCAAGATGCTGTATGCCACCCACAACATCCTTTATGCCGGTGGTTCAATTAACATTGAATTCAACAAGTAGAGCAGGCAAAAAGACACAAAGTGCTGGAGTAACTCAGCGGGTCAGGCAGCATCTCTGAAGAACATGGATAAGTGGCATATCGGATCGAGGCCAGACTGTTCCCCAGAGATGCCGTCTGACCTGCTGAGTTACTCCAGCACTTTGTATCCTTTTGTGTATTAACCAGCATCTGCAGTTCCTTGCTTGTACACTATAGCAGGCAAACCAACAAGTGTTAGTAAGCAAGTTGAGCAGATGATGTGGAGGGATTTCTTTTGCAATGGATGAACTATTTTGTTTGGGTACATAGAACATAGAACGTAGTACAAGATAGGAACTGACCCTTCAGCCCACAGTGCCTGTACTAATCATGGTGCAAATGTAAACTAATTCCAGCTGCCTACATAGAGTCCATATCTCACCATTCCCTTCCTGGTCGTGGGCTGTCTAAATGCCTTTTAAATATTATTATTACTTCGACCACTTTCCCTGGAGCGCATTGCAGACACCCACCACTCAGTGTGTAAAAAAAGAAAACCTGCCTTGTAAATCTCCTTTAAAATTTCTTCCTCTGACCTTAAAAGCTATGCCCTGTCATCTTGACATTTCCACTCTGGAAAAGTGGTTCTGACTGTCTACCCTGTCTATGCCTCTCATTATTTTATAAACTTCTATCGGGTTATCCCTCGGCAGTCGACGCTTCAGAGAATACAATCCAAGTCTGTCCAACTTCTCCTCATAGCTAATACCTCCGAATCCAGGCAGAATTCTGGTAAACCTCTTCTGTACAATCTCCAAAGCTTCCACATCCTTCCTGTAATGGGGTGACCAGAACTGCACGCAATACTCCAAATGCAGCCTATTTATATGTTTATACAGCTACAACACAACTTGCTAGCTTTTGTGTTCAGTGCCACAACTGATAGAGGCAAGCATACCATACATCTTCCTGCTTTTAGTTTTTCTTCATAGTGGAGGAAGGTTTTCAACATATGCGTGGGAGGTGGTAGGAGGTTGCAGGTCACCTCGACCTTGATTTTTGTTTGGGTGGCGGGCAAGGTCACCAGAGGTTGCTGTTTAGGTCTCCTAAGTGGGACAGGGGCTTAAGAGTCCTGGAGACACAAGGACCTGCAGATGCTGGGTTAAAAAAAACTGACACAAAGTGCTGGAGTTACTCAGCAGGTCAGGCAGCATTTCTGGAGGGGTGATCTTATAAAGGTGTATAAGATCATGAGGGAAATAAATAGGGTCAATGCACTGTTTTGTTTTGTTTTTTTACCCAGAGTAGTGGAATCAAAAACCAGTGGATGTAAGTTTAAGGTGAGTGGGGAAAGATTTGATATGAACCCGAATGGCAATTTGCTGCCTTGCTGCACCAGAGACCCGAGTTCGATCTTGACAATGACTGCTGTGTGTACAAAGTGTGACTTGCGTGGGTTTTCTCCAGGATCTCCAGTTTCATCCCACACTCTAGAAGTACAGGTTTGTAGGTAAATTGGCTTGGTATAATTGTAAATTGTCCCTGGCATGTTTAGAATAGTGTAAGTGTGCGGGGATCGCTGGACTTGGTGGGCCGAAGGGCCGGTTTCCGTGCTCTATCACTAAATTATACTAAACTAAAGTAGAGCTCTGACCTTAAAAGGTCCCAATCCGACCTCTCTGTCCTGGGTCTCCTCCATTGCCAGAGTGAGCAACACCGGAAATTGGAGGAACAGCACCTCATATTCCGCCTGGGTTGCTTGCGTCCTGATGGCATGAACGTTGAATTCTCCCAATTTTGCTAGCCCTTGCTGTCTCCTCCCCTTCCTTAACCCTCGAGCTGTCTCCTCCCATCCCCCCTCATCCTCGGGCTCCTCCTCCTCCCTTTTTTCCTTCCTTCTCCCCCCATTAGTCTGAAGAAAGGTTTTGGCCCGAAACGTCGCCTATTTCCTTCGCTCCATAGATGCTGCTGCACACGCTGAGTTTCTCCAGCATTTTTGTGTACCTTAGAGCTCTCATAGCTCAGTGCCAGCTGCCTGTCTATGAACTGGCAAAGCTAAGAAATGCGAGTTGGGCAAGTTTTGAAATTCCTTGGATAGCCTGCACTGTGAAGAAATATATCTGCTTCTGACACCCAAGTCATCCAGCCTCCTTGCTCACGTGCTTGTTTATCCCACTTGCCCTGACGTCTGCAGCTCTGTGTGGCAACTCTTGCAGGCAGGTTAAGTGGGATTCCGGTGACACACATTTGCAAACAATCTCTTTCCAACGTTCCGAACTTGACAAGTGGCAGATATACCGACAACAATCACTCGACAACACACCACAGAGTCATCAGTCTGCTACTCCGCATTCATTGTTGTACATTTTCACCACTGACTTTAGGGCAACTGGTGGTCCAGCACCTACTTTTATCTGGACAAAATTGCACAAGTGCACTTGAAATCCCCCTGGAAGCCCTCCCCCTGAAATGTGGCGCCTAGGCTGGGTGAGGCAGCTGATCTAGTTCACCTGGTTTCTGCGGCCAGACTTCCGATCGGCAGATTGAAATTGCACCCTTCGGCCGCAGCTCTGGAACTCCGGCACGACCTGAGCTGGCGGATCCCTTCCCATAGCCAACTTCCAAAGCCAACTTTGTAGGCTCGCAGGCTGGTTTCTCGCCCCCGCCCTTCGGACCGTTCCAGTACCGTTTGACTCCTCTCGGAGGCTGTGATCTCTGTTGGTCCGGCAAAAACACTCCAGAAAGGCTCTGGAACCAAAGATGCTGGAAATTCGCTGGTGGACACCTGTACCTATTGTGAGCTTCAAGCAAAGGAGTTTCATCGAATCTTGTATATGACACTAAACTAATCTGAATCTGAACCTTCTAAGGCAAGGATATGAAACCTCGGAACTGATCGTTGCAGAAGCAACAGGCAGGAACCAACGCCTGCTTCCTCTGCATCAGATCTGGAAGTTTGGAGATGGTGCACACTGCAGTCACAGTACTCCCGTGATGGAGGGAGTTGATGTGTAAGGTGGTGTCAGCTTGGGCTCCAATGATTTAGAGCTTCTTGAGACTTGTCAGAGTTGCACTCCTACTGGCAAGTGGACAGTATTTAGTTATGCACCTGCCTTGAGTTCTGTCGGCAGTGGAAGTCAGGAGGTGAGTCGCTTGGCCAAAGGATAGCCAGCTAGTGAGCTGCTGTTATGACCAGAGTGTTTATCTGGCTGCTTCAGTGATGTTTCTGGCCAAGGGCGACTCCCACACTGTTGATGGTGTGGTCTGAGCTGTGAAACCTCTGCTGAGATGGTGGTTCTCTCATCTCTGAAGTGAGGATTGACTGAGGAAAGAATTCTGCTCACTGATCCTTGTTTTTGATGTTTCTTTATTTTACATGTCTTTTCCTACTATTTCTTTTGATTGTTATTTTCGGTGTGTATTAACTTTTTTGTCAATGATTAGTGATGTACAGCACTTTGTTGCAGCTATGTTTGTTTTTAAAGTGCTCTATAAATAAAATTATTATTATTATTATTATTATCCTTGGCCAATACTGGAGGTTATCATTAAGACTGAAAGGGTCACGATGGAATGGGATTTTCAGCATGGAATAGGGTGACCTAGCAGAGGATTTGACTTGCTCTACCTGTCATAGAGCTGTACAGCATGGAAACAGGCCCTTCGCCTGTCCCCGCTGACCATGCTGAGACTGGACAAGGCCCATATGCTTGCATCTGGCCTACAACCCTCCCTTTCAAACTTGTTTTTTTTCCTTGAGAATTAAATTCATGAATACACTTCCTCTTTATTCTTCCTCCATTCTAACACTTGCACCTCACTTTTATATTACCCAAAGACTGCCAAGGCTATAAATAACAGTTGCTGGAAAATAGAGTCAAGGCCTGGATAGAGTAGATGTGGAGAGTATGTTTCCACTAGTGGAAGAGTCCAGGACCAGAGGTCATAGCCTCAGAATTAAAGGATGTTCCTTTGGGAAGGAGGTGAGGAGGAATTTCTTTAGCCGAAGGGTGTTGAATCTGTGGAATTAATTGCCACAGAAGGCTGTGGAGGCTATCAATGTCCCACCTACGCTTGTCCCATTTGCCCACGTTTGCCCCATATCCTTCTAAACCTTTCCTAATTCATGTACATGTGAAGAGTCATTTCAAGATAGACACAAAATGCTGGAGTAACTCAACGGGACAGGCAGCATATCGAGAGAGATGGAATGGGTGACGTTTCGGGTTGAAACCCTTCCTCAGGCTAGTCGGGAAATCCACAGATCCACAGAGGACGCAGTCTCAACAACACTGAACCTCGTACTGTCACACCTCGATCGGAAAAATACTTATGCCAGGATCCTCTTCATAGACTTCAGCTCTGCGTTTAACACAATCATTCCGCAGCAGCTGGTGGAGAAGTTGGAGCTATTGGGGGTTGATGCTGGCACGTGTAACTGGGTCCTGAACTTTCTATCACAACGGCAGCAGACAGTCAGGGTGGGCAGTAGGACATCAAAAACCATAGCCGTGAGCACTGGCTCGCCCCAAGGCTGTGTCCTAAGCCCCCTGTTGTTTAGTCTGCTTACACACGACTGTACTGCTAGACTCAATAACAACTTCATCAACAAGTTCGCTGATGACACAACAGTGGTGGGTCTCATCAGTGACAATGATGAGTCGGCATACAGGATGGAGGTGGAGCTGTTCACAGGATGGTGCAAATCCCACAACCTCATTCTCAACGTGGGAAAAACTGAGGAGATGGTGGTTGACTTCAGGAAGGCGGGAAAACGACACCATACACCTCTGCACATCGATGGAGCTGATGTGGAAAGGGTCAGCAGCGTGAAGTTCCTAGGACTCCACCTGTCAGATGACCTGATGTCCACAACCAACACCACAGCACTGGTCAAGAGAGCCCAGCAGCGACTACACCCTCTCCGAAGACTACGTAAAGCAGGTCTCCCCACTACACATCTACGAACTTTTTATAGGGGGACAGTCGAGAGCACATTAACCAACGGCATCACTTCCTGGTACGGGAGCTGCAAGGCGTACGAACGGCACCAACTTGACAGGATTGTGAAGACCGCCAGCAGGATTATTGGTGCTCCACTCCCTTTCTTGCTGGACATATACAGGAAGAGATGTCTCAACAGAGCCATCTCCATCATCAAAGACCCCTACCACCCATCGCATCACATATTCTCCATCCTGCCATCTGGGAAGAGGTACAGGAGCATTAGCTGCAAAACCAGCAGGATGCTCCTCAGCTTCTTCCCGCAGGCTATAAGACTGATAAACGGACTTAGCACCCTGCCAAAGTATCGCGCACCAACCACCAACCTGGACACACTGCAGCAGCTGTCGATCGGAACGCCTGTTGATGTTTAGTAGAGAGTAGAGTGTTTAATCTAATTTGTTCATGATATATGTATTTTTATTTCTATTTACTTGTTGTTATTTGTACTGCACACTGAACGGACACTGGTTGAGCAACGTTTTTTTGTTTCCTCTGGGTATGTGAGTACTCAGGAAATAACAATAAAGATATACTGAATACTGAATATACTGAAAGGGAAACAAGATATACAGACAGTCTGAAAAAGGATCTCAAACTGAATTGTCACCCATTCCTTCCCTCCAAAGATGCTGCCAGTGCCGCTGAGTTACTCCAGCTTTTTGTGTCCACAGAAGCTGGCCCTTCGGCCCACCAGGTACGCCCCGACTAGCGATCTCTGCACATTAACACTATCCTACACCCAGTAAGGACCATTTTTCATTTACCAAGCCAATTAACCAACAAACCTGTACGTCTTTGGAGTGTGGGAGCAAACCGAAGATCTCGGAGAAAACCCATGCTGGTCACGGACAGAACGTACAAACTCCGTACAGACAGACCCTTAGTTGGGATCGAACCCGGGTCCCCAGCGCTGCATTCGCTGTAAGGCAGCAACTCTACCGCTGCGCCATCATGACCGCCCATGGCTGCCGTTCCTTCCTGCACAAGTGTTTTTTTTAATGTTATAGTACCAAGGAAAACTGCAAGAGATGAAGGAAATGCTGCAAATACTCAACAGGATCAGGCAATGGCTGTGAAGAGAGAAATGGAGTAGATGTTGTGTGTCAATGAACCTTCGCGGGACCTGATGAGGGGTCATTGATCTGGAGTGTTAACATTGTTTTTGTCCCTGTCGATGCTGCCCAATCTGTTGAGTACCCCCCAGCTTATTCTGGTTTACGGAAAGCCCAAGTCCTTCTTCTCTAAGTTTCAACAGTTGATGTTATTGTGCATTCCAACCTCATTAGGCCATCTCTCTCTCTCTCTCTCTCTCTCTCTCTCTCTCTCTCTCTCTCTGGGGAGGCCAATCATCATTAATTAATTTCTAAGCAGCAGCAGGAGTTTGCAATTTCTATATTAGTTATGTCACAGGATCAGGCAAGATAACATTTCAACCTATAGATTAACCTGCTCCATTATGCTGGAAATACTCGATTGTGGGGAGAGAAACTGAGTTAATGTTTCAGGTCAAAGACCCTTTGAGAGGGAGAGAAATTAAGCTTGTTAAGCTGCCAAGAAGATTGTTCCATTTTCCACTCTAACGAAGGGCCTTTGACCTGAAACATTCACTCATTTTCTCTTCCCTCCGATGCAACCTAACCTGCTGAGAATTCCCAGCATTTTCAGTTTTTATTTTAGACTTTCAGCATCTACAATTTGTTTTAATTTTCACAAAACTTGCTCCATTGCTGCTGCTAACTGGTTCAACAATGATTCAGATTTTGCCTGGTTTATTCCCTGCTTTGATCTTAGCCGTTAGCAGTTTGGTTGTTGTCCTCGTATCACGGTTTAGACAAAATAGTTTATGCAGATTTCTCAGCACAGAAACTGGCCCTTTGGCCAACCTTGTCCATGCCGGCCAAGTTGGCGTACAAAACGGTGCCTTTTACATTTGGACTCAGTGCGCTGTTCTATATATTCTGTACTAACCAGGCTTAAATATGGTGATAATCTTACTGAGCAATTTGCAAATAAAATATTTTACTGTACCTTGGTACACGTGATAATAAAGAAACCATTGAGGTTCTATTTAGTTCTATTTAGCCCATAGTTCCCTGAACTCTTCCACGTATCTGTTCGAATGACCTTTTAAATGCAATTGTACCCACTTCTGTAGCTTCATCTGCCAGGTCGTTCCAGTTACCCCCTGAGTGAAAAAGTAGTACCTGAGGTCCCTCTTCACTCTCACTTTAACCCTATGCTCTCTAATTTTAAAATCTTCTACCCTCGGGGAAATGATGGTGAGTGTTCACTTTATCCTTGCCCCTCATGGTCTTGTACACCTCAATAAGGTCACCCCTGACTCGCCACTTTCAGGGAATCATGCATCAGTCCTATGGTTGTTTCTCTGTAAATCCCTTTTGCCTCTGTACGATACAATGTCTTGCCTATGGATTCCTATAGCATTTAATTACAGAGAGAAAAAAATAATAATCAGGAATTAGACTCTTAGTCATACAGTACGGAAACACTTTTAGGTCCAACTTATCCATGTCAACCAAAATGCCCCATCTAAGATGGTCCCATTTTGCCCATATCCCTCTAAATATTTCCTATCCATGTAACTATCCAATGTGTTTTAATTGAGACGATATGTAACATTTTCTTGTCATTTATCTATGTCTCAGGCTGGCCCCTGGTTACACATTTCCCCCAATTTCCCCCCATCCTGAACACGTCTGAATTATTCACAATCCTTTCCATGCTGCACACTGTGACACTGCTCCTGTTCTTTCAGTTGTTTCCACAGGTCAGCGTTGGGGAACGTGATATAAAATGGCAAGGTTTGAGACTTATCAAGAGTACCAGCAGCTGGTGGGAGATGAGTACGAAGAGGATTCGCCACCCGGTGAAGACCTGCTGGTTCATGTTCCAGAAGGTATCAAAGGTATACAGCTGGATTCTGACTTTCTCCTTGATGATTCACTCTCTGCTGCTTAATCACTATCATCAATTTAATCAATATGGCCCGCGTTATCTTTGGATATTTAGCCAGCTCCTGTTTGCCTGGGATGCATTTGCCATTTTTACATCTTCATTCAACTCTTGTCCATTGGTAATTCTCTTCATTCTCTCCACATTCACTCCATTCTTCCATATTCACTCCGTTCTCTACATAATTCCTCATACGTTTTCCATCTTCTTACTATCTAAGAACAGGAGCCAGGATTTGGTCAGTCAGTTGTTCACGCCTGCTTCTCGTTTTAATACATTCGTAGCTGATCTAGTCATGGCCTCGACGTCACCGGTCATCCAAATTGTTAGCCTGTGGTAACAAACAACCAGGGGTGCAGTTTCAACCCCCCGCGGCTCTCCACTGGTCACAGGCCTCCATTCAGAAAAACATCCTCCCCACAACAACCCCGTGACTCCTTCCTCCAAACCAATATTGAATCCAATTGGCAGGCTCATCATGGATTCCATGTGATCTAACCTTCCAGACAAGCTTAAAATGTGAGACCTTGTCAAAGTTCTTGCTATAGTCCATTTAGATCACTTTCACTGCCCTGCCCTCATCAATCCTCTTTTTAAAAAAAACAGATTTGTGGGCACAGTTTCCCACACACAAAACCATGCTGTGACTTTCCCATGTCATTCTATGCCTATCTGAATGCTTCTTGATCGTGTCCCTAAGATTCCCCTGCCCCCCCATGCCCCCTCCTGCTCCTACACCCCTTCCTCTCCCCCACCCCCCTCCAACAGCTTTCACAACACTAATCTGGAACAGGTGCAAAAGGATTCATGATGATGTTACCGGGTCTGGACGAATTGAGTTACAAGAAGAGGATGGTTAGGATGGATCTTTTTCTTTCCCTGGAGTGAAGGGGGTTGTAGAGGTGTATAAAATCATGATGGGCACAGAAATGGTGAATAGCCACAGTCTTTTCTCCAGAGTAAGGGAGTCTAAAACCAGAGGCCATGGGTTCAAGCTCAGAGGGGGAAGATTTAAAAGGGCACTGAGGGGCAACTTTCTCACACATTAGGTGATTGGTATATGGAACAGGCTGCCAGAAGAGATGGTAGTGGTGCGTACTGTCATGACATTTTTTTTTTTTTGTTTTGTTTATTTTATTAGAAGTTAATACAGTACGAAACAGTACAGTGGAACCTAATTTTAGGTGCCAACTATGTAATACCGTAATCCATTCTATGTACAACCTCTAGTTTTATGTTATGAGAAGGGAGTAAGCAAGACAAGAAAAAGAAAACAATAGAAAGAGGAAAAAGTGGAAAAATAGATGGTAGAGAGTAGAAAAACGTGAAGTGTGTATATAAAAAATAAAAAAGAAAAAGAAAAAGTGGAAAGTAGAAATAGAAGGTCCCTTAAAAGAGAATTTTTCAAATCTGTATTCGGAGATGTAGATCTATCCGCGTCATGAACTGAAATCAGCAATCTTTACGGTACCGCTGCATCACATGATTCCAAAAAGTTGATGAAAGGAGACCAACTCCTTAAGAATTGGTCATATTTATCTATTAGTCGGAGTCTCATTTCTTCAAGGCGTACTGTCATGACATTTAAACTATACTTTGACAAGTACATGGATAGGGAAGGTTTGGACGGATAAGGGCCAAATGTAAACAAATGGGACTAGCTTAAATGGGGCATGGACAATGAAGGGCCTGTTTCCGAGCTGTTTGACTTAATGACTCCTGCTCCTGTTCCTCGTATTTTTCTGCAGAATTGGAAGCTCTCGGTCATGGGTGATCTGTGCTCTGGGTAGTGCTGGCTGAAGTGTCTAATTTTGTTTGTATTCTTTTGCAGATTCATGGCACCACATTAAGAACCTGGATAATTTCTTCACCAGAATATCCTTTCGGGCCATAGTTTACTCTGTACTTGACAGAGGGCCCTGTCCTGCCAGCGGCGGCAGCCGCCATCTCTCCGGGCAGTGAGGTCACCACCGTGTTGCCCTGGGCTCAGTGAGTAACTTTGGAGTTGGAGGGAGAGGAGAGGTGATGTACCCCCAGCAACCCCAGCCCACCCTCCACCCATCTGTGGCACTCTTTGGATCCCATTGAGGATTTTCTCAGAATTTGCTGGCGTGGGAACACGTCTTTCTTAAACCTGAGAGACGGGCTAGGAAGATGAACGATGCACTGGTTCAGGAGCACATTCTCCAGAGACCCGGCTTCCATCATGAACTTGGGTGCTGTCCGTGTGGAGTTTGCACCGACTCCCTGTGTCGATGTGTGTCTTCCTTTTGTGTTCCCCTATCAACTCGTGTTCCCAATGATCCGCTGGTTGGTCAATTAAATTCCATTAATTGCCCCGGCGTAAATGCATGACGGGGAAGTGGTGAGGGCTTGATGGGCGTACGAGAGAGGACAGGGTAATAGGAGGATAACTGAAGGAATAGGACCATTCCCCTCCTCTCTAGCAGTGCGGCGCTCCTTCAGTACCGCTCCTCCCGTGGTGCGGCGTGTCCTCTGTACCGCCCCTCCTGCTGTGCGGCCTGTCCTTAGTACCGCGCCTCCTGCTGTGCGGCGCTCCCACCATACTACCCAAATGTGTCTAACTATATTTTTTGTGCACTAATGTGGCTTGAGTCCACAAGTTTCTGATTAGGGGATGAGGGAACTGCGCTCCGACCCATCTGTAGGAAGTGGAAATAGTAAGTGTCAATGGTTCATCGTTACCACCTCAATGTTGACAACAGGGCTGCTGCTTAGTCCCAGAGATGAAACTCCCGCTGATCGGAACCTTGGATGTGGAATTCCCCTTCGTGGAAACCTGGATGAGTCCAAAGTCCACTTTCTGAGCACGCTGCTCTTGCCACATGGAGTGTTTACTCCACTACTCCCAGTCTGTGCGTTAATCATTAATTCATCAACAATGGCTGTAGAGGTTCCCCTGCAAATCAGACAGATATTTACACATTTTGTATGTGTTCTGATGTTAGACATGCACTAACTCCACATTCATTATGCTCTCTGCAAAGCTCACTGAAAGTATGTGGACTCCAAAAGCCAATGCTGGAACTTGGGAACGGGGTTGATGTTTGAACTGTGTGTGGGTCAGTGGACGTTTAATCCACTCTCTCTAAGCACGATCCTGTGGTGCATTCAGACAAATTGGGTAACATAAGTATTTCCAAATAAGATTAAAAGATAATTTAGTTAAGTTTGCAGGATATTATGGAAATCTGTTATCGTGGACAGACAGACTGTATTTAAGAAAATAAGAAATCGTAGCACGTGTGTGGTTCTGGTCTCCCCATTACCAGATGGATGTGGAGGCTTTGAAGTGGGTATGAAAGGAATTTTCCTGAAGAAGGGTCCTGAACAAAATGTCACCTCTCCACATCCTCCAGCACTCCAAAAAAAAAAAACATGGAGTGCTGGAGGATATGTCTCGGAAATGGATCGGAAGTGTCCTGACCCGATATATCACTGTTCCATGTCTTCCATAGATGCTGCCCGACCGCTAGTGCTACTCTAGCACTTTGTGTTTTTGCTAAAAATTCCAGCATCTGCATTTCCTTGTTTCTCCATTTTACCAGGATGCTGCCTGGTTTCGATGATATTAGCTGTAAGGACTGGTTGGACAAACCTGGATTATTTTCTCTGGAGTGTCTAGTCTGTGGAGCAAACTTATAGAAGTATAATTAATTATAAATTTACCAGTCCCACACCATCGAGGCCTCGTTATTTGTGTATTACACTCCCATAAGGTTGGTGCCAGCTAACTAACAGCAGAGCAGAATCGTTACTTATTTTCAATTATGTGCTCCTCAATCCTTCTTTGATTCCTTTTGCCACTTGCCTGTTAGAAAATAGGTGCAGGAGGAGGCCATTCAGCCCTTCAAGCCAGTACCGCCATTCATTTCTAACCACATCTTTGTAATATGGGGTGGGGGAAATCTGAAATTCCCAGCAGGAAACCGTGCAGTTACAGGGAGCATGGGCACACTGTAAACAGACAGCATCTAAGGTTTACAATGATGGTGCTGAAGTGGACATGATTGAAAGCTTCAAATTCCTCAGAATAATAATCACTAGCAACTTATCCTGGACCACCCACATTGAAGCAATGGCTAATAAAGCACACCAACACTTCCACTTCCCTAGAATGCTTAGGAAGTTTGACATGTCCTCAACAAATCTCACCAACTTCCACAGAAAGATGCTCTATATAAAGCATTTTATCGGGATGCATCACAGCATGGTTTGGGAACAACTCCATCCAAGACCGCAAGAAATTGCAGAGAATTGTGGCCACAGCCCAGACCATAACACCAGCCATCCTCCTTTCCATCGACTCAATTTACTGCCTCGGCAAGGCAACCAGCATAATCAAGGACATGTCGCACCCTGGACACTCCCTCTTCTCCCCTTCCCCACCAGGCAAGAGGTTAGAAGTGTGGAAAAGTACACCTCCAGATTCAGGGACAGTGTCTAGTCACTCTATGCCTCTCATAGTTTTATATACTTCTGTCGGGTCACTTCTCAGCTTCTGACTGTCCAGAGAAAACAATCCAAGTTTGTCTAACCTCTCCTCAAACCTTTCAATGACCTCACTGGGCTGGAAGGATGGTGTAGTGGAGACTCTTTATCTACGAACCCATTGCAACAGCGGCCCAGTATTAGAGTTGTTGCCTTACAATGCCAGAGACCCAGATTGGATCCTAGCTATGGATGCTGTTTGTGTGGAGTTTTTATGTTCTCCCTGTAATTGCATGTATTTTCTCTGGATGCTCCGGTTTCCTCTACTCCCACACTCAAAAGACGTACAGGTTTGTAGGTTAATTGGTTTCGATAAAAATCGTAAATTGTCCCTAGTGTGTAGGATAGTGTTAGTGCATGGGGTGCTTGCTGGTCAGTGCAGTCTCGATTGACCAAAGGGCCTGTTTCATTGTTGTATCTCTGAAGTCTAAAGCCACAACAAGAAGGTACAGGAGACTGAGAACCATTACCTCCAGCTTCAAGAACAGCTTCATCTCATCCACCATTATGATCTTGAACAACCCTAACTACAGCCCCACCTCAACACTGACCCACAATGGACTTTGTACCACTCTGGTCGCTCAATGTTCTTTGGTTTTTGCACTATCATAAATCTAGAATAAATGACAATTCATTGTTTTTATTGTTGTTGTGTTCAATGTGCCTGTAAAACTACAGTAAGTAAAAATGTCATAGTTCAGTTCATATTTGGTGCATCAGATAAATAAACACTCGTGACTTGACGATATTCCTTAACTTGGCCACATATATCATTTCCACCAGAAGAATGGCTTCTCTTGCATGATGCTCTCTGAATTCTTCGAACTGGTGTAAGTAGACTCTTGTTGAAACTCTGAGGGTTTCAAAGTTCATAAGCCACGGGAACAGAATTAGGCCGTTTTGCCCATCGCGTCTATTCTGCCATTCAATCTTGGCTGATCTATCGTTCCCTCTCTACTCTGAAAGGTTACTGCCACATATGCTTCAACCAATTGCTCTGGCTGAGCTCTAGGCAGGGAAAAAAATACGTGTCTAATACATCTAATTTAAAATACATCTAATTTAAACTTCCCGCTTGTCAGCTTAGACCTATGCCCTCTAGTCTTCCTCTGGAGTGTGCAAATGAACTTAAGCAGTGTGAGCTCTCTCTACACTATCCTACGAACAATCCCAGCCCTGGTACAAGACAGGTTAGATGCTCCACACTGTACTCTGTGTGAGAGTTTGCATGTACTCCATGTGATCATGTGTTTCCTTCTTCGTTCCAAAGATGTGTAAGTTGGTAGGCTAAGTGGCCATTGTAAGTTAACCCCATTGTGTAGGCGAGTGGTGGAATTCAGGGGGAGCTGATGAGATTGAGGGGAGAACAGAAAATGGGATGAATGCAATTGGGTGGTTAGTCAAAGTGGTGGATCGAAGGGTCTGTTTCCTTATTGTAGCTCAATCTTTCCTTATTGCACCATGCTCCCAGGACAGGATGGGCTGAGTTAGATACAGTATGAAGTTCCTTTTTACGGGTCATACAGTGGCACAGTTCATAGAGCTGCTGCCTCACAATGCCAGAGACCCAGGTTCAATGCTGATCTCGGGTGCTGTCTTTGTGGAGTTTGCCTATTCTCCCAGTGACCAAGGTTTGGATTTCTTCCATGTGCTCCAGTTTCCTCCAACATCCCTAAGATACGCGAGTGTATAGGTTAATTTGCCTCTGTAACTAGCCCCTTATATGTAGGAGAGAATTAGTGTCCAAGTCAGCGTGGACTTGGTTCAGTTTAGTTTATTGTCACATGCTAACCAGCCAGTGAAAAGACAGCACATGGTGGGCCAAAAGGCCTGTTTCCGCACTGATTCTCTAAAGTAAATTAAGCTACACTGTGATCGGTGTTCAGTGAGAGAGTATGCTTTCAGAAGAGGTGAAGGATGTGGTAAGAATCTTGGATTGGGGACATTGGAGACAGTTCATTTACCTGAGCATTTTCCCTTTTCTGGACTTTAGGCAGTTCTTGTTTGTGGTGCTGTTCACTACTTTCCTGTTCAACTGCGTGGAATATGACGTGCTGTTTGCAAATAAGTTTGTAAACCATACTGGTTCTACTTACCCGGAGAGGAATAAAGTCACTCTGCCTGACGCGATCCTACCCACTGAGGAATGTACCACCAGGTAAGACCTGCTGCTGGTCGTATGTTGGGTAGGTGGGGAGTTGAGGTGGCTGCAGTGATGTTATGGCTCTTGCAGTTAGTATTTGGGTGCAGGTTGTGTGGTTTGAGCCAGCGGTGAAGCTAGTGCAGCTTGTGATAATTTATGTAAGTAACCCAGCAGTCCAGGAGTCAGCAGATGAACGGTTAAATGTGCAACTGGGGAGGTTGCTGTAAGTGATGCGCCACGCTGCCCGTTGCTATGCGACAATGACACCTCGCTGCATGGTTCTGCCGGAATGAGTTAGTGGCATGATGTTTGGCGGACACTGGCAACGCTCACTCCACACTAAATCACGTTGTTACATGTCCAAGTTGCTAATTAGTGTTTGGAAACTAACCTGCAAAGACACATCTAACAACCTCATTGCTCTGCCAAAAGAAAGTGTAAGACATTCATTAAAACCCCCCATGATGATTGAGTTTGTGATCGCATTGGCCAAGTAGTAGGCTGTGTGGCCAAGAGTGGACATTCTGCTCAGTTTGGTGTGCAGTTTGGTTAGTTGTCTGCACAGTTCTGGTCACCTCCCATTGGAAGTTCTGGTCTTATAATGGATATCATTAAGTTAGAATGGGTGCAGAGGAGATTCACCAGGATGTTACCTGGGCTTCTGGGCGTGAATTACAGGGGGAGGTTGGAAAGGCTGGGAGATTTTTTCTTTGGAGCATTGGTGGCTGAGGGGTGATCTTATTGAGGTGTACAAGATCATGAGCGGCTTGGATAAAGTGAACACTCACAGTCTTTTTTATCCCAGGATAGTGTATTCCAAAATGAGACGGCATACATTTAAAGTGAGACAGGAGAGATTTAAGAGGGAACTTGGGTATCTTTTTGACTCGGAGGGTAGTCTGTGTCTGGAACAAGCTGCCAAAGGAAGCTATAGAAACGGATACAAACACAAATTTTAGAAGACATTTCGGCATATTTATGGATAGGATTTACGACAGGGAGGTGTGGAAATCTATGGCCATGTGCTGGAAGATTGAATCAATCGTGATGGGTCGGTGTGGATGCGCTGGGCTGAATGGCCTGTTTCCATGCTCTATGACTAATTCATTTCCTATGCACCTGGATGTGATATTTGTTCATTCATAGCTTAAGTTAAACTGGTGTCTGTATTTTCTGAGAAAGCTTTGCATACTTAAGCCATCTTTTTTATAAGGGTTTCTTTTCCCTGGATCTTCCTTCTGAATAATACTTCTAACATTTCACATCCTGTGTGTTGAATGCCTCCAACCATAATCTGCCACCTTGTCTGGCAGCAAGTTCCAGGTGTCAACCATAATGGAGGGTGAGTTTGGCTTGGCTGGAGTGTCTTTCAATGGTGCTTTTATTTTCACTCGTGCAAACACATAGTGAAATTATTTTCTTACCTACAGTCCAGTGGAGTATTGCCATACACAAGCACATCCCCGATTATAAAATGGTACAGAAATAGTCTACTGATCCTGCATGTAAGAGGTGTCATGTTCTGGTGTCATTTTCCAAAGTCCAGTCTGTGCTCTAGTTGTTATGAGCAGTGCCTGATAAAGGAAAGCCCCAGGTTGCTGCGAGACTTCCAGCCAGCATCTTTCTTGGAAGTGCAGTTTGACCAGCAAACTGACATTCTCTCCTCACCTGTCCACCTCAGTGCCCCAGGCTTGCCTCCCGCAGCCGACCTTGAGGGCGTGGTAGGCCAGGCCCTGGTTCCCTCACCTACCGCTCTTGCTCATCGCCTGTCGCATCCATCGTCATCACAGACTCCACCCTCCTGTTCTCTGGCCTTTGGAAGACGAGCAGGGGTAGGCTCCGCAGCTTTCCCCCGCTTGCAGCGGTCCACCAGGTCTCCCTGGATCGAGGAAGGCTGTGGGCTGACCTGATATAGAAGTACAGCAGATATCAGAGATGGTGCAGATAGTCACATTCATTTTCCCCTTATGCTGTTATCAAAAGCAAGAGGGCACAGGTTAAAGTAAGAGAAAGGTTTAACGGGAGTCTGAGGGGTAATTTGTTTTCACAGAGAGTGGTTGATATCAAGAACCTGACAGAGGAGGTGGTGAAATCATTATGTTTTAAGAAGCATTGGACAGACACTATATATAACCATATAACAATTACAGCACGGAAACAGGCCATCTCGACCCTTCTAGTCCGTGCCGAACACATAATCTCCCCTAGTCCCATATACCTGCGCTCAGACCATAACCCTCCATTCCCTTCCCATCCATATAACTATCCAATTTATTTTTAAATGATAAAAACGAACCTGCCTCCACCACCTTCACTGGAAGCTCATTCCACACAGCTACCACTCTCTGAGTAAAGAAGTTCCCCTCATGTTACCCCTAAACTTCAGTCCCTTAATTCTCATGTCATGTCCACTTGTTTGAATCTTCCCTACTCTCAGTGGGAAAAGCTTTTCCACGTCAACTCTGTCTATCCCTCTCATCATTTAAAAAAAACCTCTATCAAGTCCCCCCTTAACCTTCTGCGCTCCAAAGAATAAAGCCCTAACTTGTTCAACCTTTCTCTGTAACTTAGTTGCTGAAACCCAGGCAACATTCTAGTAAATCTCCTCTGTACTCTATTTTGTTGACATCCTTCCTATAATTAGGCGACCAAAATTGTACACCATACTCCAGAATTGGCCTCACCAATGCCTTGTACAATTTTAACATTACATCCCAACTTCTATACTCAATGCTCTGATTTATAAAGGCCAGCACACCAAAAGCTTTCTTTACCACCCTATCTACATGAGATTCCACTTTCAGGGAACTGTGCACAGTTATTCCCAGATCCCTCTGTTCACCTACATTCTTCAATTCCCTACCATTTACCATGTACGTCCTATTTTGATTTGTCCTGCCAAGATGTAGCACCTCACACTTATCAGCATTAAACTCCATCTGCCATCTTTCAGCCCACTCTTCCAACTGGCATAAATCTCTCTGCAGACTTTGAAACTCTACTTCATTACCCGCAACCCCACCTATCTTAGTATCATCTGCATACTTACTAATCCAATTTACCACACCATCATCCAGATCATTGATGTACATGACAAACAACAGTGGACCCAACACAGATCCCTGTGGCACCCCACTCGTCACTGGCCTCCAACCTGACAAACAACCATCCACCATTACTCTCTGGCATCTCCCATTCAGCCACTGTTGAATCCATCTTGCTACTCCACCATTAATACCCAACCATTGAACCTTCTTAACCAACCTTCCATGAGGAACCTTGTCAAAGGCCTTACTGAAGTCCATATACACAACATCCACTGCGTTACCCTCATCAATTTCCCGTGTAACATCTTCAAAAAATTCAAGAAGATTAGTTAAACAAGACCATCCAGGCACAAATCCATGTTGACTGTTCCTAATCAGACCCTGTTTATCCAGATGCTTATATATATTATCTCTAAGTATTCTTTTCATTAATTTGCCCACCACTGACGTCAAACTAACAGGTCTATAATTGCTAGGTTTACTCCTAGACCCCTTTTTAAACAATGGAACAACATGCGCAGTACGCCAATCCTCCGGCACTATTCCCGTTTCTAATGAAATATACCTCCATTTGATATTTTGATCTGGGGAAAAAGGTTCCGAATGTCTTCCCTGTCTCTCATAATTTTATACGCTTCTATCAGATCTCCCCTTAACTTCCAGTGTTCCAGAGATAACAATGCAAGTTCAACTCTGTAGTTAATCTCCCCTAATCCAATATCTCTGATCGGGTGAAATCAGCATTGCCCTGTGCATAAACCTCTCTTCCTTACACACTCTTCTCTTCTTTCTATTGCTCCTCATATGTACGTGGATTTAATGTGTTAAAATTATAATAAGATTATAGATACTGGTAGATGAAATGTTTCATGAATGTCCAGTCAGAACAATGGGCATTGGAACATAGGATGTATCACTTTGTTCATACACCAAGAAGAGTTGATAGGAATCATCTCTGGATAGTGATTTGGGATTGATGTATTATTGAGACATGTACTGCGATACAGTGAAAAACATTGCGATCTATCCAGGCAAATCATACCCCCCATGCGTACAATCAAGCCATAAACAAATACAACAGGTAGTGTAAAGAGACAAGTACCAGAGTGCAGAATATAGTGTCACAGCGCTGCAACATTATAGTTACAGGAAAGTGCAGATTCAAAATAAAAGCGCAAGGTCTTCAATGAGATAGGTTTGAAGATTGGGACTACAAGTGGGTCCAGCTTAGATGGGGCATTCTGGTTGGCATGGATGACTTGGGTGAAGGGCCTGCTTCTGTACTGACTCTGTGACTACACCCCAGCTTTTGGATAACAGCGGGGCAGAAGCTCTTCCTGAATCTAGTGGTACATGCTTTCAAGTTTTTTTATCTTTTGCCCGATGGAAGAGGAAATGACAGAGGTGTGCGTGGTCCTTGATTTTGTTGTCTGTTTTCCCGAGTTGTGTGAAGGGCAGATGGAGTTGATGGTGGGGAGGCTGGTTTTGGGTGGCTTTACCTCTCTTGACGTACCGTCTGTCTGCAGTCTCCCCGTTCTCAGGGTTGGTGAATATTAGAAGCTGCTGGATGACTGGAGGATGGGGGATGGACAGGAGGGTGAAGAGCTGTGTGCTGAGATGTTTACTGCAGTGTTTGTCCCATCTCGGGCTGAGTATTTGGCAGGTTGCAGGAACCTTGCGTGTTTACCACATGTCATGTTGATGAATAGCCACCACGGGCATCTCCCTCGGCTCCACTTCCTCCCCTCCGACCATCTGACCAGCTGCCAATACACAGCCTCTGGCAGAGCACGCACGCAGACACACCAACTTATTTCCGTCAGTTCTTGCTTAACATCAGATCCAACAATCTGCTGCCAGTCATAAAGTCATAGTGATACAGTGTGGAAACAAGCCTTTCAGCCCAGCTTCCCCATACTGACCAACATGTCCCAGCGACTCTAGTCCCACCTGCCCGCGTTTGGTCCATATTCCTCCAAACCTGTCCTATCCATGTACCTGTCTAACTGTTTCTTAAATGTTGGGATAGTCCAAGCCTCAACTACCTCCCCTGGCACCTTGTTCCATCCACCCACCACCCTTTGTGTGCAAAAAGTTACCCTTCAGATTTCTATCAAATCTTTTCCCCTTCACCTTAAACCTATGTCATCTGGTCCACAATTCACCTACTCTGGGCCAGAGACTTTGTGCATCTACGCGATGTATTCCTCTCATGATTTTATACTTTTCTGTAAGGTCACCCCTCATCCTCCTGCGCTCCAAGGAATAGAGTTCCAGCCTACTCAACCTCTCCCTATAAATCAGACCCTCTAGTAGCAATGTTACAAAATTTTGAGATTTTAAAAATCAAGTCTGCAATTTATCCCATCAGATAAAGCGTAAAAAGAATTTTAATTTGACACCTAATTAACTTTCATATCTTCAGTATTGAAAAAGTTATGGCCATTTTCATACTCGGAAATTAGCATCTTGTTCCCTATTGCTTTTCCATTGACTTAACAGAAATGCTGCGATCGAGTCAAAAGCCCATAACTTTCTTAGAAATTAAGAGAACTGAAAGAAATGTTCAGTTATTATAGATTGAAGCATTCTGAAACAAATATGAAACAATCTTACTTGAATGACCTGAAATTAAAGCATATAATTAGTTAGTTACCTAATTGTATCTAATTACAAAATTCAATTACTAGATCTAAACATCTATCCATTTCTTAAGAAACGGTTAAACATTTTAAATAGCCTTAGTGTCCAAATAACATTCACACAAGAATTCACAATATAACATGATTTCCAAATCTCTTGGCATGAATTTATAGGCCAAATGGAAGGAATTTAATGTTTAATTCCCATAAATTAATGGGCATTTAAATCAGCTTGCGAATGGGTTTTTGTGGAACGCGATCAATTGGAACGTTGCGGTTGCAGTGAATTTGAACCTCATATCGGCAGGAAAAACACTGCCAGTTCGTATGGGGCCAAAATCATATTTTTGCCAAGGAAATATTGATTAAAGTCATCCTAAGAAGCAAGACCCCCAACGTGCGGGTGGGGGGGGGGGGGAGGCGGCATGCCGCGTCACACACACTAACTATCTCAACCCCCCCCCCCCCCCGCACTCACGCTAATCCACCCCCCTTGATATAATATTAATATTATTAATTTGCTCCTTTTACCCCATAACCACCGTATCTACTGACGCATAGCCCCCAACTTGCAGTCACATCTAGAGGGGGGTGGGGGGGGGGGGGGGGGATGAGAGTGAGGGCAGATAGAGAAGGGGCAGAGACAGAGAGAGAGACAGAAACACAGAGAGGCAAAAGGGAGAGGAGAGGGGGGGGGGAGGGGGAGGAGGAGAAGAGGAAGGGTGGGTGGGGTGGTGGGGGGGGGGAGAGAGAGAGGGTGAGAGTGAGGGGGAGAGAGAGGGGGTGCTGAGAGGGGGGGGGTGAGGGTGAGAGGTGGGGAGCAGGGAGGGGGAGGGGAGGGTGGAGGGAAGAGGGGTAAGGGGTGTGGAGGGGGGTTTAGGGGAGGGAGGGTGGGGGAGGGGGATGGAGGGGAGGAGGGGGGAGAGAGGGGGGATGGGAAAGGGGGAGAGGGGGAGGGGAAGGAGGGGAAGAGAGAGGGGGGAGAGAGGGTGTGCTGAGAGGGGGGGGCAGGGAGGGGTTGGGAGCAGGGAGGTGGAGGGAGGTGGGGTGGAGGGAAGGGGATAGGTGTGTGTGGAGGGGAGGGGGGGTTTAGGGGAGGGACAGTGGAGGAGGGGATGGAGTGGAGGAGGGGGATAAAAAGAGGGGAGAGAGAGAGAGGAGAGGGGTGGAGAGGGGGAGGAGAGAGAGGGGGGAGGGGAGAGAGAGCGCGGGAGGAGAGATGGGGGGAGAGGAGAGGGGGAGTAGAGAGGGGGGGAGGGGGAGAGGGAGGGTGGGTGCTGAGAGGGGGGTGAGGTGAGGGGAGGTGGGGAGCAGGGAGGGTGGAGGGAAGGGGGTATGGGGTGTGTGGAGGGGAGGGGGGTTTAGGGGTGGGACGGTGGGAGAGGGGAGGAGGGAGAGAGAGAGAGGGGGGGAGAGGGGGGAGAGGAGAGGGGGGGGAGAGGTGGGGGGGGGTGGTTGAGTGGGCGGTGAGGTGAGGGCGGTGAGGGTGAGGGGAGGGGGGATGAGAGGGGGGGAGAGGAGAGGAGAGGAGAGGAGGGGAGAGGAGGGGAGAGAGGGAATGCCTTTTGATTTCAACCCAAACAACCATTTGCAGGCAGTGCTTTTTTACTTTAATCATATTTTCATTTTCAAACCACATTAAGGGTACTTACTCATAGTTGTGTGGACATTTGTTCAGTTTTATTCACAGCTCAGAGAAACGTGACACTCTGCCTTCCTCCAGCTTGCAGACTAATTGAGGCACACCACTTCCTGGTTTTATAGTCCCTCCTCCCTGCCGCAAGCAGGGGCAGCAGAGAGAATGGGGAATTTTGTAAAATCATTAATATCTCTGTCATATTTCATCGACGGGAAAAATCCTCGGCACATATACGGCGGAGGGGGGCTCTGAGCAAGGTGGCCAAAAATGACGGCCGTAGGTGGCGGCGTTCTCTCGGAAGTCGCAGCACAGATCGCCAAAACCGGTCAAGAACAGAGTTTTAGTAATATAAGATAGACGACTTACCTTATGTTTTGTCCCGTACGTGAAATCCGTCCAGTTGTTGGCGTTGACGGTGTTAGAAGTCGCTTTTTTATATTACTCCAGCGATTAAATTGTCCCGTGATTAAAAAAAAAAACTTCAGAGAGTCGGAACGATTTTTCTGCATCAGTTAGTAGCCCAAGAAAATATATCTCGGACAGGCAGGAGAAAACGGCATTTTAATGCCGCCCCCCCCAAAGGCGCCAAAGTCGCGCACAAGGCCAGTGGCAGAACTGCAGCTCCGCTGAAGGTAGTATTGTAACATCGCTACCTCTAGTCCTAGCAACATCCTTGTAAATCTTCTTTGTACCATTTCCAGCTTGACAACATATTTCCTATTGCATGGTGCCCAGAACTGAACGCAATACTATAAATGAGGCTTCACCAACGTCTTATACAACTGCAACATGACCTCCCAACTTCTATACCAGTGGTGGAGGCAGACATGATGGCATCTAAGAGACTTTTGGATAGACACATGGATATGCAGGGATATTGTAGACATCTTTTCTCCATAACTGTACCGCTGTAAACGCTATATCCTGCACTCTGGTATTTTTCTCTTTGCACCATCTTTGTACTTGTGTATGGTGTAATTGTACTTGTGCATGGCATGATTTGAGTGGAGAGCACACAAACAAAAGCTTTTGACTATATCTTGTACATGTGACAATAATAAATCAATGCCAGTGACAGTCATTCCTTAAGGGCCTGACCCACTTTCACGACTTAATTCAAAACCTCTGCTGAGTTTAAAGGACTTAAAAAAATTTTTTTTTTAAATCAAGATCATGGTAATCTACAAACTCCAACGACCTTCCACGACTATGTTCACGAACTCCTACGAGTATGTCTACGAATTCCCACAACTATTTCGATGCCCTCCTTACGAGTAAAAAGTTGCAATTTCTTTTATCTCAACCATTTTTTTTTACTCGTGGACATTTTTTATCGGGCTGGAAAAAACGTCCCGATTTACCTGATGCCACGAGTACCTACGGCTAGCATAACGGGCCGCTACGATATATCTACGAACTCCTATGACCTTCTACTGACTCGTTACGAAGATTCTGCGAGTTTGAATCAAGGGGAAAACTCGGGAGAATTCGTGAATTACCTTGTGAAAGTGGGACAGGCCGTTTAATATTCTAAAAATGTAGGACATTGGAATTTATTGTGAAAATATAAAATAATCTACACTGTGTTCTCTCTGTGTCTTGAATCTCTCCCATTCCTGAGTGTTGTTGGTTATTTTATTGGGATTGTGTGTCTCTGCTGTCACCAGGATGGATGGCGCCCTGTTAATTAATTTAAATATATTTTTTTTCTGTGTCCAGGATTCGGAACAATGGATGGATTATCTTCCTCCTGATCATGGCTGCTGTGTTCTGGGGCTATCGGCTGGTCAAAGTCATCTGCAATCTCCTCAGCTACTGGGAAATCAGAATGTTCTACATCAAAGCTCTGAAGATCCCCACGGTATATCCTGCAGCTCACCAGGGGGCCTTTGGAGAGCTCTCCTATACCTAGTCACCTAGTTTTGTTTTGGGAGTCCTTCTGGTAGCTTAATACAGTGAAGGGCGACTGGGCAACTCCAGAGAATGACTATCTTTGTGCGGCTGTGGTAGGAACACAGAGCTCTGCGGTTTACCTTTCACATTTGATCGGAACACACATGTCAGCTACCTTCGTTAAGAGTTTGCAGAGCAGGATTGAGATGGTTACCAAAGATCTTAGAGCGGATGGTTACTATTCTCAGTAACCGCCACTTCACATGCGTTTTTTTTGGATTGTATGTTTTGTTAACATTCTGACCCCAAAAGTGGGAGTGTGAAACGGAAATAGGCCATTCGCCCTAACTTGTTCATATCCACCAAAAATCCCCATCCACCGTCTCATTTGCACGTGTTTGGCCCATTGACTAAACTTTACATAAAAGGTACATATCTAAATGTCTTTTAAATGTTGTTAAAGTACCTGCGTACTTTACCTACTTTCATTTAGATTTTACTTTGGAGATACAGCGTGGAAACAGGCCCTTTGGCCCACCGAGTCCGCGCAGACCAGCAGTCATCCCACACACGCGTACTATCCTACACAAGAGGGACAATTTACACTCTACAGAAGCCAATTAACCTACAAACCTGCACATCTATGAAGCGTTGGAGGACCCCGGAGCTCCTGGGAAAAATCCCAAGCAGTCATGGGGAGAGCATACAAACTCCATAAAGACAGCACGTATAGTCAGGATCAACCCCGGCTCTATAGCACTGTGAGGCAGCAACATTTTAAGGCACCGACCATCAATCACCCGTTCACACAAGTTCTATGTTACCCTACTTTCTCATCCACTCCTTACTGAGGCAATTCACAGAGGGCCAATTAACATAAATATGCATCTTTGGGATGAGTGCAGAAATTGGAACACCCGGAGAAAACCGGGCGTTCACAGGAAAATCTGCAAACCACAAAGCAAGCACTCGAGATCAGGATAGAACCCAGGTTTAGTTTAGTGTGGTGATACAGGGTAGAATCGGGCCCTTCAGTCCACCGGGTACGCGCCAACCATGATCATCCATTGGCGAGTTCTATCCTAAACACACTTGGGAGAATTAAGCTACAGAGGCCAATTAACCCACAGACACACACGCACACACGCACCTCCATTGTGCTGCATGACTGACTGTGGCCTTTCCTGCCTCTTGCAGGTAGAGCTGTGCAACTACACATGGCAGGAGGTGCAGGCACGGCTGATCCAGCTGCAGCGGGAGCAGCAGATGTGCATCCATAAGAAGGAGCTGACTGAGCTGGACATCTACCATCGCATCCTGCGCTTCAAGAACTACATGGTGGCCATGGTGAACAAGTCCCTGCTGCCCGTCCACCTCAGCCTCCCCCTTCTGGGCAATGTCATCTTCTTCTCCCAGGGCCTGAAGTACAACTTTGAGTTGATCTTCTTCTGGGGCCCCGGCTCGCTTTTCCAGAACAAGTGGAACCTGCACCCTAAGTACAAGCGGGCCACCAGCCGGCTGGAGCTGGCTCGGCAGCTGAGCAGGATGGTGCTGCTGATGGGGGTGGCCAACCTACTGCTCTGCCCCTTCATCCTGGTCTGGCAGATCCTCTACGCTTTCTTCAGTTACACCGAGGTGATCAAGCGAGAGCCGGGCAGCCTAGGGGCACGTCGCTGGTCGCTCTTCGGCCGCCTTTACCTCCGCCACTTCAATGAGCTGGACCACGAGCTCCAGGCCCGGCTCAGCCGTGGCTACAAGCCGGCCGCCAAGTACATGAACTCCTTCACCTCACCCCTACTGACAGTCATCGCCCAGAACCTGGCCTTCTTCTCCGGCTCCATCCTGGCCGTGCTCATTGCCCTGACCGTGTACGACGAGGACGTGCTCACTGTGCAGCACATTCTCACCGCCATCACTGTGCTGGGCATCGTAGTCACCATCTGCAGGTGAGCTGTGGGTGGGGGGGGAGGAAGAGGTATGGAGGGTGCAGGAGGGAGGTGCAGGTGTGCAGTTGGAGGGGGCCTGGGAGATATGGTCGTGGGGCCAGGGTGCGGCAGAGTTGTGGGGGAGGAAGGTGAGGAGGGGCCGGCGAGGGAGGAGAAGCTGGGGACCTGACGGTCACGAGTGTTTGTCAAAAGATAAAATTGAAATTCTTACTTGCTGCAGCTTAACATGCCAATAAATGAAACACGTTGGCAGGGTGGGACCGCGGTGGAGCTGCGGCCTTACAGCGCCAGAAACCCGGGTTTGATCCTGACTACTGGTACTGTTTTCCCTGTGATCGCATGGGTTTTCTCTGGGTGCTCCGCTTTCCTCATACACTCCAAAGACGAACAGGATTGCAGCTGAATTGGCTTTGGTAAAAATTGTAAATTGTCCCTAGTGTGTAGGATAGTGTTAGTGTATGGGTTGATCGCTGGTCAGGGTGGACTCGGTGGGCTGAAAGGTCTGATTCCATGCTATAGCTCTAAAATATATAATATTCCTTGGAACTGATATACTACAATCCTGAGAACTATATTCTGCACTCTGGGTCTTCCCCTTTACCTATTTGACTTGATTGTCACACCAATCTTATGTATGGTATATCTGATTTGATTTGATAGGATGCAAAGGTTTTCAAACTGTGCCTCAGTACATGTGACAATAATAAACTTAAACAAACCAATATTACAATAAATGAATATCCATAATACCAGGTGACCATAATAGTGCAAAAATCCAAGCCCGTATTGAAACCAAAGACACGGCCCACAGAAAATCAGAGTTGCTGAGGTTAGTGTTGTGCAGAGTTCAAGAGCCCAATGGTTGTTAGGAAGAAGCTGTTCTTGAACCTGTAAGTCACAGTTCTCAGGCTCCTGTACCTTCTTCCCGATGGCAGCAGCCGGATGAGAGCATGGTCAGGGTGGTGTGGGTGATGATATTGGCTGATTTGAGCTAAAGCCTCCTGTGGATCTTTTCGAAAGTGGCACACAGTAGGAGCACCGAGGCAAGGACAGGACCACTGAATCGCAAGGCAGCTGAGCAGGGACGTAAGAAATACCAAGGGAGGATGTAAAGACTGTCCCACACGCAACCATGACTTTGCTGCATTAAGCTATCAACATATAGCAGGGTAGGACAAGGTGAAGCTCTCTCTACACTGTCCTGCCAAACATTCACAGGGTTAGATGCAGAGTGAAGGTCTACACCATCCTATCACACTCTCCTATGTTTAGAGGGAGAATGAAGTTCCCTCTACTCCGTCCCATCACATACTCTCATGGTCAGAAGCACCGTTTATTGAGTTTAGTGTATTAACGTCATAAGGAATAACCATATAACAATTACAGCACGGAAACAGGCCATCTTGGCCCTACAAGTCCGTGCCGAACAACTTTTTTTCCCTTAGTCCCACCTGCCTGCACTCATACCATAACCCTCCATTCCCTTCTCATCCATATGCCTATCCAATTTATTTTTAAATGATACCAACGAACCTGCCGCCACCACTTCCACTGGAAGCTCATCCCACACCGCTACCACTCTCTGAGTAAAGAAGTTCCCCCTCATGTTACCCCTAAACTTCAGTCCCTTAATTCTGAAGTCATGTCCTCTTGTTTGAATCTTCCCTATTCGCAAAGGGAAAAGCTTGTCCACATCAACTCTGTCTATCCCTCTCATCATTTTAAAGACCTCTATCAAGTCCCCCCTTAACCTTCTGCGCTCCAGAGAATAAAGACCTAACTTATTCAACCTTTCTCTGTAACTTAGTTGTTGAAACCCAGGCAACATTCTAGTAAATCTCCTCTGTACTCTCTCTATTTTGTTGACATCCTTCCTATAATTGGGCGACCAAAATTGTACACCATACTCCAGATTTGGTCTCACCAATGCCTTGTACAATTTTAGCATTACATCCCAGCTTCTGTACTCAATGCTCTGATTTATAAAGGCTAGCATACCAAAAGCTTTCTTTATCACCCTATCTATATGAGATTCCACCTTCAAGGAACTATGCACTGTTATTCCCAGATCCCTCTGTTCAACTGTATTCTTCAATTCCCTACCATTTACCATGTACGTCCTATTTTGATTTGTCCTGCCAAGGTGTAACACCTCACATTTATCAGCATTAAACTCCATCTGCCATCTTTCAGCCCATTTTTCCAAATGGCCTAAATCACTCTGTAGACTTTGGAAATCCTCTTCATTAGCCACAACACCCCCTATCTTGGTATCATCTGCATACTGACTAATCCAATTTACCACCCCTTCATCCAGATCATTGATGTACATGACAAACAACAAAGGACCCAACACAGATCCTTGAGGCACCCCACTGGTCACCTGCCTCCAACCCGACAAACAGCCATCCACAATTACCCTCTGGCTTCTCCATTCAGCCACTGTTGAATCCATCTTGCTATTCCTGCATTGATACCCAACAGTTTAACCTTCTTAACCAACCTTCCATGAGGAACCTTGTCAAAGGCCTTACTAAAGTCCATATAGACAACATCCACTGCTTTACCCTCGTCAATTTCCCTAGTAACCTCTTCAAAAAATTCAAGAAGATTAGTCAAACATGACCTTCCAGGCACAAATCCATGTTGACTGTTCCTAATCAGACCCTGTTTATCCAGATGCTTATATATATTATCTCTAAGTATCTTTTCCATTAATTTGCCCACCACTGAAGTCAAACTAACAGGTCAATAATTGCTAGGTTTACTCTTAGAACCCTTTTTAAACAATGGAACAACATGCGCAGTACGCCAATCCTCGGGGACTATTCCCGTTTCTAATGACATTTGAAATATTTCTGTCATAGCCCGGCTATTTCTACACTAACTTCCCTCAATGACCTAGGGAATATCCTGTCAGAACTTATCCACTTTTATATTTTTCAAAAGTGTCAGTACTTCTTTTACTTTGAAACTCATAGTATCCATAGCTACTCTACTCGTTTCCCTTACCTCACATAATTCAATATCCTTCTCCTTGGTGAATACCGAAGAAAAGAAATTGTTCAATATCTCCCCCATCTCTTTTGGCTCTGCAGATAGCTGCCCACTCTGTCTCTCCAATGGACCAATTTTATCCCTCGTTATCCTTTTGCTATTAATATAGCTGTAGAAACCCTTTGGATTTACTTTCACCTTACTTGCCAAAGCAACCTCATATCTTCTTTTAGCTTTTCTAATTTATTTCTTAAGATTCTTTTTACATTCCTTATACTCCACAAGCACCTCATTTACTTCATGCTGCCTATAATTATTGTAGATCTTCCTCTTTTTCCGAACAAGATGTCCAATTTCCCTTGAAAACCAGGGCTCTTTCCAATTTTTACTGTTTCCTTTTATGTCCAATTATGTTCCGAACAGGAACATAAAGATTCTGTACTCTTAAAATTTCCCCTTTAAATGTCCTCCATTTCTCTTCTACATCTTTCCCATAAAACAAAATGTCCCAGTTCACTCCTTTTAAATCATCTCGCATCTCATCAAAGTTAGCCTTTCTCCAATCAAAAATCTCAACCCTAGGTCCAGTTCTGACCTTCTCCATAATTATATTGAAACTAATGGTATTGTGATCACTGGACCCGAAGTGCTCCCCAATGCATACCTCCGCCATCTGTCCCGTCTCGTTTCCTAACAGGAGGTCCAGCACTGCCCCTCCTCTTAAGTAGGTACCTCTATGTATTGCTGCAAAAAACTATCCTGCACACATTTTACAAACTCCAAACCATCCAGCCCATTTACAGAATGTGTTTCCCAGTCTATGTGTGGAAAGTTGAAATCTCCCACAATCACTACCTTGTGCTTACTACTAATATCTGCTATCTCCTTACATATTTGCTCTTACAATTCTCGTTCCCCATTTGGCGGCCTATAATACACCCCTATAAGTGCTGCTACCCCTTTCTCACTTCTCAGTTTCACCCAAATAGCCTCCCTAGATGAGCCCTCCAATCTATCCTGCCAAAGCCCTGCTGTAATATCTTCCCTGACAAGCAATGCAATACCTCCACCTCTTGCCCCTCCAGTTCTATCACACCTGAAGCAACAAAATCCTGGAATATTTAGTTTCCAATCACAGCCATCCTGCAACCATGTTTCACTGATCGCCACCACATCATACTTCCAGGTGTCTATCCAGACTCTAAGCTCATCCACCTTTCTTACAATGCTCCTAGCATTAAAATATGCACATTTTAGAAACCCCCCGTCTCTTCTTCTCTGTTTGTTTCCTTTTTTTTCTTTCTCCTCTTGTGTCCGAGTGCTTCCCTTTTCTGCTTCCTGCCTCCCATTCTGTCTACTAGCTTTCTCTATTTCTCGCCCCAACCATTCTAGTTTAAAGTCTCCCCAGTGGCCTTTGCAAATTTCCCCGCCAGGATATTGGTCCCCCTCGGGTTCAAGTGCAACCCATCCTTTCTGTACAGGTCCCACCTTCCCCAAAAGAAGTCCCAATGATCCAGAAACTTGAATCCCTGCCCTCTGCACCAGTCTTTCAGCCACGCATTTATCCTCCACCTCGCTCCATTCCTACTCTCACTGTCGCGTGGTACAGGCAGTAATCCTGAGATTGTTACCTTTTTGGTCCTTTTCCTTAACTCTCCTCCCAACTCCCTAAATCCTCCCTTCAGGACCTCTTCCCTTTTTTTACCTATGTCATTTGTACCTATATGTACCACGACCTCAGGCTCCTCTCCCTATGATTTTAAGATATCTTGGATGCGTTGAGACACGTCCGAGACCTTGGCACCAGGGAGGCAGACCACCATCCTGGTCTCCCAACTGCGTCCACAGAAACGCCTATCCGACCCCCTAACAATAGAGTCCCCAATTACTATTACCCTCTTCTTTTTTTCCCTACCTTTCGGAGCAACAGGGCCGGTCTCTGTGCTGGAGGCCCATCCGCTGTCGCTACCCCCGGGTAGGCTGTAGGAGTAGAATTAGGCCATTCGGCCCATCATGTCTACTCCGCCATTCTATCTCACCTAACCCCATTTTCCTGCCTTCTCCCCATAACCCCTGACACCCTCATTGTCACGTACCGAGGTACAGGGAAAAGGTTTTGTTGCTTGCTAGCCAGTCAACGGAACGACAATACATGATTACAATCGAGCCAGCTACAGTGTACAGATGCATGATAAAAGGAATAACATGAATAACATTTAGTGCAAGATGAAGTCGAGTAAAGTCCGATCAAAGATAGTCCGAGGGCCTTCAATAAGGAAGATAGTAGCTGAGGACTGCTCTCTAGTTGTTCTCATCACACACCTACAGGTTCAGACACAGAATGAAGCTCCCTCTACACTCTTCGATCCGAGTTAAAAGTGATAGTTTTGTTTATTATTGTCATGTGTACTGAGGTACAGGGAAAAGCTTTGTGCATGCTATCCAGTCAAAGAAAAGACTATACATAATTACAATCAAGCCGTCCACAGTGCACAGATAAATGATAAAGGGTATAACATTACACGCAAGATAAGTTTGATTAAAAACAGTTGAAAGGTATCCAGTGAGGTAGATGGGAGGTCAGGACGTCACTCTAGCTGATCAGTCAATTGCCTGACTACAGGTGCTGTCTGTACGGAGTTTGTATGTTTCCTTTGACCGCATGGATTTTCTCTGGGTACTCCGTTTTCCTCCCACACTCTAAAGACGTGCAGGTTTGTAGGTTAATTGGCTTCTGTAAAATTATAAATTATCCATAGTGTATAGGATAGTGCTAGAGTACAGGGGTGATTGCAGGTCTGCGTGGTCGCAGTGGGCCTGTTTTATAGAGTCATAGAGCATGGAAACCAGTCCTTCCGCCCAACTTGCCCACATCGGCTAACATGTCCCAACTTCACTCGTCCCACCTGCCTGCGTTTGGCCCATACCCCTGTAAACCTGTCGTGACCATGTACCTGTCTAAATGTTCCCTAAACTCCGGCAGCTCGTTCCATACACCCATCAGATACCTCTCAGATTCCTCTTAAATCTTTTCCCCTTCACCTTAAACCTAAGGTCCTCGGTTCCCCTATCCTGGGCAAGTCTGTTTCCATGCTCTATCTCTAAAGTCTAAACAGCTGGGAAGAAACTGTACCTGAATCTGGAGGTGAGTGTTTTCAAACATCTGCGCGTCTAGCCTGATGGGAGAGGGGAGAAGATGGAGTGGCCAGACACGGCCCAGTTTTGAGTGACCCTTTGTCGAGGTGAATGGGTGTGTTAGCTAGGATCCATTGGGCACCGGACCTACTGAACACCGAACATGGTCGGACCCATCGAACTCCAGCAATTTTGTCTACCTTTCGATTTTCCAGCATCTTCAGTTCCTTCTTGTCCATTGGGCATCTGTTGTCTTGCTGCCTCGCCGCGTGCTCCTGTAACGAGGGGTGTGTTGTTGTATCTGTCCGCAGGTCCTTCATCCCAGACGAATACATGGTGTGGTGCCCAGAGCAGCTGCTGCAGTGTGTGCTTGCCCACATCCACTACATGCCCGACCACTGGAAAGGAAATGCCAACAAATCTGAGACCAGGGGTGAGATGGCTCAGCTCTTCCAGTACAAAGCGGTAAGGAAAAGTCCAGTTCCCACCCTGCAGGAGGGAGGGAAGGAGGGAGGGAGGAGGAGGCCGCTGGAGGTAGGGCACAGCCCGGCTCCTTTACTAGAGCTCATTTATTACTACCCATCTAACCCTCTGTTTGGATTTGGGGGCAAGTGTAGATGAACTTTATCCAGCTCTCCCCCAATTCCATATGAAATGGGGATGACTTCAGATTTGCCCTTTTTCCTGTAAAGACAGAAAATCTTCCAGCAGCAACCATGGCAACCATGTGTCTCAGCCGTGGATCTGCCCCTGTAGGAGTAGCCCGATTCTGGAGATCATAGAGTCACAGAGCTATTCAGCTCAGCAACAGGCCGTTTGGTCCACCTTGTCCAGGCAGACCAAGTTGGTATACTGGTCAAGTCCCAGTTGGCCCATATCCTTCTAAATCCATCCTATCCATATACCTGTCCAAATGTCTCTTGAAAATCATTATTGTATCCGCTTCCATAGCTTCCTCTGGCAGCTCATTCCAGATACGGACTACCCTCTGTGTGGTAGTGTTACCCTTGAGGTCCCTCTTAAATCCATCCATTTCTCCTGTCTTAGAGTCCTCTAGCCTGGGAAAAAGACTAGGTGTTCACTTTATCCATGCCCCTCATGAACCTGTACGCCTCAATAAGGTCACCGATCAGAATCAGATGCTCCCAGCCTCGCTTGAATAGGTGACCTTTCAGCATGACTATTGGCAGTGTGCTTGATGTCATGTTCATAAGGAGCAAAATTAGGCCATCAAGTCTACTCCGCCATTCAATCATGGCTGATCGACCTTTCCCTCAACCCCATTCTCCTGCCTTCTCCCCATAACCCCTGACACCCACACTAATCAAGAATCTATCTATTCTCTATCTAATCTATTCTGCTCTCGCCCACCCTATGGCCAGGCTGGGTCTCCGGTGGGTAGGGCCTTAGGAACAGGCTGGGCTGAAATCCTAACCTGGCTGTGGTTGGAACCACATTACAGGACTCTGTGTCGGACCCTACAGTATTATGGTTCGTTTCACTTCAAACAGACAAAAACTCAATAAAATTCGTAATCAAGTAGTAAAATCTTTATTACGCCAGGCGGGTGCGCACAGTATGCAATATACAGACTATAGGTTCACTCTATAATGTTATGGTTCACTCTATCTCCACACCAAGGGGTAATGTCCAATCAGATATATTTATACCCCAATAATCAGCGATTCAGCAATACTTTATCTACAGAGCATTGTACAGCCTCTGGCCTGGTAAGATTGACAGGTTCTTCCGAGGAAGCTTTTTTGCAGATTCAAGCACTTGTTTTTTGACCATGTTGACCTATTGTTTAAGTACATTGCAATCTGTAGAGCAGAGGGAAAGAACATTCCTCTGAACATTCCTCTGATTGTTTTTATTATAGAGCAAAAACATTGAGTGTTATAGTGCTGTAGTCTTGCTAGTGCAATGGGAGAAAGGTGAAAGCCTTTCTTTGCTTCTAATTCTACAGCTGAATTCATTTTGTAATGTTTAAATCTTTTAAACTTTCTCATTCCTTCCTCTTTATCAGTTATGATAACATTCACAATCCTCGGTAGGTATATAATGGTCACAAGCAGATAACAATATAAATCAGAGCGATGATTAATAAAAAAGATAAGAGCCATAGTGTAATACAGTATTCCTAAGTCCATCAAGCCAGCTCCCATTTCCTTCATTGTATCCATGCATGTCACTGCCAACCTTATGGATTTTCTCCATTTCTTGGGAAATGTGGGTAGCAAGGTCAGTGATATTAGAGGATTCATCAGGGATCTAGGCACAACATTCATCTTATTATAATACAGGTGCCTCGTTGGTGATCTTTATGAGAGGTTCAATTTATTTTGTAGTAAGAAAGTTTTTTAATATGCAATGGTTGTAAAACAGTGAACATGATTACGTACAAAGATTGTCAAGAATTTTTGCAGTTTGACAATGACAATAACCTGGTCAAAGACTTTTGTCAAATTCATGTTGCGAGATTAAACACGTAAATAACATACTTTATGACAAAGTGATAGGGGTAAAATGAGAATGGAGCTGTCAACTATCTTTATGCCGAGCTTATAAAAAATAATAATAATAAATAAAGTAATATTTAGAATTCATACATTTCAGGCTGTTAGCGTTAACTTTTATACAAATTCCCCCATTGAATTGCTTCATGCCATTTATTCATGGCTGGGGGACCTGTAGATTAGTTTTTAGCTTCTTTAAGAGATTAACATCCATAAGTTTAAATGTTCCAAGATACCATGAACTAGAAGCATTATGTGTCTGATTGTAATTTGGTTTGAATCTGGCCTTGAGCTTGTAAGGGGTTATGGCACAAACCCAACATCCTAATCAGATAAAGAAGCTTGTTTACCTTACAGCAGCGAGTTCACTGCTAACACTTCTATCATTGTAGCCCTCGCCGTTACAGCGCGTGAGCAGGCTGGCATGCTACTTTACTACTGCTGGTAAAGCCCCGGAATAATACGGTACCGGTCTTTTTGCAGGGATATGGAGGAAAAAGGCTGAACATAGGTTAATTACTGTAAAGGTGTCGGCTTCTGCCGGTATAGATGACAGAATAGTATTGGTATCCGGTACTAAAGGACTATTTTTAATAGCTCTCAGGTTCTAGACAAAACACCATTCATTACGTCTTCCCACTTTCGGGATTGGCAGAATAGGAGTATTACACTGCCTTTGCATTTCACTAATAGTGCTCGTTGCAATAAAGACAATCATGTCAATCATAAAGAACATAGCTATCCCTTCTTCAGCCTCCGTGGCCAGTCAATTTTGTTTTAAACATGGCAAGGCAACATCTTTTTTATAGTCAGTTTATGTTCAGGAGCTGAATACATGCATCCCACATGATTCTTATGCTTTGCCCATAGTTCAAACGGTACTTGGACCAGAGCCACAGTAGGCAGATCCTCAGTAGGCAGCTGTTGCTTTTCATAGTGTCCCATTCCTTTCTGACCCATGTGATCTTTCCTTCTGTGACATTGGCAACTATAAAACATGAATTGTCTGTCTGTCCTTCAGCCATTTTATCAGTTTTCCTATTTCTTTCGCTGTTGCTGGAGGTCTAGTAGCTACAATTAAGTGTGACTCAGAGGTGTCTCCCATCTCAAATCGATCCCTTTGGTTGTATTCCTAATCCCGGGACCCCAAATAAGGGGTCACTGTTAATTGTTCAAGTTTATTCAACCAGGGGGAGACTCGTTCCAAGTATCTGGGATTAGGGAGGCACGTATATAATTCAGTGCAATACATTCGTTTATGTTCATGGCTGGTTTTAACAAGATACTGAAAATACTGGCCTTTTTTATTTTTGTGTTTGGCTTCCTTTTACCGCCAGTCTTGCAGGAGGACATCCAAGTTCATACTTCCTTTTTCCAGTTTCCAATTCTTTCGCAATAAGTTAGGTATCCAACGAGGATTATTTTCGACCTTCACTGCTGTAGGTGTAGTCAATAGTTCTAGGAAGGGCTCCTTCCACGTTCTCCCAATTTCCTCTGATCCCAATTTCTTATCAGTTCGTGATCTCCTGGTTGTAAGGATTCGCTGTTATGGTCAGCTGATGGTGGTTTCTGCGTTTCTCTGGTTCAGTGGTTTCTGTAAGACTGACGAGGTTCGGGTCAATTGTTGTGCATATATAATTAATTCATCACTAAGGTCCTGTCCCGTCTCAGTCAAGGCTTTACTTAAACTCTTTAACTACTTACAAGGCAGACCCTTTAAAAATAAGTCATTATAAAGAAAAAAACATTTTAAAATGATTCCCAATTCTTTCAATCTATCTCTCCAAATTCACAATTTCAAATTAACAGATTTTATTTCTGAGATAAAGGCATTTTCAATTCTCATCCAATACCTCGATCTGAATTCCACATGGCCAGTGCACAATTCAGATCTCGAATTCAATTCAAAAGGGAAGAAATCAAACTTAAAATCCCGACAAGGTCACCAATCCTAATCCCAGGTAGTGCAGCAAAGAAAATGAACAGTCTCTTTGCTGAGCCACATCCGCTGTTTAATAATAGTTGAGAAGACAGAGAATAAACAGTTAATTTCCACATAAATAGCCCATACATTTTCAAAGAGCAAAGAAAAAGAAAATAACTGTGTGCGGCTCATCACAGCTTTAAAACACGAGACTCTACAAAGATTTATCACGTAAATGAGCAAGCTCATTCAATGACATCCTATTTCATCGTAATCAAATGATCAATTCAACATTCACCCAGAACTGGTTCCACAAACAAGTAACAGTATTTAAACTCATTCACTCTACACCCTCTTTTCTGTGACATTCACTCACAAATTTCCACACCTCATGCAATATGCTAAATCTCCAATATTCATACATGTTAAAGCAATAAAATTCTCACTCGAGAGTAAAACACAGTTATACACTCCTCAAGGAAATCATGCAAAACTCTTAAAACTTTGATACACCCAAAAATGAGAAATTTACATTTTGATATTTAAGATATTATCAGGCAAAGTCACTATGTCTTGTGCTGTTGTGTTGCAAACCTTGACCACGCTAGCTTTGGAGAATTATAAAACAGAAGCCATATACTTCTTAAATATAATTTAAGAAAAACAATAAGATAGCTGTCCTGCAGACAAGATCTATACATAGGCTGCATCAGAGGAAAATGTTATTTGTCAGCCAGCCATTTTTACATAACCTTGAGTTTATACCACTGGAGATACAGGATTTCATTTCCTCACGTAATTACAAAATGATTCAAACACAGCTAGAAAGTTGCTTTGCTAGCCAAGGTCAGTGCTCCACTAACTTTACCAACCAAGACATTTAAACAAATCATTCACCAAAAATGTGCATACTTTGTTCATCAATACAGCACATACTGAAGAACGATCTCAACCCAGAACACACTTTGGACTCTCTCTCTCTCTTTGTTAATACTGCTACTGCTCCTCCCTCTTAGACGCAAGTAATTTCATTAAAAGCTTCAAAGTGTAAGCTACTTTCCACATTCTCTTCCCTCCTTATCAGCATGCATAAGGAAGTGTATATAGTGTAAAAGAAAAAAACATCAGGTACACAAATTTGTCCGAGAGGGGTCAGCCAGAGGTCCGTCAATCGGTCAACGGCGCAGCCCCCTCGTTTCCAAAGATCTTTTTACATGGCAGAACTTAACATTAATTAACTTTACATTCCCTTGTCTGACAGAGCCGTTCTGTCTACTAGAATCTTTGGTTCTGTGGGGACCAATGTGCAGAATTCGTAATCTGCTGTGTGTACCGTCTGCCTGACGGTAGATCTGTACCGTCAGGCAGACGGTACAGATCTACAAGGACAAGGACAAATAGACTAAAAAATAGTTTTTACCCCACTGCTTTAGACTAAGGGACTGTGGTACACTGTGAAATCGACAGAAGGATGGAGGGTTGGGTGTGTATGCGTGCTTTGTTCGTGATATTTATTTAGTTTATCTTTTAATATTTTACCTTGTATGTATCGTTAGCTTTTAGAAATGTTTAAATGCTGCACTGACTGGCTGACATTTTAAATTTCGTTGTACATGGTTCATGTTACAATGACAATAAAGAAACTATTCTATTCTATTCTAATGTCAGCTAGGGCATTCCCCCGGGAGACTTCGTTGTGGCCACTTGTATGGGCATTGCACTTAATAATGGCCGGTTGGACTGGGAGGGCTATGGCGTGCAGGAGCCAGCGCTGTTTTTAAGTTGCGAAAGTCTTCTTCTTGTTGGAGTGAGAGAGTTAGAGAGAGAATTGCTGTGGTGTCTTGGCAGAGACACCAGCATTGAGTAGTTCAATGGATCCACAGCCGGTAGAAATTAACCAAGCCCAGAAATGGGATTGGTCCGATTCCCTGTCATTCAGGATCTTGCCACACACTTTCAAACTGTATGAGAGTTTTAAACTGTACCGATTGTTGGCTGCAAAATGTTAAAGTTCTTGGGGCAAAAGTGAGCAGCCTCGATTCTTGCGGGGTAGTTAAGGTACAGTGCCTCGAAAGCCAATAGCTCAACATCTGCTTTTTCCCTTTTCAGTCTTATTTATCTGCTGTTTCTCTTTCTCTGGTGCTCTGTGTTGTTTAACTCTCTTACTGCTGGATTTATTACTGCTCTTCTGTTTCTGCCCTCTCCCTTCTTCTTCCTCATCTTCCTTATCAGTTTTTCCTTCTTCTGGTGGTTGCCCTTCCCTGTAGGAGTACCGGAGCCCCTTTCTCTTCACGGGATCTTAGTGTCGTAGCTCCTGTTGTTAGTGACTGGTGGACAGGCATGGGGGAGGTATTCTACAATATTTCCAATTTTGTTTCTCAATATCGGCTTAATACTTCAGACAGCCAACTTAGTCTGAACTTACTCACTCCAGAGCCTATTCCATTACTCGGCTCAATAACGGCTTAATACCTCAGACAGCCAACTTAGTCTGAGTCAACAATCCCAAAACTTGCCTTACCTTGCGTTGTCTGTTCTGAAAGATGTTGGCAGGGAACCAGATCACTTTGGACGAAGTACCACAGTGTTCCCGGGCACTCTCAGAAGTTCAGACTCAAGGGGTCCGATAATGCACTTTCTACTCCCTTTGAGATCCAGGCCAAGCTGTCGCCTCTTACTCAATCTTCAGAGATAGTTTCCAGCAATATCCTGCTCGACTATGCCAATGTTGTGATTCGTTTCACTTCAAACGGACAAAAACGTAATAAAATTAGTCATCAAGTAGTAGAATCTTTATTTCGCCAGGCGGGTGCGCACAGTATGCAATATACAGACTATAGGTTCACTCTATAATGTTATGGTTCACTCTATCCCCAAACCAAGGGGTAATGTTCAATCAGATATATTTATACCCCAATAATCAGCAATTCAGCAATACTTTATCTACAGAGCATTGTACAGCCTCTGGCTGGTAAGATTGACAGGTTCTTCCGAGGAAGCTATTTTTTGCAGATTCAAGCACTCTTGTTTTTTGACCTTGTTGACCTATTGTTTAAGTACATTGCAATCTGTAGAGCAGAGGGAAAGAACATTCCTCTGAACATTCCTCTGATTGTTTATATTACAGAGCAAAAACATCGAATGTTATAGTACTGTAGCCTTGCTAGTGTAATGGGAGAAAGGTGAAAGCCTTTCTTTGCTTCTAATTCTACAGCTGAATTCATTTTGTAACTTTTAAATCTTTTAAACTTTCTCAACAGTCCCTGGGGCGAGAAGGTAAGGGATGAGGGCTGGGATGACCAGGTGAAGCTAGGGGGATGACTGACCCGCGATCCCCTGTTTTGTGTCTTGCAGGTGTTCATCCTAGAGGAGTTGCTGAGTCCCATCATCACTCCCTTTGTGCTGATCTTTTCCTTGCGGCCCAAGTCCCTGGAGATCATCGACTTCTTCCGCAACTTCTCGGTGGAGGTGGTTGGGGTCGGGGACATCTGCTCCTTTGCACAGATGGATGTCCGGAAGCACGGCAATCCCATGTGGGGGTGGAGGGGGGGGGGGAGGGGGGGGGGGGGGGGGGGGGGGGGGGGGAAGCTTGCCTCCATTAGTGTCCTAGGTTTCTGGGTGGGGTGGTGTTGCTGAATGACCCCTGAGTGGGGTGGTCTCAGAAACGGAGTCCTGTATTGCAGGGACTCTGGGATGGGTACTCGAATATCTGTAGCTGTGGGGCTATTGTCCCTCATGGTACCAGTGACAGACCCCTGGGATGGGGTGGTCTCAGAGACAGGTCCCAGTATTGAAGGGACTCAAGACAGGTACTTTGATATCTGTAGCTCTGGGTGGTGCAACCTTTCCACTTGAAGTTTCAGTGACAGACCCCTAGTTTGCGGGTCTTGGGGAGAGAGCCCTGGGTTGCGGGGACGGGTATTTTGATATCTGCAGCTCTGCGACTAATGTTTCCTCATAGTATCAGTGACAGACCCCTGGTTTGGGGTGGTCTCACAGATGCACCCCTGGTTTGGAGGGTCTAGGGGACGGGTACTTTGAGATCTGTAGCTCCGGGGGTAACCGTCCCTCTGTTCCGCAGTGGCTGTCGGAAGGCCAGACCGAGGCCTCGGTCTACCAGCAGGCGGAGAACGGGAAGACGGAACTCTCGCTAATGCACTTCACCATCACCAACCCCCGCTGGCACCCGCCCCAGGACAGCTCGGTCTTCATCAGCCACCTGAAGGAGAAGGTGCAGCACGACGCAGCCACTGGTCCCCCGGCCCAACACCTCTTCTCCGACACGCCACTCTGCAGCTCCCTGCTCTCCAACGAGTCCGCCAACATCGTAAGTGTCACAGCACGTCCGCCATTGGCCAACGAGCCATCGTAGACAGTGGTGGTGGTTATCAAAAATTACAGCAGGAGCTTGAAAAGCTGGGGAAGTGGGCCGAGGAATGGAAAATGCAGTTTAATTCAAAAAAGTACGAGGTGCTGCATTTGAGAAGTCAAACCATAGCAGTACATTCACAGTGATTAGTCGGGCACTGGGGAATGTTGGGGAGCAAAGGGATCTTGGAGTACAGATATATAGTTCCTTCATAGTGGTGTCACAGGTAGATAGGGTGGTAAAGAATACATTTGTACATTGGCCTTCATCAGTCAGGTAGTATTATCCACAGAGAGAGATTGGACAGACCTGGATTGTTTTCTCTGTAAAGCCAGAGGTTGGGAGACCTGCTGGATGTATTTAAAATTATGAGAGGCATAGATAGGGTAGATAGTCAGAGCCTGTTTCCCAGGCTGGAAATATGAAATACTAGAGGACATAGCTCTAAGGTGAAAGCGGGAAATTTTAAAGGAGACGTACATGGCAAGTTTTGTGCACAGTGGTGGGTGCCAGGAACTCGCTGCCAGGGAGTGATGGTGGATGCAGATACAATAGTGGCACTTAAAGAGACTTTAGATAGGCACATGGATATGCAGAGAATGGATATGGATCATGTGCAGGTAGGTAAGAGTTGGGTATGGCATCATGTTCGGCACAGACATTGTGGGTTGAAGGGCCTGTTCCTGTTCTATACTGTTATGTGTTCAATGTTCTTAAAAGCATGTACATAGTTCCCTGAAAGTGGTGCCACAGGTGGACAATTTTGGCACGATGGCCTTCGTCAGTCTGGGTGTTGAATATGGGATATAATGAAGTTCGGATATTATGTTACAGTTGCACAAAAAGTTGGTGAGGCCACGCATGGAGGATTGTGTTCAGTTTTGGTCACCCCGGCATTAAAAAATTGCCATTGAGCTGGAAAAGATTTACAAGGACGTTGCCAGGATTGAGGGCCTGAACTACAGGCAGAGGTTGGGAAGGCTTGGACTTTATTCCTTGGAGAGATGTATGAAATCATGAGAGGAATAGATAGCATAATTGTCAATCAAAGACTTTATTGTCATTCAAAAATACACCAACAGATGCAAATCTGAACGAAATTTCGTTGCATCTGGCTCACCGTGCAACATAAAACAACAAAAGGATAAAATGGATAAAAAGATAAATTAGATAATAGTGGCGGCACATTATGTGGAATTCAAGAGTCTGATGGCTCGGGGGGGGGGGAAGGAGATGTTGCAGAACCTGTTCTGCTCCTTATACTGTGATATCTTTTGCCCGAGGGCAGCAGAGTGAACAGTCCATGATGGAGATGTGTGGGGTCTTTTATGATGCTGTTGGCCAGTCTTTTCCCTAGGGTAGAGGAATTAGGAATGAAATGTATAGTCTTTTCCCCAGGGTAGAGGAATTAAGAACTAAAATCACAGATTTGAGACGAGGTGAAAGATTTAATGGGAACCGGATAATGGATATATGCAACGAGCTGCCAGAGGAGGGAGTTGCGGCAGGTACAATAACAGCTTTTAAAAGACATTGGATGGGAAAAGTTCAGAGAGATTTGGGACAAACATGGACAAATGGGACCAGCTTAGATGAGGCATCTTATTAATCAGCCCTCCTGCATGTTGGTCCAATCATTTATATACATCACAAACAGCAGAGGTCCCAGAAGACATGAATGTTGACAGAATTATGGATAGTGAGGAAGGCTGTGAATGAATTCTGCAGGATGTGAATCAGTTAGCATTATAAACTTCAATGGATCTAAACCTATCCCAAAATAAAGCCTTTATCTATTCAAGTTTTGGTTTCGGTTTATTATTGTCACATGTACCGAGTTACAGTGAAAAGCTTTGTTTTGCATGTGATCCAAACAGATAGATAAGGCAAAGGGGAAGATACAGAGTGCAGAATATAGTTCTCAGCATTGTAGCGCATCAGTTCCAGAGACAAAGTTCAATGTCCGCAATGGGGAAGAGATGAATTGGACAGTATAGTACTTATGGAAGGACCATTCAGAAGCCTGATAATAGAGAGGAAGAAGTTGTTCCCAAGTCTGGTGGAGCGCACTTTCAAGCTTCTGTACCTTCTGCCGAAGGGGGGCAGGAGAATGCGGAATGACCCGGGTGGGATAAGTCTTTGATTTTGTTGTCTGCTTTCCCAGGCAGCATGAAGTATAGATGGAGCCAGTGGTGGGGAGTCTGGTCTGTGTGATGGACTGACCTGCATCTGCTACTGGTACTGAGGGAATATTGCAGTGTGTGCAGAGGGCTTGTGCATACATGCACATGTATATCTGTGTGCATTGGTGTGTGAGCATGTCTGTGTGAGTGTGTAAATACACGTCTGTGTATAAGCGTGTCTGTAAGTGTGTGCGTCTGTGCGAGTGTGTCTGTGGAATGTGTGTGTGCGCGAGTGTGTGCGCCTGCAAGCACAGATATACTTGTACCAGTGTCTGACTGTCTCCTTCTACTTGCAGCCGGAGAACCTGATCATGAGCCTGCTGACGCATTCGGTGCTGCCCGCTGCGCCGCTGGTGGGCAGGGACGGGAGCCTGACGCAGCCCTGCAGCACCGCCTCTGCTGCTGCAAGTGTGCTAGCGACACTGCCCACCTCCCACCTCCCTGGCCGCACCAGGTCACACACGCTGCTGGTGGAGAACGGTGCTGAGAGCTCGCTCTATCGCAGCGACAGGACCATCATCGAGGAGAGGTAGGTGGCAGGGAACCACCAGTCGGGGTCCTGTAGATACGCAGGCTGCAGGTGCTGCAGTCCGGAGCAGAGTGCTGGGGAATCTCAGCGGGTCCGGCAGCATCTGTGGAGGGAATGGACAGACAATGGTTTGGGTCAGGACCCTCCTTCAGACTAATGGAGTGAGGCTGGGATAAAGCATAGCAAATGAAAGGTGGATACAGGTGAGGGGGATGTAATTTAGAGATACAGCTTGGAAATGGGCCCTTCGGCCCATCAAATCCACACTGACCATCAATCACCCGTTCACACTAGTTCTATATTATCCCATCTTCACATTCACTCTCTGCACATTGGGGGGAATTTACAAAGACTAATTAACCTACAAACCCGTATGTCTTTGGGATGTGGGAGGAAACCGGAGCACCCGGAGGAAACCCAAACGATCACAGGGAGAAGGTGCAAACTCCACACAGATAGCACACAAGGTCCCAATCAAACCTGGGTATCTGGCACTGTGAGGCAGCAGGCAAATGAGTGAAATAAGTGGCAAAGGCTAGAGATGAAAAGGAGACAAAAGGGTGTCGGATAAGGAGAGGAGGAATGAAATTTAAAGCTGGAGGGAGTGATGTGGGTTGAAGAGGACTGGGAGAGGGGAAAGAGAGGAGATTAAAGGAAAATGGGGGATTTGGGGTTGGGAGATGAATGTATGAAGGAGGGGGAAGGAACAAAGTAACGGTGGGGGAGGGGCGAGAAAGATAATGGGAGAAATGTGTGTGGATAGCGTTTGGGGGGCAGAGAAAGAGAGGGATGATTGGGGGGCATGTATTGGAGTTGGAGTTGAAATTGGAGAAATTGGTCAGAATCCTGCAGATGCTGGAATCCTGAAATGAACCTTTAGAATTCAACTCGATCTTTATCCCAAGGTAGAGGATTCTAATAGTTGAGGGCATTAGCTTAAGGTGAGTGGGGAGGGATTTAAGAGGGACCTTGGGGATGGCTTTTTCACTCTGGAGGATAGTCCGTATCTGGAATGAGCTGCCAGAGGAAGTTATAGAAAGGGATAAAGTATAACTTTTAAAAGTCATTTGGACAGATATATGGACAGGAAGGGTTTATAGAGGTATATGGGCCAAAAGCAGCCACATTAGTCTAGTCCAGTATGCCATATTGATCGGCATGGGCAAGTTGGGCTGAAGGGCCTGTTTCGTGCTGTATTTTATGACTAATTCTGGCTTCAATGAGTTAGGTGCGAGTGTGCTCTCACCCGCCTCCCGAGGACAAGGAAGTCTAGTTTTGATCTGTCTAGGGCAGATAAGCCTGAGCATCATTCCCAATCTGGAGCCACCCACCAGCCTGGACCCAGCCTAGCAAACAATGGCTCAGACAACTGCCTTGTTCAAAGCCTGAGCAAATCCTCCTTTTGACAGGGATGCACATTATAGTCACAGAGCAGTCCAGCTCGGAAATTGGCCCCTCGGCCCAACTCATTCATGCCCACCCAGCTGCTCCTGTTTGCCTGGTCCTGCCCTATATTCCTCTGAACCTCACCTCTCTATGCCCGGCATATGTACCACATATGAAATAGAGCCACAAAATTCTCCCTTGCTGCAACTTTGCAGGTACATTAGATGCAACACAACCAGTAAGTACAGTAAATTATCTGTTTTACTAAGTAAACCAGACCGTGATAGTGCAAAACATTAACGTGCCATAAATGTCCTAATTGCACTCACCTCTACCACTTCCTCATGCCATATACCTGTCTCTGTGTGAAAACCTTCCCCTTTGGGTCCCTTTCCCCCCTGAAACCATGTCCTGTAGTTTTAGGCCTCCCTTATCCTGAGCAAAACATCAGCTATTTATCTTATCGATACCCCTCATGGTTTTATCAACCTGTATAACATCTCCCCTCAGCCTCCTACACTCTTGGGGGAAGAAAGTAGCCTTTCCGGGTCCACCTTCTAAGTCGAACCTTCCAGACCCAGTAACATCCTTGTAAATCTTTTCCTGTGTCTACATTCAAACACTGAGTGAAATCTGAAGGATTGCTGAGAAAAGCACCACTGAAGCATGCTGGTGGTGGTCCTTTCACATGCGTGTGTCATGCATGCTCTCCACACGCACTGCCTTGGTGATGCTTCAGATAATATGGCTGAGGAGCTGCAGATAAAATGAGTTGTCTGAGACTGGGTGGAACTAGTTACTGGTGGACTGACTCTTCAATATTGTGTTTCTCTTGGTTCATCAGCGTGACAGAGAGTACGGGTTCAGGCAGGTCGCTCCTGCTCGCTAACATTGCTTCTACGGAAATGAGTCTGCACGCTATCTACATGCACGAGGTAAGCACAGTGTGGCCTCAGGCAGAACGAGTTAGTTTTGGAGATGCTGTGCAGAAACATGCCCATCAGACCACTGAGTCTGCGCCAACCAACTATCACCTGGACACTAGTTCAATCCTACATACTAGGGACAATTTACAGAAGCCAACTAACCTGCAAACCTGTACTTCTTTGGAATGTGGGAGGAAACTGGAACACCTGAACGAAGCCCAAGCGGTCATAGAGGTGCAAACTCCGTACAGACAGCATCCGTAGTCAGGATCGAACCCGGATCTCTGGCGTTGTAAGCCAGCAACTCTACGACGTGTGTAGTTAGATGTAATTCTTTCTACACTGTCTTTCAGGACAGAAACATCCCTTTCACCACTGCCTCTCCCATCGCATGAAGCTCCCTCTGTACCGCCCCTCCCACAGTGCGGCACTCCCTCTGTACTGCCACTCCCACAGTGCGGCACTCCCTCTGTACCGCCCCTCCCACAGTGTGGCATTCCCTCTGTACCGCCCCTCCCACACATTCCCTCTGTACCGCCCCTCCCACAGTGCGGCACTCCCTCACCGCCCCTCCCACAGTGCGGCACTCCCACACCGCCCCTCCCACAGTGCGGCACTCCCTCACTGCCCCTCCCACAGTGCAGCAATCCCTCACCGCCCCTCCCACCGTGCGGCACTCCCTCTGTACCGCCCCTCCCACAGTGCGGCACTCCCTCTGTACCGCCCCTCCCACAGTGCGGCACTCCCTCTGTACCGCCCCTCCCACAGTGCGGCGCTCCCTCTGTACCGCCACTCCCACAGTGCGGCACTCCCTCTGTACCGCCACTCCCACAGTGCGGCACTCCCTCACCGCCCCTCCCACAGTGCGGCACTCCCTCTCACCGCCCCTCCCACAGTGTGGCATTCCCTCTGTACCGCCCCTCCCACAGTGTGGCACTCCCTCTGTACCGCCCCTCCCACAGTGCGGCATTCCCTCACCGCCCCTCCCACAGTGCGGCATTCCCTCTGTACCGCCCCTCCCACAGTGCGGCATTCCCTCTGTACCGCCCCTCCCCACAGTGCAGCACTCCCTCTGTACCGCCCCTCCCACAGTGCGGCACTCCCCTCACAGTGCGCCCCTCCCCCACAGTGCGGCACTCCCTCTGTACCGCCCCTCCCACAGTGCAGCACTCCCTCTGTACTCCCTCACCGCCCCTCCCACAGTACGGCATTCCCTCTGTACCGCCCCTCCCACAGTGCGGCACAGTGCGGCACTCCCACACCGCCCCCTCCCACAGTGCGGCACTCCCTCACTGCCCCTCCCACAGTGTGGCACTCCCTCACCCCCCCCCTCTCCCACAGTGCGGCATTCCCTCTGTACCGCCCCTCCCACAGTGCGGCACTCCCTCACCGCCCCTCCCACAGTGCGGCATTCCCTCTGTACCGTACCGCCCCTCCCACAGTGCGGCATTCCCTCACCGCCCCTCCCACAGTGCGGCACTCCCTCACTGCCCCTCCCACAGTGCGGCATTCCCTCTCCCACAGTGCGGCACTCCCGCCCCTCCCACAGTGTGGCACTCCCTCACCGCCCCTCCCACAGTGCGGCACTCCCACAGTGCGGCACTCCCTCTGTACCGCCTCCCACCGCCCCTCCCACAGTGTGGCACTCCCTCTGTCCCCGCCCCTCCCACAGTGCGGCATTCCCTCTGTACCGCCCCTCCCACCACTCCCCCCCCCCTCCCACAGTGGCATTCCCTCACTGCCCCTCCCACAGTGCGGGCACTCCCTGCGGCACTCCTCACCGCCCCTCCCACAGTGTGGCACTCCCTCTGTACCCCCACCCCCTCCCACAGTGCGGCACTCCCCTCACCGCCCCTCCCACCGGCACTCCCTCTGTACCGCCCCTCCCACAGTGCGGCATTCCCTCTGTACCGCCCCTCCCACAGTGCGGCATTCCCTCTCCCTCACCGCCCCTCCCACAGTGCGGCACTCCCTCACTGCCCCCCCACAGTGTGGCATTCCCTCTGTACCGCCCCTCCCACAGTGCGGCATTCCCTCACCGCCCCTCCCACAGTGCGGTGCGGCACTCCCTCACTGCCCCTCCCACAGTGCGGGCATTCCCTCTGTACCGCCCCTCCCACAGTGTGGCATTCCCTCACTGCCCCTCCCACAGTGCGGCACTCCCTCACCGCCCCTCCCACAGTGTGGCCTCTACCGCCACTCCCACAGTGCTGTCCCCTGTACCCCCTCCCACAGTGCAGCACTCCCTCTGTACCGCCCCTCCCACAGTGCGGCATTCCCTCTGTACCGCCCCTCCCACAGTGCGGCACTCCCTCTGTACCGCGGCCCCTCCCACAGTGCGGCATTCCCTCACCTGCCCCTCCCACAGTGTGCGGCTCTTACCGCCCCCTCACCGCCCCTCCCACAGTGCGGCATTCCCTCTGTACCGCCCCCTCCCACAGTGTGGCATTCCCTCACTGCCCCTCCCACAGTGCGGCATTCCCTCTGTACCGCCCCCCCAGTGCGGCACTCCCTCACCGCCCCACCACAGTGCGGCACTCCCTCACTGCCCCTCCCACAGTGCGGCACTCCCTCACCGCCCCTCCCACAGTGCGGCATTCCCTCACCGCCCCTCCCACAGTGTGGCACTCCCCCTCTGTACCGCCCCTCCCACAGTGCGGCATTCCCTCACCGCCCCTCCCACAGTGCGGCACTCCCTCTGTACCGCCCCTCCCACAGTGCGGCACTCCCTCTGTACCGCCCCTCCCACAGTGCGGCACTCCCTCTGTACCGCCCCTCCCACAGAACACGAGATGCTGGAATCTTGAGCAAAACACAAAGTGATGTAGGAACTCAGCGGGTCAGGCAGCATCTGTGCAGGACATGGACAGGTGACGTTTCGGGTCGAGACCCTTCTCCGGACCGCGGGCTGAGAGGTGTGGGTGGACCCGAGGGAGGAGGGGAGTGGCAGTTTGTATGGGGAGCCAGAGATTGAGGTTGTGGCTGGGGCCAGTGCAGAGGGTAAGGTTTGGAACGGCAGGAGGAGGGTGGGTTGGAGGCAGTGGTGACGCATTTGGTCTATGTTGGGGAAGTCCATGAAAGATTCTCCTGGAGGCTTAGAAGGCTTAGGAAGTTCGGCATGTCCCCAACTAACTTTCACCAACCTACAGATGCGCCATAGAAAGTATTTTATTGGGATGCATCACAGCATGGTTTGGGAACTCCATCCATGACCACAAGAAATTACAGAGAATTGGGGACGCAGCGCAGACCATCACACAAACCAACCTCCCTTCCATTGACTCCATTTACACCTCACGCTGCAAAGACAAGTTGGCATCCTGGCCACTCCCTCTTCTCCCCTCTCCAATTGTGCAAGAGATATAGAAGTGTGAAAACTCACACCTGCAGATTTAGGGACATTTTCTTCCCAGCTGTTATCAGGCAACTGAACCATCCTACCAACTGGAGACCATTCCTGAGCTGCTATCTGCCTCGCTGGAGAACCACAGACTATCTTTAATTGGACTTTACTGGACTTTATCTTGTACTAGTTTAGTTTTAGTTTAGAGATACAGTGTGGAAACATGCACTTCAGCCCACCGAGTCCACACCAACCAACAATCTGCATACACTACTTCTATCCTGCACACTAGGGACAATTTAAATAAGTCAATTAACCTACAAACCGGCACGTCTTTGGAGTGTGGGAGGAAACTGGAGCGCCCGGAGAAAACCTACGTGGTCACAGGAAGAACATACAAACTCCATACAGACAGTACCCCTTAGCCAGGATCGAACCATGGTCTCTGGCGCTGTAAGACAGCAACTCTACCACTATACCACCGTGCCACCCTAAACGCTATTCCCATTATCATGTAACTGTATACTGTGGATAGCTTTATTGTAATCATGTATTGTCTTTCTGCTGACTGTGGGTTAGCACACAATAAAGGTTTTCACTATACCTCGGTACACGTGACAACAAACTAAATTAAACTAAACGGTTCTTCTGTTTTGCAGCTCCACCAGCAGACTGTTCAACCACCACAGATGGAACCCAGGCCCCAGGCCCACAGCTCCGACACCGAGCAGCCCACTGCCCCAGGTACCTCGGCTCTCTTTACGGCACGAAGGGCCGGGCCCACGCCATGTGTCGCAAGTCAACTCCGCAAAACTGTGTTTAGGAGGATGAGGGGGGTACAGCATTGAAACTTACCAAATAGTGGAAGGCCTTGATGGAGTGGATGTGGAGAGGATGTTTCCACTAGTGGGAGAGTTGAGGACCAGAGGCCATAGCCTTAGAATAAAAGGACAGGCCTTTAGAAAGAAGATGAGGAGGATTTTCTTTAGTCATAGAGAGTGGTGAAACTGTGGAATTCATTGCCTCAGATGGCTGTGGAGGCCAGGTCATTGAGTATGTTTAAAGTGGAGAGTGATAGGTTTGTGATTAGTAAGGGTGTCAAAGTTTATGGGGAGAAGGCAGGAGAAAGGGGTTGAGAGGGAAAGATGGATCAGCCATGATTAAATGGCGGCATAGATGTGATGGGCCTATGACATGAACTGGAGCGCATGGTTCAGGAAAACATGGAGTAATAGAGTCATACAGTGTAGAAAAAGGCCCTTCGGCCCAACCTGCCCACACTGACCAATATGCCGCATCTACACTAGTCCCACCTACCTGTGTTTGGCCCAGATCCTTCTAAACCTGTCCTAACCATGTACCTGTCTAAATGTTTCTTAAGCGTTGCGAAAGTACCTACAGGCTAAGACTGAAGGAAAGACAACGATACGCCCTGGGTGGCCTGTGTCTGAAACATTCAGGGGAAAGGCAGGACAGGTCAAACAGGCTTTTGACACGCTGACCTTCATCAGTCAGGTAATTGAGTATAGAAGTTGGGAATTAATATGGCCCTCGACCAGAAACGCCACCTATCCATGTTCTTCAGGGATGCTGCTGACCTGTTGAGTTACTCCAGCACTTTGTGCCTTTTTTTGTAAACCAGCATCTGCAGTTCCTTGGTAGACAAAAATGCTGGGGAAACTCAGCGGGGTAAGGCAGCATCTATGGAGCGAAGGAATAGGTGACGTTTCGGGCTGAAGCCCTTCTGCAGTTCCTTATTTCCACATAGAGATTGAGCCATAATGTTGCAGTTGTTCAAGACGTTGTTCAGGCCAAAGCATGAGGGGAATAGATAGGTTTAGCTTTGTACCTCAATACACATGATAATAACAATGAACAGCTTTATTTTGCATGCTATCCAAACAAATTATATAATACTATAACACAATCAAGCCAAATCCAAGTACAATAGGTGGAACAAAGGTAAAAAGTGCAGAATATAGTTCTCGGCATTAGAGTGCACCAGTTCCAGAGTTAAAGTTCAATGTTTGCATTGGGGTAGAGGTGAATCAGACCGATAGGATGAATCTTTTTACCAAAGTATGGGAATCAATTTCTAGACGGCATTGGTTTAATGTGAGGGAGGAAAGGTTTAGTAGTAAGCTGAAGGGCAACATTTGCACACAGAGGGTGGTGGGTATATGGAACAAGCTGCCAGAGGAGGTAGTTACAATTACAGGTGGCACAGGTGCAACGGTAGAGTTGCTGCATTATAGCACCAGCGACCCAGGTTCGATCCTGACTATAGGTGCTATCTATACGTAGTTTGTACGTTCTCCATGTGACCTGCGTGGTTTTTCTCTGGGACTTCCAGTTTCCTCCCATACTCCAAAGACGTAGGCTAATTGGCTTAGTAAAAATTATAACTTGTTACTAGTGTGTGTAGGATGGTGTTAGTGTGCGGGGATTGCTGGTCAGTGCAGACTCAGTGGGGCCTGTTTCCGCTCAGTATCTCTAAATTAAACTAAACTGAACATTTAAAAGACATTTGAATAGGCACATGGATAGGAAATGTTTAGAGGGATATGGGCCAAATATGGGAAAATGGAATTAGCTTAGATGGGACATCTCGGTCAGTTTGATGAGTTGGACTGAAGGGCGTGTTTCTGTACTGTATAACTATGACTCTAATGCATTTACGGTAATGGCTGCTCGTCGGTACTCGGGGCTCTCGTGGACATTTTTCAACATGTTGAAAAATCTTCACGAGTCTTCCCGTGTTTACCTGCCGTTAGCGAGTCTTCCCGAGTACCTGCCATTAGCATTACGAGCCGCTAAGAGACGTCCCCGAGCTCTGACATACCCGCTACGTTCATTCTCCGTGCTTACCACAAGTTTGATTTTTTAAAACTCGGGAGAGCTCTTGGAATGAACTCGTACCGTGGGACAGGGCCATTAGTTATCCCCTTAGGAGCATATCTAAGACTAGATGGCATAGGTTTAAAGTGATGGATTAGAGGGAATCTGAGGAAGCATTTTCCTCCCCAGAGGGTGGTTATAGAGTCACAGAATCATGCAGTATGGAACCAGGCTCTTCAGCCCAACTTTCCCATGCTGGCCCATATCCCTCTAACCCTTTCCTTTTCCATGCACCTGTCCAAATGTCTTTTAAATGTTATAATACTTGTCTCGACTACCTCCTCTGGCAGCTCCACCCACTACCCTCTGTGTGGTTGGTATGTGGAACGCACCGCCCAAGACTCTCACAATGTTTAGAAAGTATCTGGATGAGAAGTGAATTGGCCAGGCAGAGAGAGCCACGGTTTGAGTGCTGTCAATGGGATTAGTGCAGGTATGTGCTCAATGGCAGTGTCTGGGACGAGCAAGTATTTTAGCAGGACCTTGTCTCTGCCGCTTGATCTCAGTTGTGGGAGAATCGAAGCTGAGATGTTTTTTGTGGAATGAAGGAGATTGAGGAGAGGTTTCATTCATGGATGCGGCAGGATGTGGGGAAAAGTCTGGAATAGTCAGTTTCAGGTGCTGGAAAGATCAGAAACCAAGGACCGAGGCAGAGGCATTGACAATGGTTTATTATTGTCACATGTATCGAGATACAGTGGAAAAACCGTGTGTGCTGCCCAATCAAATCATGCTATATATACACTATACACCCCCACCTCCCCTGTACCCCACCTGGACTGGAACCTATTTCTCCCCTCACCTTCCCCTTCCATCTATATTCCTTCATCTAGCTTCACAATTTACAATCCTACTGTCACATACCTGTCTTTTAATCTCCAGCCTTTATCCAACCGTCCGTCTATCAAACCCCCATCACCTGCATCCTCCTATTACCTGCCAGTCTATTTCCTGCCCCTCCTCTCTTACAGCTTTCTTTCCCTCTTCTACACTCAGTCTGAAGAAAAGTCCCAACCCAAAACATCATCTATTCATGTTCTCCACAGCTGTTGCCCAACCCAGAGTTACTCCAATACTTTGTGTCTTTTTTTTCATACCATACATGAGTTCATTCAAACCATCCACACATTGTCAGAGTGTAGAATATAGTGTTACACAGAAAGTGCAAGTACAAAAAAAGTACAGGGGCAGCAGTGAGGTAGATTGGAAGATCGGGGCTACACTCTAGTTTGGGGGAGGATAGTTGAGTGGCCTGGTAAGAGCGGGAAAGAAGCTGTTTCTGAACAAGGCTGGAGGAGTATTGTGTGTGGGCGGTCATAACTGATCAAGATTTTTGTTCACTCTCAGTGCCTCGGTTAAGTTCGCCTGAAACACTGACGGCCAATTCACAGCTTCATCTGGGGGGCTGGACGGAGGAGGCAAATGGAGAGGGTCCTGATGGGGGTCCGCAGGACTCGGAAACTGAAGTGCCTTCTCAGACAAACAGGGTGAGTGTTGTACACGTTGCAGACAGTCCTAATCTCCTGCACTGACCTTCACTGGGGGTCCCACACACACACACACACACACACACTGACCCTCACTGGGGGATGGGTCACATACACACACTGACCCTCACTGGGGGACAGGTCACACACACACACTGACACTCACTCCGTCTCTCTCCCTATTGGGTCACAGTGGTCATCCTCATCTGCCTCCTCTATGACTAGATAACTAGTCACTGAAACAGGTCATTCAGCTCAACTCGTCCAAGCTGACCAAGATGCTCCATCCATGCTTATCCCATTTACCCGTGCCTGCGCCCATCTCCCTTAATCATTTCCAATCCATGTACCTGTCCAATAGTTTTTTAAATGTTGTTATAGTACCTGACTCAACCATCTCCTCTGGCAGCTCATTTCATATACCCACCAAGCTCTGTGTGAAAGATTTGTCCCTCAGGTTCTTTTTAAATCTTCCAGATTTCACCTTGAACCTTTGCCCACTTGATTCCCCTACCTTGGGTAGCATACTTTGTGCATTCACCTTATCTATTCCCCCTCATGATGTTATCCACCTCTATAAGATCAACCGTCAGCCTCCTGCACTCCAAGGAATAAAGTCCCAGCTTGCCCAACCTCTTCCTGTAGCTCAAGCCTTCGAGGCCTGGCAACATCCTCATAAATCTTCACTGCACCTCTTGTCGACCCTCACATACAGCATGGAAACAGGCCCTTTGACACAACTTGCCCACACCGACCAACATGTTCCATCTACACTAGTCCCACCTGCCCACATCCCTCCAAAACTGTCCTATCCATGCACCTGTCTAATTGTTTCTTAAAAGATGCGATGGTCCCAGCCTCAACTATCTCCTCTGGAAGCTTGTACCAAACACCCACTACTCTTTGTGTGAAAAGGTTACCCCTCAGATTCCTATTAAATCTTCCCTTCCCACCCCCACCCCCCTCACCTTAAACCTATGTCCTCTGGTTCTCAATTCCCCTGCTCTGGGCAAGAGAATCTGTGCATCTACCCGATATTATCCTCTTATGATTTCATACACCTCTATAAGATCATTGTCACTTGGTTTGCCTCCTTCCACAGGTTTAAGTGTTTGGACGGGACTGACCTGGGTGGCCTTAACGTATCTGACCTGCTGGTGGCGAGATCGTGGGAGTACATTCCCAAGGCTTGCGGCTGGCGAGCTTCCCTGGGCTTCTGTCGCACTCAAAGGTGGCGCGATGACTTCCAGTGCCGGTGCTGTGTTGTGGTGAGGGTGGTGCCCACTCTGTGTGGACCCCACCGCTGGCACCCCCTGCCCACTCACGGCAACGCTTCAAGAGACGGGTTTGCTCAACGTGCAGAGGGAACGATACGTTGCTCACGGCCCTGGTCCCTTGGCAAGACTGGCGAATTGGACTGAAGACATCGAGGGCATGTGTCGGGTCTTGTGGGCAGAAGGGGGAGCAAGAGTCAAAACTATGGGACATTGACTCTCTTCTCAAGCCCAGATCTCCACCTCCTGCCAACTCCTTGCCACTTCCTTCCCCCCTCTCCCCACACTCTATCTCTGACCTGGATCTGACTACCCCCCTTCCCCCCACCCTCCTTCCATCTCTACTCTTTGAATGGTAACATTTATGTCTGAGATTCAAAGCATGGGAGGTGGTGTCCATGTGCAGTGGGGGTGGTGGGAGGGGGGTTCCCAGGATGCATGCTTAGGTCACCCTATTGGCCTGTTGTGTTATGTCACCGCCACTCAATGATTCACGGGTCAAAAATAAGGATCGGGAATCTGGGCTGGAAATACTTTCTCTTTGTGTGTGCAACCCCAACTGGGGGCACGGAAGTTCTTGGCTGAGGGTCCCTTGAGGTCCACATGGAGTCCCCCTAGTCAGGAGCCTCTCTGCTGGAACCTGTCTGTCTCCACCGAGGCACAACAGAATGCAATTCAAGACCCCGATGGCATGGAATGAGGCCGTTCGGTCCCGGGGACCTGTGCCATGTCTCCATATAATCGCACCCCTGCCTTGTCCCCATCTCACTCCCAGAGAGGCATCTGTAGAACGTGCTGTCGAGCAGTGTCTCACTGCAATCAGCGGCGTAATTAAACGCCCCCTCATCTCTCCTTGGGTTCCCTCCATCACCTCCAGTCCTGGCTCCCTGCCCATCAGCCAGATGAATCTCACCTCCACCTTCTCTGCTCTGGTAATAAATTGCTTGGACATGTACACTACAAACAGTAACAGTGTGGATCTGGTTTCCCTGGAAGTCCTAGAATAATTGCCTCCTTGTCTGTACAACAACATCACTCCACTCCGACCACCGTGTCCCGGTTCAGCAGTCCCTCTGTTACAAGCTTGCCCGCTCGATTACTTTTGGAGACCGGGCATCAGACAGTGTTCAATTTATAGGAATGTTAGATTGTTTTCATGTCAGCCCATTACACCGGTCGGATTTGTGACCTTGGTATTCCCAACACCAAGTGTGTACTGTATGGTTTCAAAGCTTCATTCTGAACTCGCCTGGAGACTAAAGATGCTCGCTCTGCCGGGAATCCCCGGGAATTATTCCTCGGGAACGAATCCTCAAGAACTAATTTTCCTTGTGGCGAAAGCTGGCGACAGGATGGGTGACAGAAAGATCCCTCTCGTTGACAAACTGTACAGGGAGCTTGACTCTCCATCACCCCAATGATCATGTCCTGGAAGTGAGTAATGGGACAGAGTAGAGGGAGCTTCACTCTGTGACCCATGCCATGGGAGTGCATATTAGGGCAGTGCAGAGGAAGTTAGTAATGTTAAGAAGGGCCCCGAACCGAGTCCCCAGAGATGCTGCCTGACCCGCTCAGTTTCTGTTTGACGCAATAGTCCAGCATCTGCAGTTCTTGTGTTTACAAGTTTTTATCTGTGTCTAATCGTGCCCTGGGAGTGTGTGATGGGACAGTGCAGACGGAGCTTCAATCTGTACCTAGCCTATGCCTTGGAAGTGTGAGATGGGACAGTGTAATGGGAGCTTTACTGCATGTCTAACCTGTGCCCGGGGATTGTATGAGCACACTGCAGAGGGAGCTTTACTCTATATCTTACCTGCATTGTTGCTGCCCTGGGAATGTCTGACGGCTCAGTGACGGCCGGATTAAGTATTAACGTTGATCACCAGTATTGGCTGGAGAGAGGTGCTAGCTGTGTGTGGTGCTGTGCTCATTGAATGAACTCATTTCAAGATTAAACAATCAGCTGCTCAACACGATGATGTCAGTTAATTTTACGAAGTAATGACTGCTAAATAGGAGAGTTTTATTAAATATTTATAACCGAATCTCTGTTTTATTTGTTCCTCTTGACGTAGCAATAAACCTTGTCGTTTCATGGGTTCACAGGCTGTCCTATTAATAGAATATAGTACAGCACAGGAACAGGCCCACAATATCTGTGCTGAACATGATGCCGAGACCAAGATTATGTTATGTATCTGTACATTATCCATATCGCTTCATTCCCTATATATCAATAGCCAATAGATGCAGGAGCAGGCCATTCGGCCCTTTGAGCCAGCACCGCCATTCAATATGATCATGCCTGATCATTCACAATCAGTACCCCGTTCCTGCCTTCTCCCCATATCCCCTGACTCCGCTATCTTTAAGAGCCCTATCTAGCTCTCTCTTGAAGGGATCCAGAGAACCGGCCTCCACCGCCCTCTGAAGCCGAGAATTCCACAGACACACAACTCTCTGTGTGAAAAAGTGTTTCCTCGTCTCTGTTTGTAAATGGCTTACCCCTTATTCTTAAACTGTGGCCCCTGGTTCTGGACTCCCCCAACATCGAGAACATGTTTCCTGCCTCTAGCCTGTCCAAGCCCTTAATAATCCTATGTTTCAATAGGATCCCCTCTCATCCTTCTAACCCCCAGAGTGTACAAGCCCAGCCTCTCCATTCTCACAGCACATGACAGTCCCGCCATCCCTGGAATGAATCTTGTAAACCTACGCTTCACTCCCTCAATAGCAATAATGTCCTTCCTCAAATTAGGGGACCAAAACTGTACACAACACTCCAGGTGTGGTCTCACTAGGGCTCTGTACAACTGCAGAAGGACCTCTTTGCTCCTATACTCAACTCCTCTTGTTATGAAGGCCAACACGCCATTCGCTTTCTTCACTGCCTGCTGTACCTGCATGCTTACTTTCATTGACTGATGAACAAGGACCCCCCAGATCCCATTGTACTTCCCCTTTTCCCAACTTGACACCATTTAGATAATAATCTGCCTTCCAGTTTTTGCTACCCAAGTGGATAACCTCACATTTATCTACATTAAACTGCATATGCCATGCATCTCACCCAACCTGTCCAAGTCACCCTGCATTCTCACAGCATCGTCCTCACAGTTCTCACTGCCACCCAGCTTTGTGTCATCTGCAAATTTGCTAATGTTACTTTGAATCCCGTCATCTAAATCATTGATGTATATTGTAAATAGCTGCGGTCCCAGCACCGAGCCTTGCAGTATCCCACTAGTCACTGCCTGCCATTCTGCAGATCCATGTGCAGATCTGAAAGTCTCTTAAATGCCATTATCGTTTCTGCCTCCACCACCATCCCTTGCAACACATTCCAGGCAATCACTACCCTCTGTGTAAAAGAACTTGTCCTGCACATCTTTAAACTTTGACCCTCTCATCTTAAAGTTGTGCCCTCTTGTATTTGATATTTCCATCCTGGGGAATAGATTCTGACTGTCTACCCTATCTATGTCTCATAATTTTATATACTTCTATCAGTAACCTCTACAGAAAACAATCCAAGTCTGTACAACCTCTCCCTGTGGCTAATAGCCCCTAATCCAGGCATCATGGAGTCATACAGCATGGAAACAGTTCCCTTTGGCCCAACTTGCCCACACCGACCAACATGTCCCAAGTACCACCTGCCTGCGTTTGGCCCATATCACTCCAAACCTGTCCTATTCACGTACCCATCTACTTGTTTTTTACAATAGTCCCTGCCTCAACTACTTCCTCTGGCAGCTCGTTCCATACACCCACCACGCTTTGTATGAAAAAGACACCCCTCAGACTCCTATTAAATCTTTCTCCCTTCACCTTCTTAAACCTATGTCCTCCAATTTTTTAAATTGTCTTCCTTGTTTAAGGTGAGAGGGGAAAGATTTAATGGCTTCTATGGCACATCTGTAGAGGTTTGTGAGAGGAAGTTAGGATGGGGCATGGATATTGAGGGGCATGGATAACGTGAACGCTCACACTTTTTCCCAGGAGTAAACGATTCTAAAATTAGATAGCATGCGGTTAAAGTGAGAGGGTAGAGATTTAAGAGGGACCTCAGGGGCAACTTTTTCACTCGGAGGGTAGTCCGTATCTGGGACGAGCTGCCAGAGGAAGCTATGGAAGCAGATACAATTTTTTTTTTTTTTGAAAGATAGTTGGACAGATATATCGATAGGAAGGGTTTGGAGGGATATGGGCTAAATGCAGACAAATGGGACTAGCTGTGTATGTTAAACATGGTCGGCATGGACAATGTGAAGCGCCTATTTCCATGCTGTACAGCTATGATTCTATGACAATCTGCTCTCTGAAAGATGATTTTTGGTATATTTGTTTATGTAGTCTGTATCTACGTTTAAGGCTAAGATAATGGCTTACGTTTATTATTATTATCACCAAGGTACATTGAAAAGCTTTGTTTTCCTTGGACGCCATGGGGGAGATGACCATAGGATAGCTTCTGGCTTGTGTTTATTTAGCACAGTAAAATCCAGGCCCAGCTCAGAATCACAAATAAAGGTGCGACACAGTGGCACATCCGTAGAGTTGCTGCATCAAAGACCGGGTTCGATCCTGACGACGGGTGCTGTCTGTACAGTTTGTACGTTCTCCCTGTGACCGCGTAGGTTTTCTCCAGATGCTCCGGTTTCCTCCCACATTCCAAAGATGTACGGGTTTGGCTTTGGCAAAAAATGTACAAGATACAAGATACATTTAATTGTCATTTGGACCCCTTGAGGTCCAAATGAAATGCCGTTTCTGCAGCCATACATTACAAACAAATAGACCCAAGACACAACATAATTTACATAAACATCCATCACATTGCTGTGATGGAAGGCCAAATAAACTTCCCTAAATTGTCCCTCGTGTGTAGGATAGTGCTAGCGTACGGGGATCACTGGTTGACGTAGATTCGGTGGGCCGAAGGGACTGTTTCTGTGCTGTATCTCTAAGCTACACTAAACCGATAGAAGATGGATAAATTGCATTGAACCTTTCAGTTGATAATTGTCTGTCAAATGCTAGTACAGCACCAGAGGGCAGTGTACACCAAATAAGCAACAGGTACCGGTCTCTTCCATTCAGCCCTCGGGCACTATCTGCTGTTCATGCAGGTTGTGGTTGATGCAATCCTGGACTCTACACCCTCCACCTGTCCCTATCTGCTTTAATTAAGTGTGTGGTAAAAATCTCCATCTCTGCCTTCGACTAACTAGTCAAAGTTAATCACAAAACGGTAACAGGCCCTTAAGCACAACTCATCCAGGTCAATTGAGAAGCTCCATCTAAGGTAGTCCCATTTGCCAGTGTTTGGCCCATATCCTTCTAAACCTTTCCTATCCATGTGCCTGTCCATGGTGTCTTTTAGATGTTATTAGTGTACCTACCTCCTCTGGCAGCTTGTTTCTATATACCCACCACTCTGTGAATACGTTGCCCCTCAGGTTCTTATTAAATCTTTCCGCACTTAAACCTATGTCCTTTGGTTCTTGTTCCCACTGCTGAATAAAAGACTAAGCGTTCACCCTATCTATTCCCCTTATAACTTTATACACCTCTATAAGATCACCCCTCAGACTCCTCCACTCCAAGGAATAAAGTCCTAGCCTGCCCAACCTCTCTCTATAGCTCAGGCCCTCGAGTCCTGACAATATCTTTGTAAATCCTCTCTGTGCACCCTTTCCATCTTAATGACACATTTCATGGTGAGATTAGAGTAACTCATCACTGACGTCTACAAGTCAGGCGTGTGAGGTGGTACTTCTGTTAAAGAAAACTTTAAAACACACTACAAAGATCGGGTAAGGCAATCAAGACTTTATTTAAGAGCATTAAATACATTGATCACTGGGAGTAATCTGCTCACCAAACAAAGTTTCATCTGCTCCTTATATACCAAATTTCTCATTGATGTGCATTTCATTTCTGCAGGCGCCCGAGCCTTTTCTGCTTCACATGGTCCTACAACAATCATAGATCAAGGACTTGAGGATTAACAAATACATTTCAATCGCACCTATTAGCAAATAGAAATGGCACCCAGCGAGACAGGTGTCCTGTTACCTTTTGGATTTCATTTTATTGTAATTGCCATTTGTTCTTTCACCCTTCCCGCGTACTTGGTTGAATGCAGCCACACAAAATACTCAAAATGCTTGTCAAGACCCAGAACAAAGCAGCAGTTTGCTTGATTGACCCAATATCCACCCAGCCAATTACTTCCTCCATCTCAGCGCACGGTAGCTGCAGAGTGCACCATCTACAATCTGCAAAGGCCTGTTGCGGTGTAAGATTTCATTTTGTTTTCTGGTGTGGAGCATGCGACTGAGATGCTTCTGAAAGATGTAAGCTGATATTCTCTCGTGACTAGGAGAACATAGCGTGCAAAGAGAAAAATACCAGAGTGCAGAAAGTAATGTTACAGGTGCAGGGAAAGTGCTGATTTAAAAAAAAAAACTGAAAGTTCCCCAATGCGGTAGGTTGGAAGATTTGTAACTGCAACCTAGCTTATGGGAGGACCGTTCAGTAGTCTCATAACCGCGGGGAAGCAGCTGTTCACGAATATGGTGGAGCTTGCTTTTGCACATATATATCTTCTGCCCGACGGGAGAGGGGACAAGAGGGAATGACCAGGATGGAGAGGACGGAGAGAATATCTGTGGTAGGGTGAGGCCAAATTGCCTTTTGAATGCGTTTTAACAGGGAAGAGGGTGACAAAAAGAAGTGCGATGTTTAGTATATTGTCACGTATACCGAACTACAGTGAAAAGCCTTTTTGTTGTGCGCTATTCAGTCAGCGTAAAGACTACATGATTACAACTCAGCGGATCCACAGTGTACAGATACAGGATAGAGGGCATAACGTTAAATGGAAGAATAAAGTCCGATTAAAGATATTTTGAGATCCTCAATGGGGTAGATGGGAGATCAGAACCACTCTCTAGTTGGTGAGATGGTTCAGTTGCCTGATAACAGCTGAGAAGAAACTGTCCCTGAATGTGGAGAATGTATTTCCTTCTGAACCTCTTGCTTGATGGGAGAGGGGAGCAGAGGGATTAATCTGGATGAGACAGGTCCTTGATTATGCTGTGTTGAACTAACAGGTCAGGCTGACTGGCCTGTGGACGAGCCACGCAAAGAGCTCAAATTAATCGATGGAGCCTAGGAGACACGAGGATCTGCAGATGTGTGGAAGGAACTCAGCGGGTCAGGCAGCATCTATGGAGGGAATGGACAGACATTTTGGGTCTGAAAAAGGATCTTGCCTCAAAACTTTGACAGCACGTTCCCAGCACAAACATTGCCCGATCCGCTGAGTTCATCCAACACTTAGTTTTTTAGAACCAGCCCAACTCTTTATGTGTAGGAAGGAACTGCAGATGCTGGTTTAAACCAAAGATAGACACAAAAAACTCGAGTAACTCAGTAGGACAGGCAGCATCTCTGGAGAGAAGGAATGGGTGACGTTTCGGGTCGAGACCCTTCTTCAGTCTGGTTAGGGATAATAATAATAATAATAATAATTTTATTTATAGAGCACTTTAAAAACAAACATAGCTGCAACAAAGTGCTGTACATCACTAATCATTGACAAAAAAGTTAATACACACCAAAAATAACAATCAAACGAAATAGTAGGAAAAGACATGTAAAATAAAGAAACATCAAAAACACCACAAACAGAAGCAAAGCCTCAGGCATGGTCAAAAGCCAGGGAGTACAAATGCGTTTTAACACTGGATTTGAAGATGGACAGTGAGGGGGCCTGTCTGATGTGCAGCGGCAGGGTGTTCCAGAGTGCCGGAGCAGCAACAGAGAAGGCTCTATCCCCTCTGAGCCTCCGACTAGACCTCGGTACCTCCAGGAGCAGCTGACCAGCTGACCTGAGGGACCGGGCAGGAGTGTATGGGTGGAGCAGCTCAGAGAGGTAAGGCGGGGCGAGCCCATTCAGAGATTTAAAAACAAATAACAGTAACTTAAAATGAACCCGAAAGTGCACCGGGAGCCAGTGTAGGGAGGCCAGAATTGGCGATATGTGCTCCCTCTTTCGAGTCCCTGTTAAAAGGCGAGCAGCAGCATTCTGAACTAACTGGAGACGAGCCAGGGATAAGGGAAACGAGAGACATCGACAATGATGCAGAGAGATAATGAACAATGAATAAAAGATATGCATAAAAGTATAGATGATAAAGGAAACAAGCCATTGTTAACTGTTGGGTGAAAACAAGAAGCCAGTGCAACTCGGGTGGGGGAGGGGTAGAGAGAGAGTGAATGCCGGGGCGACCTGAAGTGAGAGAAATCCATATTCATACCACAGGGCTGTAAGTGCGATGCTGTTCCTCCAATTTGATTTTTGCCTCACTCTGACAATGGAGGAGACCTAGGACAGAAATGTCTGTGTGGGAATGGGAAGGAGAATTAAAGTGTTTAGCATCCGGGAGATCAGGTAGGTTCAGGCGGGCTGAGCAAAGGTGTGCAGTGAAATGATCGCCCAGTCTACGTTTGGTCTCGCCGATGTATAAGAATCCACATCTTGAACAATGGACACAGTAGATGAGGTTGGAGGAGGCGTAAGTGTAATCTGAAGGGACCATCGGGGTCACTGGACAAAGTCGATGGAGTAGGTATAGGGACATCTTCTGTGGTTGCAGGGAAGGTACATGGGGAGGGGGCGGTTTGATTGGGAAGGGATGAGTTGACCAGGGAGTTGCGGAGGGGTCTCTACGGAAGGCGGAAAGGGGTGGAGATGGGAAAATGTGGCTGGTGGTGGAATCCCGTTGGAGGTGGCGGGAATTTCAGAGGATTATGTTGTTTTATGTGACGGCTGATGAGGTGGAAGGTAAGGACTAGCTGGACTATGTCTCTGTAGCGACTGAGGCGGAGCAAGGGGTACTGAGGAGACACGAGTGAGGGCCTTGTCTATGATGGGAGAGGGGAACCCCCGTTTCCTAAAGAATGAGGACATCTCGGATGTCCGATAACTGTTTATGGACTTGCCTTAACAATTAACTCTGGAAGAATTGACTATCTGAACACATTCCTGGATACATACGCCAGTTAAAGATCTTATCAAACAGTTGAGTAGAGGAGCAAATAGGTCCTTCTGTAGTTATCCTGGCCCTAGTGAGACCACATCTGGAGTATTGTGTGCAGTTTTGCTCTCCTAATTTGAGGAAGTGCTATTGAGGGAGTGCAGCGTAGGTTTACAAAGGTTAATTCCCGGGATGGCGAGACTGTCTTATGCTGAGAGAATGGAAAGGCTGGGCTTGTATACTCTGGAGTTTAGAAGGATGAGAGGTTATCTTATTGAAACATTTAAGATTATTAAGGGTTTGGACACGCGAGGGGCAGGAAACATGTTCCCGATGTTGGGGGAGTCCAGAACCAGAACCTTTTTCACACAGTTGTGAGTCTGTGGAATTCTCTGCCTCAGAGGGCAGTGGAGGCTGGTTCTCTGGATACTTTCAAGAGCGAGCTAGATAGGGCCCTTGTGGCTAAGGGGATCAGGGGGTATGGAGAGAAGGCAGGTACGGGATACTGAGTTGGATGATCAGCTATGATCATATTGAATGGCGGTGCAGGCTCGAAGGGCCGAATGGCCTATTCCTGCACCTAATTTCTATGTTTCTATAGGGCTCTTAAAGATAGCACAGTCAGGGGATTGGGGGAGAAGGTCGGAACGGGGTACTGATTAGGGATGATCAGCCATGATCACATTGAATGGTGGTGCTGGCTCGAAGGGCCGAATGGCCTACTCCTGCACCTATTGCCTATTGTCTAAAAAGATAGTCAGGGGATATTTGCCTATTGCCTATTGTCTAAAAAGACAGCAGAGTCAGGGGATAAGGGCCTATTGCCTATTGTCTAAAAAGATAGCAGAGTCAGGGGAGTGCTAGCTCGAAGGGCCGAATGGCCTACTCCTTCACATATAGGTGGGTTGCGCGTAAGGTCACTGGGTCAAATGGCTTGACGCACGGAGCCGCTCAATCCTTCTGGAGGACATCGCAGCCTCGTACACGTACTTTCCTACCTGTTAAAAACTGCCAAAATGGTGAATATTTGCGCTGTAAAAAATTGTGGAAGTCAGGGTAAGCGTGAGAGACGTACCCAACTTGAAGGCGAAATGAAGGTAAAGAGAAGTGAGAGCTAAAGGAACAACAGCTAAAGTGCTTGGCGAACATTGGCCGTGCAGATATCGAAATTGAAAATATTGAGAATTATTGCGTTTGCTCACTGCATTTCATCAGTAAGGCATTATTTGTGTTTTTTCTTGATTCCTTTGGTATCTACAAAGTCTCAGCAGTGATAAATCTGGCTGTAAATTTTGCTTCAGAGGTGTTTTCTTTTTGTATGTAAAAACCCACTTGAGAACCATGGACAATTTTAAAACGCCACCCCCACTGGGCCGAAGCCACTGGGCCCAAGCCACCCCCGCTGGGCCCAAGCCACCCCCGCTGGGCCCATGCCACCACCTCTGGGCCCCCACCACCCCTGCTGGGCCCACACCACCCCCGCTGGGCCCACACCACCTTCATCTTCCCCCCCCCCCGCTAGAAATGGGGGGGGGATGTGGGACCCCCGCTGGTTCCAGGGAGGGGAAAGAGATGGGGGAGGGAAGAGGGAAAGGGGGATTATATGCGTCAAGCAGATAGCCTAATCGTTAAAGAGTTCAAAGATAGCCTAATCAATAAAGTGCTGAGAAGAGGAATCGGAACTGCCAAGGAAAGGTACTCTGAGAAGTTGAGGAGCAAGTTCTCAGCTAGTGACTCTTCTTCAGTTTGGAAGGGCATGCAAGAAATCACCAGCTATAAGAGGAAAGCCCCCCGCTCTTTGGACAATCGTCAGCTGACGAACTACCTGAATGAGTTTTACTGCAGGTTTCAAAATCAGAAATGTAAACCTGGTACCCCCTCCCCAACAAACACAGCCAGACCCCAGTCTGCAAAGAATGGACCCTGCACCCCTCCCTCCCATTCACCACCTCACACCTACTTAAGGCAAGACTCCAGTAATGAAAAGAGTGGACCCTTTCCCACCCCCACCAACACTTCACAGCCAATTACTCATTTTTAACCAGTACCTGCAAAGATGCACTGTCCCTGCCTGCTTCAAAGTCTCCACTATTGTCCCTGTACCCAAAACGGTAAGGATTACTGGTCTTAATGACTACAGGCTTGTCACACTGACCTCTGTAGTCATGAAGACCATTGAAAGGCTTGTACTGGCCAAGCTGAAAAATATCACAATCCATCTGCTGGACCCTCTGCATTTTGCATATTGGGCCAATAGATCTGTGGATGATGCAGTCAATCTGGGCCTACACTTCATCCTCCAACACCTAGACCGCCAGGGGACCTATGCGAGGATTTTGTTTGTTGATTTTAGCTCTGCATTCAACACCATTGTGCCAGAGCTACTACGCTTCAAACTTTCTGAGTTGACTGTGCCTGAACCCCTCTGTCGGTGGATCACCAGCTTTCTGACTGACAGGAAGCAGCATGTGAGACGGGAAAGCATATCTCGGACCCACAAACGCTCAGCATAGGAGCACCGCAAGATGCGTACTCTCCCCTCTGCCCTACTCTCGCCACACCAATGACTGCACCTCCACAGACACCTCTGTCAAGCTTCTCAAGTTTGCGGACGACACAACCCTGATTGGACTGATCCAGGATGGGGATCTCTGTACTCTTTTCAATTTGACATATTTCCTATAACATGGTGCCCAGAACTGAACACAATATTCTAAATGCGGTCTCACCAATGCGATCTTAAACAACTGCAACATGACCTCACAACTTCTATACACAATACTCTGACTGATGAAGGCCAAAGTGCCAAAATACGTTTTGACCACCTGATATACCTGCGACACGACCTTCAAGGAACCATGCAACCCTCAACCATTCCTCTGCCCACCTGGCTAATTGATCGAGAACCTGCTGCAATCTTTCACAACCATCTTCACTATATGCAAAACCACTCACATCTGTATCATCAGCAAACTTGCTAATCTTGCCCTGTTCTGTGACGTTTCAGAGTGCTGGAGTAACTCAGCGGGTCAGGCTGAGTATGGAGGTTGGGAGGTCATGTTGCAGTTGCATAAGAAGGTGGTGAGGCCACATTCAGAGTATTGCATTCAGTTCTGGGCACCAGGTTATAGGAAAGATGTCATCAAACTAGAAAGGGTACAGTACGAGGATGTTGCCAGCACTAGAGGGCCAGATCTATAGGGAGAGGTTGAATAGGCTGGGACTCTAATTCATGGAGCACATGAGGATGAGAGATGATCTAATAGAGGTGTATAAAATCATGATTTGAATAGATATGGTTGAGTCTTTTGCCCAGAGCAGGTGAATTGAGGTGCAGAGGACATAAGTTTAAGGTGAACGGCAAAAGATTTAATAGGAATCTGAGGGGTATGTTTTTCACACAAAGGGTGGTAGGTGTATGGAACAAGCTGCCAGAGGAGGTAGTTGAGGCGGGGACTATCGCAACATTTAAGAAACAGTTGAGACAGGTACATGGATAGGACAGGTTCGGAGGGATATGGATCAAACTTGGGCAGGTGGGACTAGTGCAGATGGGACATGCAGGGCCGAATCGCCTCCTGAAAAATGTCCATTGACTTGACTTCCACAGCTGTCTGTGGCAATGGATTCCACAGTTCACCACCCTCTGACTTAAGAAATTCCTGCTCATCTCCTTCCTAAAGGAATGTCTTTTAATTCCGAGGCTGTGACCACTGGTCCTAGACTCTCCCACAAGTAGAAACATCCTCTCCACATCCACTCCATCCAGGTTTTTACCAGGCTGGGACAGACTGCAACAACTTCACACCATGTCCCAAAGCTCATGTCCTGTCCTGCATCACCCAAGGCAGCAGAGACATTATAGGAGAGGGCAAGCACCGTAACAAAGTAGCTCACCATGGTTTGGGTAACATTCAGGAATGTCTATGCATGCCACATCATGAATATTACTGAAGAACGGTCTTGACCCGAAATATAATCTCCAGATATGCTGCCTGACCCACTGAGTTACTCCAGCACTCTGTGACATGTCATCTATCCATGTTCTCCAGAGATGCTGCCTGACCCGCTGAGTTACTCCAGCACTCTGTGAAATTTCGCCTATTCATATTTTCCGCAGATGCTGCCTGACTCGCTGAGTTACTCCAGCACTGTGACTATTTTACCTTCACCCATCTGCCCAAGCCCACACTCCCCCCTCATTTCCTATGTTCCTTTCCACCCATAAAACTCTCTGCCTTTATATTTCACTCCTCTTTCAAATCTGCTCTACTTATCTACATTCATTTGTCTTCTTAACTTTGTAATCATAGAATGATGCAGTGTGGAAACAGGCCCTTCAGCCCAACTTGCCCACACAGACCAACATGTCCCATGTAAACCTTTCCCACTCACACACTTTTGGCCCATATATCCATTTAAATCTGTCCTATCCATGTACGTGTCCAAATGTCCCTTAAACATTAGGATAGTCCCAGCCCTAACTACCTCCTCTGGCAGCTCGTTCCATACACCCAGCACCCTTTGTGCGAAAAAGCTACCTCTCAGATTCCTGTTAATTTCTGAAATATTGGTCATAAATTTGGTCATAAAAATGCTCCAAAATAAGGCTCAGAATGCATCCGAGAGCATCTAAAACCCCAGCTTCCAGGGCCTTTAAGCGGTCTCTGGACTCTGGCATCGAGGGACTTCGCGCTCATGATATGCGCAACGTGCACATTATTTCACATTAAAAAAATTTAAATCCTGTCATGCCACCCCCCTTTTTGGAAAGCTTCGTACGGGCCTGCCAAGCACTTTGGCTGTTGTCCCTTCAGCTCTCGCTTCTACCGTCATTTCTCCTCACTTTTGGAATTCTGAAGTAGGCTAAATGTCTCTCACGCTTATCCCGATTTCCATAATTATTTACTGCGCAAAAATTTACCATTTCGGCGGGTTTTAACGGGCCAACTACACTGGAAACAATGGTCAGTGCTTACCTGCAGTTCATCGCGTGTACTCCAGTTGGAGTAGCGTAGCAACAATACGGGTCATGGGTCGTGACCAAAGATACTAGAATCTAGTTCCTCTAGTATCTTTGGTCGTGACCCAACTGCCTGCAACCTCCCTATTGCCTATTGTCTAAAAGTGTGTCTGGTTCCCTTATCAAGAACAGTAAATAAATAAAATGTGTATAGGCATGAATAGAGATGAATGTACTTGGCAGCCAGTTCCAGAGCAGATTATCAAACAGGGTTATTGCTCAATTGATAAGATTCAATGTGAAGTTTCAATAACGGAGCTGAGAAATAGAAAGAGAGGAATGTAGCTCTTAAATGGACATCGAGTGACCTGTGGGCGAGGGTCACTGGAAGCTGAGGGAGAGTGATCAGGGGGGTAGTATGGTGGAGTACATGCTATACATCCGGTATATGTTAGTGAATGGGAAAACACGCACTTTCACACCTGTTAAAAACATCGAAAATGGCCAGTTTTTGAGCTGCAATTTACTGTGCCAGTCGGGGTGACCGTGAGGCACAGCTACCTAAATTTACAGTCCAAAAAAAAGATAGAAACTAAGGTAAATTCAAGAGGGAGCTGAAGGTGCAAATCCAGCGGAAATGCTTATCGGACATTTGCCGTGGAGATTTAAAGATCCAAAATATCGGGAATTATCGCGTTTGCTTGCTGCATTTCATCAAAAGTAAGGCATCATTGACTTTTCTATCTTTATTGATGAAATGCAGCGAGCAAACGCGATAATTCCCGATATTTTGGATCTTTAAATCTCCACGGCAAATGTCCGCTGATCATTTCCGCTTGATTTGCACCTTCAGCTCCCTCTTGATTTTACCTTAGTTTCTATCTTTTTTTTGGACTGTAAATTTAGGTAGCTGTGCCTCACGGTCACCCCGACTAGCACAGTAAATTGCAGCTCAAAAACTGGCCGTTTTCCATGTTTTTAACGGGTGAGAAAGTGCGTGTTTTCCCATTCACTAACATGTACCGGATGTATAGCATGTACTCCACTTCAGATTTTCGGTCACGTGGGTGCGGATCTACGCTCCAGTGACCTTTCGTGAAATCACCCTATTAACACAATCAAAGACTGCCTATGTTGACAGTTTACAAACAAACGATCATGAAATTAATTAATATATCGCCAGCTTTATCAACAAAACACTCGGCCTGCGGCGACCAGCGGTCACGGAAGGCCTGCAAAGTCCCCGTGGACCGCGTGATCCTTCTCCAGGGATCCAGGCCCCGGTAAGAAACAGGCGGTCAACCCCGGTGCGGCCGTCGACTACCCGCTGCCTGGACCCGCCAATGGCCATCTTTAGCCAGGCCCAGGAGCAGACGGACAGGGAGATCCCCCTCCCTCCCCCCCCCGTACCGGTTGTCAGGAGCGCTGTGAGAGGAGCAGTGCTGCTGCCTGAGGGAGGCAGTGTTGTCAATGGGGGATCGGAGAACAGCTTCTGACAGACCGACCGACCGACCGAACAACCGCGCGCGTCGAGGCCGGCCGTTGGGGGGCGCGCGCGGACGCAGACGCAGACGGAGCCGGTGACGGGGGCGCGCGCGGACGCAGACGCAGACGCAGACGGAGCCGGTGACGGGGGCGCGCGCGCAGGCGGACGCCGAGGCACGCGACGCCGGGAGCTGGGGGCGAGCGCGCAGGCTGTGACGCGCGGAGGTGAGCTGGAGCGGCCGGAGGAGGAGGAGACGTCGGGTGAGTGAGGGAGGGAGGCAGTGGGGTGGAGAAGGGATGGGGGAGGATGAGAGGGTAGGGGAAGACGGGGAGGGAAGGTGTGGGGGGGGGAATGGGACGGAGGGGGAAAGAAGGACTGAGAGAGGATGAGGGGGTGGGGAAGAAGGATAGGGAAGATGGGGAGGTACTGAGGGGACGGATGGAGAGGGAGGGGAAGTAGTGAGAGAAGGGGAAGTGGAGATGGAACAGGGAGTGGGGAGGGAGGGAGTGGGGTAAGGGCGGGGGGGGGGGGGGGGGAGTTGAAGGAGTGGGGAGAAGGGGATGGAGGGAATGCAGCAAGAGGAAGGTGGGGGTGAATGGGGGGGAGGGGGAATGAGTGAGGGAGGAAGGGAGAGAGGGGTGGGAACCGAGGGGAGGGGGAGCATGGTGTGCAGGTTGGGGGGTGGAGGATGGAAGGGGTTTGTGTGAAGGGATGGAAGTGGGTTTGGAGTGGGTTGGTGGGGAAGGGGATTAGGCATTGTAGGGTTCAGGGTTCAAGTGGGTATTAGAGTACTCGTGAGTATTAGAGTACTCGTGAGTTGGGGGTTGCACTGGTTGCGCTTGGAATGGGGTTGGGGAGGGGTTTGTGGTGTAGGTTGCTCCAGTACGTAGCAGAGAGAAACACACAGATCACTCGTTGGGTCAGAATCCTCTTCAGACATTCCTGCCCTCCATTCCCTGCAATGTAGTTAGTCTGTTCCCTCCGCAAATGCTGCTTGATCTGCTGAGTTACTCCAGTTGTTTGTGTTTTTGCTCAGGAATGCAGCATCTGCAGTTGCTTGTGTCAACACTTCTTTCTTTGCCAAACATGTGCGTAGTCAGTGTTTTAACCGGCTTCTATGAATTGTCCTCAGTGTGTTGATGAGGTATGGATTCATGGGGGAAGTTGATGAGCATGAAATCGGATCAGTGTAGAATGGACATTTGATAAAAAAACAAATAAAGACCTTCCCTAATCAGAAGCCGTGGATGAACAGAGAGGTCAGACTCTTGCTGAAGGCTCGCGATGCCGCTTTCAGATCTGGTGAGGGATACAGCTCATCCAGGGCCAACCTGAAAAAGGGAATCAGGAGCGCAAAACACAAACACAAGCTGCAGATCGAGGAGCATTTTCAAAATAACTGCGACCCCAGACGCATGTGGCAAGGCATCAAGTCCATCACGGACTACAACAAAGTTAACCCCCCCCCCCCAGCCAACGACACCTCCCTTCCTGACGAGCTAAACTATTTATATGCTCATTTTGACTGGGACAATAAAACACCAGCCATCAAAGCTGTCCCACCCCCGAATGAACAGCCCTCAGTCTCTCCACCTCTGCTGTACAAGGCGCACTGATCAAAGTGAATGAGCACAAAGCTGCCGGCCCCGACGGCATCCCCGGGTGTGTACTTAGGGCATGTGCTGGACAACTATCCCTGGTCTTCACTGACATCTTCAATCTGTCACTGGCCCAGGGTGTCGTCCCTACATGCCTCAAGACCTCAACCATCGTGCCAGTGCCCAAACAGTCAGCTTCAGGGAGTCCCAACGACTTCCGCCCAGTTGCACTCACCCCCATCATCACGAAGTGCTTCGAGAGACTGATCCTGGCTCACCTCAAATCCAGCCTCCCTCCCACACTGGACCCCCATCAGTTTGCCTATCGGCCCAACAGGTCAACAGAGGATGCCATATCAGCGGCTCTTCACTCTGTCCTGACCCACCTGGACAATAACAACTCCTATATCAGGTTGTTATTCATTGACCAGCTCTGAATTTAATACTGTTATCCCCGCCAGTCTGATCACCAAACGCAGCGGCCTTGGCATCAACACCTCCCTCTGCAACTGGACACTGGATTTCCTCACTAACAGACCCCAGTCTGTTAGGATTAACAACCTCACCTCCTCCACTCTGACACAGGGCTGTGTGCTCAGCCCTCTCCTCTACTCCCTCTTCACCCACGACTGCGTCCCTATGCATGGCTCCATCTCCATCAAAAAATTAGTTGACGACACCACGGTGGTAGGACTGATCTGTGACAACAACGAATCAGCCTACAGGGAGGAGGTCCAGCACCTTGGTGGCCCAACAACAACCTTGTCCTCAACACACAGAAGACAAAGGAAATCATTGTGGACTACCGGAAGACCAGAGGCGGCAGACACACCCCCATCCACATAAACGGGACTGAGGTCGAGCGCGTCTCCAACTTCAAATTCCTCGGGGTACACATCTCTGAGGATCTGTCCTGGTCCCTCAACCTGCCAAAACTGATTAAAAAGGCACAGCAGCGCCTCTACTTTCTGAGGAGGCTTAAGAAAGCTCACCTGTCCCCTCAGATCCTGTCCAACTTATACCGCTGTACCATCGAAAGCATCCTGACCACCTGCTTCACAGTGTGGTACAGCGGCTGCACCACAGATGACAGGAAGGCACTGCAACGGGTGGTGAAAACCGCTCAGCACATCATCGGTGCCCCGCTCCCTGCCATGGATGCCCTCCACCACACACGGTGTTTGAGACGGGCTGGCAAAATCATTAAGGACCCCTCACACCCCAACTGTTTGCCCTCCATCCATCAGGGAGGCGGTACAGGAGCCTCAGGTCTCGCACCAGCAGGCTAAGGAACAGCTTCTTCCCCAACACCATTACCCTGTTGAACTCACAGGCCTGGCGTTAGCCCCCCCCTTCTCCTCAGTATTATTTATAGTTTATATAATTTATAGTTAAGCTCTTATTCACCAGAATATAGCACATGTCAATCTTTTGCACCTTAACAACTATCTGTATATGTGTATATGCCTATGTACATACACCAATATATCCTCATTTGTATATATTCTTGGTTCTTGGTTTCTTGGTCCTCCAAAATATTCCAAATGGAATTTAAACTGGAGGTGGTTAAGGGAGGGCTTAAGCCAGAAAGGGTTATTGTCTTAACTTTACTACTTTGCACTCTGGTTAGATGCAAAACTGCATTTTGTTGTACCTGTACTTGTACTATGTGCAATGACAATAAAGTTGAATCTTATCTAATCTGGAGCCCGGTCGGCCAAATGTCCTGTATCTCTCTCGTGTATCTCTCTAACTCATTTGCAAGTCTCCTCTGATAAGAGAAAACAGAAAAAACTGAAATACTCAGCAGGTCAGGATCATAAGGTCATAAGGAATAGGAGTAGAATTAGGCCATTCGGCACATCAAGTCTACTCCGCCATTCAATCATGGCAGATCTATGTCTCCTCCCTAACCTCATTCTCTGGCCTTCTCCCCATAACCTTTGACACCCGTACTAATCAAGATGCATCTGTGGAAAGAGAAACGGGCTGAACCGTTAACTCTGTTTCCCTTTCCTTAGATGCTGCCTGACTTGCTGAACATTTGCAGCATTACTGTTAATTATTTAGATTTCCAGCAGCTGCAGTTTCCTTGATTTTATTGTCTCTCCGCTGATAAAGTTGCTGCCAGTTCAGGTAAACTGCCAGGTGATGGGTATCAATAACAGATAAGAGGCTCATAAATCTGGTGTGATGGATGGTGAGCGGTGTAGTGACAGTCTGTGAGAGTGTGGGCTGACAGATTGGCAGACTATAGACAGATGAAGAGTAAATGGAGTCAAGTGTGAAGTGTAAATTTTAGCAGAACGTACAAGGAGAGAGACAAGAGAGTTTGTCATATGTACAAGCAAAAGAACAATGGTATTCTTACCTGTTGCATCTTATCTGGCCTGTGACCACAAGATACTATACAATAATAAATCAATAACAGTAATACCAGGTGCAAAACCGAGGCCCAAGTGCAACCATTGTCACAGACTCTCCCAGGCAGCCACGGAGAAATCGGGCAGTGGGTTCCTGCAGCCGGACTCGGTGCCACTGAGCCGTCAGGAGAGGACCCGCCGGTGGTCAAGATCAGGCGCCGGCAGTCGTGGTCGAGGATGGGCCGGCGTTCGTGGAGGGTGACGGCGGTCGTGGTCGGGGATGGTGCCAGTGTTCGATGAAGGCGCTGGGAGTTGAGGTCAAGGAGGGCTATGCAGCCGAGGACGGGCAGGTGGGTGCTAGAGGTCACCGAGAACAAAGGGGGATCTGGCGTGGGGGGTCCACTAAGAGAACAAATGGGGTCCATTGGGGACTGAATGGAATACGTTGTAACTCTGTCAGTGCTCGTTATGTGGCGACACTTTGCATAGCTTGTGTACGCAAAACAAAGAATCTCACTGTGACATGTCACATGGAATAATAAAGTATCGTTCATGCATTCATTCGCAGTCCATAAAAGATCATCGTTACTGAGGTTAGTGTTGTGCAGTGTTTAAAAGTTGGATGGTTGCTGGGAAGAAACTGTTCTTATACCCGGGGGCAGTGGGGTCCCAGTGTATGCAGGAGCAGAGGGACCTGGGTGTTCTTGTGAATGGGTCTTTTGAAAGTGACTGGCTTGTTGAGAGAGGAGGTGGTGAAACCTATGAAATTCTCAGCTTCACAAATAAAGGCAAGAAGAGGCAATAAAGTAGCAGGTTTATGTTGTATTTCGACTTGAACCACAGTCGGAAGTTGTGTCCAGTGTTTGCCACTGTCCTTAAGGAAGGATGTGAGGACCAGTACCTCTTCATACTTGTGCATGCGCCCATAAACACCAACCTAATTTATCAGAATGGCTTCAGGGATGAGGTTAGACGAGGCGTGCTGGGGCTTTTACACTTGCTCCTGAAACGTTTGTGATGGACAACATTGTAACCAGTGTACACAAGGTAAATCACAGCTGTTCTTCCTGAGTAGATGGTTCAAGGAACAAGTAATTGATTTCAAAGTAATTGGCAAAAGGAGAGGGATGTGGGAAGAGATTTTGTATGAATTTTGTATGGAGCGTGTGAGCAAGCATTCTCTGAGGCAACAGACTGAAGGAGATATCGAAGCAGCCAATGAGGAATGACAAAGGGGAATTGGACCAGCACCTGACATAGAATAACGTATGGGCTTCAGGACAGGGTGGAGGTGTGGGGCTGACTATTCTACAAAGAACAGCTGTGGACCATATGAATACAAGCCAGGGCACTTACTGCCTGATTCACCTTTACCCAATTGAGGACAATGGACTTTGTCTGTGGAACTGATGCGCTGCAATGCTGAGAACTATATTCTGAACTCTGTATCTTCCCATATTGAATCCATGTATGGTGTATATATCTGCTCTGGTTGTCTAGCATGCAACAAGTCAAGAGTCAAGAGTCAATTTAATTGTCATTTGGACCCCTGGAGGTCCAAACGAAATGCCGTTTCTGCAGCCATACATTACACACAAATAGACGCCAGACACAACATAATTACATTTTACATAAACATCCATCACATAGCTGTGATGGAAGGCCAGATAAACTTATCTCTCCACTGCACTCTCCCCCCCCCCCCCCCCGATGTCAGAGTCAAAGTCAAAGCCCCCGGCTGGCGATGGCGATTGTCTCGCGGCCATTGAAGCCACGCCGGGTGGTGCGAGGTCGCACACCGGGTCTTGGTGTTGGAGCCCCCGGCGTGCGCTCGCAAAGTCCCGCGGCCATTCCAGCCGCGCGGGGCAGTGGTGTAGGCCCCGCTCCAGGAGCTCTTCAACCCCGCAACACGGGCGGGAGAAGTCGCCGTTGCAGGAGCCCCGAAAAGCGGTCTCCCTCCAGGGATCCGCGGGCTCCCGGTGCCGCCGTCCGCAGACCCGCAGTAGCAGCCTTCGCATCAGCAGCAGCAGCGGCATCGGTAGCAGCAGTAGCAGCGGCAGCAGCGGCAGCAGCAGCAGCAGCGCTCCTCCACCGCTCCACCCGCTCCGGTCTCGGCCAGCTCCGCGACGGCAACGGTGAGTCGGCACCAGAGTCCCCGGCTTCTTCCCGTTGGAGACCGCTCCTCGTTGCGGCCTCAACGACACCTGAGACCCGACGAGATAAGGTCGGGTCTCCAGTGCAGGGAGAGATTCAAAAGTTTCCCCCCCCCTCCCACCCCACCCCCATCCCCCCACACACACACACCCCAACAAAAACTACATAAAAACACAGACAAAAAATAATAAAACGCGGACAGGCTGCAGAGGCCGCTGCTGGCCAGAGCCGCGCCGCCTACACAAAGCTTTTCACTGTACCTTGTGACAATAATAAAACTAAACCTAATTAGAGTCAAAGATCATGCAGCGTGGAAACGGGCCCTTCGGCCCAACTTGCCCACACCGACCAATATGTCCCATCCACAATACAATACAAATGTATTCGTCACATGGACCAACTAAAGGCACAGTGAAATTAATTTGCTAGACCCACCTGCCTGCGTTTGGCCCATATCCCTCTAAATGTGTCCGATCCATGTCTAATTGTTTCTTAAACATCGCGATAGTCCCTGCCTCAGCTATCTCCTCTGGCAACTCCTTCCATACACCCATCACTCTTTGTGTGAAAAAGTTACCTCTCAGATTCCTATTAAATGTTTCCCCCCCTCACCTTAAACCTCTGCCCTCTGGTTCTCCATTCCCCTAGTCTGGGCAAGAGACTGTGCTATGCTTAAAACTGAAATCGCCTTGGTGTTGTTTTTTGAGGATTGGGTATTGGTGACCCTGCTCTGAAGTGAGTCTGGCTTCATCAGACTGCTGCCACTACTGTTCTTGAGACTTGGAGCAAGAGATGATCGTTGCAGTCTTTCACATCACTGCCACCATTAATGAGTGATCTGCACCATGACTCCACTCACCATCCTCGATACTGATGCACAATGTGTCCCCAGAGTGCCCTTAATGTGTCTCTCGGCACTCTAAAGCAGCATAATGGAGCATAAATTGACAGTGTGCCATTACATATTAATAGGCAGAGAACTGGAACCCACATTGTCTAATTATCGGGATTGCTTGTCTTGGAAATTCAGGCTGTGGATCTGTTTAATTTAGTTTAGAGATACAACACAGAAACAGGTCCTTCAGCCCACTGAGTCCACGCCGATTAGCGATCCCCGCACACTTTTATTGACAGTGTAACACACCCTTCAGCCCAATTCTTCCAAGCTGACCAAGACTGCCCATTTAAGCTAGTCACCTTTCCTGTCCGTGCACATGTCCAAGTGTCTTTTAAATGTTGTTGGTGTACTTGCCTCAACTACTGGTTGAGGTGGGTATAAAGTGAAGCAGCAGCTCAACCTCAGCGCCAGAGACCTGGGTTCAATCCTGACCACAGGCGTCCATGTGGAGTTCTCCTTCTGACCATGTTGGTTTCCTCCGGGCGCTTTGGTTTCCTCCCACATTCTAACGATGTGCGAGTGTGTGGGTTAATTGGCCTCAGGGTGGGTAACTTACTCATAATGTGTGGGGAGTGGATGAGAAGAGTTACAGAACAATGTGAATAGGTGATTGATGATCGGTGTGGATTCGGTGGGCCAAAACTGTAAGCGTGCTGTATCTCTAAAGTAAGCCACTGCCTCTGACAGCTCCTTTCCTATACCCATCCCCTCTGTGTGGAAAAGTTGCCCATCAGGTTCCTATGAACTTTCCTATCTCACCTTAAACCTTTGGCCTGTATTTCTTGATTCCCCTCGTCTGTGCATTCATTCACCCTATCTAGTCCCCTCATGATTTTATACACTTAAAAAATCACCTACGCTCCAAGCAATATAGTTCAAGCCAGACCAACCTCTCCCTATAATTGAGGGAGCACCGCACTGTGGGAAGGGCAGAACTGTGGGAGGACTGCACTGTGGGAGAGGCAGTACTGAAGCAGTACTATACCACCTATGTCCTCTAGTTCTTGATTCCCCCATCTTGGGTAAATAAAACCTCTGCATTCACCCTATCTAATCCCCCCATGATTTTATAAGCTTCTATAAGATTACCCATCCCTCAGCTTCTTGCTCCAAGAAATAAAGGAAAGGATAGTGGAAGTAAAAAAACAATGCAAATACTAAAAATCTTCAATGAAAACAGAAGATGCTGGGAATATCGGCATCTGTACAAAGAGAACCAGAATTAACCTTTCAAGTTGAAATACCTTCATCTGAGATAGGAACGAGACATCGGGAGCTGATTAATGCCTAGGGAGGGTGGTGGAGGGTGAAATCTCTGATAGGTGATGCCATGGGGATAAGTGTCTGCTCGATGACTGACTGGGAGCAGTTTGAGAGAAAGCCTTGACAAAAGTCAAGGTGATTTTTTTGTCATGCGCACAAGTACAGTGAGGTACAATATTTCTTGCATAAGCATCACAGGCACACAGACCCAGAGTCGAGAGTGTTTAATTATCTTATGTATTGGCAACAGAACTATGAAATTCTTACTTCCTACAGCTTTACAGACCCGTAAATGCAATAATGCATAGATAATATATATATTAAAAAATACAATAGGTCAATAACCATAATACTAGGTAATTGTCCACATTTGGCACGTATCCCTCCAAACCTGTCCTGTCCAAATGTGTTTTAAATGTTGTTATAGTACCTGCCTCAGCTATGTCCCCTGGCAGCTCGTTCCATACACCCACCATCCTCCATGTGGAAAGAGTTACCCCTCAGGTTCCTATAAAATCTTTCCTCTATCATCTTAAACACAGTCTTTATTACAGAAGTCAAAGTCTTCCACAAATGCTCTCCTACAGTGCCCTCCATAATGTTTGGGACAAAGACCCATCATTTATTTATATGCCTGTACTCCACAATATGCGATTTGTAATGGAAATAAATCATACGTGGCTAAAGTGCACATTGTTAGATTTTAATAAAGGCCATTTTTACACATTTTGGTTTCACCATGTAGAAATTACAGCAGTGTTTATACACAGTCTCTCATTTCAGGGCACCATAACGTTTGAGACACAGCAAGGTTATGTAAATGAAAGTAGGCATATTTAGTATTTAGTTACATATCCTTTGCATGCAATGATTGCTTGAAGTCTGCGATTCATGGACATCTTCAGTCTGTGATTCATGGACATCACCTTCTCTGGTGATGCTCTGCCAGGCCTGTATTGCAGCCATCTTTAGCCTATGCTTGCTTTGGTGGCTAGTACCCTTCAGTTTTCTCTTCAACATATAAAAGGCATGCTCAATTGGGTTCAGATCGGGTGATTGACTTGGCCACTCAAGAATTGACCATTTATTAGCTTTGAAAAACTCCTTTGTTGCTTTAGCAGTATGTTTGGGATCATTGTCTTGCTGTAGAATGAACTGTCGGCCAATGAGTTTTGAGGCATTTGTTTGAACTTGAGCAGATAAGATGTGTCTATACACTTCAGAAATCATTATGCTACTACCATCAGCAGTTGTATCATCAATTAAGATAAATGAGCCAGTACCTTCAGCAGCCATACATGCCCAGGCCACAACACCCCCACAATCGTGTTTCACAGTATGCTTTGGATCTTGGGCAGTTCCTTCTCTCCTCTATACTTTGCTCTTGCCATCACTCTGATACAGTATGTTCATCTTCGTCTCATCTGTCCACAAGACCTTTTCCAGAACTGTGGTTGCTCTTTTAAATACTTCTTGGCAAACTGTAACCTGGCCATCCTATTTTTGCGGCTAACCAGTGGTTTGCATCTTGCAATGTAGCCTCTGTATTTCTGTTCATTAAATCTTCTGCAGACAGTGGTCATTGACAAATTCACTCCTGAAGAGTGTTTCTGTTCTGTCGGACAGGTGGGGATTTTTCATTATTCCAGAGAGAATTCTTCTGTCATTAGCTGTGGAGGCTAGTCCCATTGCGATTAGTAAACTCACCAGTGCTCTCGTTCTTCTTAATGATGTTCCAAACAGTTGATTTTTCTAAGCCCAAGGTTTGGCTGATGTCTCTAACAGTTTTATTCTTGTTTCTCAGTCTCATAATGGCTTCTTTGACTTGCATTGGCACATCTTTGGTGCTCATGTTTGTAAACAGCAATAAACATTTCCAAATGTGAAAGACTGGAAGAAAGACTAGGTGCTGAGAGCTCTCTTATACCTGCATTAAGGAGGCATTTAAACACACCTGAGCAATTATAAACACCTGTGAAGCCATGTGTCCCAAACATTATGGTGCCCTGAACTGGGGGGGACTATGTATAAACACAGCTATAATTTCTACATGGTGAAACCAAAATGTATGAAAATAGTCTGTATTAAAATCTGACAATGTGCACTTTAACCACATGTGATTTTTTTCTACAGGTATTACAAATCTCAAATTGTGGAGTACAGAGGCAAATAAATAAATGATGGGTCTTTGTCCCAAACATTATGGAGGGCACTATTATTCCTACAGCTTTCCGCAATCTCCCTGCACATTCACTCCTCTAATTCCTGCTGACCTTTGGGAGGCCAAGAATCCAGTCCCATCAAAGTGATCATTCACCTTCTGTTTCTAAGTTCTACACATGTAACCTCACAGGGAGATCCGCTACCACCTTGACTACACTGTCTGATGAGTAAAGTTTAAAGCTGCCTGTATTTCAAAGGTCAAGAGAGAGTCAAACTTGTTTAATAGTCATATAAACCGACAACAGAACAACGACATTTTTACTTTACAGGTCTAGAAACATAAATTCGTAGACAACATGTAAACAAAACAAATCAATAATTTATAACCCTAATGCCATTTACCTCTGCCCAGCCTTCTCACAAAAGCCTCCCAATCCAAAGCCTTGGCACTTATTCCTCAAACACAGTACTTCAGCCTCTAATAGCTACACCAATCGGGCTGCTGCACTATATGAGCTGATGTGCCTGTGAAAATGTTTAGACATAGATAATCAGAGGGTCATACAGCATAGAAACTGGCCCTTCGACCCAACTTTGCCCGTGCCAACTAAGATGCTCCATGTACACTAGTTCCACTTGCCTGCATTTGGTCCATTTCCCTCTGAACTTTTCCTATCCATGTATCTGTCAAATGTCTTATTGTTATTGTACTTGCCTCAACTATAGCTTCTGGTAGATAGTTCCAGATATCCATCACTCTCTGTGTGGAAATATTTACTCCCTCAGGTTCCGTTTGAATCTTTCCCCCTTCACCTTAAACCTATGTCCTCTGGTTCTTGATTCCCTGACTCTGGGTAAAAGACTCTTTGTAATTACCATGTCTATTCTCCTCATTATCTTATACACATATACACCATTGATATCTATAAGATCACCCTCGTCCTCCTGTGTTCCAAGGAATAAAGCCCTCATCTACCCAACCTCTCCCTGCAGCTTAGGCCCTCAAGTCCCGGCAAAATCCTTGTAATTCAATGCACTCTTTCCGTTTTAGCATCTTTCCTATAACAGGGTGACCAAAACAGAATACAATACTCCAAATGTGACCTCAAAAACATCTTATACAATTGTAACATAATATATTCAATACCCTGACTGATGATGGCCAATGTGCCGAAAGCCTTCTTGACCACCGTATCTATCTGTGCTGCCACTTCAAGGAACTACAGTTTGTGTCTGTGCTCCTAGATTCCTCTCCTCACCAACACTGCCCAGGGCTCTGCCATTCACCAAGAAGGTCATGCCCAGGTTTGACTTCCCAATATGCAACACCTCACACTTCTCTGCATTGAACTCCAATAATCTAGGTAATGTCATTGTTTTTTTACCCCAGTGTTTCTCCTGTTTCAGCAGAGAGCTAGTAGTTGGGAAAACTAATCACCTGGGGTCTCAGAGATCTTGGGCAGAGCAGCGTGCATCTTGTAAAATAATATGGTGCTATCTGACGTGGAATAAAGTCAGAGTCTTCCCAAGTTATCTTTTCGTATAGCCCAGGCCATCGAGCCCTGGCAACATCTTCGTAAATCTTCTCCTCACTTTGCAGTGACCTGCTGTTGATGTGAGTGATCTGATTTGTAGAGGTACCAGGAAGAGGAGGATGTGGAGGGAAGGCCGACCATCACTGACTGCGGCGGCAGGGGAGGGGATGACGGGTGGCTGTGGGTGCTGGAGGGAGTTCCCTATAAGCAGGGTGCTGGGTGGCGATTGCCCGCTGGGGTTAGAGGACTGCAGCTCCCCAAGTCGAGGCTGAACAGTGAATCAGCCGTTCTGAGCGCTTGTTTCCTGCTGCGTTCTTTGTGGCCATGCTGTGACTGTGTAGTCAGCTGTTGGCATGGTTTAAAATAACTCCTTCCTGCATGAAAGTAGTAATTTCGGCAGAGTCTTCCATCCTTGGTTGGATGTGAGCATGTTATTAATAGAGCGTCCCTGTGCCCTACACTGACCCACAGCCCCTCTGGTCTCGTGGCCGGAGATGATGATCTTGGATTGACCTCTACTTGGGTCAGATTCCATGAGCACCAATGTCAGGAGTTATGAGGGGAAGGCGGGAGATTGGGGTTGGTAGGGAAGATAGATCAGCCATGATTGAATAGCGGAAGAGACTTGAAGAGCCGAATGGCCTAAATCTTCTCCTAGAATTTCTGTATGTGCCTTGTTGGACATTTTAGTCGCTCACTTTGCCCTCATCTCAGAGTCGAATAAAGAAAGATGTGCGGATTCCCGGCAGGGTCAGTGTTTGCTGCACGACCCTAATCGTACATGAGTGGAGTCTTCCCCCATAGTAGACCTCCTGACAAAAGTCTCCAGAAATGGATTTTGGGACAGGGATTCAGAACTGAAGAACAGTTAACAATAAAGATATTATCTCCCCTTAACTCTTATCCCTACATGAGTACAATTAAGCCAAACACACGTAATGCCCAGAGAAAAATACCAGTGCAGAATATAGCATTACAGTGTTATAGTTACACAGATAGGATCAGTGATAGCAGTGAGGTAGGTTGGGAGATCGGGACAACATCCTCGCTTGATAACAACTCAGTAGTCTGATAACAACGAGCAGTTCCTGAATCTGGTGGTACGTATTTTCAAGCTTTTGTATCTTCTTCCCAATGGGGAGAGGGGAGCAGAGGCTTCTAGTCCTAGATCGAGTCATAGAGTCTTACAGTGTGGAAACAGGCCCTTCGGCCCAACTTGCTCACACCGGCCAAAATGTCCTGGCTACATTAGTCCCACCTGCCTGCGTTTGGCCCATAACCCTCAAAACTTGTCCTATCCATGTACCTCTCGAAATATTTCTTAAATGTTTCAATAGTACCTGCCTCAACTACCTCCTCCGGCAGCTTATTCCAAACCTAAGTTGTGAAAACGTTACCCCTCGGGTTCCTATTAAATCTTTCCACCCTCACCATAAACCTATGATTTCCCCTACTCTGGGCAAGAGACTTTGTGCGTCTACCCAATCTATTCCTCTCATGATTTCGTACACCACTATAAGATCACCCCTCATCCTCCTGCGCTCTAAGGTATGGAGTCCTAGCCTGCTCAACCTCTCCCTATAGCTCACACCCTCTAAGTCCTGGCAACATCCTCGTAAATCTTCTCTGCACCCTTTCCAGCTTGAAATTCCAGTTTGAGATTAACAACATTTTGTCAGATAGAACGTTTAATATGATAAATGTACTTCTGCTCTAGATCTCTGTGAGGCAAGAGAGAGATCTAAACCCATTCTGAGGCTGAAGTCCTGTCCCAACTCTAAAAAACCAAACATAAATGCTAGAAATCTGAAATAACCACAGAGAATGCTGGAAATGTTGGATAGCTTGAAGAAAATTGCTGTAAAAACTAGCTGTTACAGGTGGCCCTGGGGATTGTATGTCACTCCAGTTCTCCAAACTCTGTTTGAATCAGAGTGTTGCTGTGGTAACTGGGAATTAGCATTAAATGGTGCGTCACATTTATTTTGAAGAACTAAGGAGCAGAGTGGCGAGCGCAGGCAGAGCAGATCACAGCTGGACCAAGTGCTCTGCTGTGCCCTGTCTCCTTCCTGCTGCTTCTGTGGCCTGTCTGTGCTGGGTCCCTGCGGATTGTGCTGTGAGAAAAAAGGACCACTCTGCTTCTCACATTGGGCAGCAGGTCAGGCAGAAGGCAATGTTTATGGGGCTCTAATCCACTCAGGATTTCAGAAGTCATTTACACAAAGCTGTTTGTCAACCTCCCATCCTGTATACATTTGAGAGTTTCACTGCCTGTTCCCAACTTGTTTTGGGAAATTACACTAGCACTCGTTCTCATTGCCCCAGCCTGATGCTCCACTGACCACCCCCAACCCCCTCTCGGACGTGCTGCTGCACTCTGACCCTCACTGTAAATAAATGTTCGGTTCAGTAAACTTGGGAAGGATGGGGGGAGCAGGAGAAAGCTCCACGAGAGCTCAGAATTGTGAACACAGGCAAAGAAATGAATGAGATCGATAGGATTGCTTCAAGAGCCAGTGTCGACTCGATGGAGCAAAGGGTGGTCTCCTTCCTATCTTGTAAGCACAGAAGAAGAGGCGGAGTGTCAAAGCAAGCAATGCTGCAGATGCTGGACGTCTGAATCAAAACAGTTTATGTTGGAACTACTCAGCAGGTCAGGCAGCATCTGGAGAGAAAATTGGTGAACATTTTAATTATCACAAATGATGAAAGAGACTGACCTAAGTATTTCCAGCATTTGTCTATTTTTAAATTGTGGTTGACGTTAAGTTAGTTGGTGGATAATTTGGTACTGTGACTTACTCCAAGTGCAGGTAGGAGGCAGGAGAAAATTATGGTCATGTTTAGTTTAGAGATAAGCATGGAAACAGGTCCTTCAGCCCACCAAATCAACGCTGACCATCGATCACCTGTTCATACAAATTCTATGTTATTCCACTTTCACATCCACTCCCTACCCACTAGCAGCAATTTACAGAGGGCTAATTGACAAACAAAACCCACGTGACTTTGGGATGTGGGCAGTAACCGGGCCACCCAGAGGAAACCCACGCGGTCACAGAGAGAACACACAAACTCCACACAGACAGCAGCCGAGGTCAGGATCAAACCCAGGTCAATGGCACTGTGAGCCAGCAGTTTTATCCATTGTGTCATTGTACCGCCCCTAGAGAGAATAGGTTGCAGAGAAATTGATTTTTTTGGTAAGATTGTTTTGAGAACCCGTATTATCTGAATGGACCAATTGAAACATAAATGTGAGCTACTGATCCTTGCTGAGGCTCTTTCCTCATGCCCAAAAGTACTCAGACATCACAGATCACATTCTGGAGGAACAGAGCCTCATATTCTGCTTGGGTAACTTACAACCCAACAGTAACAACATTGAATTCTCACATTTCAAGTAATATTCCTCCGCTCTCTATTCCCTGCCTTCTCCACCTGCCAACTGGGCTAATGGCCTGGAGTTATAGGGAAAGAGTCGTGGAGTGGCTATTACTAAGGAGAAGGTGCTTGGGAAACTGAAAGGCCCGAAGTTGGATAAGTCACCTGCACCGGATGGACTGCACCCCAGGGTTTTGAAAGAGGTGGCTTTAGAGCTTGTGGAGGCATTAGTAGTGATCTTTCAAGAATCACTACTCAGGAGTGGTTCCAGACGTTTGGAAAATTGTAAATCTTACCCCGCTGAAAAGAAGGGAGCAAAACAGAAGAGTGGAAACTATAGGCCGGTTAGCCTGACTTCAGTGGTTAATAAGATTACATTATAAGGTACATTATAAAGGTTGAGGTTACGGAGTACTTAAAAGTTCATGATGAAATAGGCTGAAGTCAGCATGGTTTTGTGAAGGGGAGATCACCTGACAAATCTGTTGGAATTCTTTGAGGAAGTAAATAGCAGGACAGACAAAGGAGAGTCAGTGGATGTTGTTTATCTAGATTTTCAGAAAGCCTTTGATAAGATGCTAGAGATTAGGCTGCTAAAGAAGATGAGAGCGAGCCCATGCTATCAAAGGGCAGATACTAGCATGATTAGCGGGTTGGCTGGATGCCAGAAGGCAAAGAGTTGCAATAAAGGAAACTTTATAAACTTCAGGAAGTCCAGGGGCGGCACGCACACCCCCATCCACATTAACGGGACGGAGGTGGAACGTGTTTCTAGCTTCAGTTTCCTGGGTGTTAACATCTCCGATGACCTCTCTTGGACCCACAATACCTCAACTCTGATCAAGAAGGCTCACCAGCGTCTCTTCTTCCTGAGGAGACTGAAGAAGGTCCATCTGTCTCCTCAGACCCTGGTGAACTTCTACCGCTGCACCATCGAGAGCATCCTTACCAACTGTATCACAGTATGGTATGGCAACTGCTTTGTCTACGACCGGAAAGCACTGCAGAGGGTGGTGAAAATTGCCCAACGCATCACCGGTTCCTCACTCCCCTCCATTGAGTCTGTCCAAAGCAAGCGTTGTCTGCGGAGGGCGCTCAGCATCGCCAAGGACTGCTCTCACCCCAACCATGGACTGTTTACCCTCCTACCATCCAGGAGACGCTACAGGTCTCTCCATTGCCGGACCAGCAGGTCCAGGAACAGCTTCTTCCCGGCGGCTGTCACGCTACTCAACAACGTACCTCGGTGACTGCCAATCACCCCCCCCCCCCCCCGGACACTCCTCCCACAGGAAAAACCCTATGCCTGTATATATGCTAATGTAAATATTTATTCAAATCATATGCTATGTCGCTCTTCCAGGGAGATGCTAAATGCATTTCGTTGTCTCTGTACTGTACACTGACAATGACAATTAAAGTTGAATCTGAATCTGAATCTTTATCTGGTTGGCTGCCAGTGACTAGCGGAGTTCCGCAGGGGTTGGTGCTGGGGCCGCTACTCTTCACGTTGTATATTAATGATTTGGATGAGAGGATTGAAGGCTTTGTGGCCAAGTTTGCAGATGATACTAAGATAGGTGGAGGGACAGGTAGTATAGAGAATGCAGGGGCTCTGCAGAAGGACTTGGACAGGTTGGGAGAGTGGGCAGAGAAGTGGCAGTTGGAATATAGTGTAGCAAAGTGTGGAGTCAGGCATTTTATTGGTAGGATTAAAGGCGTAGACTATTTTCTAAATGGGAAGAGAATCCAGAAATCAGAAGTGCAAAGGGACTTGGGAGTGCTGGCGCGGGATTCCCAAAAAGTTAATTTGCAAGTCAAATCGGTAGTAAGGAAGGCAAACGCGATGCTAGCACTTATTTCTAGAGGACTAGAATACAAGAACAGGTATGTAATGTGTTCTATAAGGTGTTGGTCAGACCACATTTTGAGTATTGTGAGCAATTTTGGGCTCCATACCTGAGGAAGGATATTCTGATGCTGGGGAGGGTCCAGAAGAGGTTTACGAGAATGATCCCACAAATGAGTAGGTTAACATATGATGAGCGTTTGACGGCACGGGGCCTCTACTCGCTGGAGTTTAGAATGATAAGGGGGAGACCTCATTGAAACCTGCTGAATAGCGAAAGGCCTGGATGTGCAGTGGATGTTTTCACTAGTGGGAGAGGTTAGGACCAGAGGTCGTAGCCTCAGAATTAAAGGATGTTACTTTAGGAAGGAGATGAGGAGGAATTTCTTTAGTCAGAGGGTGGTGAATCTGGGGAATTCATTGCCACTGAAGGCTGTCAATGGATATTTTTAAGGCAGAGATAGATAGATTATTGATCAGTATGGGTGTTGGGTTATGGGGAGAAAGTTGGAAAATGGGGTTAAAAGGGAAAAATAGATCAGCCATGATAAAATGGCGGAGTAGACGATGGGCCGAATGGCCTAATTCTGCTCCTATCACTTATGAACATAAAGTCAGATAGGTTGGGACTTTATTCTTGGAGTGTAGGAGGCTGAGGGGTGATCTTATTTAGGTGTACAAGATCATGAGGGACATGGATAAAGTGAACACAGTCTTTTTCCCTGAGTAGATGATTCAAAAACTAGATGGCATAGTCTTAAAGTGAGAGGGCAAGGATTTAATATGGACCTCACGGGCAACAATTTCACTCAGAGAATAATCTGTAAGGATTGAAGGGTTTTGAGCATTATAGTTGCAACCTGCCAACTTAGTTAGCATGGGCAGTGGGGGTTGAAGGGCCTGTTTCCATGCTATATAGCTCTATGACTGTCTGATCCTTTAAGCTTTGGTATCAATCTAATGACTGCATGATGCATGGCACATGATGTTAGTGCTTGTCGCTGAAGTATTTTAATTCATTCTGACTTTGAATGTTGTGTTTCAGGGCAGAATCACATTGAATCACGGAGTCAGTAATTCACCAAGCCCACCATTTCTCTGTTGACACGTGGGATGTATGTTTGCGTCACTTTGCACGAAATCAGAAGTACGGTTTGTGTCAGCGTGGGACTCTAAACTAATTCATGAATTGAAGGTGAGCTGTGCTTTTGAATCTATTTGTTGTTGAAGGATGCTGTACTGTCTGTGTTTGGTTGTTGCCTTTGTTGAGGTTGGTGCACTGTGCTGGAATAACGCTGTGGGTATTCTATGCCTGACATATATCTTGAGCCAGTCGGAGAGACTCCAGAGTCAAGAGTGTTTAATTGCCAATGATACCGGTACCGGAAAAAATAACACTCTTACTTGCTGCACCTTTACAGACCCTTTAACCCAATAACACCCATGTAAATATATAATAAGCAACAATAAATACATTCATAATCAATAATACTAGGTAACAAGACCATAATGTACGGGCAGAATGTAGAATCAAGGAACTGCAGATGCTGGTTTATACCAAAGTAGAACACAAAGTGCTGGAGTAACTCAGCAGGTCAGGCAGCATCTCTGGGGGAAAAAAATAGGTGATGTTTCAGATCGGGTAACTCAGCGGGTCGGGTAGCAACTCTGCAGAAAAAGTGTGTGATATTTTGGATTGGGACCCTTCTTCAGACTGAAAGGTGGGGGGGATAAAAAAGACCAGGACCAATCAGGGCCGGCAACAAATGATGGTCAGGGTGAAGTCCTAGTGGGTCCATTGTTGGCCAGGGAAGGTGTGATCTCAAGAGGGATACAATGTCATGAACTACGGAATTGAGTAAACGACCAGGGTGGAGGAAGGGTGTAAGGGAGGGGAATCTATAAAAGTAAAAACCTAAGAATGTAACCCAAAGTTCATGGTATATCTATCAGTGACTGAGGTTGGATTGTTGTTAGTGTTGTGCCGTGTTCAAGAGCCTGATGTTTGCTGGGAAGAAGCTGTTGTTGAACCTGGAGGTCACGGTTCTCAGGCTTCTGTACCTTGTTCTCGATGATTGCAGTGAGATGAGAGCGTGGCCAGGGTAGTGTGGGTCTTTGATGATATTGGCTGCCTTCTCAAGGCAGCACCTGTTGTGGCTCCCTTCAATTCTGGCTGGATTCTGCTCCACAGGCTGCAAGGGGTAAATCTGGAATAAAGAAAATGTTGGCTCTTGGTCTTGTGAACCTGCACGTTGGTTGCACTGTGACCAGCCATCCTCCAGTCCGATGAGGCCTGAATTTCCATTGGCTTCTGTCACAGACGCTGGAGGGCCATCATAGTTTGAGAGAGGTGAATGGGCAGCATGCGAGTTACGGGTAATTTACCGAATTACATGGTTGAAGGAAGTAAAGAGAAGTGCCATGGGCAACTTGTTCATATTCATGTTTATTTTAAATATGGTAAAAGGAAATACAATTGTACACATTGTGATCAATGCCATTGTATGCTTGATACAGAAGATTGCAACAAAAAATGCATACTTCAGGCATTTAGCATACAGAATGAATATGTGATGCATATCTTACTGATAGCTGTGAGGTGTCATATTTTAGGAGAAAAAATGAGGCCACCAACAGGTGGGATAACAAGTAAATCGAGGCACGTGAGGATCTGGAGTACAGATACCTAACTTGCTGAAAGTTGCGACATTAGTTAACAGATCATGAAAACAAAAATACAATTCATGCACTTAGTCAATCTGGCATGGAAACAGGCTCTTCAGCCCAACTCATCCATGCCGACCAAAATTATTCCCCATCTAAGCTAGTCCCATTGATCGCCTTTGGCTTGTCTTCATTCCCAGCGAGATGGAATTGTGTAGCAGAGAATTTACACCAAACCTGGATAGATGACTGTATAGATCTGGCTGTCGTATTTTGAGAAGATTACTTAGACATTTTAAGTTTGCTGTGGTACAGGCAGCCCTGCAGTGCTGCACAGAAAACGTATTATAATACTGCATAGGAACTTTGGCCCAAAGTGTCCGTGCCGAACATGTCAGGTTGAACTAATCTCATCTGCCTGCACGTTATCCATATCCCTCCATTTCCTGCATATCCATGTGCCTGTCTAAAAGCCCCTCAAGCACCATTATCCTATCTGCCTCCACCACCAGGCACTCCTGTGTAAGAAAATTCACCATACATGTCTGATTTAAACGTTGCCTCCCTCACCTTAAAGCTATGTCCTCTAGTCTTTGACATTTCCATCCTGGGAATAATGGTCTGACTGTCATATGCCTCTCATCATTTTATATGCTTCTATCAGGTCCAGCCTCAACCTCTGACGCTCCAGAGAAAACAATCTAAGCTTGTCCAACCTCTTTTAGCTGACATCCTCTAATCCAGGCAACATTCTGGTAGGAGTAACAGGAACCTAGAAAAAATCCTGGGATCCTTTCTCTTGAATCTTCTTATCGAGTCCACACACAAGATTCTAAGTTGGTCAGCCAGAGCTGAACACACTTCTCGGCATCTGCATACAATGGTGTCTGTCTTGTGCTTCTTGTGCATGGTGGTGGAAAGATTGGTGAAAACAGGGCCGCGATGTGAATGCTCTTTCCTTGACACCCTTCTCTTGAATGAAAAGGCTCTTTATATGAATGAACTAAGTTATGTACCGGTTTGTAGAGTTGACAGGTGGGGAAAGCAAAGCTGGTGCTGTCAATGTTAAGTGGTTGGTAAATATTTGACATGTATGATGGATGCATGCACATTTGCACAGGGCCGCTGTCGTGGCATGAACACTATGCACCTTACAGCATGACTCCTGTCATCAGAATAAGAACTCTCACACACATTACGGAGAGTCAAGTAGAAATAGAATTGATGTAGAAACAAGGAACTGCAGATGCTGGTTTGCAAAAAGGACACAAGTGCTGGAGTAACTCACGAGAGGAATTGACAGGGTGAGTGAATGCTGAGATGTGGATTCTTCTGCCTGGGTGGGGACTAGAATCTGGCTACACAGTTAAAAGCCAACAGCATAATGAAGGATTAGTTTCACCCCGGTCACTCCCTTTACACTCCTCGCCCTTCAGGCAAGCTGTACAGAAGTGTGAAAACGCACACCTCTAGATTCAGGGACGGTTTCTTCCCAAGCTATTATCAGGCAACTGAACTATCATATCACCGACTAGAGAGCGGTCCTGAGCTATCGTCTACCTTATTGGAGACCCTCGGACTATCTTTAAGTGGACTTTATTAGACTTGCATTAAACGTTATTCCCTTTATCCTGTATCTGTACACTGGATGGCTCGATTGGAATCATGTGCAGTCTTTTTGCTGACTGGATAGAAAAAAGCTTTTCGCTGTACCTTGGTATACATGGCAGTAATAAACAAAAAACATTCGTCTAAGACTGAGGTGGAGAGGAATTTCTTCTCTCATTATCTTGATTTTTTGGAACTCTCTCCGCTAGAGCTGTGGAGCCTGAATCACCAAATATATTTAAGTGTGAGGTAGATTTTAAGAGGGATTTTTATGGGCGTTGAGTGTCAAAGTGCCTCCTAAAATAAAAACTGCCAGAGGAATTAAGCGGGTCTGGCAGCGTTTGTGCCGGGAACAAACAGATGATATTTCAGGCCGGGATACTTCCTCAGACCCTGCTAATTGATCCTAGACAAAAATGCCGGAGAAACTCAGTGTTTAAGAAGTTCCTTCTTAAAGAAGTTTCTTCTTAAACACTGCCAATTGTCCCGCTGGGTTCCTCCAGCACTTTGGTTTTTTTTGCTCAGGATACCAGCATCAGTCGTTTCCTGTGCCTCTTTCAAAGAGATCATGGTCGATGTATCCCATCCATACTGTCAGCATGTCCAGGCATCAAAATGCACAGAGGTCTGAGCAAACACCTGGTGCTGGAGAGAGCACTATGAGAAGTGTTTATTCACCCTTGCGCTGGCTGCGGTGTGAAACACGAGTGGCCAGGAATGTGAGTTGCTGTTTGAGCAGGTTGTTACGTATCTGCAGAATGACAACAGCAGCAACGTCCACGCACAGACTGTTGGACCGGAGAAACGCCTCGGCCCACCATGTCCCATAGAGCGTTACTCAACAGACCTCAACAGACCTGGGAAGGTGATTAAGAGCTTGGCTGAAAAGGAACGATTTATGGAGGGAGGTGGCCAGGTTTAGGGAGGGCACCTTAGCAACAGTCGTTAAATGGAGCGATTATCATCTGCAGAGGGGGGGTGTGGGGGAGGCCAGGGCTGGGCTGATGGCTGAGAGGATCGAGTGTTCGGTCTCGTAGAGACTATGGAAGTAGGCTGTACAGGGATCGGAAAACAAAAATGTGAACGTCAGATCAAGCAGAAATAGGAACAGGATCAGGCCCTCTGTCCCAATGAGCCTGACGTGATATTTAGTGGCATCATGGCTGACCCCTTACCTCAGCATCTGTTTCCTGCACTAAGCCCATACCTTCCACTCGCTTCACTTTCAAACTGCTATTCAGCCTGATGTGCTCACCGACTGAGTCTCCACCGTCTTCCCAGCTAGCGAATTCAAGGTGAATTATTTTATCTGTTGTTGATCAGCATGGAAGATTTGAGCCCAAAGAACGTGTTTTTGTGCTCTTTAGTCTATGGCTGTACCCATTACTATGAGGCCCTCACCCTAGTTCAACCCAGCCTTAGGAAGCAATGACTGTATATACTGTCAAGTCCTGCAAGAATTTTGTGTTATCCAATGAAACCACCTCCTTTGAAAACTCAATGGAGCAGAGGCCCAATGGCGCAGTGGTAGAGTTGCTGCCTCACAATGCCAGAGACCCGGGTTTGATCCTGACTACGGGTGCTGTCTGTACGGAGTTTGAATGTTCTCCCTGTGACTGCGTGGATTTTCTCAGGGTGCTCCGGTTTCCTCCCACATTCCAAAGGCACGCAGGTTTGTTGGTTAATTGGCTTTGGAAAATTGTCCCTAGCGTGTAGAATAGAACTAGTGTACGGGGTGATTGTCGGCCTGCATGGGCTCGATGGGCTGTATGACCTGTTTCCACACTAGAGCTCTAAACTAAACTAAACATCCAATTTGCGTAGTCTCTCTTAGTTTAGTTTTAGAGATACAGCACAGAAACAGGCCCTTTGGCCCACTGAGAACATGCCTACCAGCGATCCCTGCACATTAACACTATCCTACTCACACTAGGCACAATTGACAATTTTATCGTCAATTAACCTACAAACCTGTACATCTTTGCAGTATGGGAGGTAACAGGACATCCAGGAGAAAACCCACATGGTTTAGTTTAGTTTAGGGATGCAGCAGGGAATCATGCACTTCGGCCCACCATGTCCATACAAGATAAAAAATACTGAGTGCAGAATAGTATTATAGCGTTACACCTGGAGACAAAGTGCAGGTTAAATAACAAGTGCAAGGGTGGCAATGAGGTAGGTTGGAAGATCGGAACTACACCCTAGCTTATGGGAGGAGAGTTTGGTTTCTGATAACAGCGGGGAAGAAGCTGTTCCTGAATCAGGAAGTACGTGATTTCAAGCTTTTGTATCTTTTGATGGATAGGAGAGGGGAGATGCGGGAAAGACCGGGGTACAACAATAGACAATAGGTGCAGGAGTAGGCCATTCGGCCCTTCGAGCCAGCACCGCCATTCAATGTGATCATGGCTGATCATCCACAATCAGTACCCCGTTCCTGCCTTCTCCCCATATCCCCTGACTCCGCTATTTTTAAGAGCCCTATCTAGCTCCCTCTTGAAATCATCCAGAGATCCGGCCTCCACCGCCCTCTGAGGCAGAGAATTCCACAGACTCACAACTCTCCGTGAGAAAAAGTGATTCCTCGTCTCCGTACTAAATGGCTTACCCCTTATTCTTAAACTGTGTGTGCGGCCCCTGGTTCTGGACTCCCCCACCATCGGGAACATGTTTCCTGCCTCTAGCGTGTCCAAGCCCTTAACAATCTTATATGGTTCAATGAGATTGCCTCTCATCCTTCAAAACTCCAGAGTGTACAAGCCCAGCCGCTCCATTCTCTCAGCATATGACAGTCCCGCCATCCCGGGAATTAACCTTGTAAACGTACGCTGCACTCCCTCAATAGCAAGAATGTCCTTCCTCAAATTAGGGGACCAAAACTGCACACAATACTCCAGGTGTGGTCTCACTAGGGCTCTGTACAACTGCAGAAGGACCTCTTTGCTCCTATATTAGATTCCTCTTGTTATAAAGGCCAACATGCCATTCGCTTTCTTCACTGCCTGCTGTACCTGCATGCTTACTTTCATAGTGTTTAAGAAGGAACTGCAGATGCTGGAAAATCGAAGGTACACAAAAAAGCTGGAGAAACTCAGCGGGTGCAACAGCATCTATGGAGCGAAGGAAATAAAGAAGGGTTTCGGACCGAAACGTTGCCTATTTCCTTCGCTCCATAGATGCTGCTGCACCCGCTGAGTTTCTCCAGCTTTTTTGTGTACCTGCTTACTTTCATAGACTGATGTACAAGATCCCGTTGTACTTCCCCTTTCCCCTTGACGCCATTTAGATAGTAATCTGCCTTCCTATTTTTGCTACCAAAGTGGATAACCTCACATTTATCCGCATTAAACATCTGCCCACTCCCCCAACCTGTCCAAGTCACCCTGCATTCTCATAGCATCCTCCTCACAGTTCACGCTGCCACCCAGCTTTGTGTTATCTGCAAATTTGCTAATGTTACTTTGAATCCCTTCATCTAAATCATTGATGTATATTGTAAATAGCTGCGGTCCCAGCACCGAGCGTTGCGGTACTTCACTAGTCACTGCCTGCCATTCTGAAAGGGACCCGTTAATCCCTACTCTTCATTTCGTGTCTGCCAACCACTTCTCTATCCATGTCAGCACTCTACCCCCAATACCATGTGCCCTAATTTTGCCCACTAATCTCCTATGTGGGACCTTTCTGAAAGTCCAGGTAAACTACATCCACTGGCTCTCCCTTGTCCATTTTCCGAGTTCCATCCTTGATTACGTTGGCAGCTTTCCTGAGGCAATGTGAAGTGTAGATGGAGTCGATGTTAGGGAGTCTGGTCTGTGTGTTGGATTGTGCTACATCCACAACTCTGCAATTTCTTGTGGTCTATGGCAGAGCTGTTGCAAAAGTATGCTGTGATGCATCCCAATTGCACTCTCGTTACACTTGCAGAAGTCGGTAAGAGTTGTGGGAAACATACTGAATTTGCTTATCCCTCTGAGGAAGTAGAGGCATTGTGTGCAACTGTGACCAACCCATGTCATATACCATGTCTGAAGAAGGGTTTCGGCCCGAAACATTGCCTATTTCCTTCGCTCCATAGATGCTGCCTCACCCGCTGAGTTTCTCCAGCATTTTTGTCTATCATATACCACGACATTGACAACCCAAAAATAACCCGTTTATTTCCCACTCTGTTTCCTGTTTGTTGGGATCCCTTCAACCACGCTAGTATTTAAGATTAACTGTGTGCTCTAATTTTGTTTTGTAACCTCATGTGGCAACTTACTTAAATCTTCTGAAATTCCAAGTTTACCACATCCCTTGTTTCACCATATCTAGTCCGCTTGTTACAAAACTCCATATGATTTTGCTTTCTTACATCCATGCTGACCCTGCCCAATCCTATTATTATTTTCTAAGTGCCCTGTTACCACTTCCTCAATAATAGATGTTGCCATTTTCCGGACCGCTACCATCAGCTAATTGATCTGTAGTTGGCAGATTTCTCTCTCGCTCTTCTCTGTTAAATAGCAGGATTCCTTCATTACTTTTCAAGTTATGAGAGCCATTCTGGAATATATTTGGAAGATGTCAACCAGTGCATCCATTCTCTCTATCAGCACCACTTTCAAAATATTGGGAGCATCTTCCCATCGGAACGCAGCTCAGCTTGGTTTGGTAACAACTATGCCCAAGATTGTAAAATAAATTGCAGAGAGTTGTGGATGTAGTCCAGTCCATCACACGGACCAGACTCGCCACCTTCAACACTTCACGCTGCCTAAGGACAGCAGCCAACATAATCAAGGCCCACTCATTCCCTCTTCTCCCCATGCCCTTTGGGCAGAAGAAATACAAGATTGAAAGTACATACCACTAGACTCAGGAACTGCTTTGTCAACACTATTGTCAGACTACTGAACGGTCCTTTCATCAGCTAAAGATATGGTCCCGATCTCCCAACCTACTTTTTAAACTGGTGTTGAAGTGACTGGGGCTCGAGGACGTGTCAGAATTTCAAAGATGTGTTTGGCGATTTGTTGGACACTTCCTGGAAATATGGATAGGAAGCATTCAGAGAGCTATGGACCAAATACAGGCAAATGGGATTAACCCAATAGCCAACTTGGTTGGCATGGACAAGGTGGGTGGACAGGCCTGTATGTCTCTAAATAAATCTCGTGATTGTGACCTGACGTTTCATGAATTGATGTGGAGTTTATTTTCAGTGTTCATATACCTCGGCAGCTAAATACGTATTGCAACTAGCTTGTTGTTGTTGCAAAAGGATCAATAACCCATGATTATCTGTACGTACTTCAATGTTCTCCTGGATACACAAGTGGGAATTAACTGAAGATGTGGGAGGTGGACTGGAGGTAGGCAGGAATGACTAAACCAACAAAAGGAAGTGTAATCAGATTTCAATTCCAGTCAGTCGTCACATGACAGTGGCGGACTGAGGAGCAGGCAGTAGAGCTGCTACCGCAGCTTAGCCTGGTTCAACCCTGACCTCGGTGTTTTGGGAGAGGCAACTGTTAATGCTCTATCTTTAGATTTGGACTTGACGATAGATTTGGAGTAAAGGAGGCTGGAGCCTCTCAAATACTTTCTCAGCACAGAAGATAGGCACAAGATGCTGGAGTAACTCAGCAGGGCAGGCAGCCTCTGGAGAGAAGGAACGGGTGATGTTTCAGGTAGAGACCCTCTTCAGACTGAGAGTCGGGAGAGCGAGAAACGGGTTATGGAAGGATACAAAGTGAGGTGCAAAGCAGACGATGATTAAGAAAATATACAATGGTTCATTGTTGGATCAGGGAAGACACATATGTATGCGTTAACTATCAGATTGAGCACTAGTTTACTGTGGTAGGGCTGGTCGTGTTTTACAACAGAGGATTACGGGTTCTGTGATTTACAATGGGAAGATCTGTTTGAGGGTGTTTGGAATTCCACATTCATAATCCCTGGCTGAAGGTTTCAGATGTGCTTGTGTTGCTTGCCAGCTGAAACGTTTACCAGCACTTTCATGTATTTTAAGGGCTGGGCTGTTTGAAGATCTAGGGGCAAGATGTTTAGCTACAGAGGACATGCCATAGGGGTGTGGGAGCCTGAGGGGGGTCCTGATAGAAGTATATAAAATTATGGGAGGCAGAGATAGTGTAAACAATCTGAACATTTTTCCCTGGGTGGAAATGTCAAAGATTCATAGGCGTAGCTTTAAGGTGAGGGGAAAAGTTTAAGAGAAAGGTGCAGAGCCAGGAGTTGTGGTGGAAGTTGATACCATAATGGCTTTTAGATTCATTCATTCATCATCGTTGAAAACATTAGCGACACAGTGGTGCTGGTTTCCAATGGGAACGGTGACGTCTCTGTCCTCCAGTTCCTGCCGACTCCTGTCGCTGGAAGTATAGGATTTTGGTGTGTGTGCTTTATCATCATTCCTTATAATGCTATGTACGACAGTGATCGCAACTTCTACCGAAGTGTGGATGGCCATTGGTTCGCTAGAAGCTCATCCGCCCTTTGACAGGTCTTGTTTTTGGTCCTGCTGGGGGTCCACAGCCCCCTCCTCACCTGGCAAACCATTTTACAAAATGTTAAGTGGTCAGCTCGACATAGATTACAAGACCTACACCAAACCCAAACCAATTAGGAGCAGACGAGGGCATTCGATCCAATTTGTGATCCCAGCTACAAAGACAGATGTGTACAGCAATTCGTTCTTCCTCCGCACAATTAAAGCATGGAATAATCTCCACCCTACTATAGTTACCCAACCAGATGCAACTAAATTTAAAGTAGCTCTTTCTACCCAATAACCCTTTCTGGCTTAAGTCCTCCCCCCACCACCTCTAGTTTAAATTCCATTTGGAATATTTTGGAGGACCAAGAAACCAAGAACCAAGAACCAAGGGGGAGACTATCTGACCATGGAGCAGGTAGCACGGGATTACATGGTACCCGTGGCCGGGGGGATGTCTACCCTATCTCTGCCTCTTTTAGATAGGCACATGGATATGCAGGAAATGGAGGGATAAGGGTCAGGTGCAGGCAGAAGGGAGTAGTTTTATTTGGTATCATGTTCAGTATGGACATTGTGGGCTGGAGGGTCTGCCTGGGTGCTAAATTGTTCTTAGTTTATTGTCACGTGTACTAAGGTACAATAAAAAGCTATATTTGTTGCATGCTATACATTATTACAATCAAGCCGTCCACAGTGTACAGATACAGGATAAAGAGAATAACATTTAGTACAAGATAACGTCTAGTAAAGTCTGATTGGATACCCTCCGACTATGTTTAATGAGGTAGATGGTAGCCCAGGACCACAGTCTAGTTGGTGAAAGGATGGTTCAGTTGCCTGATAACAACTGGGAAGAAAATGTGGAGTTATGCATTTTTACACTTCTGTACCCCGTGCCCGATGGGGGGGGGGGAGAAAAGGGAGTGATTAGGGTGTGAATGGTCCTTCTCTCAGTGTGTGCTGACTCTGTTCCAGCACCGAGTTTGGAGCAGAGCCTTCATGTTCACCCCTCTACAGGCATCGGCCTGAGTACCAGCAGGCTGTCTGTACTGAGACCTCATTAGCCTGGAAGTTAGGGGTGCCAGTATCTGACCGTGGACCTCCAGGGTCGGCTGCACAGACTGACTGCTTTTGACATCTCTTGGCACTCACGCCTGAAGCCTCTCCACAGCTTTCTGAGTATTAGCAACGGGAAGCACCAGTCAGTCCTCTCGGGCTCCTCCACCTCTCTGTAATCATGAGTGTTTAAGGTCATAAGGAGTAGGAGTAGAATTAGGCCATTCGGCCCATCATGTCTACTATTCCATTCAATCATGTCTGATCTATCCCTCCATCCTAGCCCCATTCTCCTGCCTTCTCCCCATAACCTCTGACACCAGTACTAATCCAGAATCTATCTATCTCTGCTGTAAAAATATCCACTGACTTGGCCTTCTGGGGCAAAAAAATCCACAGAATCACCACCCTCTGACTGAAGAAATTTCCCCTCATCTCCTTCCTAATTCTGAAGCTCTAGTCCTAGACTCTCACAATAGTGGAAACATCCTCTCAACATTTACTCTATCCAAGCCTTTCCCTATTACGTATGCTTCAATGAGGTCCCCCCGCATTCTCTTTAATTATCAGATTTATTGGCAGCATAACAATAACATTCCTCCGTGCTATAGCTTTTCAGGCCCGTAAACACAATAACACTCCTGTGTGTATGAAGGGACAATTCTCCATATTGCTCCTTCCCTGTAGAGAAAAGCTTGATTTGTTGCATGCTATACATGATTACAATCAAGCCATCCACAGTGGACAGATACAGGATAAAGAGAATAGATGGAATAAATGAGATGGAATTGTGTGTGCATAGGCCAGGCAATGACCGCAGCTTCCCTTTGCTGAGGACTTTGAAACTCCCCAGCTTCTGTGGTGGGGTTGGGACTTGTATCACTGGGGGAAGGATCTGTGCCTCTGGACGACAGCTGAGTTTCAACCACTGGCACAGCACAAAAACAGAAAATGCTGGGAAATGCTCAGCAGGACAAACAACGTTTGTGGAGAGAGGGAGAGCTGGTGTTTAAGATCAATAACGTAACAGACAGGAAATATTAGAAGTGAAATGTGGACGCACTTGGGACCCTTCTTCAGACTGGAAGTAGGAGGGAGTGAACTGGAGATAAGAAAATGCCGGAAAAGAGCAGGGCCGGCAACAGATGATCTAGGAAGGGTGAAGCCCATAGTGGCCCATTGTTGGCTGGGGAAGAGGTGATAAAGAAGGGATACAAGGAGGTAAAAAGTGGGAAGACCGGGGTGGGGCAGGAGGGGAGGGAGGGAATGTTATGCCCCTGTCCCACTTAGGAAACCTGAACGGAAACCTCTGGAGACTTTGCGCCCCACCCAAGGTTTCCGTGCGGTTCCTGGAGGTTGCAGGTGGTTGCCGGATGTTGCAGGTAGTGGAAGCAGGTAGGGAGACTGACAAAAACCTCCGGGAACCGCACAGAAACCTTGGGTGGGGCGCAAAGTCTCCAGAGGTTTCCGTTCAGGCTTCCTAAGTGGCTTTAGGGTTACTTTCATATGAAGAAAGACTGGATAGACTCGGCTTGTACTCGCTAGAATTTAGAAGATTGAGGGGGGATTTTATAGAAACTTACAAAAATCTTAGGGGGTTGGACAGGCTAGATGCAGGAAGATTGTTCCCGATGTTGGGGAAGTCCAGGACAAGGGGTCACAGTTTAAGGATAAAGGGGAAATCTTTTAGGACCAAGATGAGAAAACCATTTTTCACACAGACAGTGGTGAATCTCAGGAACTCTCTGCCCCAGAAGGTAGTTGAGGCCAGTTCATTGGCTATATTTAAGAGGGAGTTAGATGTGGCCCTTGTGGCTAAAGGGATCAGGGGGTATGGAGAGAAGGCAGGTACAGGATACTGAGTTGGATGATTAGCCATGATCATATTGAATGGCGGTACAGGCTCGAAGGGCCGAATGGCCTACTCCTGCACCTATTTTCTATGTTTCTATGTTTTACTTGAAATTAGATAAATCAATGTTCATGACACTTACTTAAGGGATATGATTTGTATGTAATTTTATACAGCAGCAATTGCATTTTAATTGGCATATGGAATAGAAACTCCTTGCATGTATAGCACGAGCACTATACTTCCTATGCCTGGTTGGGAAAGATGGGGGGTGCTTATGGAGTGAGGCATGCCCCGGACCCTATGTTCCTGGCTCCAGATTAATTGAAATCTCCTTCCAAGGTCCCTGAACGTCAGTTTGAAAAAGCCAGGAAAGAATTTTGCACTGGGTCTGGCTCTGAAGCGGAAGTTCCGATTTCAGCAACATTGTGGTTCTGAGATCTGATGGATTATGACACTAATCCTTAAACCCTTGAGTTTTAATCGGGCCCAGAATGGGTGGGATTAATATGTCTGCTCACAGCCATCCCTTTGATAAAAGATCAGTGGAAGTAATGAATGGTTAATCTGTTTTAGTTCAAATGTGCTTTTGGCAGAGGGACAGACATTGGTTGAGATGCTGAGATGTTCTCCTAGTTTTATGCAATTCTGCCATGGAATTATTTTCCATCTGCCCAAGAGGGGAGACGGCATTGATTCACAGCCTTATTCAGAAGACCATTCCTCCCATCAGTACAGTATAGTACCCTTTGGCAATGCAGCACTCACTCGGTATTGCCCTTTCAACAGGGCAGCGGTCTCTTTATCCGTATGGTCTGACGATGTGCTGCTACCTCAGTAAATCATTAGGAGTTTGCACTCTTAGCTTCCTGTTCACCATCACCATTGTGTTTGTTATTGATGTCATAGAGCTGTACAGCATGGAAACAGGCCCTTCAGCCCACATTATCCATGCTGCTGAAGTTGGCATATTGGGCTAGTCCCATTGGCCTGCATTTGGCCGCTATCCATCTGGACTCTTCATATACATTTATCTGTCCATATGACATTTAAAAAGTTGTAATTGTATCCACTTCTCCAGCTTCCTCTGGCAGATTGTTCCACATACAGACTTCCCTCTCAGTGAATAAGTTGCCCCTGAGGTCACTCTTAAAACTCTCCCCTCTCACCTTGACCCTCTACCTTTAGAATCCTTGACCCTGGGGAAAAAGAGTGTGTGTTTTATTCATGTCCCTCATGATTTTGTACACCTCAATAAGGCCACCCCTCAACCTGCTACACTCTAAAGCAAAGGGCTGCCCGCGAAAGGGCGTAGCGGTAGATTTGCTGCCTTACAGCGCCAGAGATCCGAGTTCAACACTGACTATAGGTGTTCAAGAAGGAACTGCAGATGCTGGAAAATCGAAGGTACACAAAAAAGCTGGATATAGGTGTACTGGACGGAGTTTGTCTGCCCGTGTGGGTTTTCTCCGAGCACTCTCTTCAGTGTGGTTTCCTCCCACGCTCCAAAGATGCACAGGTTTGCAGGTTAGTTGGATTTGGTAAAAAAAAAATTGTCCCTAGCGTGTAGGATAGTGCTTGTGTCCTAATGCATGTGGTGATCACTGATTGAAGGGGACTCGTTGGGCTGATGGGCTTGTTTTCACGCCCATGTTTTACTTTATCTCTAAAGTATAGTCTGGCCCCTTCAACTACGATCTACTATGAACGTTGGTTTTGGACTTTGGTTTTACACAGTTCTGGTCTTATCACCTACTATTACTGATTGTGAATTTATTGTAATATTCATTATTAGAAACATAGAAACATAGAAAATAGGTGCAGGAGTAGGCCATTCGGCCCTTCGAGCCTCCACCGCCATTCAATATGATCATGGCTGATCATCCAACTCAGTATCCTGTACCTGCTCTCTCTCCATACCCCCTGATCCATCTCAGTCCTAAAAGATTTCCCCTTCATCCTTAAACTGTGACCCCTAGTTCTGGACTTCCCCAACATCTGGAACAATCTTCCTGCATCTAGCCTGTCCAACCCCTTAAGAATTTTGTACGTTTCTATAAGACCCCCTCAATCTTCTAAATTCTAGCGAGTACAAGCCGAGTCTATCCAGTCTTTCTTCATATGAAAGTCCTGACATCCCAGGAATTAGTCTGGTGAACCTTCTCTGTACTCCCTCTATGGCAAGAATATCCTTCCTCAGATTAGGAGACCAAAACTGTACGCAATACTCCAGGTGTGGTCTCACCAAGACCCTGTACAAATGCAGTAGAACCTCCCTGCTCTTATACTCAAATCCTTTTGCTATGAATGCTAACATACCATTTCGCTTTCTTCACTGCCTGCTGCACCTGCATGCCTACTTTCAATGACTGGTGTACCATGACACCCAGGTCTCGTTGCATCTCCCCTTTTCCTAATCGGCCACCATTCAGGTAATAGTCTACTTTTCTGTTTTTGCCACCAAAGTGGATAACCTCACATTTATCCACATTATACTGCATCTGCCATGCATTTGCCCACTCACTCAGCCTATCCAATTCACCTTGCAGCCTCCTAGCATCCTCCTCACAGCTAACACTGCCCCCCAGCTTCGTGTCATCTGCAAACTTGGAGATGTTGCATTCAATTCCCTCATCCAAATCATTAATATATATTGTAAATAGCTGGGGTCCCAGAACTGAGCCTTGCGGTACCCCACTAGTCACTGCCTGCCATTGTGAAATATTGTATAATTGCATTAATGAGCAGTAAGTGAGAATGTCATTGTCCCGTTGCCAGTACTCATGACAAATTAAACACTCTAAACTGTCTAAACACCCTGCCTGAACCTCACTCATCCTCTAACTCTCTTTGCCCCTTTCGGGCAAATTCACATCTCCCCCTGGACCAAGCGTTTGGTCATCTGCTCCAGTATCTCAAAGCGGCTCAGCATATCCCAGTGACACTCCTTCAAAGTGCTCTGGAATTTTTCCTCCACTTAAAGGCTCCATATAAATAGAAATAATTATACTTCCCACTTGATGAATGTTTTTTCTGTTCTGCGTCCAAATAGAAGTTTACCTTTCGGGAACACTGTGTGCGAAGACAATGAGTCACGTTACTGTGGGCTTATGTCATTGGTCAGCGGAGTTAGCAACGTTTTGGTCTCCTCTGGCTATGCATTTGACCAGAATAGTAGCGATCAGGCTGCAGGCCGTTTGGTTGGAGGGTGTAATCTTGGCCGACTGAGTCATTGTGGATGCTACTCTGTTAGAGGGGTGGAACTGAAGGAGTGCCGCACTGTGGGAGGTGCGGTACTGAGGGAGCGCCGTACTGTGGGAGGTCATAAGGTCATAAGTGACAGGAATGGATTCAGCCCATCAGGTCTACTCCGCCATTCAATCATGGATGATCTATCTCTCCCTCCGAACCCCATTCTCCTGCCTTCTCCCCATAACCCTTGACACCTGCACTACTCAAGAATCTATCTATCTCTGCCTTAAAAATATCTATTGACGGTTTCCACAGCCTTCCGTGGCAAAGAATTCCACAGGTTTACCACCCTCTGATTAAAGACCTTTCTCCTCATCTCCTTCCTAAAGGAACATTCTTTAATTCTGAGGCTAAGACCTCTGGTCCTAGACTCTCCCACTATTGGAAACATCCTCTCCACATCCACTCTGTCCAAGCCATGGTGCTGATGGTGTGTCGCTCTATTTATTTAGCGGATGAGGAGGTGGAGTGACTGCTCTGTGGGCTGAGGGAGCGCTGCATGGTTAGTCGCTGGTCTTGATGCACTTCATGTCTTGTTGAGCTGCTCCCTCACAGTGCCAGAGTCACGGTTCTATCCTGACCTTGGCTACTGTGTGGGTGGAGATTGCATGTTGTCTTTATGACCGCAAGAAGGGTGTTCCGGTTTCCTCCCACATCCCAAAGCTGTGCGGGTTTGTAATGCCAATGTGTGGATGCCAATGTGGGATCACATAGAACTAGTTATCAGGGTGATCGATGCTCGGCGTCTATGATGGCTGGAGACCCTGTTTCCATTGCGTGTCTGTGAACTAAACTAATTGACCCCCCCCCCCCACTCCCAACTCATCCCCAACCCCTGTATTGAGGTGACACTGCTGCTTCTGCTCTTGGTGGTGAGAGCTGGGACAGTCTCCACTCCGGTGAAGTGCCGGCTGACATCTCTCCCACTGGTTCTCTCCAGGCCTATGAACATCGAATTGTACAGCACAGGAACAGATTCTTCGGCCTACAATATCTGTGCCGAACATGATGCCAAGATAAACTAATCTTATCTACCTGCATATCTATGTGCCTATAAATAGCCTCTCAAATGCCACTATCCTATTCGTTTCCACCACTGCCTCCTGGCAGCACGTTCCACCGCCCCTCTCTGTGTGAAAAATAAGTGTCTTACACATTTTTAAACTTTCCCCCTCTCGCATTAAAGGGATTAAAGGGAATTTAAAAATAAATTGGATAGGCATATGGATGAGAAGGGAATGGAGGATTATGGTATGAGTGCAGGCAGGTGGGACTAAGGGGAAAAAAAAGTTGTTCGGCACGGACTTGTAGGGCCGAGATGGCCTGTTTCCGTGCTGTAATTGTTATATGTTATATGTTATATTGATGCCCTCTAGTCTTGGACATTTCCACCCGGGGAAAATGGGACATTGTTTATACGGGCACCAACCACCCTCAGTGCCCACACATCTCCTTTAAACTTTGCCCCTTTGATCTTAAAGCCCAGAGCTCTTTTGATCAGCCCCCCACTGAACTTGCCGGGACCCAGCTGACACAGATCACATTTTCTGATCCTTTTCTATTATTTTCAGACTGTGACGTTCTGCTGGAGGGATTTCCCTGGTTTTCATTTCCATCGATGGCCCATTTATTTCCTGATCCCGTCCGTAACCAGATGCTGCTGTTTATATTGCGATATTTGTCGTTCCTCTATGATGGAGGCTTTTTGTTTGGCAACGTGTGTCCTAGGAACCTGACACCAAGACAGAGATTATCTCCAATCCAGGCCATCCAGTCATGCATACTTTCTATCTTAACAGCATGTTCCAGGAGGAGAGAAATGAGAGGGTGTTCTATTCTGGAAGGTGTAGGGATGGGCCTTACGGATGCATGGCCTCTCTCTGTGCCACAGGGCTTTCCTCCCGCCGACACTTGAATGTGTCCTCTTTCCCTTCTGGTTCCTGGCATGTTGTGGATCTTACTCATACTGGAGTAGTGCCTTCGACTGTACATTTGTACGGTATCTGAGCGGATTCTTCTTCACGGATGGTGGTGAATGCTTGTAATGCTCAACAGGAAGCATATATGAGACATTTAGACAACCACTTGAACTGCCGAGTTACAGAAGACTGCAAGCCATGCTCTGGGAGATGGGGTTAGTACGATGGGTGTATGCTGGTCGACATGGACTTGGTGGGCCGAATGGCCTGTTTCCATGCTGTACATCCGTGTGAGGGGCCTGAGGAGTGGGAGCGGTGTGAAGGGGTGGGGGCTGCCGTGTTGGAGGCACCCTCCCGTTTACTTGTCTATGGTTTCCATGGTGGAATGCCTGTTGCCCGAGGGTTTTGGTGCTGCCGATCTCTCTGTAACATGCTCGCTCGTCTCCGGTATGTCTGAGTAATTCTTTGAAAGAGTCATGTGAGAAAGTGGGTGCAGTAAAGTTGATTTAATCATCATGTTAAGTTACAGGAATTTGAATATTTGGCACAGCTTTCAGTTCCCACTTGCTCTCATTGCTCTGATTTCTGTGGCTGCCTTCGCTCAGCTCAGTCGAACACTCCTTCTTGTCCGCTCCTTCCAACAGATCCAAGTCTTTTGATGCTGATTTTGTGTGACCCCCTGTGTGTTTTCAATCTCTGATCGTTTCTTCAACAGGTTAGTAGCTGTTGCAAAGAGGTTTTTTTTTTCTGGTTGCATTTGTTGAACAATTACTTTGGGGCTGCCGACTGTGTGTAAGACCAGATGAATCAAAAGTGGAGCTGGAAATTGTCCTGATTGATTCATTTCATTGAGGCCACTTCAATAAAGTGAATGTTTAGCTGGGATGGTTTGAAGTTGCAGCCGCCCTGGTGGTGGGAGACTTGAGGGTCTGTGGGGACGGAACAGTGATGATCAGAAGCTGTGAGCAGGAACGGCCAGGTCAGCAGCTGTGCTGTTCAGTGAAGAGCAATTTTATTAACTAAACATGCTCTCCGGGAGCAGAAGTCGGAGGTTTCCAAGGGTAACCGGTTCAGGTTCACAGTCGATGAATGGAGATTTAGATAAGATTTATTCTGCAGTAATGGGAGACCAAGATTTGTAGTGGACACAGATTTGTAGTGGTTGTTGTGGTCACTGGTTCACTGTGTCCAGTGTGGGGTTTGGAATAAATACAGTGTGTGGTCACTGGTTCACTGTGTCCAGTATGGGGTTTAATGGACACATAGGGTGTGTGGTCACTGGCTCACTGTGTCCAACGTGGGGTTTGGAGTAAATACAGCGTGTGGTCACTAGTTCACTGTGTCCAGTATGGGGTTTGATGGATCCCTCTCAACCCACAAACTCTTCTCATGCTTGAGTCCTGAGGGTGGCTTGGTTGGTCTTGGGCCAGGACAACTGGCACGGGTGAGGTGTGGGAACTCCAGGGATGGTACCTTGTTGTCCTCTGTTGGGTTGTTTTGGTGTTGTGGGGGTGAGGGGGAGGGGGGGGGGTTGTGGGGGCAGGGGTGTGTGTGGGGGGGGGGGATTGTTTGGGGGGAGAGGGGTGGGTGGGGGGTAGTGAGCTTGGAGAAAAGATGGGGGAATAGCCATGGGGGAGAGGAGGGCTTCGGGGGGGGGGGGGGGGGGGGGGGGGGGGGGCCAGCCAGCGAGGGGGACCAGAGGGGTAGTGGCTGGAATTGGCGGTGCGATGGGAACTCACAGCGGACGCTGGGCGCTGGTCATTCTCCTCCGCCGGGATCAGAGTCTCCACTTTCCCATTGTCGACATCTCCGACTCCGGACTGGGCTGTGTCTCCGACTCTGGGTTGGGCTGAGTCTCCGACTCTGGGCTGGGTCTCCCACGCTGGGCTGGACAGGCTCTCCGATGCTGGGCTGCTTGGGTCGGGGCTGCTTCGGGTCCCTCCGAAAGTCCAGTTGGAAACCTCTGCCGGCCATCCTCAGCTCCAGTAAAGACCCAATGGCGCAGGAAGGGGCGGACTTTCCAGGGAAGTGACAGGAGAAGAGACTAATCTGCGTGGCGCTGACTGATCTATCTGCGCACGCGCGTTTTTTAAGATTTTTAAACCTCGCTAACTTTTATGACATTCAACCGATCAGAACAAAACTTGGTGCATTCGCAGCACAGGAGAACGGTGAGTGAACTGGCGAAAAATCGTAGCACTATCACGAACCGTTTTTGCACAAATAGCAAGACCGCCAAACCAGAAGATAACAAGATCAGAGTTTTAGTTATGTATAGATGTTATTAAGCTAGAATGAGTGCAGAGGAGATTCACCAGGATGTCACCTTAGCTTGCAGGCTTGAGTTATCGGGAGAGGTTGGATAGGCTGGGACCTTTCTTTGGAACGTAGAATGCTGAGGGGTTATACAAGGAACTGGGAATGTTGGGATCTTGAACAAAACACAAAGTTCTGGAGTAACCTAGCGGGTCAGTCAGCATCTGGGGAGGGAATGGAGAATCAATGTTGCAAGTCAGGACCCTTCAGCTTATTAAGGTGTACAATATCATGAGGGGCATGGATAAAGTGAACGCTCACAATCTTTTTACCAAAGTGGAGGATTCTAAAACTAGAGGGCACAAGGTTATGGTAAGAGGGTAGAGATTTAAGAATGTGCTCAGGAGCAACATTTTCACTCAGAGAGTGGTCCGTATCTGGAATGAGCTGCCAGAGGAAGTTATCAAAGCAGATACAATTGAAAAGGTATTTGCACAGACAAATGGGATTAGCCAATTGTGCAAAATTGGTTGGTTTGGACCAGGGGACAAAGGTTTTCAAATAGGGGGGGAGATTTAATAGGAACATGACGGGCAATTTTTTCACATAGAGTGGTGTGGAAAGAGCTGCCAGAGGTAGTTGAGGCAGACACAATGACAACATGTAAAATACACTTATACAGGTACAGGTCCGTGCTGTAATTGTTATATGGTTATATGGATAGGATGGATTTAGAGGGATATGGGGGAAATGTGACTAGCTTTGACAGAGGATCTTGGTTGGCATGGACGAGTTTGGCTGAAGGCTAGGTTCTATGCTGTATGGACTCGATGGACAATGTGGACCTGTACCTCTCGGTCATTGTTCTGTCTGGGACATACGACAATAAAACACGATTTTCCAAGCTGTTTTCTCTATGACTCTGTCTCCAGCCAGCTCCTACTGAAACTTTGCCAACAGACTATCCCTTTGACATTACTCATTTAATATTTCATCTGAATGACGCACAAATGCCAGGCCCCATTTATCCACTCGGTTAAAATTAAATGATCGCGACGCTATTTTGAAAGCGGGCAATTATCCGTGGTATCTTTGCCAATAGTTTTTTTTTCAATCAAGTTGACCAAAACTGATTATCTGGTCATTACTGAAATCTGATGGAGGAAGCATGCTATGTTAAATTGGCTGCTGTAATTCCCATGGCTGTACTTCAAGAGGGCTTCAATTGGCAATAAAACATTGAAGGATATCCTGAGAGGAGCACGGGAGCTGAACGCCTTTCATACTGAGAATAAAATTCTCCAGGCTGCACAAGGGACAGGTCGAGTTTATTGTATTATGTACAACAATCAAGAATGTTTAATTGTCATATATCCCACCTAGCACAATGACATTCTAACTAAGTACTGAGAGATATAATGAACCATAATCTTGTTTGCAGCAGCATCATAGGCTCGTAGACTCGGACCACTCAGATACACAGAAACATAGATTTTACACAAATGATACTTCAAATTCTGCAAAGTAATGAAGTGAAAAAGACTCCAAAACAGCAATGCAAAACACAATTAGAAAATTGTGCAAGGGGAATAACATACACAGCAAAGATTAACATCTGCGAATCTTGGTGGAATCAAGAGGTTTTCTTTATTTTTCAGGCTGTGGGTCACTGACATTTATTGTCCGTTCCCAGAGAAACTGATCTGCAGGCTCTAATCTGGTTCAACAGATTATTGCAGAGAATTCATATGGTATACTTGCTTTCGTTGATCAGTTGAGTATTGAGTTTAAGAATCAGGAAGTCTTGTTGCAGCTCTGTAAGACTTTGGTAAGGGCACATTTGGAGTTATGTGTGCAGCTCTGGGAGTCCCATTGCCGGAATGATGTGGAGGCTGTAGAGAGGGTGCAGAAGAGGTTTACCAGAGTGGTGTCTGGATTAGGGGGTGGTTACTATATGGTGAGGCTGGACAATGTTGGATTGTTTTGTCTGAAGTGTTGGAGGTTGAGGGGAGATCTGATAGAAGTATATAAAAGGCAGGTAAACAGTCAGAACCTCTTTCCCGGATGGAAATGACAAAAACTAGAGGAGGTAGCTTCAAGGTGAGATAGGAAAAGTTTAAAGGAGATGCACGGGACAAGTTTTTTTTAAAACGCAGAGTAGTGGGTTCCGGAGATGCCCTGCCGGGGATAGTGGTGCAGGCAGATACGCTATTTGTGTTTGAAGGGCTTTTAGATCGATACATGGTTGTGCAAGGAATGGAGGGACATAGTTCATGTGCACACATATTGTGGGCTGAAGGACCTGTTCATAAATTCATGTCAGGGGAGCAGAATTAAGACATTTTGCCTATTGAGCCTACTCCACCATGGCGGATCTATCTTTCCCACTCAACTCCATTCCTCATAACGTTTGACACCCTTCACTATGAAGAATCTGTCAATCTCTTTTTTAGAAAAGCCAATGGCGGCCTCCACAGCCATCTGTGGCAATTAATTCCACAGATTCACCACCCTCTAGCTAAAGAAACCTCTCCTCATTTCCTTTCTCATGGTACGTCCTTTAATTCTGAGGCAGTTCCCTCAGGTCCTAGACTCTCCCACCAGTGGAAACATCCTCTCCACATCCAGCAATAGGGACTTGCTGCACTATTCTATGTTCTATCCTAATCCAGCCGAGAGCAACTCAGTTAACCAGAATGGTGCGGTCTTGAAGTTACAGATAACATCAGACAGGGATGGACAACAGTGTACTGAGAAGCTTTCTGTGAGAATTTCACCGCTTCACCAACACTGCTGGAATCAGATTCCTACATTTTGAATTGCGGTCAAATTCTCTTTGCGGAATTTCCAGCCACCAGATCACCCTTTAAATTCACCAGTTTTAGATGTTGATAAATTCGAGGGGCAAAATCAGGCCAATCGGCCCATCAAGTCGGCTACACCATTTGATCATGGCTGATCTTCAGAGATAGGCTGAACAGTTAGGTCTTTATTCTCGCGCATAAGGGGGGACTTGATCTATCTTAAAATGATGAGAGGGATAGACAGAGTTGATGTGGACAAGCTTTCCCCTTTGAGAACAGGGAAGATTCAAACAAGAGGACATGACTTCAACGTAAGGGACAGAACAACAAACTTCTTTACTCCCTTCCCAGGTTCATTGTATCCTTTTCCATGAGTATGAGTGCAGGCAGGTGGGACTAAGGGGAAAAAAAAATTGTTTGGCACGGACTTGTAGGGCCGAGATGGCCTGTTTCCGTGCTGTAATTGTTATATGGTTATATGATCTATCTTTCTCCCTCAACCCCATTCTCCTGCCTTCTCCCCATAACATCTGACCCAACATACCAACAACAACCCTTTACCCTCCCTCTGTCCTTTTCCACCTATATTCAGGTACTCAAATACTCTGGTATTTTGAGCCTCTTCTCTCCTTCACGACCTTTATCTTCTTCTAATCTCTGGCCTTTGTCCACCCATCTGCCAATCAAACCCCCCACCCCCCCAAACCTGTATCCGTCCATCAATTGCTCAGCTTTGTCCCGCCCCCACCTCTCATCCAGCTTTCTTCTTCCCAACTTACAATCATTCTGTAGAAGGGTCCATTCTCCAGAGATGCTGCCGGTCACGTTGAGATACTCCTGCACTTTGTGTGTTTTTTTAGTATTAACCAGCATCTGCAGTTCCTCGCGCAAACAGTGGTTCACATGCCCTAGAAGAGTCAATCTTTTCTGAGGCAGGTTCCAGGTTATTCAGAGCACCTTGGTAACAAAGGGACACTCAAGATATTCAAGAGAAAAGGTGCAGTGCTGAATGGAGTTACTGCTGACTGGCGTATTGTGGGATGGCAGGGAATCTGGGCCAATGCCAGGACAATGGGCTCAGCAGGCAGACGAATCGTGATTTTACTGACTGGCAAGCTTAGCGGGTCAAATGGTCGACTTTGGCTCGTACTTGTTACAGTTTTGCAGACAGGGCAGCAATTCACATGAACAATAATCTTGGCATCAAATGAGAATGAGTGTTTACAAAACACCAGTTCAGTTTGAGCAGACTTTGCATAAAGTTCATTCCCTTTAAAGACTGAACTGAGGGCACTTCATATCGGCAGAACTAATCTTGTGACAAAAACACAGGCAGACAGGAAGAAAGGACCTGCTAACTCAGCCACTTTCGTTCCACAATCTACTACTGAGAGAGCCTGGTGGTGCCGACGAGGCTTCGCTTCCATGCCAGTTCCAAGCAGGAGAAGATGCCGACAAACCTGTTTTAATGGACTACCGTTGTGTTGCAGCTACCGCAGGGTCTCGACAGAACAAGACCCTTGGCCAATGGCATGGAGCCCCCCCTTGTGGAAACAAGGCTGCCGCTGCACAAAAGTTTAGGTAGTGTCACGTGTACCGAGGGGTGAAGCGAAAAACTTTTTTGTATGCCATCCAATAGGATCAGATAATACTATACGTAAAATACAATCAAGTCAAACTCAAGAGCAGTATGTAGAGCAACAGAGTGCAGAATATAGTTCTCGTCATTGTAGCGTATCAGTTCCAGAGACTAAAAGTCCAATGTCCACACTGGGATAGAGCACCCTAACTTCTGGAAGGACCATTCAGAAGCCCGGGGAAGAAGCTGTACCTGAATCTGATGGTGAGCGCTTTCAAGCTTCTGTTCCTCGGGAGCGGGAGGAAAGGTAGAATAGACAGTCTTTGATTGATCGAGGCAGCATGATGTGTAGATGGAATCGGTTGCGGGGAGTCTGGACTGTGTGATGATCTGGACTACATCCACAACTTACTGCAATTTCTGATGGTCTTGGGCAGAGCTGTTCGCAAACTAAGTGATATTATTCGATTAGAAATAATAACAAACACCTTGGTCGGCATGAACAAAATGGGCCGAATGGCTTGGTTTCTGCACTGTACACCTTTATGGTTCGATGATAATGTTGCAGTTTCATTACTAATGTTGGCTTTTCCCTGGGGATATATTTAAAAGTCGCACTGTGTAGAACTACTTCCTCTCATCTCCAGCAACTGGCTTCAATCCTGATGCCAGGTGCTGTATTGTGGAGTTTGCATGTTCTCCCTATGATTTAACGGGTATCCTGTGGGTGTGCCGGTTTCCTCCCACATTCCAAAGATGTGCTGTTTGGTGTATTAAACAACTGCTGTAAATTATCCCAGTTGCTTCGGGGGAGCAGGAGAATCAGCAGAGGTAGTGGTAGATAAAAGAGCACATAGTCATACAGCATGGGAAAATGTCCCTTCAGCCCAACTGGGTCCATGCCACCATCTAAGGTAGCCCCATTTGTCTACTTTTGGCCCATATTCCTCTATAGCTTTCCAATCCATGTATGTGTTCAATGTTGTAAATATGCTGCAGCAATAAGTCGGGGAGGGATTGGTATAGGGGCTGGCATGGACACGATAGGCCAAACGGCCTTCTGTGCCACAAGTAAAATACGACTATGACAATGCCGCAGTTTCAAGAGGTACACTTTCTGATATTGGCTTTTCCCTGTGGGTTTATTTAAAAGGCCATTCTTGTTCTTCAGAGCTGTAGGAATCCAGGAATCTATCCAGTGAATTTTCGGCCAGTCATCGAAGGCAAGAATAGACTTCACATCCTGCCGCTATCCTGCAGTCTTTGCTCTCGTTTTCCACCCCGACACCTGTTTCTATCCAAAGCCTCCCTCTCCTGCTATCTTGCCTGTACAGTAGACAGGAAGGTCCTGCTAACAGCTTTTTCCTTTATCAACTTTGCAAGTATGGTTCCCCTTTTCTGAGTGCCTCTTTCACAGACGGTTTCCTTGCCCCCATGTCTCACCCCACCGATTAATGCATTTACTCAGGTACACCGGTGGTTATGTTTCAGGACAAGTAAATAAAACGCTGGTTAAAGTACTGGTATCAGTCCGTGTGTAATCTGTCAGATTGGAGTAAATACTGAGGTCTTTGTCAGTGTTCTTTGCAGATGGAAGCCATTTTTCCTGACCCTGCTTAAGCCTGTGCACAACTCCGTCCCCACATATGTATATTCCATTAGTGAGTGCCGCCTGTGTTGGCCTCTGCAGACCTCACTTCAACTTGCGCACCATCCTGACTTGGAACTGCTCAAGTCAAGAGTGTTGATTTGACATTGAGTCAGCATGGAAACAGACACATTTACTGCAGCTGTAACACTGTAATATTCTGCGCTCTGTTTCCCTTCTCTTCACCCTGTACAAGGCATCAGTGAAGCCGCATTTGTAGTATTGTCTTCCGTTTTGATCACCGGGTTATAGGAAGGATGTCTTTAAACTAGAAGGAGTACAGAGAAGATTTGCGAGCATGTTGCCAGGATTCGAGGGCCTGAGCCATAGCTGAATGGTTGGGTAATAATAATAATAATGGATGGGATTTATATAGCGCCTTTCTAGATACTCAAGGCGCTTTACATCGCATTATTCATTCATTCACTCCTCAGTCACACTCGGTGGTGGTGAGCTACTTCTGCAGCCACAGCTGCCCTGGGGCAGACTGACTGAAGCGTGGCTGCTAATCTGCGCCTACGGCCCCTCCGACCACCACCAGTCACTCACACACATTCACACGCAGGCAGAGGTGGGTGAAGTGTCTTACCCAAGGACACAACGACAGTATGCACTCCAAGCGGGATTCGAACTGGCTACCTTCCGGTCGCCAGCCGAACACTTAGCCCATTGCGCCATCTGTCGTCCCAGTAAGCCAGGACTGTATTCCCTAGAGCGCAGGAGGCTGAGGGATGATCTTAAAGAGGTGTACAAGATCATGAGAGGAATAGATCGGGTAAATGAACAGAGCCCTTTGCCCAGAGTAGATTTAAGGTGAGGGAGAAAAGACAGGAACCTGAGGGGGATCTTTTTCATGCAGATTTAGGAGCCAGTTATTGACTTCAGGAAAGTGTATTACATGCCCCAGTCAGCATAAATGGTACCAAACTGGAGATGGGTTGGAGCTTCAAGTTCCTAGACATAATATTCTGCCTTAGTTCACCTTGACTCCCTCTTCCCTGCCCCTCTTCTGTGAAATGGTCCTTCAAATGGCTCTTGATTATCTTTTTAATTGTGTGTTCAAATATCACCTAATGTGGCATGGTGTCAAGTGTTTATCAATGCTGCTTTGAATTGCCTTGAAATGTTGATGGTGATATATAAAGCAGCCTATTGTTCCAGAGGGAACACACTCCCACTGTTCATTCTCTCAAAGTCTATCCTAATTTTGAGGCGTTGACGGCTGATTGGAGTTAAGCTTGCTGAAATGATAGAGATTCTGTGCACAAGAACGTGAGATGGTAGGCACAGGAGCAGGTCACCTGGCTCCTCGAATCTGCCCCGCCATTCAACCCGATCTAGCCTGCTCTACTCCAGGCTTCTGTGCCAGATCCCAATCGCCCTCAATCCCATCATTTAAAAAAGTGAAAGGGAGACTGCAGGTCTTGAGCAAAACGCAAAGTGCTGGAGGAACTCAGCAGGTCAGGCAGCATCTGTGGAGGAAATGGACGGATGAAATTTCAGGTCAAGAGAGACCCTTCTTCAGACTAATAGATTAGCGGGGGGGGGGGGGGGGGGGGGGGGGGGGGGGGGGGGGGGGGGGGGGGCGTGAGAGAAAACTTGAAAAGCTACAATATCAAGTAATTTTCCACCTTTCTTTCCTCCTGCAATTCCTCAATGCACACACATTTCCCCCACCATCATCCTGCTTCTTTACACTCCCCTGAGAATTCAACCCCCATTCCTCACCCATCGTTCTCATTTCCCTTTTATCCTCCCTCTTCCCCTGCCCACCGCCAACCCCTGGCCTCTTCCACCTATATCTCTCCCTCGGGGTTTACATTTCACTCCTTATCTGAAACTCGTGTGTCTCCTCTTCACTTCTTGCCTTTGTCACTCACTCCACTCATCTGCCAATCACCTTCACCTCAACCGAGCACTTGCCAGTTTTTTGTCCCACCCCCCCCCCCCCCCCCCCCCCCACTTCACATTTCCAGTTTTGTTTCCATCCAACTCCCATCATTCTGAAGAAGGGTCCCAACCTGAAACATCATCTGACCATTCCCTCCACAGATGTTGCCTGTCCCACTGAGGTCTTCCAGCACTTTGTTTGTTGCTCGATTTAAAACTTGCTTGCAGGAGCATCACAGACAGCTGGACTCAGACAACACACAAAAACAAATCATGCATAAATGATGCATAAAGATGAGAGGTTTAAGGTGGGGGGGGAAGATTTAATAGGATCCTGAGGGGCAACTTTTTCTACACTTAGGGTGGCAGATATATGGAACTAACTGCCAGAGGAGGTACTTCAGGCAGATACCATCATAACGTTTGGTGGGACGTGTTGGTGTGGGCAAGTTGGACTGAAGGGCCTGTTTCCACACTGACTTTAAATACATTTGGCCGTTGTTCTGATTGAAAACACACTGCCTATAAGTACAGAGGAAAATGTTCAAGATTTATGTTCAAGAAGTAACTGGATAATTATTTGAAAGGAAGTTGTTAGCAAAGGGCGGCACAGTGGTGCAGTTGCGTAGAGCCACTGCATCACAACACTAGAGACCCGGGTTCAATCCTGACCTCAGGTGCTGTCTGCGTGGCGTATGAGAAAGTATGATAACATAGAACTAGTGTGAACAGAGATGGTCGGCGTGGGCTCGATGGGCCGAAGGGCCTGTTTCCATGCCGTATTTCAAACCTGAGACAAAGCCATGAGGATTAGGGCCAATGAGGCAGTTTTTCAAAGGGACACCTCAGACACTGGTGTTTTCCTGTTTCCCTGGTGTCCTGTTTACACCGTCTCCACGACAAAAACATTACCTGATTAGTGAGCCCTTTGTATGAACTTGCGGTATCCAAATTGGCACAGCATTTCCCACAGTCCAGCAATGGCAATGTTTCAAAGGGAACGGCTTTGAACCATTGTGGGTTGTTTTAAAGTCATTGAACTGTACAGCACGCAAACAGGCTCTTAGGCACACCTTGTCCACATCAACCAAGCAAGTCCCAATTGCGGTATTGGATAGAGTGGATGTGGAGAGGATGTTTCCACTAATGGGAGAGGCTAAGACCAGAGGCCATAGCCTTAGAATATAAGAATGCACCTTTAGAAAGGAGATGAGGAGGAATTTTTTTTAATCAGAGGGTGGTGAATCTGTGGAATTTAGTGCCACAGTGGGCTGCAGAGGCCATCGTTGGGTATTTTTTAAATGGTGATTGACAGATTCTTGATTAGTATGGGTGTCAAAGGTTATGGCGAGAATGGGTTTGAGAGAGAAAGATAGATCAGCCATGCTTTTTAATGGTGAAGTAATCTTGTGTAAGAATGAGCTGCAGATGCTGGTTTAACCCCAAGATAGACACAAAAAGCTGGGGTAACTCAGTGGGACAGGCAGCATCTCTCGAGAGAAGGAATGGTTTGACGCTTCGGGTCGAGACCGTTCTTCAGACTGAAACCTCAAATCACCAGTGGCCAATGTGAAGTGTTGATGTAGGATCGTGGCTGCAAGAGCTGCTGACGACGGAGCAATTACATTTTTACTTGCAGCAGCTTAATGGTCCTGTAACACAATACATAAAGAAAGGTTGGCGAGAGAATTGCCTTCAAGGAAGGAAGCAGAGAATGATGGTGGAAAATTGTTTTTCAGATTGGATGCCTGGGTCTAGTGGTGTGCCTCAAGGATCGGTGCTGAACCCATTGCTATTTGTGGTTTAGATCAACAATTTGGATTAAAAAAGTACAAGGCATGATTAGTAATTTTGAAGATTGCATTTAAGCGGATGTTCTCAGAGATAGCAAAAATGGTTATCAAAGATAATCAAGGATGTGCCATATTTCCTTAGTCTTCTGACGAAGTAGAGGCGTTGGCTTGCTTTTTATTGCTGTGTCATCAATGTGGTTGGCCGAGGTCAAATTGTTGATAATATTTACACCTGGAATCTGAAGCTCTCGTCAATTTCCACATCGGCACCATTGATCCAGACATGTACTCCACCTTGCTTTTTGAAGTGGATAACTAGCTCCTTTGTTTAGTTATTGAGGAAGCGTTTGGTTTCTTGACAGCATGTCACTACTTCTTTCTATAATCCGTCTCATCATTGTTCGAAATCTGGCCCGCGATGGTGGTGTCATCTGCAAACTTGTGCTTAGGTTTATATATCAGAATAAAGATTGTCTGAAGCAACCCAGTAAATGAAAATGACCTATGAAGTAATTCCCTGCTGTTTGTTCCACATTTGCAAATGTGACTTTGTTGGGACACTGCTAACTGTTGCATAGCCAGTGACTGTGTCACAATGTGATTACACCTCACGCAATGGATTTGACCTAAATATACGTGTCAAGGAATAAATATTGTCTAAGGATCTTCATGCCTTTGCAAAATCTTGAACAAAAGGCTTCTTAAATACACATTTAAGGGCCAATCCAGCCTCGATGATGTGTAGGAAAGAACTGCAGATGCCGGTTTAAATCGAAGGTAGACACAAATTGCTGGAGTAACTCAGTCTGAAGAAGGGTCTCGACCTGAAACGTCACCCATTCCTTCTCTCCAGAGATGCTGCCTGTCCCACAGAGTTACTCCAGCATTTTGTATCGACCAGCCTCGATGATTTTCCTTTTCTCTTTTGAAGTAAATGCTGCGCAATCTACGATACGATAGAACTTAATTTATCCCAGGATCTGCCAACAGTCATAAAAAACACAAAATACATGAAACATGAAATTAGAGTGACGAGTGGAAAGGCTTGGGGGATGTGCATAGATTGGGGGGGGGGGGGGGGGGGGGGGGGGGAAAGAATCAGTCTAAGTCCACCCAACGGCAGAAGGAGAGGGGTTGTGCAGTTTGATAGCCACTGGGAAGAAGGATCTCATGTGGCGTTGTGTCCTGCCTCTTGGTGGAACCTGTCTGTTGCTGAAGGTACTCCTCAGGTTGACCAGTGTGTCATGGAGGGGGTGAGCTGTATTGTCCAGGATACTCTGCAGTTTGAGGAGCATCCTCTCCTCCAATACCACCTCCCATGAATCCAACTCCGCCCCCAGGACGGAGCCAGCCTTCCCGATGAATTTGTTGATCCTATTGGCAACTGCAGCCTTCGCCCTGCTGCCCCAGCACACAACAGCAAAGGAGATGGCACTGGCTCCCACCGACTGGTAGAACATCTGCAGCATCTTACTGCAGACGTTGAAGGAGCGGAGCCTTCTCAATAAAGTACAGCCGGCTCTGTCCCTTCTTGTACAGGGCCTCAGCATTCCTGGACCAGTCTAGTTTACTGTCCAGGTACACTCCCAGGTATTTGTACTCCCTGGTAAACTGCACATCCACACCATTGATGGAGACAGGGGACAGGGGTGTTCCTCTCCTCCTAAGGTCCACCACCAACTCCTTAGTCTTGTCAGTGTTGAGCTGCAGGTGATTCAGCCCACACCACTCAACAATGTTGTTGCCTACACCTCTGCATTCAACTTCCCTCCCCTCACTGATGCAGCCCACAATCGCAGAAAACTTCTGCAGGTGGCAGTAGGAGGAGTTGTATCTGAAGTCTGAGGTCAAGTCAAGCCAAGTCACATTTAGTTATATAGCACATTTAAAAAACAACTCTCGTTGACCAAAGTGCTTTACATTTGTTATAAGAATAGCACAACAAAACAGACTACATGCATATATACATGTAGCCCTCACTCAGAGGACGTCAGGAAAGGCTTGGGAGTATAGATAAGTCTTTAGTCGTGACTTAAAAGAGTCGATGGAGGGGGCAGTTCTGATGGGAAAGGGGATGCTGTTCCACAGTCTAGGGGCTGCAACCGCAAAGGCGCGGTTGCCCCTGAGATGCCTAGACCGTGGGATATTCAGCAGCCCCAAGTCGGCCGATCTGAGGGACCTGGAGGTGGAGTGGTGGGTGAGAAGACTTTTTATGTAGGTGGGGGCAAGCCCATTGAGGGCTTTGTAGACATGGAGGAGTATTTTGAAGTTTATACAGAACCGCACAGGGAGCCAGTGGAGAGAGGCCAGGATCAGGGTGATGTGGTCCCTTTTTCGGGTTTTCAGGAGTCTCGCTGCGGCGTTTTGGACCAGTTGCAGGCGGGACAGGGAAGATTGGCTGATGCCAGTGTAAAGGGAGTTGCAGTAATCTAGGCGGGAGGAGATGAATGTGTGGATGATCTTTTCCAGGTCATCAAACTGGAGGAATTGTTTTATTTTAGCTATCATCCGAAGCTGAAAGAAGCTAGCTTTTACCACGGCATTGACTTGTTGGTCAAATTTCAGTGCTGATTTGATTGGTTTTTGGGCTTCAGGGGGAGATAGAGTTGGGTATCGTCTGCGTAGCAATGGAAGGAAATGCCCTGCCTGTCAATGACTTGGCCTAAGGGGAGCATATACAGGGAGAAGAGAATGGGGCCAAGGATGGAACCTTGTGGAACCCCACAGCAGAGATTAGCTGGGGAGGAGAAAGAGTTGCCTATGTTAGTCGAGAAGCTCCTACCTTTGAGGTAGGAGATGAACCATCTCAGGGCAGTGCCATCAATACCAACCCTGTACCAGAGATGGTCAATTATGATGGTGTGGTAGACAGTATCAAATGCTGCACTGACGTCAAGAAGGAGCAGGATTGCACAGTCGCCGGTGTCAACGGTGAGGAGTAGGTCATTGTGTACCTTCAACAAGGCAGACTCTGTGCTATGGTGAGCCCTGAAACCTGATTGGAAAGTTTCCAAGATAGTGTTTTGGTGAAGGTAAGGTATAAGTTGACTTAAAATTACCTTTTCAAGGGCTTTTGAAAGGAAAGGCAGTTTAGAAATGGGTCTGTAGTTGCTTGGCAAGGTGGGGTCGAAGCAGGTAGGTACAGTGCCAGTGGCCAGAGAGCTGTTGAAGATGGCGAGGATGCTGGGACCAGCTGTTGTAATGACGTCCTTTAGAGAGGACCGTCCCCTGTGGGGCCACTGTGTTGCTCACCACCATGTCTGAGACACAATCCTGTAGCCTGACATATTGTCGTCCAGTCAGGTAGTAGGTGATCCAGGACACCAATGGAGCATCCACCCGCATCTTCGTCAGTTTGCTCCCCTGCAGTGCCGGCCCGATCGTGTTCCTCAACCCCCATCTTTGTTTGGTAAGCGAACTACAGGGGGTCCAGGTAGGGTTTGCAGGGGGTCCAGGTAGGGTTTAGTCAGGGGTCGCAGGTGAGTGAGCACCAGCCTCTCCAGGGACTTCATGATATGTAAAGTCAGCGCCACCAGTCTGTAGTCATTGGAGGAGCTGGGGCGTGTCCTCTTTGGTACAGGAACCAGGCAGGAAGTCTTCCACATCTAGAGCAGGCTGTTCCCCGAGAACCCACCATGTCTGTGCCACACATGATGCCAAGTTAATCTCTTCTGTCTGCATGTGACCACATCCTTCCATTCCATGCATATCCATAGGTACCCCTCTTATCCAAAGCCTCTTGCACCCGACACTCTGTGTGTATAAAAATGTTCCCAACACATCACCTTAAAATTTTCCCCCTCTCACCTTGAATCTAATCATTGATATTTCCACCCTTGGACGCAGATTCTGATTGTCTACCCTATCTATCTATAATTGTTTTATACTTCTCTCAGGTCTCCCCTTAGCCTCAGGTGTTTCAGAAAAAACAATGCCAGTTTGATTGTTCTTCTCTCTGTGCCATCCACCCAAGGCATTGACCCTCTGGCAGTGCCGCCTTCCCTCGAAGCTGACCCGCAACAGCACATCTCCAAGGTTTATGCGGATGTTGCCAGGATTCGAGGGCCTGAGCTATAGGGCTAGAACTTTACTCCTGAGAGCACAGGAAGCTAAGGGGTGATCTTGTAGAGGAGAAGATTGAATAAGAACCTAAAGGGTCACTTTTTCACATCGTGGGTATTGGAAATGAGCTGCCAGAGGAGGAAATTGAGACAGATAGATAACAACATTTAAAATATATTTGACAGGTACATGGACAGGATAGGTTTAGAGGGATCTGGGTCTTACATAGGCAAATGGGCAAGATTGGGCATCCTGATTGGCACGGACTAATTGGGTCGATGACCCTGAGATGAAGCACTGTGTGAGATGTGTCAGACACAGACTGAACTCCCTTCTCCCAAAGACCAGGAAGAATGAGCCAGGAGATTTCTAGTTCCTTGTGAGGTCTGACCTCTGTGCCTGCGGGTGGCTCAGATGTTCCTGTATCCATGATCTTACTGTTTAAGAAAGAACTGCAGATGCTGGAAAAATCGAAGGTAGACAAAAATGCCGGAGAAATTCAGCGGGTGAGGCAGCATCTATGGAGAGAAGGAATAGGTGACGTTTCGGGTCGAGACCCTTCTTCAGACTGATATGGGGGTGGGGGGGGGCGGGAAGAGGAAGTGGAGGCGGAGACAGTAGGCTTTAGGAGAGCTGGGAAGGGGAGGGAATGATCTTGCTGTGCTCATGTCAAGAAAGCTCATCAGCGCCTCTACTTCCTGAGAAAATTACGGAGAGTCGGTTTGTCAAGGAGGACTCTCTCTAACATCTACAGGTGCACAGTAGAGAGTATGCTGACCGGTTGCATCGTGGCTTGGTTCGGCAACTTGAGCGCCCTGGAGAGGAAAAGACTACAAAAAGTAGTAAACACTGCCCAGTCCATCATCGACTCTGACCTTCCTTGCATCGGGGGGGTCTATCGCAGTCGCTGCCTCAAAAAGGCTGGCAGTATCATCAAAGACCCACACCAGCCTGGCCACACACTCATCTCCCTGCTACCTTCAGGTAGAAGGTACAGGAGCCTGAAGACTGCAACAACCAGGTTCAGGAATAGCTACTTCCCCACAGCCATCAGGCTATTAAACCTGGCTCGGACAAAACTCTGATTATTAATAACCATTTTCTGTTATTTGCACTTTATCAGTTTATTTATTCATGTGTGTATATATTGATATTATGGTCTATGGACACACTGATCTGTTCTGTGGTCAATGCCGTCTGTGTTCTGTGTGGTGAAGCAAAGCAAGAATGTTATTGTCCTATACAGGGACACATGACAATAAACTCACTTGGACTTGAACTCTTGTCTCATAACCTGATGTGATGCATTTGACAATAATAAACCACGACCAGAACCAATTCCCTTTGCCTGAACAATGGTATTGCTTTATCATTGTCAAGTGTACCCAGATTCGGTGAGAAACTTTGTTTGTGTGCTATCCAGTCAAATCATACAATACACGAGTATAATCAAACTATACACAAGTACAACAGGTAGTGCAAATACAAGAATACCAGAGTGCACAATATAGTGTGTTACAGTTACAGAGGAAAAAAAGTGCAAAGTCCCTAACGATGTAAGTTGGGAGATTGGGACTATACTCTACCTTGTGGGAGGGTCATTCAGTAGTCTGATAGCAGCGGGGAAGGAGCGCTTCCTGAATCTGGTGGTACGTGCTTTCAAGCTTTTGTATCTTCTGCCCGTTGGGAGAAGAGGTAATGACCGAGGTGTGGTGCATCCAGATAAGATGTGATTTATGACTGTAGAAGATAGTAACGTTTATTGCAGGCATGCCAAACTCTCCTCGTCTTCTGATGATGTCATTTGCCCTCCCTCAATTTAATACTTAGTCCAGAATTATCCATATTCATAACTACCTTAAAACTTAAGGTATTGTGATCAGTGTTTACGGCATGCTCTCTTACTGAAAACCCTGTCACCTGTTCAGGCTCGTTTCCCAATACAAGGCTTAAATTTAGATTTATTATTCTCACCTTTAGCAAGGTACAATGAAAGGTTTGTTTTGCATGCTATCTAATTAGACCAGATAATACTATACGTAAATACAATCAAGTCAAACTAGATAGCACAATAGATAGAGCAGGGGGGGATATACAATGCAGGATATAGTTTTCAGCATTGGAGCACATCATTTCCACAAAGTCCAATGTCCACAATGGGAGAGAGGTGAATTGAACAGTACCCTGATTACAGCTGTTCCTGAGTCTGGTACTTTTAAGCTTCTGTACCTTCTGCCAGACAGGACCAGGGAGAAGAAGGAATGAGCGGGGTGGGACAGGTCTTTGTTTATGTTGGCTGCTTTCCCGAGGCTGCCTGAAGTGTGAATGGAGTTAATGGTACGGAGTCTGGTCTATATGATGGACTGGACTGCATCTACAACTGTAATTTATTGCTGTTTTGGGCAGAGCTGTTCCCAAATCAAGCTGTGATGCAACCTGACAAAATGTTTTCCATGGTGCATCTGTAGAAGTTTGTGAGAGTCATTGGAGACATGCTCAATTTTCTCAGTCTCCTCAGGAAGTTGAGGCATTGGTACGATCCATCCTCTAGTTGGACCATCTTCACACTTCTTCAAGAAACCTTTGTGGATATACTTAATCAACTCTGTCTAAGCTTCTTGCATTACTGAAGTCCCAGTCAATATTGGAGAAGTTGAAGTCAGCCAATATGGGAACACTTGTTGCAGAGTGATTATAGATGACTATGTTCGCTTAAACCGTGAAGAAATCTGCTACCACTGTATTAATCCTGGCTTCACTTTAAGATGCGATGTGATGCAGATATCAGTTAGTGAGCCATTGATTTATCCCCTGGGTTGTAGACAGCAGCCTGCACACACTCACCTCGTTGCAGTTTTGACCTTCAACTTTTATTAGCCACGGACTCTGGCCTGATGCTAGACATTGGTGAACTGGAAGTGTTGCATCATTTTGCAAACAGTGGATCCACAAACCACAGATCATTCACTTTGCCTTTCTCAAACCACAGGATACTGAAGAGATTAATAAACAGGATACATTAATCATCATTTTGACATCTGTGTAAAGGGCCTGTCCAACTTAGGCTATTTTTAGGCGACTGTCATAGTCGTAGCAGGTCGCCGTAAAACCGGGACCCCCTGACATAAAATTTGAAATAGAAATTGAAGTCAGTACCGGCGACAACCTACGTCACCCGGCGACAACCTACGTTAACCTGGCGACAACTATGACAGCACCTACATCAGGAGAAGTCAAGCTACGTTCATTGACATCAAACCCACTGTCGCCGACTGTCTCCGCTACTCACGACCACACAGGCGACACCATGTGGCCTGTAGTCACCTAAAAAAATAACCTAAATGGGACAGGTCCTTTAATAAATGAAAGTCAGCGTGGATTTGTTAAAAATCAACTTGCTTAAGGGACTATGAACTTCAGAAATAAGAGCAAGACTTAGCTACAGGAAGAGATTAGGCGGGCTAGGATTTTATTCCTGGGATCGCAGTATTTTATCGGAGTGTATAAAATCATGAGGGGCATAGAGAGGGTGATGCACAAGGGTGGTGAAATCAAGAATGTGAGGACATAGGTTTAAGTTGAGGGGGGAAAGATTTAATAGGAACCTGAGGGACAATCTTTTCACAAAGAAGGTAGTGGGAACGTGGAAAGAGTTGCCAGAGAAAATGGTAGAGGCCAGTACAATAATAATATTTAAAAGGCATTTGGACTGGTACATGGATAGGAAAGGTTTAGAGGGACAAAGACCAAAACTGGCCAAATGGGACCAGCTTAAATGGGGAATATTGGTTGGTATGTGCATGTTGGACCAAAGTTCCTGTCTGCGTGCGGCATGACTCTGCTGGGCCTTGCTGAATCAAGATCATGGCTGAGCTTCTTCCTTGACTCCATTGTCCTGCACTATCCCTATTTCATTTGATTCCCCTAATTCCCAGTAATCTATGTAAGAATCACAGACTCATGCAGCATATAAACAAGCCTTTCGGCCCAGCTCGTCCATGCCGGCCACGTTTTATAACTCAGCCAGTCCCATTTGCCTGCATTGGGCCCATATCATGGGAAACCTTTCCTGTCCGTGTACGCCTTCCGGAGGTGCTGCTGAGAAGCTGAGACTGGTGCCTCACGCCCTGAGCCTCGGAGGTGGAGGTTGAGCCTCGCGGCCGGCAATGATCAAGGCCTAGGTCTTGCGGGCCGGAACCTCGTGAGTTGGAGGTAGTGCCTCGCGAGTCGATGAAGCCCCGCAGCCATTGGTGCCTGGGTCGGTGCCACGGAGGCGTCCGGAGAGGTCAGTGTGGCACTCGATGATCGTGCCCATCGACGGACGAGGACGGACACGTGGAAGTGAGGACGCCGCTGCTGAGGGAAGGAACAAAGGAGGACCCGGCGTGGGGGAGGGGGCAGCCCTAAGGGAGGGGTGGGTGAGGAGAATTTGTCACTTTTTAAGCGCTCTTTATGGGCGACTATTTGCATACCGTTGCATATGCAAAGAATTTCACTGTGACTTGTCACATGTGACAATAAAGTATTCAATTCAACCTGACAAATAGCATTGTAAGTTGTGAATATTCTCAATGACCGCCCTCTGGATAGAGAAATCCAAAGATTCAGCACCCTGTGAATAAAGATATTTCTCCTCATCTGCCCTACGCTGAGATGGTGACCCCTTGTTCTAGACTGCCACACAAATCATCCTCTCTGCATCCAACTATAAAGCCCTATTATAATTTTAATGAATTTCAATGAGATCTCCTCTCATTTGTCTAAACTTTGGGGACCACAGTCTTGGTTTACTCATCCCTCTTCATAGGGGAACTGGCCACCCCTTACTCGCTATAAAGGCCAAGGGTGTGCACATTATTCCAGGAGTGGTCTTTGCAAAACCCCATATAACTGCAGTCATAGTCATGGTCCTTACAGCATGGCAGCAGGCTCTTCAGCCCATCTTGTCCAAATTGATATTCACGGCTCATTTGCCCCAGAACCCACTAGACCCTGCCCTCGTACTCAAATTCTTGCAATATTCAAACTCTGTCGTTATGAAGGCCAGCACACTGGCACCAAAATGCATAAGTTGATATTTTTCTACATTATTTTTTTTGCATCCATGTTGCCTCATGTTGCCTCTTCACATTTTCCTCCACACTGAAACTCCCACCTACTTAAATAAAGTTGTTCCCTCAGTAAATTGGCAACATTAATAATAAATAATGGATGGAATTTATATAGCGCCTTTATAGATACTCAAGGCGCTTTACATCGCATTATTCATTCACTCCTCAGTCACACTCGGTGGTGGTGAGCTACTTCTGTAGCCACAGCTGCCCTGGGGCAGACTGACGGAAGCGTGGCTGCTAATCTGCGCCTACTGCCCCTCCGACCACCACCAATCACTCACACACATTCACACGCAGGCACAGGTGGGTGAAGTGTCTTGCCCAAGGACACAACGACAGTATGCACTCCAAGCGGGATTCGAACCGGCTATCTTCCGGTCGCCAGCCGAACACTTAGCCCATTGCGCCATCTGTCGTCCCCAATATTGATATGAATTGCTTCAATTAGAAGATGGTGCCCAACCCAGGCGACTCTTTGTGTGCTAGTCACAGAAGTGGATCTGCAAACACACATTACAAATGCTCCACTCTTTTAAATCTCTACTCCAACAGCAGCATTTCTTACTTTAACTATGATCTTCACTTCACGTTTTCCCATTTATCATGTATCTGTGCACTATAGATGTCTCGATTGTAATCATGAACTGTCTTTCCACTGACTGGTTACCACGCAACAAAACCTTTTCACTGTACCTCAGTACACATGACAATAAAATAAACTCAACTCAATCTTAGTATTCCCAGCATCCAGCCAAACAAAGATACAGGATTTCCCGGCAATGAACACGCTATTTTTTACCCTAAAATAAGGCCCGAAAATTTGCCTGCGTCTTGAAGGCTGAAGGTTAGATTGTTAGCCAAGAAAGATAGACTTGGCTATCCCTCAGTACAACAGCTGTGACAGGACAGCACCGCTGGGGAGAAGGGAATGCCTTCCACAGCGTGTGGGGAGTCTGGCCCGGGTCAGCACGGCTGGGCTGCCAGGGGTAAAGTTGCGTGGAGGGCAGGAACGTTGAGAAGGAGGGGATCGGGGATCATGCCAGCAACTCACACAGTAGCTCGGTTGGCTGCGAGCGGCCGCTGGGACCGGACAGCGGAACCGCAGCTAGTCCTGGGGCTCGCAGGCGACCTGGGAACTGCAGCCAGTCCCTGGGACGAGAGGGATTTGGGAACTGCAGCCAGTCCCACGCACGCAGGTGATCTGGAAACTGCAGAAAACTAATTGAAAAACACGTGAAAACGATGTATTATTAGTATATGTTTAAGAAGGAACGGCAGATGCTGGAATTATTATTAAACGATGTATTATTAGTATGTATTATTACGAATGTATGTATTATTAGTATGTATTATTACTAATACTAATTTAGTTAGTATATATTATTAACTCCATAGATTAACTATGGCGATAGATGTGACCCACCATCCGCTCACAAACATGGGTCCTGGCCCCTATGCAAAAAAGTTGCCGACTCCTGGGAAAAGGGTTCCTGCTGTCTACCCCACTACGCCTCTAATAATTTTATACATTTCTGTAAGGTCGCCCTGCAGCATCTGGCGTCTGCAACATCAGAGAAAACATTCCAAATCTGTCCAACCTCTCCCTGTAGCTAATATTCCCCTAATCTAGAACTGCTGTAGATTTGGGAGGAACAACAGCAGCAGCAGATTAGCAAGAGATACGACTGATTGGCTCTAGCCCAAGTGGGAGGAGAGAAGTGAGTCAGAGGGGTGAAAACAGTTGAAAACTGAGGAATTTGCTTGTAAATTGGTAAATCAGGCAATTTATCAGTCAATTTAAGCAGGACTGCTCTTGGGGAGCAGCAGTGAGTGAGTGAGTAGCCTTGTGAGGGAAGTGTCCTGTGAGAAAAGTGTGAGTCTTTGGCGAGGAGGCTGAGGAGAGGAAGCCGAGGGAGGAGACCACGCAATACGCTTGAGAGGTAGAGACGAAAGAAGGAGATGTCAGGCAAGCTGATTCAGTGCGATGCTTGCAGTATGTGGGAGGTCAAGGACACCGCTGGTGCCTCTGGCTGCTACAAATGCGAAAAATGCATCCAGGTAGAGCTCCTGAAGGGCCGTGTTGGGGAACTGGAGAAGCAAGTGGATGACCTCCGGTTCGTCCGAGAAACGGAGTCGTTCCTCGACAAGTCCTATGGTTATAGAATGGTGAAGGAGACAGTGAGAAAGGGAGGGAAGCATGGAATGCCAACGTCCCCGGGTGGTGTACCTCTTGTAAACAGGTTCATCCGCTTAGAAGCTGTTGGGACAGAAGACGTGAGCGGCGGACTGGCATGCGAATGGGGCTGTTGAGCCAAAACCAAAAAGGCCTAAGGCAGGCAAGGCCATTGTAGTGGGAGACTCCATCGTGAGAGGTACGGACAGGGGTTTCTGCGGCAACAGACGGGATGCGAGGATGGTGTGCTGCCTTCCCGGTGCCAGGATCCAGGATGTCACGGACAGAGTGCAGAAAATCCTCAAGGGCGAAGGTGAACATCCGGAAGTGGTAGTGCATGTCGGCACAAACGATGTCGGAAAAAAGGGGATGAATATTCTGCAGCGTGACTTTAGAGAGCTCGGAAAAATGTTGAAAAGCAGGACCTCCAGGGTTGTTATCTCCGGTTTGCTTCCAGTTCCCCGTGCTAGCGAGAGCAGGAACAGGGAGATACGGGACCTGAACGTGTGGCTGAGGAACTGGTGCACGGGGCAGGGATTTAGATTCTTAGATCACTGGGATCTGTTTTTGGGTAAGGGGGAACTGTACAAAAGGGACGGATTGCATCTTAACAGGTGTGGGACCAGCATTCTGGCAGGCAGGTTTGCCACTGCTACACGGGTGGCTTTAAACTGAATAAGGGGGGTGGGGTGTTGAATGGGATAGTGGAGGATGGAGTTAAAGGGAAAGGGTTTCTTAAATTTGTGAGCGTAGAGACCGAGGGGTGTAAAATGAGGGTAGAAGAAATAGGTAGCAAGGTGAAAAGTAAAAGTGGCAGGCAGACAAAAACAGGGCAAAAATCAAAAAGGGCCACTTTTCAACATAATTGTATAAGGGGTAAGAGTGTTGTAAAAACAAGCCTGAAGGCTTTGTGTCTCAATGCAAGGAGCATTCGTAATAAGATGGATGAGTTGAATGTGCAGATAGCTATTAATGACTATGATATAGTTGGGATCACGGAGACATGGCTCCAGGGTGACCAAGGCTGGGAGCTGAACATCCAGGGATATTCAATATTCAGGAGGGATAGACAGAAAGGAAAAGGAGGTGGGGTAGCGTTACTGATTAGGGAGGGGATTAATGCAATGGAAAGGAAGGACATTAGTTTGGAGGATGTGGAATCGGTATGGGTAGAGCTGCGAAACACTAAGGGGCAGAAAATGCTGGTGGGTGTTGTGTACAGGCCACCTAACAGTAGTAGTGAAGTTGGAGATGGTATCAAACAGGAAATTAGAAATGCGTGCGACAAAGGCAAAACAGTTATAATGGGTGACTTCAATCTACATATAGATTGGGTGAATCAAATTGGCAGGGGTGCTGAGGAAGAGGATTTCTTGGAATGTATGCGGGATAGTTATCTAAATCAACATGTAGAGGAACCAACGAGAGAGCAGGCTATTTTAGATTGGGTATTGAGTAATGAGGAAGGGTTAGTTAGCAATCTTGTTGTACGTGCCCCCTTGGGCAAGAGTGACCATAATATGGTTGAGTTCTTCATTAGGATGGAGAGTGACATTGTTAATTCAGAAACAATGGTTCTGAACTTAAAGAAAGGTAACTTTGAGGGTATGAGACGTGAATTGGCCAAGATTGACTGGCAATTAATTCTAAAAGGGTTGACGGTGGATATGCAATGGAAGACATTTAAAGGCTGCATGGATGAACTACAAAAATTGTTCATACCAGTTTGGCAAAAGAATAAATCAGGGAAGGTAGTACATCCATGGATAACAAGGGAAATCAGGGATAGTATCAAAGCGAAGGATGATGCGTACAAATTAGCCAGAAAAAGCAGCATACCGGAGGACTGGGAGAAATTCAAAGACCAGCAGAGGAGGACAAAGGGCTTAATTAGGAAAGGGAAAATAGATTATGAAAGAAAACTGGCAGGGAACATAAAAACTGACTGCAAAAGTTTTTATAGATATGTGAAAAGAAAGAGATTAGTTAAAACAAATGTAGGTCCCTTGCAGTCAGAAACAGGTGAGTTGATCATGGGGAACAAGGATATGGCGGACCAATTGAATAACTACTTTGGTTCCGTCTTCACTAAGGAAGACATAAATAATTTGCCGGAAATAGCATGGGACCGGGGGTCAAATGAGATGGAGGAACTGAGTGAAATCCAGGTTAGCCGGGAAGTGATGTTGGATAAACTGAATGGATTAAAGGCCGATAAATCCCCAGGGCCAGATAGGCTGCATCCCAGAGTACTTAAGGAAGTAGCTCCAGAAATAGTGGATGCATTAGTAATAATCTTTCAAAACTCTTTAGATTCTGGAGTAGTTCCTGAAGATTGGCGGGTAGCAAACGTAACCCCACGTTTTAAGAAGGGAGGGAGAGAGAAAATGGGGAATTACAGACCAGTTAGTCTAACATCGGTAGTGGGGAAACTGCTAGAGTCAGTTATTAAAGATGGGATAGCAGCACATTTGGAAAGTGGTGAAATCATTGGACAAAGTCAGCATGGATTTACGAAAGGTAAATCATGTCTGACGAATTTTATAGAATTTTTCGAGGATGTAACTAGTAGCGTGGATAGGGGAGAACCAGTGGATGTGGTGTATCTGGACTTCCAGAAGGCTTTCGACAAGGTCCCACATAAGAGATTAGTATACAAACTTAAAGCACAAGGCATTGGGAGTTCAGTACTGATGTGGATAGAGAACTGGCTGGCAAAGAGTAGGAGTAAACGGGTCCTTTTCACAATGGCAGGCAGTGACTAGTGGGGTACTGCAAGGCTCAGTGCTGGGACCCCAGCTATTTACAATATATATTAATGATCTGGATGAGGGAATTGAAGGCAATATCTCCAAGTTTGCGGATGACACTAAGCTGGGGGGCAGTGTTAGCTGTGAGGAGGATGCTAGGAGACTGCAAGGTGACTTGGATAGGCTGGGTGAGTGGGCAAATGTTTGGCAGATGCAGTATAATGTGGATAAATGTGAGGTTATCCATTTTGGTGGCAAAAAACGGGAAAGCAGACTATTATCTAAATGGTGGCCGATTGGGAAAGGGGGAGATGCAGCGAGACCTGGGTGTCATGGTACACCAGTCATTGAAGGTAGGCATGCAGGTGCAGCAGGCAGTAAAGAAAGCGAATGGTATGTTAGCTTTCATTGCAAAAGGATTTGAGTATAGGAGCAGGGAGGTTCTATTACAGTTGTACAGGGTCTTGGTGAGACCACACCTTGAGTATTGCGTACAGTTTTGGTCTCCAAATCTGAAGAAGGACATTATTGCCATAGAGGGAGTGCAGAGAAGGTTCACCAGACTGATTCCTGGGATGTCAGGACTGTCTTATGAAGAAAGACTGGATAGACTTGGTTTATACTCTCTAGAATTTAGGAGATTGAGAGGGGATCTTATAGAAACTTACAAAATTCTTAAGGGGTTGGACAGGCTAGATGCAGGAAGATTGTTCCCGATGTTAGGGAAGTCCAGGACAAGGGGTCACAGCTTAAGGATAAGGGGGAAATCCTTTAAAACCGAGATGAGAAGAACTTTTTTTCACACAGAGAGTGGTGAATCTCTGGAACTCTCTGCCTCGGAGGGTAGTTGAGGCCAGTTCATTGGCTATATTTAAGAGGGAGTTAGATGTGGCCCTTGTGGCTAAGGAGATCAGGGGGTATGGAGAGAAGGCAGGTACGGGATACTGAGTTGGATGATCAGCCATGATCATATTAAATGGCGGTGCAGGCTCGAAGGGCCGAATGGCCTACTCCTGCACCTAATTTCTATGTTTCTATGTTCCTATCATTCTGGTAAGTTCCCTTTCCAAAGTCTCCACATCCTCCCCTGCAACGGGGTGACCAGAACTGCACGCAATACTTCAATTGCGCCTTAACCAAAGTCTTATAAAGGAGCATCATGACTTCCTGACTCTTATAATCAATGGCCTGACCAATGAAGGCAATTGTACCGTAAGCGTTCCTTACCACACTATCTACTTATGTTGTCACTTGGAGGGAGTTATAGACTTGGACCCCCAAGCCTCTCTGTACATCAATGCTGTTAAGGGTCATAGTGGCATTTAAGGGGCTTTTAGATAGGCGTGTGGATATGCAGGGACTGGTGGGATATGGATCATTTGCAGGCAGAGGAGATTAATTTAACCTAGTATCATGTTCGAGACGGACATTGTGGGCCTGTTTCTGTGTTGCACTGTTTTATGATCAGACATGTTTGTGTTTTAGATGTAGTATATGAAATTTAACCTGTAAGTGCAAATAAATATTTAAGCGGGGGAGAATGTGGAGAGGCAATCTATTAGGCTAACATTGGAAAGATGATGAGTGAACAGTGGACTACTTCCCAGGCCCATCGTCTTCAGTGGCTTCATTACACAGTCAGGACTGTGATGTTCTGATAGTAGGCTCCCCTCGGTCATGACTGACCATGGGTGATGCATCCTAGTCGGATGCAAGCCTGGGCGATGTCATATGGGGGACAGGCTGTTGCCCATGCAGCACGTCCCCCCCCTCTCCACGTCGCTGATCGATCCAAAGGAACAGCAGGGCCGTTACAGTTTGGCACCAGCGCTGTCGCAGGAGCTGCCAGAGCGAGGTTGTAGACAACGACAAACTGCCTTAGGGGCTCCGACTCTGGATTTTCTTGAGGTTTACCCCTGGAGCCTTTTCCATGCCTGGATATGGCCACAAGGCAGTGGAGGTTTTAAATCAGAGCTTTCTCTCTCCCAGATGGACTGCCTTCCCAGGCTGACGAGCCCCGTCTGCCCGAGACTCGTGGTGGCGGGAGCCATCCGTGCAGGTCTATAGAACTATACAACAGGAGGTGCAACTCCAGAGCAAACAAAATCATGAGAGACCCCTTCCACCCCTGCAACGGACTGTTCCAGCTGCTACGGTCAAGCAAACGCCTCCGTTGCCATGCGGTGAGAACGGAGAGGTTGAGAAGGAGTTTCTTCCCAGAGGCAATTCGGACTGTAAACGCCTATCTCAGCAGGGACTAACTCTACAGAACGTTTTTCCTTCTATTATTTATTATGTAAAAGAATATGTGTGTTATGATTGTGTTTATAATTTGTTTGGTTGTTTTGTTGTTTGTCTTTTCCACAAAACTCCGCGAGCATTGCCACTTTCATTTCACTGCACATCTTGTATGTGTATGTGACAAATAAACTTGACTTGACTTGACTTGACTTGACTTGACTTGACTTGGCACCTGCCCACTGCCCAGAATGTGGGCAGTGGACACATTCTGATGTTCTGATATTAACTCACTATCCACTTCCATCTCAGGTAGTGGTGTGACAAGTCATGTTGTGGTGGCCCAAGACTGTGGCAACGACCATCTCCAGCAAGCCAAAGTCCACCCACCTCCCTCTGAAACAGCAGGAGATGTAACACCTGTTACTATACCCACTCCCCCATCTCCATCCAGGGATTACTATACCCACTCCCCCATCTCCACCCAGCAATTCTTCCAGGGGAAACAGAGGTTCACGTGCACCTCCTCTAACCTCATCTGCTGTATCCAGCATTCCCGATGTAACCCCCAAACGCAGACTCAATAACCGTTCTAAAGGACACGAGACCCTTTGAGAGGATATTTTTCACCTCAGCTCTCTGAACAGAACAATCCATTTGGTTTAAACATTGAGCCCTAGTTCCAGATACTTTAGAAGAAGAAGACCCCAAGAAATTGTAGAATTGTAGATTACAGTGCCCTCCATAATGTTTGGGACTGCAACCCATCACTTATTTATTTGCGTCTGTACTCCACAATTTGAGATTTGTAATAGAAAAAATCACAAATGGTTAAAGTGCACATTGTCAGATCTTAATAAAGGCCACTTTTTTACATTTTGGTTTCACCATGTAGAAATTACAGCTGTGTCTATACATAGTCCCCCCATTTCAGGGCACCAATTATGTTTGGGACACATGGCTTCACAGGTGTTTGTAATTGCTCAGGTGCGTAATAAATGCTTCCTTAATGCAGGTACAAGAGAGCTCTCAGCACCTAGTCTTTCCTCCAGTCTTTCACATTTGGAAATGTTTATTGCTGTTTATCAACATGAGGACCAAAGTTGTGCCAATGAAAGTCAAAGAAGCCATTATGAGACTGAAAAACAAGAATAAAACTGTTAGAGACATTAGCCAAACCTTAGGCTTACCAAAATCAACTGTTTGGAACATAATTAAGAAGAAAGAGAGCACTGGTGAGTTTACTAATCAGAAAGGGACTGGCAGGCCAAGGAAGACGTCCACAGCTGACAGAAGAATTCTCTCTATAATCAAGATAAAATCCCCAAACACTTGTCCGACAGATCAGAAACACTCTTCAAGAGTCAGGTGTGGATTTGTCAATGACCACTGTCCACAGAAGACTTCATGAATAGAAATACAGAGGCTACCGTGCAAGATGCAAACCACTGATTAGCCGCAGAAATAGGATGGCCGGGTTACAGTTTGCCAAGAAGTACTTAAAAGAGCAACCACATTTCTGGGAAAAGGTCTTGTGGACAGATGAGACAAAGATTAACATATCAGAGTGATGTCAAGAGCAAAATATGGAGGAGAGAAGGAACTGCCCAAGATCCAAAGCATGCCACCTCATCTGTGAAACACGGTGATGGGGGTGTTATGGCCTGGTCATGTATGGCTGTTGAAGGTACTGGCCCACTTATCTTCATTGATGATACAACTGCTGATGGTAGTAGCGTAATGAATTCTGAAGTGTATAGATATATCCTATCTGCTCAAATTTCAAACAAATGCCTCAAAACCCATTGGCCAGCGGTTCATTCTACAGCAAGACAATGATCCCAAATATACTGCTAAAGCAACAAAGGAGTTTTTTTAAAGCTAAAAAACGGTCAATTCTTGAGTGGCCAAATTAATCACCTGATCTGAACCCAATTGAGCATGCCTTTTATATGCTGAAGAGAAAACTGAAGGGGACTAGCCCCCAAAACAAGCAAAAGCTAAAGATGGCTGCAATACAGGCCTGGCAGAGCATCACCAGAGAAAACACCCAGCAACTGGTGATGTCCATGAATCGCAGACTTAAAGCATGCAAAGGATATGCAACAAAATACTAAACATGACTACTTTCATTTACATGACATTGCTGTGTCCCAAACATTGTGGTGCCCTGAAATTACATATAAACACTGCTGTAATTTCTACATGGTGAAACCAAAATGTATAAAAATGGTCTTTATTAATCTGACAATGTCCACTTTAACCACATGTGATTTTTTTTTCTATTACAAATCTCAAATTGTGGAGTACAGAGGCAAATAATTAAATAAAGGGTCTTTGTCCCAAATATTATGGAGGGTACTGTAGCCCAATCCAATCCACCGAGCAGCCTCCCTCCCCATGGACTCCATCTACACTTCTTCCTGCCTCAGGAACGTAGCCAACATAATCAAGGACCACTCTTACCCCGTCCATTTTCCCTCTTCATTCCTCTCCAATCAAAAGCTTGAAAGCAAGTAGCACCAGACTCGAGAACAACCTCTTCCCCATTGTTGTCAGACGACTGAACGGTCCCCTCATAAACTAAAGGGTTTATCCCGATCTTCCAGCCTACCTCATTGTGGATATTCCACTTTCTTTGCAGTTGTAACGCTATTAGGAAGTAACACTACACTCTGCACTATGGTATTTTTCTCATTGCACTGCCAATTGTACTTGTGTATGGCTTGAATGTAGTGATGAGACGACAAGGAACTGTAGATGCTGGAACCTTGAACAAAACACAAGTGCTGGAAGAACTCAGCATGTCAGGCAGCATCTGTGAAGGGAATGGATGGATGATGTTTTGGGTCGGGACTCTTCAGACTAGGCAGTAAGTTGCTGTTTCTTCATTGCCACATGTTCAGGATCCTGGAGGTCTGTGCGCAGCCTGACTGCTGTGCTGGTTGTACATGAGGGACTGCAGTATTCACAAAGGTTGCTTGCCAAAATCTCAAGGGCAGGCAGGGTTGGGCACAAAATTACACCCGCATCCTGGAAACTGATTAAAATTATGAAAAGGTGGTTAATGGTGGCAGCATAGATAGGATGAATGATTACAAGAGCAATTGGGATCCAGTGATTTATAAACAGAGAGCAAAAGTATGATTAATAGAATGGTAGATCCCAATAAGAGCAGAAAATCTGAGGACGCCAGGGAGTAGGGAATTTAAGGTTCAGGTTTATTATTGTCACATCTTCATACTACTGTGAAAAGCTTCCGTTTTCAGACTATCTAAAGAGATTAGATATACCAAACATAAATACTATCATGTCAGACTCAAGTACAATAGATAGAGCAAAGGGGAAGATTCAGAGTGCAGAATATAGTTCGCAGCCCTGCAGTGCATCAGTTCCAGAGACAAAGTCAAATGTCCACGATGGGGTAGTGAGGTGCATTGGACAGTACCCCAGCTTATGGAAAGACCATTCAGAAGCCTGATAACAGAGCAGAACGCGCCAGTTCCTTAGTCTGGTGGTGCGCACTTTTAACTGTAACTTTCAAGCGCTGGACCCAATCATGGTGGGGGAGGGGAATCTGCTGCCATGTGCAGCGGCAGGCCAGGTATGCCACTGCGAGAAGATATGACTGTTTGATGAATATTTTGTAACTTTGCCAGCGCCAGAAACACGATAACTCTTTGTGTACTGCCCAGGCGAGGTCTGCTGCGTGATTTCTTTTGTATGCAAAAACAAAGAATTTCATTGTACCTAGGTACATGTGACAATAAAGTTTCATTCATTGAATAACCTGACCACAATATGCAAAACTGAAGTACGTAGTCCAATCTGTAAAAGTCTCAGTTGTTCATTGCTGAGGTAGGGCTGTAGTTAGTGTTGTGCAGGGTGGTTCAGGAGCCACGTGGTTGTTGGAAAGAAGCTGTTCTTGAACCTGGAGGTCATGGTTTTCAGGCTCCTTCCTGTACCTTCTTCCCGATGGTGGCAGTGAGATGAGAGTGTGGCCAAGATGGTGTGGGTCTTTGATAATGTTGGCTGCCTTTTTGAGGCAGCAACTCCTGTAGACTAGCATTGTTACGAAATTTTGAGATTTGAAAAATCAAGTCTGCAATTTATCCCATCAGATAAAGCATAAAACAAAGTTTAATTTGATACCTAATTCACATTCATATCTTCAGTATTAAAAAAGTTATGGCCATTTTCATACTCGGAAATTAGCACCTTGTTCCCTATTGCTTTTCCATTGAACCATAACACAAAAGCTGTGATCAAGGACAGTCAAATTGCCATTACTTTATTAAAAATTAAGAAAACTGAAAGACATTTTCAGTTATTATAGATTGAAGCATTCTGAAACAAATATGAAACAATCTTACTTGGATGACCTGAAATTAAAGCATATAATTAGTTAGTTACCCAATTGTAGCTAATTACATCATTCAATTACTAGATCTAAACATCTATCCATTTCTTAAGAAAAGATCAACATTTTCAATTAGCCTAAGTGTCCAAATAACATACACACAATAATTCACAATATAACATGATTTTTAAATCTCATTGTCATGGATTTATAGGCCAAATGGAAGGAATTTAGTGTTTAATACCTGCAAATTAATGGCCATTTAAATCATCTTGCGAGTGGGGTTTTCTGGAACGCGATCATTTGGAACGTTGCAGTTGCAGTGATTTTGAGCCCGATATAAGCAGGAAAAATACTGCCGGTTCGGATGGACTCCAAGTCACCTTCTCGCAACTTACAATTTTGATTAAAGGGAACTTAAGAAGCACTTTTTAATGTAAAAATAAACAGCCTACCTTGCCTTGTCCCCTACGTGAGATCCGTCCCGTTGTTGGCGTTCACGGCTTTAGAAGATGATTTTTAATTTACTATAACAATTAAATTATCTAACTTAGCTTAAAAATAACTGCAGAGAACGGCAGTCGCAGTGATTTTCTTGAGCAATTAAACAGGCTGATGAACATCGATTTAAACAGCCTGGCGAAACGGCATTTTAAACCCGCCCCCCTCTCAAAGGCGTCAAAGTCGCACACACGGTCAGTGACAGAACTGCAGCGCCGCTGAAGGTAAGTTTTGCAACATACCTATGTAGATCCCTTGTATCCCAATGATGGGGCGGTCAGTTCCCACGATGGACTGGGCAGTGTCTACCACTCACTAAATCTCTTCACTCCTGGACGTTTGAGTTACAGAATTAAGTGGTGATGCAACGAGTCAGTGTGTTGTCAACTATACAGCTGTAAAAGTTTGATAGGCTATTTGAGCTGCCAAAGGAGGTAATTAAGGCAGGTACTATAACATAATTTAAAAATCATTTGGATAGGTAAATGGATATGAAAGGTTCAGAGGGCTATGGACCAAACTCAGGCAAGTGGGGACTAGTAGATGGGGCATCTTGATTAGCATTGGCATATTAGGCTAAAGGGCCCCTTTCCATGCTATAACACTATTGACTATGTGGAAATAGAAAGCAGGAACATTTAAGCCAGTTAGCCTAACATCTGTCACTGGGATAATGCTGGAATCATTATTAAGTAAATAGCAGAGGGACATATGGAAATTCCTAATACAATTAACGTAATCTAACAAAACTGAAATTGTGTTTGACACAAACATTGCAAGCTGTAACAAACATGGTAGTTAAAGGGAAACCTGTGGTAGTGGTGTATTTGGATTTCCAGAAGAGCCACATGAAAGGTTAATGAACAGGCAAGAAAGAGCTCATGGTATGGAGGAGATATTACCTGGATAGGGAGATGTCTCAGTTCAAGGTAAATTGATCATTATCAGGTTGTCAAACTATAACTGGTGAGGTGCCACAGGGATTAGTGCAGGAGCTTTAAATTTTTACAGTCTGTATAAATGATTTATAAATGAAGGGCAGACTCTATTCTCTTATCAGGCTTCTGAACTGCCCGACCATAAGAGTAATGGAGTCATACAGCACGAGAACAGGGCCTTCTGCCCAAATTATCCATGCTGACCAAGATACCTCATCTAAGCTAATCGTCCAGACAAAGTTGCCCCTCAGGTTCCTATTAATAATTTTCCCTCACCATAAACATAGCCTTTCTTGATTTCCCCCACCTGGGTAAAAGACTCTGTGCATTCACCCCTTCAATTCTCCTCATGATTTTATACACCTCTGTAAGACCACCTGTGATCCAAGGAATGAAGTCCTAGCTTGCCCAATCTCTCTCTCTAGCTCAAGCTCTTGACTCCTGGCAACATCTTCATAAATCTACTCTGTACTCTTTCCATAAGCGAGGGCATTGTTATCCGATTCACCTCCACCACATTGCAGAGATTGGACTTTGTCTCCGGAGCTGGTGCGTGGCATTCCACACTCGGTATCCTCACCTTTGCTCTACCTATTGTACTTCAATTTGACTTGATTGTGTGGTATTATATGATCTATTTGGAAAGCATGCAAAACAAACCTTTTCACTGTACCTCCACGTATATGACAATAATACACCTAAAGTTAAACATGTTGCCAGGCGCAATGGGCCTCATTCTTCGCCACGTGTGACCAAAAACATGAAACATTGTGGAATACGTCTCCTCTAATTCTGAAAGCATTACAGGTATATTGTTTTCTACCGTTTCATACTTATTTCAGTTTATCAAGTGAAATTTTTATGTTATGTTGACAACGTTTGTTTAGGGTCAGAGAGAGGACAAATAGGACCGGTCACGTATGTGATCGGACACAGAAGCATTTTTTCCCATAACTCAGTTTTATCTTACAAACTGTCAATTTTAAAAAGCTAGAATGTTCATATCTATAGCAGACATGCATTATAGTTTTGTAGGTAGGAAAATAGCAATGAATAAGATGAATCTCTTACAAGAATTTTTGAATGTATGACTTTATGTGATGGCATCTGGTCACGTGTGTGAAATTTGGTTCACTTTCCAAAGAATGGCCCAATGGAGCAGAAGGGAAGTGGATGGACACGGTCTCTTCTCCAGGATAGGGGAGTCTAGAAACATAGAAAATAGGTGCAGGATGAGGCCATTCGGCCCTTCGAGCCAGCACCGCTAATACTAGAGTGCATAAGGTTTAAGGTAAAAGTCGGGGAGCAAAATCATAGAGCTACAGAAACAGCCCCATACAGCCTAACTCTTTCATAACAAAAAAACATGTCTAACCAAGCTAGTCCCACTATCTTGCACCTGGTCCATACACCTCCAAAGCTCCTATCCATGTACCTGTCCAAGTGCCTTTGAAATGTGGTCATGGTGCCTGCCTTTACCACTCGCTGTGACTGTTCGATTCATACAGTATATGTGAAAAACTTCCCCATTAGGTCCCTTTTAAATCTTTCCCTACTAAAGCCTATGCCTTGTAGTTGTATAATCCCCTCCTCTGGGGCACAGACTGACCACCGTCCTTATTTATGCCCCTCATGATTTTGTACACGGCTTGATTGTATTCATCTATAGTCTTTTCTTTGACTGGATAGCACACAAACAAAAGCGTTTCACTGCACCTCCGTACACGTGACAATAACAAACTAAACTAAAACTAAAACCCTCTATAAAGTTACTCCTCTGCCTCCTATTTTGCAGCGATCGAAGACCCAGCCTATCCAGCTTCTCCTTACAACTTCAATCCTCCAGAGCCCTCCCTATTACTGTACAGTAAATCATTCTTCCCCCGTACAATTAAAGCATGGAATAGTTTTCACCCTACCATAGTTACCCAACCAGACGCAACTAAATTTAAGGTCGCTCTTTTTCGCCAAGAACCCTTTTTTGCTTCAGTCCACCCTTCGCCACCTCCAGTTTAAATTCCATTTGGAATATTTTTGGAAGACCAGGAAACATGACAGCCTTGTAATTCTTTTTTGCACCTTTTCCAAGTTAATGACATTCTTCCTGTAGCTGGGTGACCAGAGCTACAGACAATTTACCATATGGTCTCATTCACAACTTATTTAGTTGCAACCAGAGAAAAAGTCATGGTGTGTGGGGGGGGGGGTGGGGGGTCCGGGGGGGGGGGGGGGGGGGGGGGGGGGGGGGGGGGGGGGGGGCACACTAACGGAACACTGTGGGGAGCTCTGTATGTAACCCAAGAATCTTTGGTGAGAATAACTGTGGAATTAGACAAGTTTCCATTCAGGAGTCAAGCATGTTTAATTGCCACATGTACTGGCAATGGAACAATGAAATTCTTTCTTGCCGCAGTTCAAAAGGCCAATTCATGCAAACACAAGATAAATGTACAATAATCAATAATACAATAAATTAACAACAGCAATACCAAGTAACCAAATAGTGCAAAACTAAAATCTATTGTGCAAACAAAGACATAGACTATAGGTGCAGGAGTAGGCCATTAGGCCCTTCGAGCCAGCACCGCCATTCAATGTGATCATGGCTGATCATCCCCAATCAGTACCCCGTTCCTGCCTTCTCCCCATATCCTCCGACTCTGCTATCTTTAAGAGCCCTATCTAGCTCTCTCTTGAAAGTATCCAGAGAACTGGCCTCCACTGCCCTCTGAGGCAGAGAATTCCACAGACTCATAACTCTCTGTGAGAAAAAGTGTTTCCACGTCTCCATTCTAAATGGCTTACTCCTTATTCTTAAACTGTGGCCCCTGGTTCTGGACATAGACTATAGTAGACCACAGTTGCTGGGGTTAGTTTTGTGCACTGTTCAAGAGCCTGATGGTTACTGGGAAGAAGCAGTTCTTGAACCTGGAAGTCACGGTTTTCAGTCTTCTTTATCGTCTTCTCGATGGTAGTCGGGAGATGAGAGCGTGGCCAGGGTAGTGTGGGTCTTTGCTGATATTGGCTGCCTTTTGGAGACAGCCCCTCCTGGAGATCCCTTTGATGGTGGGGAGGTCCCTACATGTGATGAACCGATAGTGTCCACCACTCTCTGTGATCTCCTTTGCTAGAGTTGGTGCTAGCGACGTGCTCTCCGCTGTATATCCGTTGGGGAACGTGAGTGTAATGGTGAAGTGACTGGTCTGTCCTCCTGAGGCCTGCTATTGTGCCAGTCACAGGATTGGTGGTCGTATGAGGCAAGGTCTGTTAACTCGCATGTGGGTCCATACCCACTGATAGGAACAACTAGCCTGTCTCTTTAAATGGCCCAGCCATGGGGGGGCACTCAGTGACCACTGTCAGTCCTGGCTGTGCCAACAACATCCAGGTCTGTGGAACCATAACAAAAATACAATTAATGCTCTTTGTCTTAAAGAGCATAAAGTGTGCAACACGAAGTTTAAATTAGTGGGTGCCCTGCTGTTATAATGGTGTAAAAGGTAATTCAATCAGTGTCGGTGTATCTTGTTATCTGCAGACACAAGGAACTCCAGATGCTGTTTTATCAAAAGAAACATAAGGTGGTGGAATAAATCAGCGGGTCAGGCAGCATCTCTGGAGAACATGGATAGATGACATTTCAGGTCAGGACCCTTCTTCAGACTGATTGGAAAAGCTGGAAGAGGGGTCAGGGCCAGACAAAGCCTGGCAGTGATAGGTGTGAACGGGCGAGTGGGAGGTGGGCTGACTGGCAGATAGTTGGACAAAGGCCAGGGATGAAAAGACAAAAAGTGTGATTCATAGCAAAAGGATTTGAGTATAAGAGCAGGGAGGTTCTACTGCAGTTGTACAGGGTCTTGGTGAGACCACACCTGGAGTATTGCGTACAGTTTTGATCTCCTAATCTGAGGAAAGACATTCTTGCCATAGAGGGAGTACAGAGAAGTTTCACCAGACTGATTCCCGGGATGTCAGGACTTTCATATGAAGAAAGATTGGACAGACTCGACTTGTACTCGCTAGAATTTAGAAGATCGAGGGGGGATCTTATAGAAACGTACAAAATTCTTAAGGGGTTGGAAAGGCTAGATGCAGGAAGATTATTCCCGATGTTGGGAAAGTCCAGAACTAGGGGTCACAGTTTAAGGATAAGAGGGAAGTCTTTGAGGACCGAGATGAGAAAAACATTTTTCACACAGAGAGTGGTGAATCTGTGGAATTCTCTGCCACAGAAGGTAATTGAGGCCAGTTCATTGGCTATATTTAAGAGGGAGTTAGATGTGGCCCTTGTGGCTAAAGGGATCAGGGGGTATGGAGAGAAGGCAGGGATGGGATACTGAGTTGGATGATCAGCCATGATCATATTGAATGGCGGAGCAGGCTCGAAGGGCCGAATGGCCTACTCCTGCACCTATTTTCTATGTTTCTATCAGGATAGGAATGTGAAATGTGAAGCTGGAGGAAGGAACATAAGTGGAGAGAAAGAGAAGGGTGCCCATCCAGATGGGGCACAGAGAAGAGAGGGAGATAAAAGGTGTGTGTGTGGGGAGGGGGTTGTTAGTTTAGTTTATTGTCACGTGTAGCGATGGGCAGTGAAAATCTGTTTTGTTGCGTGCTATCCAGTCAGCGAAAAATGCAAAGCAATAAAAAACAAAAAGGCTTTCACTGCACGTTGGTACAGTGACAATAGTAATAAACTAAACGAACAACCACCTCCCACCTTTTTCCCCCTCCCTTCCCTGTGCCCCACCTGAATGTGCACCTATTTCGTCCTCCCCAACCCCTTCTACCTATATTCCTTCCTCTAGCTTCATATTTCACACCTCTTCTATCGTTATCTCGTACTTTTGCTCCGTGGGTTACTTACCTACGTTTGGGGAATTCGGAGTTCACTAGCTACCCAGGCGGAGTGTGCAACACTCGGGGAGGGCAGCACTGTGCCAAGTTCCACATGGGTGGCTGCTGTTTGAGAGGTCACTCAAGGTCCGGGGTAAATGTGCGCTTCCCCCTGTGTCTGCAGGATATGGAAATACACTAACCTTGGCCGTCTCCTTGAGTCCCGATAGGTTGCAGCGTCAGTGCTGGGAGAGAGTCCGTGGAGACAAAACAGATCGCAAGTCACTCTCCGCTTTAAGTCGTTGAGCTCAGTGGGAGTGTGGCTGCAACCTGAGTTACATTTATTTTCGGCCTGTGCCTTTAAACCTGATCCAGATGCCAGCAGGGCCTTGTTTGTGAGTAGGTCTTTGAGGAATGTTTTTCGACGGTTCATGTTGTACTGGGGGAGCTTGTCTTTACTGCCCCATCCTTCATGCCGTGTCCCGGGAGGCAATGGAAAGCCAGAGGGAGTGTGGATGTTTGCAATCTACTGCAAGCGGGGCACATGCTGGGAATATCTCGCATTCCCCGGAGGGATGAGCGTAGTTTCTTGCCGGTGGCTCCGGCCTCCACACAGCCGAGCTCTCCCACTCTCTCTTCCTCTCTCCCACTTATTCTCGATCTCTCCCACTGCCCCTCTCCCTCCCACTCCCCCCTCTCTCTCTCCCACCTCTCTCTCTCCCTCCCACTCCCTCCCTTCCCCCTCACTCCATCTCTTCCCCCCACCCACTCTCGCCCCACTCCCTCTCTCCCCCCTCACCCTTCTCTCTCCCCCCCACTCCCCTCTTTCCCCCATCACTCCTTCTCTTCCCCCCATCACTCCCTCTCTCCCCCCCAATCTCTCCTCCCTCTCTCCCCATCACTCTCCCTCTCACTCTCTCCCCCTCCCTCTCCCTCTCCTCTCTCTCCTCCCCTCCCTCCCTCCCTCTCTTCCCCCTCACTCCCTCACTCCCTCCCACTACCTCTCTCCCCCTCACACTCTCTCTCTCACCACTCCCTCTTCCCCCTCACTCCTCTCATCCCCCTCACTCCCTCTCATCCCCCCTCACTCCCCCTCTCTTCCCCCCCTCCCCTCTCTCCCCCCTCACCCTCTCTTCCCCCCTCACCCTCTCTCTTCCCCCCTCACCCTCTCTTCCCCCCTCACCCTCTCTTCCTCCTCACCCCCTCTCTTCCCCCTCACTCCCTCTCTTCTCCTCTCCCCTCTTCCCCCCCTCACTCCCTCTCTTCCCCCCTCACTCCCTCTCTTCCCCCTCCCTCCCTCTTCCCCCCCCCCTCCTCTCTCTTCCCCCCTCCTCACTCTCTCTTCCCCCCTCACCCTCTCTTCCCCCCCCCCCCTCGTTCTTCCCCCCCTCACCCTCTCTTCCCCCTCACTCCCCTCTCTTCCCCCTCCGCCCTCTCTTCCTCCCCCTCACCCTCCCTCCCTCTCTCCCCCCCTCCCTCCCTCGCCTCACCCTCGCTTCGCCTCCCCCTCACCCTCTCTCTCCCCCCACCCCCTTACCCCCTCACCCTCCCCCCCCTCACTCCCTCTCTTCCCCTCTTTCTCCCCCTATCGCTCTCTCTTTCTCCTCCTCTCTCACCCCCTCTCTCTATTTCTCTCTCCCTCCGTCCCCCCCCCCCCCCACTCCCTAGCTTCCCCCCACTCCCTCTCCCCACCCCTCTCTCTCCCCCTCTCTCTCTCCCCCCCCACTCCCTCTCTTCCCCCCCTCCCCATCTCGTCTGTGAACTTGGCAGCAGGATGAGTGAGCAGAGGAAGGGCGGTGCAGAGGAGGGGGAGGGGAGTGTGCCAGTCACTTTTGGCTGTGTTGCAATTTCCTTTGCTGGCTGAAGTTGGTTTGAAACTTTGCTGACAGCGATGGAAATGCACGGCTCCGCGCTCCCTTCGCTGATGTGAGGCGGCGGGAATCCCAGCAGGACCAAGCATCCTGCCGGTCACTGCAGATTTGGGAGAGTCGCTGGCACTCGCTCTCCATCTGTGAGTCAGTTGCGAGCGCAGGGGGGATGTTGCCGAAAGCCGGGGCTGGCTCTGCATTAACCGTTACATTGGGGAGTGTGACTCTCAGTGACCAGGAAGAAGGTAAAACTGAGCTGTTGCTGGTGAACTGAGGCAGGCTCCCTCCCGCTCTCCACTCGTCCCGTCCCTCCCGGACCTGCCTGGGTTTGCTGGGCCGTTGCGGTGAGTCTGAGGGCGAGGACTGCCCATCTGAAAGTTCAAAGACACAAGGAACTGGAATCTGGAGCAGAACACACAAAATGCTGGAGGAACTCAGCGGGTCAAGCAGCATCTGGGTATATGGAACAAGCTGCCAGAGGAGGTAGTTGAGGCAGGTACTATAACAGCATTTAAAATATATTTGGACAGATACAAAGGCTTGGTGAGATATGGGCCAAACGCAGAGAGGTGGGGCATCTTAGTCTGCATGCTTTCTAATTCTATGACTATCTGTGGAGGGAATGGACAGGCAATATTTCAGGTCGGCGCTGAGGGGTAATTTTTTCACACAAAGGGTGGTGAATGTATGGAACAATCTGCCAGATGAGTTATTTGAGGCTGCGACTATCCCAACGTTTAGGATAGTTGGACAGGTACGTGGATAGGACAGGTTTGGAGGGCTATGGACCAAGCACAGGCAGGTGGGACTAGTGTAGCTGGGATATGTTGGCCGATGAGGGCAAGTTGGGCCGAAGGGACTGTTTCCACACAGTATCACTCCATTACTCTATGACTCTCCATAACACTCAGATAAATATATAATCAATAATATAATCAATTAATAACCCTTATAGGTAAATTAATGTGACCATAATAGTGCAAAACTGAAGACTGAGTGCAACCAAAAACACAGTCCATTGAAAATCACAGTTGCTGAGGTAAGTGTTGTGCAGTGTTCAAGAGCATGATGAATACTGGGAAGCAGTTCCTAAACCTGGAGGTAATGGTTCTCGGGCTCCTGTACCTTCTTCCCCAATGGTGGCAGGGCAGCGAGATGAGAGCGTAGCCACAGTAGTGTGGGTCTCTGATGATGCCGGCTACTATTTTGAGGCAGCACCTCCTGTAGGTCCCTTTTGTGGTGGGAGGTCAGTACCCGCGATGGACCAGGCAGTGTCCACCACTCTCTGTAGTCTCCTTTATTCCAGGGTGTTCCAGTTGCTGAACCAGGCTGGGGTACAACCAGTCAGTGTGGTCTCTACCATCTTGAGTTGTGGAAAGGTTGATTTCAGTAGTGTGAGACCTGGCGAGGGTGGCATGGGAACAGATGTTCATGGGGAGAATTGCATCTGACTCACGGGAGTCTTTTACAAGTTCAGGGCCAGTGTAATCTGGGAAGGGTGAAATGACAATATTGCAACATTAGGAGATCTTGGATGACAAAGGTTAATGAAAGTTTGATCAGGATAGAAAAATTGAAACATATATTAGATACAGGCAACTGAGATAGAACATCGAACAGCAGAGCATAGAAACAGGCTCTTCGGCCCACAATGTTCATGCTGAACATAATGCCACGAATAACTAATCTCATCTGCTTGCACATGATCCCTCTATTCCCTGCAAATCCAAATGCCTGTCTAAAAGCCTCTCAGAAGCGCATGTTCTCTCCCACACCCTCTATATATATATATATATATATAACATGGTCGACATGGACAGGGTGGGCCAAAGGGCCCGTTTCAATGCTGTACAGCCCTGTGACACTTGATGAGTATTTCAGGCGTAAGAGAAAGCCAGGGAAAGAGTGGGTCCCCTTAGAGATTTAAAGGGGAAATGTGTGTCGAGCCAGGGGAGATGGCCAAGGCTATAAATAAATACATCGAGTCACACAGCACGGAAACAGGCCCTTCGGCCCTACTCATCCGTGCTGATCCGGATACCCATTGTACACTCCTGAAAGCTTTTGGTCATTGCATTAAATAAAGCGTCAAAGCAGTCAGCAAAGTCACTGAGGTATTCCATGGCCTCCGGGTGACGCAGAGGGTCAGGAATTCAAACTTCCATCCGGCACTCAAATACACCTGGACTATTTCCGACACTTCCCTACCATTCCTTGACCCCACTATCTCCATCGCAGGTGATAGACTTCTGACCGGTATCCACTATAAACCCACTGACTCCCATGGCTCTCTGGACTACACTTCTTCCCACCCTGCTTCCTGTAAGGACTCCATCCCCTACTGCCAATTCCTCTGTTTACGCCGCATCTGCTCCCAGGATGAAGCATTCCACACCAGGGCATCTGAAATGTCCTCATTCTTCAGGGAACGGGGGTTCCCCTCCTCCACCATAGATGAGGCTCGCACCAGGGTCTCTTCCATACCCCGCAACACTGCTCTCTCTCCCCATCCCCGCACTCGCAACAAGGGCAGAGTCCCCCTAGTCCTCACCTTTCACCCCACTAGCCGTCACATACAACAAATAATCCTCCGTCAGTTTTGCCACCTCCAACGTGACCCCACCACTCGCCACATCTTCCCATCTCCCCCTATGTCTGCCTTCCGCAGAGACCGCTCCCTCCGCAACTCCCTTGTCAATTCTTCCCTTCCCTCCCGTACCATCCCCTCCCCAGGCACTTTCCGTTGCAACCGCAAGAAATGCGACACCAAGCAGTCGTTCCAGGTGCGACAGAGGTTCACCTGTATCTCCTCCAACCTCATCTACTACATCCGCTGCTCTAGATGTCAGCTGATCTACATCGGTAGGACTAGGCGGAGGTTAGGCGATCGTTTCGCCGAACACCTCCGCTCGGTCCGCAAGAACCTACCTGACCTCCCGGTGGCTCGGCACTTCAACTCCCCCTCCCACTCCGAGTCCGACCTCTCTGTCCTGGGTCTCCTCCATGGCCAGAGCGAGCAACACCGGAAATTGGAGGAACAGTACCTTATATTCCGCTTGGGGAGTCTGCATCCTGCGGGCATGAACATTGAATTCTCCCAATTTTGCTAGCCCTTGCTGTCTCCTCCCCTTCCTTAGCCCTCGGGCTGTCTCCTCCCATCCCTCAGGCTCCTCCTCCTCCTTTTTCCTTCCTTCTCCCCGCCACCCCCGATCAGTCTGAAGAAGGGTTTTGGCCCGAAACGTTGCCTATTTCCTTCGCTCCGTAGATGCTGCTGCACCCGCTGAGTTTCTCCAGCTTTTTTTTGTGTACCTTCGATTTTCCAGCATCTGCAGTTCCTTCTTGTACAGGAATTCAAACTTGTTTGCTTTGACTTGGCTCTGTACAGGTTGTCTGTGGGAGCCATAGCAGCTGATTGCTGAGTGCTGTTAAGTTAACAACTCCTACCTACCAACCTGTCAGGTGCCTGTTGGCCTGATGCCAAGTGACAAAACAGAAAGTTGCCTATCAGTGGGGGCACTGGGAACCTGAGCTAACAGAACTCATTAGTGAAATTCTGTCAGGGGAGGAGCTTGAGTCATAGCGTCCTACAGGTTGGAGACAGACCCCGTGATCCAACTCGTCCAAGCCCATCAAGGTGGAATTTAATAGAGAGAAATATGAGGTTTGGGAGTATTAACATGGGCAGCTTACACAGTAAACGGTAGGGCTCCGGGGAATGTTGTAGAGTAGAGGGATCCAGCAATACAGGTACATAGTTTGTTGAATCACAGGGTGGTCAAAGAGGCCTTTGGCACATTAGCCTTCATCAGCCAGAGTATTGAGTATAGAATGTGTAGGAAAGAACTGCAGATGCTGGTTTAAATTGAAGGTAGGCACCATGGAGTATAGAATTTGGGAGGTCATGTTGTAGTTGGATAAGACATTGGTGAGGCCACATTGAGAGTGTTGTCTTCATTTTTGGCCACCATGTTATAGCAAAGATGTTGTCAAGCTGGAAAGGGTGCAGAGAACATTTAATAGGATGTTGCCAGGACTCGAAGGTCTGAGCTATGGGGAGAGGTTGAGTAAGCTGGGACTATTCCTTGGAGCGCAGGACGATGAGAGGTGATCTAATAGAGGTGTATAAAATCATGAGAAGAATCAGCCAGCACATGCCCAGGTCATACGTCGCTAGCTTTAGCTATAAAATAGTCTTGGCAACGGTGGCTGCATTGTGTGCAGGCTTGCGTTTCGTCCGGGGTCGGGGTCAGCTCTCCGTTGCTGCCGGTGCTGTTGGGGGGTGTCCCCGTCCCCTGTCCAGGGTGGCCCTGAGCTGGCGGGGCGGACCAGGACTTGCAGCCGCTGGATCCAGCTTGGCTCTGCCTGTCCCGCCGGGTTGGCCGGCAGCCCTCCACCTCCACCCCCCCTCTCCCCATTCCGACACCGAGGTCCTGCTGAAGATGGGCAGTCGCCGGCCCTGCTCGAAGACGGGCGACGTGGAGCCGCTGCTGCTGGAGTCGGCCTGGTCAGAGAGAGTGTCTGTGGACGGGCTCCTGCCGGCCATGGGCAGGCCGGGCGCCCGGTGGAGCTGCGGGCACTATTGGTGATGGTGGTGCTGACGGCAGCAGCAACCTCCTCCCCCTCCCTTGCCCAGCCCCAAGCCCATAGTCTGGGCCAGCTCCAGCTCCAGCTCCAGGTTGGGGCTAATGGCAGCCCACAGCGCAGGCCAGTCTAGCGCTGGGCCAGAGGAGGCTAAGCCCAGGCTGGCGCTCTGATGCAGGCGAGGCCGGGGCTTCCTCGGGGTTGTGGATGGAGTGGCAGCGAGTACCGTAGGGGCAGAAGCCGGTGGTGTGTAAGGTACGGCTTGTACTTGGAATGGCGACTGAGGCCGTGGGCGAACTGGCACTTGTCGCCGTAGCGGCCCATCGGGGAACGGGTTCCTCTGGAGTTGGAGCAGGGTTGGGCTGGAGATGTCGCTGGCTGTGGGTTCTGAGAGTCTGCGGCCGCTGATGTTGTCGGTCCGGGCTGTCGGCTGGCCTGGCGGGACGGGCGGAGGTGAGCAGGGGTTGGCGTCTCTCCGCGCTGGTCCTGGGGGCCAGTGTCCTGTCGGTCAGGACGTTCCGGCTGCCCCCTGGGCGGGGATGGGACATTCGAGTGGGACACCGGGGAAGGTCCAGTAGCGGGTCTCACCACCCCGGCCCGCCTGGTCCCCGTCCCCCCCCAGGTCACCCACTGAAAAAATACAAAAAAATCGGACTCAAACTATACTCACCGAATTAATTGCTGATTTACTGATACCACTGCACTCACTTATTAAAATCTAATTTCAAATTCACAAACTCGAGCAAAACACAAAGTAGTGGAGGAACTCAGTTGGTCAGGCAGCAACTGTGGAGGGAATGGACAGACCAAGGTTTGGGTTGGAACACTTCCTCAGGCTGATGGAGTTGGTCGAGACTCTGAAGTAGGGTCATTTTGTCTTTTCTCCAGTTTTCTGTGTCTATCTTCGGTTTAAACCAGCATCTGCAGTTCTTTTCTTACTCGTATCACTTGCCTGGCTTTACCCCAACCCCATGACCCTTTTCCAGATTTTCCCCCCTTACTCCCATCAGAGTAAGGTCCAAACCCGAAACGTCGCCTCTCCATTCCGCTGGAGGGTGCTGCCTGACCTGCTGAGTTACTCCAGCACTTAGTGTTCCAGGTACTCTTCCTCCTGGTGCTATTTCTTGCTATTGAGGGAGTGCAGCGTAGGTTTACAAGGGTGATTCCCGGGATGGCGGGACTGTCATATGTTGAGAGAATGGAGCGGCTGGGCTTGTACACTCTGGAGTTTAGAAGGATGAGAGGGAATCTTATTGAAACATTAGATTGTTAAGGGTTTGGACACGCTAGAGGCAGGAAACATGTTCCCGATGTTGGGGGAGTCCAGAACCAGGGGCCACAGTTAAAGAATAAGGAGTAAGCCATTTAGAACGGAGACGAGGAAACATTTTTTCTCACAGAGAGTTGAGTCTTTGGAATTCTCTGCCTCGGTGGAGGCCGGTTCTCTGGATACTTTCAAGAGAGAGCTAGAAAGGGCTCTTAAAGGTAGTGGAGTCAGGGGATGTGGGGAGAAGGCAGGAACGGGGTACTGATTGGGGATGATCAGCCATGATCACATTGAATGGCGGTGCTGGCTTGAAGGGCCGAATGGCCTACTCCTGCACCTATTGTCTATTGTGCTGGTAGTGTAAAGCAGGAGCAATTTTGAAATTAGTAGCAGGTTTCCTCCTCGAGTGGCATCTCTCATAACAGACGACAGATGGCACAATGGGCTAAGTGTTCGGCTGGCGACCGGAAGGTAGCCGGTTCGAATCCCGCTTGGAGTGCATACTGTCGTTGTGTCCTTGGGGCAAGACACTTCACCCACCTTTGCCTGTGTGTAAATGTAATGTAATTATGTGAAGCACTTTGGGGTCAATGCAAGTTGACTAAAAATGTGCTATATAAATAAGATTATTATTATTATTATTATTATAATTTTATAAACTTCTTTCAGATCTTGAGCAGAGGCACTTGAAATTACCAGCAGATATCCTCAAGATATGATTTTAAGACCGAGATTCGTAGATTTGTTAGCTGGAGGTATCAAGGGAACTACAATCAGTGTTTGGATTAGAGGGTACACAAAAATGCTGGAGAAGCTCAGCGGGTGCAGCAGCATCTATGGAGCGAAGGAAATAGGCAACGTTTCGGGCTGAAACCCTACTGGCAACTTTGGATTAGAGAGTTTTAGTTGTAAGAAGAGGTTGGACAACTTTGATTGTTGACCCTGGATGTTAGAGGCTGAGGGCAGATCTGATAGAAGTTTATAAAATGTTGGGAGATGTAGAGTACAAAACTTTTTCCCAAGGTGGAAATGTCAAAGATGAATGAACATAGATTTAAGGTGAGACTGGCAAAGTCTAAAGAAGAAAAATTTAATTTTACATAGAGTGGTGTGTGCCTGGAACTTTTGCCAGGATGATGGATGAGGTAGATACGGCACAGACATTGTGCAATGAAGGGCCTGTTCCTGCGTTGTACTGTTCTATGTTCTACATTCAGAGATATGTAACAAAGTCAAGTGAATGGGTTTGTTGATGTGTAAAATGAGGGAATCAAACAAGAGTTAATAGAATGTCTCGGGGCTAAATGTTCAACACCTGTTTCCAGTTGGGTAGAAGGTACACAAAATTGCTGGAGAAACTCAGCGGGTGCAGCAGCATCTATGGAGCGAAGGAAATAGGCGACGTTTCAGGCCGAAACCCTTCTTCAGACTGATGGGGGGTGGCGGGGAGAAGAAAGGAAAAAGGAGGAGGAGGAGCCCGAGGGCTGAGGGATGGGAGGAGACAGCCCGAGGGCTGAGGAAGGGGAGGAGACAGCAAGGGCTAACAAAATTGGGAGAATTTAATGTTCAGTTGGGTAGATGTCTGTAACTTGGGGAAGTAGAGAGGAACAGAGGCATTGGTGGGTGTTGTGGGTGGAGGGAGCTGGCTGCAGAGTAGTGGACACTTCCCGGGCCATCACGGGTACGGACCTTCAAAGGGATCTACAGGACCCAACGTGGCCACACTCTCATCTCGCTACTGCCGTTGGGAAGAACAGAGAACAGTTACAGCACTGGAGCAGGCCCTTTGGCCCACAATATTTGTGCTCAACAAGTTCCTAAAAAACTATGACCTCCAGGTTCAAGAACAACTTCTTCCCAACAGCCATTGAAATCTGCACAACACCAACCTTGCCAACTATAATCTACCATGGGCTTTGTTTTGATTGCATTGCGGACTTTGGTTTTCCACTATTATGGTCTGGTTGCCCCGTATTACTGATTCTTAATTTATTATATTCGTACCTTTATTATGGACAGAGTTGGATTGTTTTCTCTGGAATGCCGAGGTTGAGGAGAGACATGAGAGAACGATTTAAAATTGTCAGAGGCATAGATAGGGTAGACAGTCGGAACCTTTTTCCGAGGATGGAAATGCCAAATACTAGAAGCCAGAGCTTTAAGATGAGAGGGACAAAGTTTAAAGAGGATGTGGGGGGAAGATTTGGTAGAGGGTGCTTGGAAATTTCTGCCAGGGGTAGTGGCATTTAAGAGACCTTTGGATAAACATATGGATATGAAGAGATATGGATTACATGCAGGCAGATAATAAGTTGGTTCAACACAGACAATGTGGGCCAAAGGGCCTGTTCTTGTGCTGTACCGTGCCATGTTCGATAATATGATGATTGACAATGAGGCACGACAAGAGGCACTGATGGATTTTCTTTCTCCTGAATCTCTTCTTCCAGGTTATGCTGTCCCTAAGACCATCACTGAATTTGTGTGAACAGGAAAAGGGTTAAAAAGAGAGCCTTTGATTCCGGGCTGACAACGACGCCAGAGGTGACACGATGGACTTGCCGGGTTCACCTGAGATTCACGCAGCCGTGCAGGGTGTAAGTATGCATATCCTTTCTCCCAGGGTGGAGCTAGCTGATGTGTTCTCCCTTGACCATTGATCAGGTTGGGAAATATCTGCGGGGACAGTGGTTATTCCAGCAAAGACTCTGGTGATGGTTTAGACAATGCTTGATGATGGGTGGCAAGTCAACAGTGGGTGGTCTCCATGGTGTGTTCCCAGAACATTGTAGTACCTGGTCATGTACTGAATCCCGATGTGTGGCAGGGCCCCGTCAGAAGGGGAGAGGTGATGAGTTCATGTAGGATTAGTGTTGATGGAGGGCAGGGAATGGAGGGATAAGTATTTTGTTCAGGTTTATTATTGTTACATGCTGAGTTACAGTGAAAAGCTATGTTTTGCCTCCTGTCCAAACTGACCTGATAAACTATACATAGATATAATCTGTTCAAACTCGGAAGTACAATGGATAAAGCAAAGGGGAAAATACAGAGTGCAGAATATACTTGTTAGCATTGTAGTGCACCAGTTCCATCGTCAAGGACCATTGTCCACAATGGCATAGAAGTTGGTCTTGGTATCGTTTGGCACAGACATTGTGGGCTGAAGGGCCTGTTCCCGTGCTGTACTGCTCTATGTTCTATCTATGTTCTAGTGTTTACTTTATTATTATTGTCAGGAGTACCTAATTACAGTGAAAATCTTATTGTTGTGTGCTATCCAGTCAGACTATACATAATTACAATCAAGCTGTCCAGAGTATACAGATGCAGGATAAAGGGTATAACATTTAATGCATAGTAAAGTCTAATGAAGTCCGATTAAAGATATTTCAAAGGTCACCCATGAGGTAGATCTTCTTCTTTCGTGCCCATCTTCCATGTTTCAAATGTTGACATCGCTGCCATCGTCCGTCCTGAAAAGGACGCAAGCTTCCGGCGACACTCAATGGGAGCCATCACTTGTTGCAATAGATGATGGTGGTAACAGAATTAGCTCGGGATACTTCCAGTTTCCAGCCCCGCGACTTTGGATGCTTCTGCTATGGGGCCATGAGGCAGATAGAAGGTCAGGACCAAACTCCTGAACCTGGAGTTCATGGTTTTCAGACTCCTATACCTTCTTCGTGATGGCAGGATGAAATGAGAGCATGGCCAGGGTGGCGTATGTCCATGATAATGCTGGCCTTGATAGTGCTGGCAGAAATGTTGTCTTGGAACATCGAATGCAAAACATCATGGCAGGTGCTGGAATCTTGAGGAAACACAAATGCTGGAGTCACTCAGTGAGTCAGGCAGGATTTATGAAGGATGTAGATAGGATAGGTGATGATTTGGCTTCTGAAGAAGGGTCCTGACCTGAAACGTTGTTATCCATGCCCTCCAGAGATGTAGGATGACCCGCTGAGTTAGAAACATAGAAACATAGAACATAGAAAATAGGTGCAGGAGTAGGCCATTCGGCCCTTCGAGCCTGCACCGCCATTCAATATGATCATGGCCGATCATCCAACTCAGTATCCTGTACCTGCCTTCTCTCCATACCCCCTGATCCCTTTAGCCACAAGGGCCACATCTAACTCCCTCTTAAATATAGCCAATGAACTAGCCTCAACTACCTTCTGTGGCAGAGAATTCCAGAGATTCACCACTCTCTGTGTGAAAAATATTTTTCCTCATCTCGGTCCTAAAAGATTTCCCCCTTATCCTTAAACTGTGACCCCCTTGTTCTGGACTTCCCCGACATCGGGAACAATCTTCCTGCATCTAGCCTGTCCAACCCCTTAAGAATTTTGTAAGTTTCTATAAGATCCCCCGTCAATCTTCTAAATTCTAGCGTACAAGCCGAGTACAGTTACTCCAGCACTGAAGCAGTGCTGCAAAACACCTTGTGTTTTGTAGAACAGCACAGTACAGGAACAGGCCCTTCTGCCCATGATATCGTTAAACAAATCTCCTCTGCCAGCACATGCTCCATATCCCTGGAAGTTTGGTTTTTACATATGAAATATATAGAGAAGTTGTGACGTAATTTTGCAGGGCAATGGGATGATTTAGTTTTACTTTTTTTATTCTCACGGATACAGAGATGCAGTGAAAGGTTGTTTTATATGTTATCCAGTCAAATCATACAATACGTGAGTACAATAAATCCTCTTCTGGAACAGCCTACAGAGAATGCACATATCCTGCTCCATCTTGCAACCACCAAGTCTCTGAGAACTTCAATCTTGGCCCAAGAAGACATGCAATTTGTGAGGCTGAAGGGTCTGTTGCCATACTGTACTGTTCTGACTTCCATGTGATAACATTGTGCAGGCATCAGCAAAAGTCCCCACTTCTAGCCTTGCAATGGAAGAATGGTCATTAATGAAGCAGCTGATGGCTGTGTTCAGTCCAGGACCTGCCCAGAGGAACTCTCACAGCGATGTCCTGAGATCACCAACGACTGTACTGCCTTCATGGATCGGTGATGTTTCAGTTCAGGATACTTCTTCAAACTGAAGAAGGGCCCTGCTTGAAATGTCACCTAGTCATGTTCTCCAGAGATATTGCCTTACCTGCTGAGGTACTCCAGCATCTGCAGTTTCTTGTATCTAAACTGTACTGCCTTTCCTTATGTGAGGCATGGCTCCAAGCACTGCAGTTTTTCCCTTGATGCACCTTGTTGAGTGTAGTTTAGTTTAATTTAAGGATAATTTAAGCATGGAAACAGGCCCTTCGGCCCAGCGAGTCCGCACCGATCAATGATCACTCGTACACTAGTTCTGGTCTATCCCATTGGTTCTATTCTGTAAACTGTCCGCCAGAGACAATTTGCAGAAGCCAATTTACCTACAAACCTGCATGTCTTTGGAATGTGGGAAGAAACCAGAACACCCCATGCGGTCATAGGAGAACGTGCACCCAGACAGCACTCGTAATTGGGACCCAACTCGGGTCTCTGGCGCTGCCAGGCAGTAGCTCTTACTGCTGCGCCACCGTGCCGCCCATGCCTTTGGTGATTTGATGCTACACTCCTTCACATGTTACTGCGATGCCTGGGGCACTCAGCCTCACCCCACCTCTGGCATTCATTCATCTCTGTGGTCCATGTTTGGTCCAAGGCTGTGATGAGACCTGAAGCTGAGGAGTCCTGGTGAAATTGCGTATCGGTGACTGAGCCAGTAACACTGTTGATGGCCATTTCTAAAAGGTTCCTGATGATTAAAAGTAGATGCATGAGGCAACATTTAGCCCAATTTATGAGCAAGATTTAAACCTGTATGGTTAGCACTTGTCCTGGATAGAGTCACAGAATCGTGCAGCATGGAAACAAGTTAGCATACTGGGTCCAGGCACATTTGCCTGCATTTGGCCCATAACCTTTTAAACCCTTCCTATCCATATATCTGTCCAAATGTCTTTTAAAAGTTGTAATTGTATCCGCTTACAGCTTCCTCTGGGAACTCATTCAAGATATGGTCCATCTCCAAGTGGAAAGGTTGCCCCAAGGTTCCTCTTCAATCTCTCCCCTCTCACCTTAGGCCTGTGCTCTCTAGTTTTAGAATCCTCTGCCCTAGCTAAAAGAATGTGAGGATTGACATTATTCATGCCCCAAGTCAGTCCGGTGACCTCAGATCGACAAAGAGTTTGTTACTAGGTTACAGCAGCTAGCCGGCATCTAATTGTGGGGAGGGGCAGGTGTAGTGAAATGCTGAACAATTTCTCAACCAGTTTGTAACCTCATTGAGAAAGAAGGAACGGCAAATGCTTGTTTGAAAAAAACCAGACACATTGCTGGAATAGCTCAGCGGGTCAGGCAGCACCTCTGAGAACATGGATTGGTAACGTTCCTGAAGAAGGGCCCTGTCCGATATATCGCCTATCCATGTCCTCCAGAGATGCTGCCTGGTCCGCTGTGTTACTTCAGCACTGTAATCTCATCCAGTACTTTAACTACTTACCTCTCACCCCAGCCTATCGCCCACCCCTCGTGTTCGCTTTGGCGCCCATCTGGCAGAACCTCATTCCGAATGTTCAAATCCATCTTCCTCCGTGATCTCCTCATGCACTGCCCTTGGCTGAGGTACTTCAAATTCTCTAATTCGTTCCAATTTTTTTAGTTGCTTCACACTGGGGCTGTGTCAACATCACAAGATTTGGGATTCTTTCGCTTAAAAAAAATACACCTGTTTTCCTTCTAGAAACTCCTCAAAATAGCCTATCTTCATCACCTGTCCTTACATTTTCACATCTGGTTCAAGTCTGCCAATACCCTTGTGAAGCAAGTTGAAATGCCATACTATGTTGCATTAAGCTATTTCTACTTGCAAATTGTTGACTTAAATACATGGGATGCTGTGAACTAATTTAAAGGATTGTTAAATATGTGATGGGTGTATGGGAGCAAGTCGAGGCAGAGTGGAGGTGAGGTGATGATGCCATGGATTCAACCATCTCTGGTTTATCGCCTTGCATGTACATCAGACAGAGGTTTGTAGACACCAGACTTTAAAGAGTTCTTATTACTACTGTAGCATTGGTTTTTGTTTATTAATGTCACTCATGTGTATGAGATACTGTGAAAAGCCGTACACAAGTACCCCAGATAGTGCAAAGTGAAAGAGGTGGTGAGGGGGTGAGGATGAAACTGTTCCTGAATCTGGTCGCATCGCTTGCAAGCTTTCGTATCTTCTGCACAATGGGAGAGAGAAAAATAGGGAAAGTCCGGGTGGAAAAAAAGGGTCCCTCCTGTGGCATCATGAAGTGTAGGTGGAGTTGATGGTGGGGAGTGTGATGGACTGGGCTGTTGCCAACACAAGCTGTGATGCAACCAACAGTATGCTTTTGTGGTGCATCTGTAGAAGTCGGTAAGAGTCGTGGGAGTCATGCTGAACTTTCTGCGTCTTCCGAGTGCTTTATTATTAGAGATTTTTGGAACCAAAATGATTGAGTGGAGATGAGATGCAGGTAGGCCAAGAAATTATTGGACAGAGGAACAGCGAAAGAAACAAGACACAAAGTGCTGGAGGAACACAGCGGGTCAAGCAGCATCTCTGGAGAACCGGATAGATGGGCGAAATGGCTCCTCTTATATTCCTAAGTATTTTACAGCTGTCACATGGAACGTCAAACTTCTCATTAAGATAAGAGAGATTGGTGGCCTTGGATTTGCAGTTCTCCGAATGCCTGACTGAGATAAAGTCTGAAGATGACTTGTGAAGCAGATTTCAACATCTTATTTGCAGACATTTCTGAAGTTTTTTTAAATGTCTTATTTGGAAGTGTTCACTCATTTTATGATTTCCTGATGTAAATTAGCAGTGTGTAGTTGTTGAGCTGGTAGCTAGTGCAATTTTCTCCAAGTTTCACAACAGTTGCCATCAAAAGATGATGGGTTCAGTCCCCTTCCAGGTTCTGGACGTGACTCCACGTGCCACAGATGGCGGCGGAGGACAAGTCATTGAATATTTTTAAAGCGGAGAGTGACAGGTTCATGATTAGTAAGGGTGTCAAAGATTCAGGGGAGAAGGCAGGAGAATGGGGTTGAGAGGGAAAGATAGATCAGCTATGATTGAGTGGTGGAGTGGACTCGATGGGCCGAACGGGTCTAATTCTGCTGCTATGACATATGAACATGAAGAAACATAGAAACATAGACAATAGGTGCAGGAGGAGGCCATTCGGCCCTTCGAGCCAGCACCGCCATTCATTGCGATCATGGCTGATCGTCCCCAATCAATAACCCGTACCTGCCTTCTCCCCATATCCCTTGATTCCACTAGCCCCCAGAGTTCTTCTAACTATCTAAAAGAAGGAGCATTGAACTGATACACTTCTCTTTGACCAATAGTACCGCGGTTTGATGGAGCAGCTCCACTCTGTGTCAGTGGGTTTCACTCCACAGAAACACAAAATGCAGCGTTGTACAATGGCAGGGGCAGTACTGAGGGAGCGTGGTATTGTGGGAGGGGTGGGTCTGAAGGAGCACCGCACTGTGGGAGGGGTGGGTCTGAAGGAGCACCGCACTGTGGGAGGGTCAGTACTGAGGGAGTGTCACAGTGTTGGGTGGAGGCGGGGATCAGCACTCGGGAGGCACTGCTGTGCTACAGTGCGGTACAGTGCTGCGCTGTCAGGGAGGGGGAAGACGTTATTTAGAGAGCGTTCATTGTTGGTTTGGTGTGGGGCTGAGGGAATTCACATTGTTGGGAAAAACACTGCAGTGATTGAAGCCATGCCCTCTCACATATGTAAAAGAAGCCCGTCTCAGAGAAGAGCAGAGGAACTTTCCCGGTGATCTGGTAAATATTTACCTTTTATGACAGACACCATTTTAAATTAGATTAACTGATCGTTAACACACTCCTCTTTGTGAGGCCTTGTGCACAAAATAGCTGATGTGATTCCCATGTTAGCTCAGTACATGGATTGAGGTTGTGAAAGACTCCACATAAATACAAGTCCTATTGGGGATCTGCAAATAGTTTCAGAAAGCTGTTGGGAGTTATCCCAATACTTGGGAATGTTTGTGGGAAGCGAGCGAGGTCAGTCAGCTTGCTGAGTAGGTGTGTACCAAACCAATGACTGCATATTGTGGTGGTTCCAACCGTGAGTCATCTAGCACGGAAACAGGCACTTCAGCCCCACCCATTCATGCTGACAAAGATGCCTCATCTAAGGCATCTTTGCCTTAGATGAGGCATTCCATTTGCTCACATTTGGCCCAAATCACTAAATCTTTCCTATCTACGTACCAGTCTAACTTCTTCATTCATTCTCCGAGTGAAAAAGTTGCTTCTCAGGTTCCTATTAAATCATTCCCCTCTCACCTTAATCTTATGCCCTCTAGTTCTTGAATTCTCTAGGTGGAAAAAAAGACACTGCATTCACCGTATCCATCCCCCTCGAGATTTTATACACCTCGATAAGATCAACCCTCAGCCTCCTGCACTTCAAGAAATAAAGTTCCAACCTCCCCCTATAGCTCAGGCTCACTGGTCCTGGAAACATCATTGTAAATCGTCTCTGATTCCCAGCTTTATGGCATCTTTCCTAATGGGCCTGTCCCACTTAGGCGATTTTTTTAGGCGACTGCAGCAGACTATGCAGTCGCCACATGTTCGTGGGTGGTTGCCGGGGAGTCGCCTTCATGGTCGCGAGGAGTTCCCGCATTCTGGGAACTAGTCGCGGCCTCATTATAGTCGCCACAAATTTTTCAACATGTTGAAAAATTAGCGGACCCAGAATGAAGTCGCCATGGAGAGTAGTGAGAATTCTTGTGCCGTCGGTGGGTCGCCAGGAGGCCCTAGTCGAAGGTTCTCTTAGGTTGTAGCCGGTGCTGACCGGTGAATTTCATTGGCTCATTGGGAAAAAGAACGTAAGCAGTAGTTTTCAAAACCAAGGATAAACCGACCGGTATTGTTAAATATCCGCCGAGCTTCACAGCCGTGTATCTCTGGCTTCTTAAAAGTTGTCTCCACTCCTTTCTCCCCCCTCTTCCGCCCCCCCCCCCCCCCCCCCCACCCCCTCTTTTAAAGGACTTATGTGACCCTTCCCATACACTGTGCTTTAGCCATCTTAATTACAGCACGAACCTTCCTGTTCATCACGGTGTGTGCCTGTATCACCTTGGCGTTGCACCGTGTGAATTTCACTCTGACAGCGCTCCCTCCCGCTTGCCCTGTCACCCGCCTGCATAACAGGCTGATGAAAGAAGGTGTGTGTGTGTGTGTGTTCCACTCTGACAGTCGCCTGAATAATCGCCTAAGTGGGACAGGCCCATAACTAAACGGAATACTCCAAGTGCGGCCTCGTCATTGTCTCGTGCAATTGTAGCATAACCTCTGAGGAAGGGTCTCAACCCGAAACATCACCAATTCCTTTTCTCCAGAGATGTTGCCCGTCCCGCTGAGTTACCCCAGCTTTTCGTGTCTATCTCTCAATTTCTATGCTCAGTTCCCTGATGGATGAATGCCAGAATGCCAAAAGCCTCCTTCACCACCCTATCTACCTGCGATGCCACTTTCAGGGACTATGCACTTGTAGGCCCTGTGAGGTGAAAGGTTTATATGCTTGGAGCTCTAGACTAGATCATTGATCTGAGGCCACTAGCCATGCATTGGTCCCTCTGGGAAATACCAACTGTTGGCGAAGTTAGAAGTGAGAAATGAAAATACATGGTGGAAGTGAAAGTGAAATTTGAAGCAATGCGCAACGATGAGTCATTTTCCAGCATCCACAATGCATTATTGATTGTCATTAATCCGACAATTTGACTGAGCAAAACACAAGAGTGCTGGAGTAACTCAGCGGGTCAGGCAGCATCTGTGAATTAAATGGACAGGCAATTTTTTCAGGTCAGGGTCCTTCTGCAGACTAAAGAAGGGTTTCGGCCCGAAACGTTGCCTATTTCCTTTGCTCCATAGATGCTGCTGCATCCGCTGAGTTTCTCCAGCATTATCGTGTACCTCCTTCTGCAGACTGATTGGCTGACAATGACAGTAAAGATGCCATCAGCCACTGGTCCGTCAATAGCCAACAACACTGTTTCTAGACATTTAAACCAAGTGGGCAGCTGCCGATGGAATTAACTTTTATTCTGGCATTGTTGTATCCTAAATAACTCATGGAACCTGGCAATGTCTGTGTTTTTTCCCATCCAGTGGACACTGGACCCACTGTTAGGTGATGTGGGAGCATATTCAGTGCCAACGTTGGCAGCGATACCTGCCTCGCAAGAATGAATAGGCAACAGAGGTTATTGGAAGGAAAGGACTGCGTGGTCACAAGCACAAGACAAAGATCAAACAACAAAGCAGCCACAAGACACTGCAGATGCAGGAATCTGGAGCAAAACACAAACTGCCTTTAGCTTTTATGAGAAAGGACAAAGCTAGCCTGCAAGTTAAAGTCCTGAATTGGGACAGGACATATTTCACCGGTAACTGACAGGAGCTTGCAAAAGTTGATTGTAGTGGAATGTTTGTAAGCAAAGGCATTTCTAATAAGTGGGAGGCTTTTAAAAGAGAGATAGTGAGACTTCAAGGTCTGCATGTTCTTGGTGCAGTAAAGGGCAAGACTGGCAGGAGTAAGGAACCCTGCATAATAAGAGATGTTAAGCTCAAAAGAAAGGAGACATGGGTCAGATACAGGCTGTTGGGATCGTGTATGCCTGGGGCATTATAGTGATTACAGGAGTATATTGTAGAAGGAAATCAGGAGTGCAACAAGAGAGCATTAGATAGATTTGGCAAAGAGTAAGGAAAGTTCAAACAGATTTTATGTTTTATCAATGGAAAAAGCCCAAGAAGGGAGAGAATAGAGAACCTTCCAGCAGTTAGTTTATTTTAAACAGCAAAGGTCCAAGTGGGAGCAAGTGAGGGTTATATAATGGAACTGCCGGATAATGCAAGAAGATTTCATATCACTTTCATATCAAGAAAGTGTTGGATTATTGAAGGTGAGCAACAGGTCTGCCTGTGTTGTGTGTGCTTTTAGCGTTTGTCCTTCAGTAGGTCACATTACTGATAATTCGTTCAGCGTTTAATTGTTCACCAATACAAATTAATCAGTGGTAAAAGAACATTGATTTTATCAAAATATTCTGGGTAAGGCATTAAGTCGCAACACCCCGCGGAGATATGCGGCAGCCTCTGTGACCTTTTCAAATACGTTCCAGTAAAAACACGTGTTAATCATTTCAAGGTTGTAGCAATGTTCGAATTCCCAGGTTTAGTTCAGCCTCCTCTGCCTGAATGCTTGCAGCTCTGTCCTGCCTCCTGGGCAATTCCAGTACCATCCTTCCAAGAGTCTTGTATTTCCTCGTGATGTCGAGAGGCTGTTCTACCCATTGAGTCGAAGCTGGTTCTTGGAGAACTCTCATCAGTCATAGAGTCGTACAGCATGGAAACAAGCCTTTTGTCCCACCCCATACATACCAACCAAGATGCCCCATCTAACCTAGTCCCATTTGCCTGAATTTGGCCCATATCCTTCCCATCTTTTTCTATTCCTGTACCTGTTCAAATATCTTGTAAATGTTGTTATTGTTCCTGCCTCAACTGTTTCCTCTAGTAGCTGGTTCCGTATACCCTCCTCCTTCAGTGATTAAAAAGTTGCCTCAGGTTTGAATCTTTTCCCTCTCAAATTAATCTATGTCCTCTGGTTTTCGATTCCCCTACACTGTGCATTCATCCTATCTATTCCCCCTTATGATCTTATACACCTCCAAAAGATCACCCCTCAGTCTCCTGCGCCCTAAGGAATAAAGTCCTCACCTGCCCAACCTCTCTCTATAGCTCAGGCCCTCGAGTCCTGGCAACATCCATGTAAATCTTCTCTACCCTCTTTCCAACTTAATGACATCCTTCCTATAGCAGAGTGACCAAAACTGAACACAATACTCCGCATGCGGCCTCACCAAATTCACTATTATAATGTCCCAACTACTACGCTCAATAGCCTGTGCTGAAAGCCAATGTTCCGAAAACCATCTTGACCACCCTATTCACCTGCGATGTCAGATAGTGGCCTGATAACAGCGGGGAAGAAGCTGTTCCTGAATCTGATGGTACGTGGTTTCAACCTTTGTACCTTCTGCCTGACAGGAGAGGGGAGAAGAGGGATTGACTGGTGGTGTGAGTGGACCTTGATTTTATTGGCTGCTTATCCGAGGCAGTGAGTAGTGTAGAGATTGAGGAATGGGGGTAAGGCTGGTGTGTTTGATGGACTGGGCTGCATCCATAAACCAGCTTTGCTGCTGCACCTGTCTCCCATTCACTGCCCGTGCCTTCCGTGCTGACCAGGGTTGGCCGGTAGAAACCCATTAGAAGCTATTGATGGTTGGATAACACAGGAATAGACAGGAGTCCAGACACTCTGTGAGATTGAAGAACGAAGATCTCCTTGTGAAGGTCTTGCACGGTGTTGCAGAGTGATGTTTCCGATTCGTCTGCTGATCTGTTGAAAAAAACAGTTGTTTTCCTAGACTGAGTGTTGGAGGATTTGTGGCTGTTTGTGTTCAACTGCCGAAGCGAGTGCTACAGGAGCTTATGTGGGGATTAGCGCAATTCTCTCTCGATGTCTGAGTCACTGCAAAGTTGCAAACAGAAGAGCACGAAAGTTTGGGAGCATAGACATTGGAGTTTTATTTAACCAGCGATAAAAGGAGCTCTGGACTTGCTGTTAATCCTAGACTGAGAATGGAAAGCGCTGTAAATAATCAGTGCATCACTCACATTGAAGGAGCACAGGCAGGTTTCCCACTTTAGGTCTGACTCGTGTCTGATCCATTCATCAAGTTTGCTGGTGGCACCTGTCTTCTGTTTTTAGTTCTACAGAAAGTGGCGCAGCGGTTGAGTTGCTGCCTTACAGCGCCAGAGACCCGGGTTCCATCCTGACTACAGAGTCTGTACGTCCTCCCTGTGACCGCGTGGGTTTCCTCCGGTTACTCCGGTTTCCTCCCACATCCCAAAGACATGCTGGTTTGTAGGTTAATTGGGCTCCGTAAATTGTCCCTCGGCTGAAGCTGTTTCCAGCTTCAGGTTCCTGGGGATCAACATCTCCGATGACCTCTCCTGGACCCACAATACCTCAACTCTGGTCAACAAGGCTCACCAGCGTCTCTTCTTCCTGAGGAGACTGAAAAAGGTCCATCTGTCTCCTCAGATCCTGGTGAACTTCTACTGCTGCACCATCGAGAGCATCCTTACCAACTGTATCACAGTATGGTATGGCAACTGCTCTGTCTCCGACCGGAAAGCATTGCAGAGGGTGGTGAAAACTGCCCAACACATCACCGGTTCCTCACTCCCCTCTGTCCAAAGCAAGCGTTGTCTGCGGAGGGCGCTCAGCATCGTCAAGGACTGCTCTCACCCCAACCACAGACTGTTTACTCTCCTACCATCCGGGAGGCGCTACAGGTCTCTCCGTTGCCGGACCAGCAGGTCCAGGAACAGCTTCTTCCCTGTGGCTGTTACATTACTCAACACTGTACTTCGGTGATTACCAATCACCCCCCCCCGGACACTCCTTCCACCAGGGAAAAAAATTATAGCACTACTATGACTGTATGTACGTAAATATATTTATTTATTTCTCATATTCTATGTCGCTCTTCTAGGGAGATGCTAACTGCATTTCGTTTTCTCTGTACTGTACACTGCACAATGACAATAAAGTTTGAATCTGAATCTGAATCTGAGAATAGAACTAGTGTACAGGGTGATTGTTGGTCGGTGCGGACTTAGTGGGCCGAAGGGCCTGTTTCCACGCTATATCTCTAAACTAAACGAAAGAAGCGACCAGCAGGACCGTCACAGATATATGGATAGGAAAGGTTCAGAGGGCCTTGGGCCAAATGCAGGTCCTGATGCTATCTTGATCGGCATGGACAAGTTGGGTGGAAGGACCTGTTTCTGTGCTCTATAATCATGCTGAAATGTTTCCTCACACCACGGCGTCTTTCTGCCCCGGTTGTAAACTCTTCATTTTGCACCTTTCACTGCGGTGGTGACACCGGGTGTAGACCGCACACTTACTGCCTTGCAGCTTGTCTACACATGCGCAGCTGGGAGGAGTCTTGCGGAAAACCAGCCTGGTTTAATTTCAGCACAGAAATGATTGGTTTATTTTGTCCTGCTGCATCTGAAGTTGTTGCCGTCAAAGCTCCGAGCTCCGTGCTGTCTGCAATTTCCTTCCACGGGGCGAATAACAAAGTTGCAGTCCGAGGCACGTAATCCGTGCGAGTCAGAACACGCTTGCACAGCCCTGAATCCTCTCCGATTCTTGGACTGAACGGCTGAAGCATGTGGAGGCAGCTGATTAGCACATTCCAGGCTGCCTTCCATAAAGGCAGATTCTCCCAGCAAAGCAATATTGGAACGCAGTAATCTATCGGCTCCTGTAACACGAGGGAGAGGCTGCTGGAGAGACCCCACTGACAGGAAGATGGCAGTGAGGGGCCGTCCACTGTACGATCACATCCAGCCTCAGGTTAGTCCCAGCTCACGGAGAGGCAGGAGAAGAAATACTTGATATTAATTCTGACATTCAGGCAGTGTTGCAGCGGATAGAGTCACTGCCTCACAGAGCCAGAGCCCCGGATTCCATCCTGATCTCGGGTGCTGTCTGTGTGGAGGTTGCAAGTTCTCCCTGTGACCGCGTGGGTTTCCTCCGGGTGCTCTGGTTTCCTCCCACATCCCAAAGAAGTGTGGGTTTGTAGGTTAATTGGCCTCTGTAAATTGCTTCTAATGTGTAGGGAGTGGATGCGAAAGTTGGGTAACAGAGAACATGTGCATGGTGATCGATGGTCAGCGTAGACTTGGTGGGCCAAAGGGCCTAGTTCCATGCTGTCTCTTTCAATCATCATGGACTGTGTTTCGGATACACCACAGGCTGTGGTTTTACACTGCTGTGGTCTGGTTACCTACTATTACTGATATTAATTTATTGCATAATTGATTATCTTTATTGGTGCATTGTTGTGAAGCTGCAGCAAGTAGGAATTCCATTGGTCTGTTGTCGGTACACCTGGCAATTAAACACTCTTGACTCTCTTAAACTCTGATGTGAGGGAGACTTATTTCCCTGAGCAGAGAGGGCACTAGAGTCACCAAGTCATACAGCGTGGAAACAGGCTCTTCAGCCCAGCTTGCCCATGCCGACCAACATGCACTATTCCCACCTGCCTGCGTTTGGTCCACATCCCTCTAATCCTATCGTATCCACAAGGTCCACATCACTAATGAAAGAATTTAAAGCACTTGATTGAAGAATTAAAAGAATTGAAGAGACTTATTTCCACCCAAAGAGTGATGGGTGCTAGATGTTTGGTTCCATTGCATCATGCTCTTTGTGTCTTAGTGTTCTTAGTGCCCATCCCAGAGCTCAGTCCACAATGTGTCACTGGGTGCAGAAGCCTCAGCATTTCTAAAGTATCTGGATATACAGTTGGTGTGAAGTGTCTTAACTAACAGGGTGATGGATGAGAACTTTGAGGTGGAACCAGTACAACTCGATGGGGTGAATGGCAGGTTGTTTTGGTATGGTTGATTCATTATTGCCATTATTGTAATTATTATTAAGGTAGTGGGATAACATAGAACTAGGGTGAATGGGTGATCGATGGTCGAGGTGGGTTGTATCCATGCAGTACCGCCAAAAACTAAAAATAATGTACAGTGAAAAAACTTTCTTTGCATGCTATCCAGTCAAATCATACTGTACATGAGTATAATGAACCCACACACGTACAACAGGTAGTCAAAGAGAAAAATACCAGAGTGCAGAATATAATTTTACAGCATTACAGACACAGAGAAAGTGCAGTTTAAAAAAGTGCAAGGGAAACAATGAGGCAGAGTGGGAGATCGGGACTACACCCTTCGAGGATAATTTAACGGTCTAATAACAACAGGGCAGAAGCTGTTCCTGAATCTGGTAGTGCGTGCATCCAAGCCTTTGCATCTTTTGCCCTATGGGAGAGGTTAGATGAGGGAATGACTGAGGGTGGGGTGGGGGAGGTGGGGGGGGGAATTGTTGATATAGGTTCCGCAAACAGCACTACAATAACTGACGTTTATAAAGCATTTGTGAGACATGAGAAATGAAAAAAAAAATGAAATGAAAAGAGAAACTGCAAATACTAGAATTTTGAGCAAAATGACAAACAGCTGGAGGAACTCGGCAGATCAGGTGGCATCTGGTGGGGGGGGGGGGGGGAAATCTAGGACATGTTTGGTCAGGGCTTCTCTTCAGTATGTAGAGGGGTCCTGACCAAAACATCACCTGTCCATTTCCTCTGCAGATGTTGCCTGACCCGCTGAGTTCTTCCAGCACTTTATTCCTGACTGACGCATTTGAGGTATTGATTGAGGGTTGGCCAGAGCATGGCTGCAGAGCGTGGGTTTATAGTCACAACTCAGGTCATCTGTAGTGAGACTTGATCCTCACGGGGGTGGGGGGGGAGGGGGTGTGGTCTTCCCACAGGACATTAGAAGCAACAATCTTTTATTTTAGCATACGTAATTTGTCAGCAATGTTTTGCCTGAAGCACTTGGTTGTTTTCTGTGAGACTAGAGGTGTGGTGATTAGTGTCAGTTTGGGAAGCCTTTCACAAGGAGTCTTACAATGGAGAATTTGTTGCCACATCTTTGTATTCAAAGGCATTTCACACCTGACCCACTGGGTTTTTCCAGCGCTTTATTTCTGACTGACGCATTTGAGGTATTGATCGAGTTTCCGTGTATTTCGTCAATGTAATTTTATTTTAGCATTGTGGTGGGGGCCTCGGGGTGGAGGCTTTTAAATGGCTGACGAATGCACAAGAAGGAACCTGCTGCTCTCCAATGACGTACAGTTTTGCACAGAGCTGTTTACCCAGGGTTGAGGAATCAAGAACCGGAGGGCATTGGTTTCAGATGAGAGGGAAAAGATTTAATCGGAACCTTGGGCGGCACCATTTTTTGATGCTAGCATTTAGTTGGAGTGGACTAGAATATAAAAGCAAGGATGTAGTGTTGAGGCTTTATAAGGCACTGGTCAGACCGCACTGTGAGTGGTTTTGGGCCCCATATCTGAGGAAGGATGTGGAGACGGCCCAGAGGAGGTTTACAAGAATAATCCCAGGACTGATTGGGAAAACATATGATGAGAGTTTGACGGCACTGGGCCTGTACTCGCTGGAGTTGAGAAGGATGAGGGGGACCTCGTTGAAACTTAGTGAATGGCCTGGATAGAGAGGACGTGGACAGGATGTTTCTAGTAGTGGGAGAATTTAGGACCAGAGGCCATAGCCTCAGAATACAAGGCCGTACTTTTGGAAAGGAGATAACTAGGAATTTCTCAAGTGAGAGGGTGGTGAATCTGTGGAATTCATTGCTACCGATGGCTGTGGAAGCCGTCAATGGATATTTTTAAGGCTGAGATTGACAGATTCTTGATTAGTACGGATGTCGGGTGTTATGGGGAGAAGGCAGGAGAATGGGGTTGAGAGGGAAAGATAGATCAGCCACGATTGCATGCACCGGGCCATATGAACATTTTCACACAGAGAGTGGTGAGTATATGTAACGAGCTGCTAGGGGAGGTAGTTGAGGCAGGTTCAATAACAACATTTAAAAGACACTTGGACATGTACACAGATAGAAAAGGTTTAGAGGAATATGGGCCAAATGGGACGAGCTTTGATGGGACAGCTTGGATGAGTTGGGCCGAAGGGCCTGTATTCAAGGTCCATGAATATGACAAAATTGAAAACACTTGGCAGCAGCACAGCAACTGTGGAAGGAAACAGGAAGGGACCCTGTGATGGGGGACAGGAAAGCTCAGCTGTGTAGGATGGACAAAGCCTGACAAGTGATTGGTGAGGAGGAGGTAATTGGCAGATGGGTGGAGTAAGTGACGGGCCTGAGATGAAAAGGATCAAAAGGCTGTTGGATAATGGGTGGAGGGGGGGGGGATATGGATGGAAGAGGACGGGAGAGGGGAAAGAAAAGAGATAATGTTGTTGATGGGAGTTGAGTGCACGCATTAGGAAAAGATGCGGGGCGATTGAAATACTGGGAGAAATATGTGTGCGCTAGCAGGCGGACAGGGAAAAGAGAGGCGGGTGAGAGGGGTATAATGCCCCTGTCCCACTTAGGAAAGCTGAACGGAAACCTCTGGAGACTTTGCGCCCCACCCAAGGTTTCCGTGCGGTTCCTGGAGGTTGCAGGTGGTTGCCGGAGGTTGCAGGTAGTGAAGCAGGTAGGGAGACTGACAAAAACCTCCGGGAACCGCACGGAAACCTTGGGTGGGGCGCAAAGTCTCCATGGGGTTTCCGTTCAGGTTTCCTAAGTGGGACAGGGGCATTACTTGAAATTGAAGAATTCAACGTTCGTGCCGTTGGGTTGTAAGCTAGCCAAGTGCAATATGAGGTGCTGTGCCTCCAGTCTGTATGGGGCCTCACTCTGGCAATGGAGGTGGCCCAAGATTGAAAGGTAATTGTGGGAATGGGAAGGGGAGTTAAAATGGGTAGCCACCAAGAGATCCAGCAGGCCTTGGCAATAGTTGGCAGGTCAGGTAACAGGCAACCTTTTCTACACAGAGAATGATGGGTATATGAAACGAGCTGCCAGCGGATGTAGTTGAAGCAGTACAATGACAACAGTTAACGAACAATTGGACAGGCACATGTATAAGAAAGGTTTAGAGGTACAGGGGATAAACTTAAATGAAGCACGTTGGTTGACATGCTTAAATTGGGCTGATGGTCCAGTTTCCGTGCTCTGATTCTGTGACTCTGTGCCTCCTTCAATCTTGGCATTTGACTGGCCTCTATTGCTGAATCTCTCCTCTTGTGTCAGTACCAATTACACTGTAGTGTGGCACAGTGTGTGTCACCCAAAATTAAAGGCATTGAGTAATTACAGCTTGTTCTTGCTGCAGTTACCTTACAGGTGAAAGTTGTGATTTTCTTCTTGATTTCTGCAAGTTAAGGTGAATGAAGTTATATTTTTGCAGCATCTGTCAGGTCCTCAAACCTCCCGCAGTGCATCGCACGCAGACAAGTGCCATCAGTCATTGAATCACACAGCACAGAAACAGGCCCTTCGGCCTAACTCACCCTTGCTGACTGATGCAAATCACGACCAGGAACTAGTGTGTTTTGGGACAGACATTCAGAGTGTGGGGCCTGGCGATTGGGACAACAGCAGTGGTGGGCTGGAGAATGCTGAGAGATGTGAGTGTTGTCAGGCAGGAGGAGCTGAGCGAGGGAGGAGCAGTGTTACAGAGGGATGGAGAAGCACGTTGGCTTGTTGTCTGATTGGGGGCCACTGTCGGCCAGAGAGCAGAGTGAACAAATTGGGACACGGGCAGCAGTGTGTGAGGATTGGCTAACTCTCTACATTACCCTTTTCACCAGTAATTTGAGTGTCACGTCAACACTGTGCAACAACCCCTGTCCCTCTGCTTGCTCTGCACTGCCCTGAAATCTTTCGCTCTTTAGGTTTTGATCAGGTCTGTTGAAAGTTTCCGTGGAAACTGCTTCAAACTTTCTCAGGCCTTGTCCAGTTCAGTTCCCTCTGTCCCACTGCTTCGGTTCGGTCCCATTAGCTAGGGTACTGTCCATTAACTACGGTATCATCCAATTCCCCTCTACCTCTTTGCAGACGTTGGAATTTAGACTCTGGAACTGGTGCGCTACAATGCTGAGAACTATAATCTGAACTCACATCTTTCCCTATGCTCTATCTATTGTACTTGAGTTTGACAATTGTATTTATGTACAGTATTGTTCATTTGATTGGATAGCGTGCAAAACAAAGCTTTTCGTTGTACATTGGTATACATGACAGAAATGAAATTAGAAAAATAAAATCGGGTAGGGATATGTCCTTAGTAGTTTACACAAGACGTGTACAATCGTGGTGCTGCTGTTTTACAGCTACCATGCACCAGTGGTAAGGCTATGAGTGTTTGGGGTGGTGGATGGCCTGTGAACAAGTAGTAGCTGCTGTGTCCAGGTAGATCAACCTCTTTAGACCTTTGGTGCTGCCTCATCTGGACAAGTTGAGAGTATTCCGTCACGCACTTGTCTCATGCCTTGTGGGTGGTGGAAAGGTATATGGAATGCTTGCTGCACATGGCATGCTTGTTTTCATAAGTCAGGATATTGAGTCCAAGAGTAAAAAAAATCATGGACTTTGTTCAGGCCGCGTGTAGAGTATTGTGTGCAGTTCTGGTCGTCCCATTACAGGAATGATGTGTAGGATCAGGAGGTTTGCCAGAGTGATGCCTGGACTAGGGGGTATTGGCTACAGGGCGAAGTTGGATAGACTTTGGTTATTTTCTCTCGAACGACAGTGGCTGCGGGGAGAGCCGATCGAAGTATATCAAATTATGAGGCATCATAGAGAGTCAGAACCTTTTACCCACGATTGAAATATCACATACTGGAGGCCACAGCTTTAAGGTGAGAGGAGCAAAGTTTAAAGGAGATGTGCGGGGCAAGTTTTTTACAGACGGTGGTGGGTGCCTGGAACACGATGCCAGGGGTGTTGGTTGAGGCAGATTTGATAGTGGCATTGATGAGACTTTTGGATAGACACATGGATATGCAGGGAATGGAGGGATTTTGTTTTTTTTAGCTTCGTTCAGAAATACAGCGCGGAAACAGGCCCTTCGTCTCACCGAGTCGGCACCAACCAACAAACCCCATACACTACTACTATCCTACATACTAAGGACAATTTACAATCTTTACCGAACCTAATAAACCTTTAAACCTGTACGCCTTTGGAGTGTGAGAGGAAACCGGAGCACCCAGGGAAAACCCACTCAGTCATGGGGAGAACGTACGAACTATGTACAGACAACACTCGTAGTCAGGATCGAACCCAGGTCTCTGGTGCTGTAAGGCAGCACCAAGCCGCCGGATTATGTGCAGGTAGCTAGGAGTTGGTCTTGGTATCATATGTAGAGCGGACATTGTGGGCAGAATGGCCTGTTCCTGTGCTATACTGTTGTATGTTCTACGTCAGGTACTAAGACTTGCTTTTGATCTGCTCCTGACCCAGTTGAGGTTGTAGTGCATGGTGACAGGATATCAACGGTGCAGGAATGTGGGGTGGTGGAGACCTTTTAGACGCCTTCGTGTTGGACATGTTCATTGCTTGGTCCTTAGGTGACAAGTTGTCACTTGCCGTGTATCAGTCCATGCCTGAATATTGTCCAGCTGTTGCAGCTTCCAGTATAGTGGGAGGATGGTTGGCTAAGAATGACTTTCTTATCCCACGTCCACCTCTGGTTCTTTAACCTGGCTCTGCCCTTTGGTTATTGCCATTCCTTCCATGGGACAATCCTTCACTAAGGTAAGTTTCCCCGAAACCCTCTCTGCTAGGGGAGAAATATTGTAACATAATTGTGAACTGGAGCCATGGTGATGAGTGTTCAAGCGGCACTGAAACGCTGCCTCCCCGTCCTGGCAGCTGCCAGTGTGGGCGTTTTGTCAAAGAGTGTTTCTTTAATTCAGAGTTTGAGATTTGCCAATTTGAACTCAGAGTTTGCGCAGTAAACAGTAGAGCCAAGGAGAGTGTAGAGCCAAGAGATCTGGGAGTACAGGTAGATTGGTCCCCTAATTTGAGGAAGGACATTCTTGCTATTGAGCGATTGCAGCGTAGGTTTACAAGGTTAATTCCCGCGATGGCGGGACTGTCATATGCTGAGAGAATGGAGTGGCTGGGCTTGTGCACTCTGGAGTTTAGAAGGATGAGAGGGTATCTCATTGAATCATATAAGATTATTAAGAGTTTGGACACGCTAGAGGCAAGAAACATGTTCCCGATGTTGGGGGAGATCGGAACCAGGGGCCACAGTTTAAGAATAAGGGGTAAGCCATTTAGAACAGAGATGAGGAAACACTTTTTCTCACAGAGTGTTGTGAGTCTGTGTAATTCTCTGCCTCAGAGGGCGGTGAAGGCCGGTTCTCTGGATACTCAGGGGATATGGGGAGTCGGGGGATACGGGGAGTCAGGGGAACAGGGTACTGATTGGGGATGATCAGCCATGATCACATTGAATGGCGGTGCTGGCTCGAAGGGCCGAATGGCATACTCCTGCACCTATTGTCTATAGATGATTCCCTGACAGTGGCAAATCAGGTGGACAGGGTGGTGAAGAAGGTATTTGGCACGCTTGCCTTCATTAGGCATTGAGAACAGAACTTGGGACATCATGATGCAACTGTACAAGTTGCCGGTGAGACCACACTAGGAGTATTATGTGCAGTTCTGGTCACCCAGCTACAGGAAGGATGTCATTAAGCTGGACAGGGTGCAGAAGAGATTTGCCAGAATGTTAGCTGGGCTTGCGGGCTTGAATTAGGGGAAGAGGTGGTAGATTTAGTTTTCTTTGGAGTGTGGGAGGCTGAGGGATGACCTTATTGAGGTTTACAAGATCATGAGGGGCATGGATAAAGTGAACGCTCACAATATTCTTCCCAGGGGAGAGCATTAGCTTAATGTGAGGGGGAGAGATTTAAGTGGGATCTTAGGACGAGTGTAGTGTAGTGTAGTCTGAACTCGACTGATTCCTGGGATGTCAGGACTTTCATATGAAGAAAGACTGGATAGACTCGGCTTGTACTCGCTAGAATTTAGAAGATTGAGGGGGGATCTTATAGAAACTTACAAAATTCTTAAGGGATTGGACAGGCTAGATGCAGGAAGATTGTTCCCGATGTTGGGGAAGTCCAGAACAAGGGGTCACAGTTTAAGGATAAGGGGGAAATCTTTTAGGACCGAGATGAGGAAAACATTTTTTTTCACAGAGAGTGGTGAGTCTCTGGAATTCTCTGCCACAGAAGGTAGTTGAGGCCACAGTTCATTGGCTATATTTAAGAGGGAGTTAGATGTGGCCCTTGTGGCTAAAGGGATCAGGGGGTATGGAGAGAAGGCAGGTACAGGATGCTGAGTTGGATGATCAGCCATGATCATATTAAATGGCGGTGCAGGCTCGAAGGGCCGAATGGCCTACTCCTGCACCTATTTTCTAGGTTTCGATGAATCTGGAATGAGCTGCCAGAGGAAACTATAGAAGTGGATACAATGACAAGTTTTAAAAGACATTGGACAGATATATGGATAGGTAGGGTTTAGATGGATATGGGCCAGGCAGGCAAATGGGACTGGCCCAGTACGTTAACTTGGTGGGCATAGACAAGGTTGGTCGAAAGTCTTGTATCTGTGCTGGATTACTAAATTCTATGACTGTAGCAAACGAGTGTAATCCAAGAGGCAATGGGAATTAATGATTAATCGCCCGGCCCTGTGTTAAACACAGAGCAGTAAGTGGAACAGCAAACTGTCCTTCGGAAGCACAGTTTTCAATTACTTTATCTGAGCCCGTTCCAAGAACATTGAAGCTGGGAAGGAGAGATCCTTTGGCCACATGGGACAGATGGACCAGGAGATGCTGCCATCACATCTCCAGCAATCCCTCCGCCCTGGGTTGCATCACTCCCAGGAGGGGACGGGACGTGAGCGAAGGTCCCGTGACCAGGAGTGGCTCTTTCCCTCCCGCTCGAGCGGGTTAATCAGTAACCACCGCCTATGAGTGACCTCGGCGGGAATAGGCCGCGCCGACACAAAGCTCACCGTCCTCCTGGTGAGTCCAGGGAATCGCCAACCACACGTGCTGCTTATCTCAAAGCTCTTTGCCATCTGACCTGCTAATTCATTCTGTCAGCGTTCTGACCCTTGAGCGGCGCTTTATGGACTTCTTCCTAAGTCATGAGGTAAGTCCTTGCCAGGAATAGAGCAACACCGATAGATCGGGTGAGAGGGGTGGACAGGACTACAATTCTCCATCATTCAGACCCATGTCTGTCCTGTTCTTTTTGTTTATTCCTGCATAGTTTGCCCATCAGCTTGTCTGACATGCATCAGTTTCTGGACAGTAGTGTGCGTGTTTTTTAAATGTTGAGGTTACAGAGCGACTAGCTAAAGACTATAGCAAGGCCTCAACGCCTACAAACAAAAGTGAATAGTTTTACTGGGGTAATTGTTTTCAAGTAATAGCAGTCACAGAGATCGAAGCAGCAAAAATCATAGCTGAAATGTTGCCACTGAGACACAAGAAAACAGGCACAGAGTGCTGGAGTAACTCAGCAGGACAGGCCGCATCTCTGGAGAGAAGGGATGGGTGACGTTTCGGGTTCGAGACCCTTCGTCAGACTCATTTTATGTTAATCTTCGATGAGTCTGAAACATAGAAAATAGGTGCAGGAGTAGGCCATTCGGTTCTTCGAGCCTGCACCGCCATTCAATATGATCATGGCTGATCATCCAACTCAGTATCCTGTACCTGCCTTCTCTCCATACCCCCTTATCCCTTTAGCCACAAGGGCCACATCTAACTCCCTCTTAAATATAGCCAATGAACTGGCCTCAACTACCTTTTGAAGAAGGGTCTTGACCTGAAACGTCACCCATTGCTTCTCTCCCGAGATGTTGCATGGTTCGCTGAGTCCCTTCAGCATTTTGTGTCTATCTTTGGTGTAATCCAGCATCTGCTGGTTTCTTGTGTGTAGGAAGTTCCTTCCTACACACAACAAAACAGGAGTTGGAATAGGCCACTCGGCCTCTGAAGCCTGGCCTGTCATTGAGTGTGATCATGGCTGAGCCATGCTGACCACATTTCCTCTACTGTGCCAGTTCCCCGTAACCCTCAATTCATCGATCTTCTAAATGTTTATTTATTTCCACCTCAAGTATGATTTGGACTCAACCAACCTCAGAGGTAGAGAATTCTGGAGGTTACCCATCCTCTCAGAGCAGACATTTTTGACACTCCTCAGTTTTAAACGACCAGTCCCTTAACCTGTATCTATGCCCCTTGTTCGTGACTGGTGAAAACATGTAATCATCTCATGGATTCTCTGTCTCACTTCACGGAAACAGGCCCTTTATCCCAATCAGTCTGAAGAAGGGACTTGACCCGAAATGTCACCCATTCCTTCTCTCCAGGGATGCTGCCTGTCCTGCTGAGTTTCTCCTGAATTTTGTGTCTATCTTCTTCCCAACTTGTCCATTAAGACCAAGATGTTCCATCTAAGATAGACCCATTTTCCCACATTTGGTCCTTATCCCTCTAAACCTTTCCTCACAATGTCTAAATATTTATTTAATTATGTTATTGTACCTTAATTTCTTCCTCTGGCAGCTTGTTCCATATATGTGAATAATTGCCCCTCAGGTGCCTATTAAATCTTTTGCCTCTCATCGTAAACCTATGCATCTGGTTCTAGATTGCCAAACCCTGCAAAAAATCTATTCCCATCAGGATTCTATACACCTTAATAAAATCACCCCTCGGCCTCCTACGCTCCATGGAATAAAGTCCCAGCTTGCTATTCGAGAGAGAGTTGGATATACTGTAGATATTAGTGCGAACTGAATCAAGGGATATGGGGAGAAGGCAGGAACGGGGTACTGATTTTGGATGATCAGCCATGATCATATTGAATGGCGGTTCTGACTCAAGGGGCCAAATGGCCCACTCCTGCACCTATTTTCTTCGTTTCTATGCCTAATTTCCCCTGTGGCTCAGACCCTGGCAACATCCTCGTAAATCATTTCTCCAGTCTTTTTAGTTTGAAACGTAGAAAGGAACATGCCCTGAGGCCCACAATGCATGTGCCGACAAGATCCCAATCCCAACCCTCATCTGACTGCACGTAATCCATATCCCTCCATTCATGCGCCTCTCCAAAAGTCTCTTCAATGCCACTATCATGTCTGTCTCCACCACCACTCAGGCAAAGCGTCCCAGGCACTGTGTCCTGTACAACATTTTAATCACACACATCCTGGAAATAACCTATCAATCATATTATAAACAGCAATGGGCACCGAATAATTGACATCTCCACTGTCTGCTGTGTTTACATTAATAAATAGCTTGTTCCTCACTCTCAAAGTCATGCACCGTGAAACAGGCCCTTCGGCCCAACTTTCCCACGCCGACCAATATGTCCCATATACACCAGTCCCACCTGCAGCATTTGGCCCATATTCCTCTAAACCTATGACATGTACCTGCCTAAATGTTTCTTAAAAGTTGCGATAGTACAAGCCCCAACTATCTCCTCCGGCAGCTCGTTCCATACACCCACCACCCTTTGTGTAAAAAGAAAGGTTACTCCTCAGGTTCCTGTTAAATCTTGACTCCCTCACCTTAAACCTATGTCCTCTGGTTCTCGATTCCAAAGTTCTAAATACCTGAGCATATAATATTATCTCAATCTCTCGATTAAATGACGGTCTGGTCTTTGCTAACCATTTACTATTCCCATTGGGCAGGATTCCATTCTGTCCTGCCTGTTAAACCAGCTAATTGCAGTGATCACTTTCTTGCTTTTAGCTCCATTCTCCTTATTCAATGAGAGAGAGAAAACGAGAGATAGCGAGAGAGAGAGGGATGGATTGCAATCGTGGAAAATTGTGAGGATCATTTTAAGCTGATGTTGGCTTAATTCCTGCTGTGTCACGTCAGTTCCAGGGACAGAGTCAAGGTGCCGTGAGTAAGGGCAGCATATCTTGTCTGCATTCACGTCCTAGAGAAGGTGATAGTCAGCTTCTGGGTCTGTTCCTGCTCCTGCAGTGGTTACGGGATTAAAGAATTTTGATCCAGCCACTGAAGGAATGGCAATGTATTTTCAAGTCAGGGTGGGGTGTGACAGAGTTATACAGCATGAAAACAAGCCATTTGCCCCACTGCACCCATGCCTGCTATGGGGTACTCATCATATTAATCCCATTTACCATGTTAATCCTTAGTTCATAAATTCTAAGAGCAGAATTTGGCCCATCAAGTCTACTGCGCCGTTCAATCATGGCTGGATCTATCTTTCCATCTCAACCCCATTCTCCTGCCTTCGTACCAAAACCCCTGACTCTTTCTAATCAAGAAACTGTCAATCTCACAGTCTTCTACTCTTCAGATGGTGGAGCTGCTGCCTCACAGGACCTAAGACCCGGTTCGATTCTGACCTTGGGTGCTGTCTGTGTGGAATTTTCACGTTCTCACTGTAACCGCATGCTTCTTCCGGGGGGGGGGGGGGGCTTCGGTTTCATCCCACGTCCCAAAGACTTGCAGCTTTGTAGGTTTATTGGCCTCTGTAAATTGTACCTAGTGTGAAGGGAGTGGAGGAGAAGCCCAAATTGCTAACATGGTCGGCATGGACAAAGTGGGCCGAAGAATCCGTTTCCTTGCTGGATGACGCTAAGACGTTATGTGTAAGTGGCAAGTCAAGACAGTCAAAAGTGTTTCATCGTCATATGTACCAGCAATGGAACAATGCAAATCTAATCAATAATCAATAATATAATATTTAAAAGACATTTAGACAGATACATGATTAGTAAAGGTTTAGAAGGATATGGGACAAATACAGGCAGGTGGGACTAGAGTGGATGGGGCATCTTGGACAAGTCGGGGCGAAGGGACTGTTTCCGTGCTGTATAACTATGTGACTCTTTGACTAACTGTAATACTAGGTAACCGTAATGTACTGGGGTGGTTGTGTAGGCAGATGCTATAGTGGTGTTTAATTGGCTTTTGTATAGACGCATGAACATGAATGGAGAGATATAGATCACGTGCAGGCAGAGGAAATTAGTTTAACTTGGCAACATGTTTGGTAAGGATGGCCAAAGGGCATGTTCCTCTGTCTGTTCTGCTGTACTTTTGTTCACATTGGAACAGTTCTATGTGCTGTTCCAATGTGAGCCCAGTACTAGATGCAGCAGCCAGGGGGGATGTCAGCTGTGCATCTAATCTCCCAAACTATCAGATTTAAATACATTTCAGGGACATTACTTTATTCTACCAAACTCTTGCTTGGAGCTAATATTTTTCAACATCCTCAGTGGACAAGTGAGCCATCCAAAGGCTCATCTCCCATCCATGAGTCTCACATTTCCCTTTTATTCCCTATTTGTTCTCCCCCTGTCCCCTTCCATCCATATCCCTCCCTCTGGCTTTACATTTCACGTCTCTCCTTATCTGGAACCCATTTCTCCAGCATGTGTCACTCTCTCCACCTATCTGCCAATCACCCCTCTCACCTGTATCCATCTATCACTCACCAGGCTTTTCCCCCACCCTCGCCTCTCTTCCAGCTTTCTCGCCCCCCTCCGCCATCAGTCCTGAAAAGGGTCCTGACCCAAATTGTCATCTGTCCATTCCCTCCACAGATGCTGCCTGACCCGCTGTTCCTCCTCTTGTGTTTTGCTGAAAATTCCAGCACGTGAAGTTCCATTTGTCTCCAGGGATAGACCTAGTGAGCCTTCACCGCACTCCCTATGTTGCAATCTTGTCTTTCCATGGGTAGGGAGATAAGACTTGGATGCAATATTCCAGGCGCACTCCATCGGGCCTCCACAACCGGAGCAATACATCCCTACTCCCACGCTCAGAATCCTCTTCATTATGGCCAACATTCCATTTGCTTTGAGTAAAACACAAAGAGTTGGAGTAACACAGCGGGTCATGCAGCATCTGTGGAAGGGATGGTAGGGTGATGTTTTGAGTCTGGGACCCTTCTTCATGCCAGTTGCCTACCTTGGTGTTTATTGAACCTGCTTGCTAACTTTCAGTGATTTGTGCACAAGTGAGTAAGTAAGTAAGTTTATTGGCCAAGTATTCACATGCAAGGAATTTGCCTTGGTGCTCCGCCCAACATGACATACAGTGACAGTTACGAATGACTCAGAAAATACTAAACATTAATAATAATAAAACATTAATGATAAAACACCATTGATCAAGCATGTGAACCAACAAAATACGTTGTGAACACCAACATCTTTCATGCTCCCAACATTTAACAATAATTATGTGCCCACCCCATTCTTTTCCACCATAGTAACTGATCTCATGTTTGCATATTGTGTTCTGTCGACCATGACCAATTCCAGCCTCCCTCCGTCCCCAGAGCGCCTGGTCCTCCTCAGAACCCACACTGACTCCATCCCGGCATAATCAGTACACATTGACCTTAAGGGCCTGTCCCACTTATTGGCGAGTTCAGGAGACTCTGCGTTCGCCACAAGCTCGCCACATGTTCGCTGGAGGTCTCTGGTGAGTCTCCTTCATGGTCGAGAGGAGTTCCCGCAAAAATTGGTCGCCATGTAGTAAATCAAAACTTTTGCTGTTGTAGTGCAGTGGTAGTGGGGTCGCCATGTCGTTGTCGGCAGTCGAGATAGCCGTAGGAAATCTCCTTTGCTGACTCAACATTTTAATTGGCTCATGGGGGGGAAAAAACATAAGCGCGAGTTTTCAAAACCAAGGAAAACCAACCGGTAATGTTAAATGCCCGCTAAACTTCACAGCTGCGTATCTCTGGCTTATTAAAAGTTGTCTGGCTTCTTAAAAGTGTCTCCACTCCTCCCCCCCCCCCCCATTTTAATTGTGGGGGTTGTTGGATTTTTCAAACATTTTAATATTAATTTTTTCCCAGTTATTATACTATAATCAAGGAAGTTTCTTTGGCTTGTTGTAAGTTTTAGGCTTTGTTCTGATATTCCTAATATTATTATTTTTGAGTCGGGATCCAATTAGGATCCCCGCTCTTTTACAGGACACTGTGCCAACCTTCCTGTTCATCGCGGGTATCACCTTGGCTTTGCACCGTGTGAATTTCAGATAGCGCTCCCCTGCTTTCCCTGGCCCTCGCCTTTGCGATGTGTGTGTGCGTGCGTGCGTGTGTGTGTGTGTGTGCGATTGCGTGTGTTCCGCACTGACGGTCGATCCAGCTCGCGGTTTTTCAGGCGAATGCCCCCGAGCTTGAAGGTCACAGACCGTCGCTGAAAAGTCGCGTAAGTGGGACAGTCCCTTAACACTATGTAATCCATGCTGTAGAGTCTGACTCCTCCAACCCCGCTCTGACCCTGTGACCACCCACTGGAGTCCCATTTATCTCCAGAGTTACAGAGCTGTACAGCACGGAAACAAGCTGTTTCGGCCCACCTTGTCTGTTCTGTTCAAGTTGGTATTCTGAGCTGGTCCCATTTGTCTGCATTTGGCCCATATCCCTTGAAACCCGTCCGATCCATATATCTGTCCAAATGCCTTTTGAAATCCAGGAGCAGGAGTAGGCCACTCGGCCCCTCATGCCCTGGCCCGGCATTCGATGTTCCTCAATGAGCATTTTGTCATTTTCCTCTGTATGTTGCCCAAATGCAGGGAATGGGGAGGGAAAGCGATCACGTGCAGGTAGAGGAGATTAGTTTATCTTGGCATCAAGTTTGGTACTGACGTTGTGGGCCAAAGAGCCTGTTCATGTGCTGTGTTCTTTGTTGCTCCAGTACTTTGTGATGTTCCCCTTGTCTATCCCCAGTTGCGAAAGGTTCCTGTGTTTCAGCCTCAGAGCAACCTCAACATCTTCCCAGGCAGACACAAAATGCTGGAGTAACTCTGTGGGACAGGCAGCATCTCTGGAGAGAAGGAATGGGTGACATTTCAGGTCGAGACCCTTCTTCAGATTGATGTCAGGGAAGTGGGCGGGACAGAGATGGAATGTAGTCGGAGACAGTAAGACTGGTGGGAGAACTGGGGGAGGAGATGGAGAGAGAGGGAAAACAAGGTATATTTGAAGTTAGAGAAGTCAATGTTCATACTGCTGGGGTGTAAGCTGCCGAAGCAAAATATGAGGTGCTGTTCTTCCAATTTGCACTAGGCCTCACTCTGACAAAGGAGGAGGCCCAGGACAGAAGGTCAGATTGGGAATGTGGGGAGTTAATGTGCTGAGCAACTCGGAGATCAGGTAGATTAAGGCGGACTGAGCGGAGGTGTTCAGCGAAACGATCGCCGAGCCTGCGCTTGGTCTCACCGATGTAGATCAGTTGACACCTGGAACAGCAGATATAGTAGATGAGGTTGGAGGAGGTGGAAGTGAACCTCTGCCCCACCTGAAAAGACTGTCGGGGTCCTTGGGTGGAGTCGAGGGAGGAGGTAAAGGTACAGGTGTTGCATCTCCTGCAGTTGCTGGGGAAAGTACTTGGGGAGGGGGTGGATTGGGAGTTGCGGAGGGTACAGTTTCTGCGGAAAGCAGTAAGGGGTGGAAATGGGAAGATGCAGCCAGTAGTGGGATCCTGTTGGAGGTAGCGAAAATGTTGGAGCATTATATGCTGTATGCAACGGGAGATGGGGTGGAAGGTGAGAATAAGGGGGACTATACTACCCTAATTTGACAAAAGCAAGCAACTGACAATTTTGTCAACATTGACACCGACCATCGCATACACTCCCTACACCACTAGGGGCAACTTATAAATAACCTACCTAGGGGTGGCACAGTGGTAGAGTTGCAGTCTTACAGCGGCAAAGACCCGGGTTCGATCCTGACCACGGGTGCTGTGGAATTCTCTGCCTCTGAGGGCGATGGACCATGGTATTCAAGAGAGAGCTAGAGAGGGCTCTTAAAGATAGCGGAGTCAGGGGATATGGGGACGAAGGCAGGAACGGGGTACCAATTGGGGATGATCAGCCATGATCACATTGAATGGCGGTGCTGGCTCGAAGGGCTGAATATCCTGCTCCTGCACCTATTGTCTATTGCCTGTCTGTATGGAGTTTGTACTTTCTTCCTGTGACCATATGAGTTTTCTATTTCCTTCCACATTCCAAAGACGTACAGGTTTGTAGGTTAATTGGCTTCAACAAATTGTAGTGTGTAGAATAGTGCTAGTGATCGCTGACCGGTACGGTCTTGGTGGGCTGAATGGCCTGTTTCCACACCATATCTCTAAAGTGCTAACCTGCACGCCTTTGCGATGTGGGAGGACACCAGGAGGAAACGCACACAGTCACAGAGAACATGCAAACTCCACATAGACAGAACCCAAGGTTAGGTTTGAATCCGGGTCCATGGCGCTGTGTGCCGTTCCTGTCAGTCCCGTCGGCTGCTGAAGGTGACAGTCCCCTTCAGCCTATCTCAGGTTGGCCCTGGCCCAAGTAACTCGGCACTGCGCACTGCCAAGGGCTGCAACTGCAAATGTTTGCAGAGCAGTGTCGGTGGGTGTCAGGAGCTGAGCGTGTTAATGGACATCCCGTGGTGCTCCCACCTCCCCTCGCCCTTCACTAAATGGGGACCTTATCGGTCGTTGGTGACACCACCCACAAAGCACAGCCTCTGGACTGCAACCTCGCCTGATAAACCCGCCTATTGCCCCGAGCGATCGCTTGTGCTCTCGAAGCCCCGACTGTCTCCAGCCCAGTGAGCTGGCCACGGCCGCTGCCGATGGATGTGTGGGAGAGTCCTGCTGACAGCACCATGAGTCAGGTAAGTGCAGCTCTCACTCACCGAGAGCAGGCGGCCGGCCAGCAGATACCACAGCTCCACATCAATCACCTGCACGACCCAATATCTTGCCTAGTGTCATGCAGATACAAGGAACTGCAGATGCTGGAATTGTGCAGAGAATACAAAGCTGTTGGGACAAGGGACTTTGGGCTTTGGTTTTGCACTAATATTGTTTTAATTTATTGGGTTTCATTTTGTTGATTATGTTATCTATGAATATTATATTCACAGATTTGTTATGCTGCTGCAGTTAAGAATTTAATTGTTCTGGAGCAGAGTCTTGACCCGAAACATCACCTAACCATGTTCTCCAGAGATGCTGCCTGACCCACTGAGCTACCCCAGCACTTTGTCACCTATTTTGTATTAACTTGTATGCGTGGTTCCTTGTTTCTATGCTTTAGTTGTTCTGTTTTCGGTACATAGTACAATTAAACTCAGCGGGCAGTCAGCAGCATCTCTGGAGGGAACGGACAGATGACGTTTCAGGTCAGGACCCTTCTTCACACTGACCGTCAGTCAGAACCATTCTGAATGATTGGCACAATCCAACTGAAGAAGGGTCCCAACCTGAAACGTAGCCTATCCATTTATTTTGCTTCCTACCCATGTACATAGTGTCTTCTTTATTCAGCATGGGTGGTATGTAGCCATGTTGGGGAGGTGGAGTGTAGCGATCGGTGGGATGCTTGGGCGGAGTGTCGTGTTCCCTCTGTGTTCCCTATTTCTGCCAGTCTCCGGCTCCTATGCCTGGGAATAGGAGCATTGCTGTTACGGTGTGAGAGACACTCAAGGAACTCTCCGTTTCACAGTGGAGAGTGATAGTGCATCGCAGACCCTGTGAATCTAGGGCACGGCCTCAGGCTGCAGTACAGGTACATCCCGTTCCGGCGTTTCCAGAATTCCGTAGCTTGGCTGAATGCTCCAGAGCTGCGCCTCGAGTATTTGCTCCATTTCTCCTCCGTTCATGAATTGAATTGCTTTCTGCTCTGTTAGAGTCATAGAGTCGTACAGAATGGAAACAGACCGTTCGGCCAAACTCATCCATGCTGACCAAAATCCTCCATCTACTCTGGTCCCATTTGCCCATGTTTGATCCATATCCTTCGAAACCTTTCCTGTCCATGTACCTGTCCAAGGCTCTTTTAAAATGTCATAGTCCCCTACATCACAGAAGCAGGCACTTCAGCCCACCTTGTCCATGCCGACCAAGATCCCGACCATAGCCATTCCCATTTGCTGGTGTTTGGCCCATGTCCCTTTAAACTGTTCCGTGGGCAGAACTATATCTGGAGTTCACAGTCGAGGCTGTTGGAAAATGAATCAAGGTCCAAAATGGACAGATCACCATTTTGCAGCAACTCCCCTCTCAGAATGCACCAGCACGCTTCATGGCACGAGACGAATGTCAGGAGAGTGTGATTATTATACACGGGCATAGTGGTTGGCAGACGCTACGGGCTGAAGGGCCTGTTTCTATGTTGTGCAATACTATGACTCTAGTCTAAATAGATAATGGTATTCACTATTCTGACTTGGTATATTCAAAGTGCTCAGTTGGTCATGTTCCATGATTCCCAGTATCCCAGGCTATTGGTTCAGGATATTCCGTGATTACCACATCCCTGGTCCAGGATATTCCGTGATTGACGTGTTCCTGGTCCAGGATATTCCATGATTGTGTCGGAAGGAACTGAAGATGGTGGTTTAAAATGAAGATAGGCACAAAAAGCTGGAGTAACTCAGCGAGTCAGACAGCATCTCTGGATAAAAGGAATAGGTGACGTTTCGGGTCAAGACCCGTCGACCCAACTTGCCCATGCCGACCCACATGTCACATGTGCACTAGTCCCACCTGCCTGTGTTTGGCCCATATCTCTCTAAACCTGTGTAAGAAAGAACTGCAGATGGCAGAGGTTATCCACTTTGGCAGCAAAACCATTATTATCTCAATGGGGTTCGGTTAGGTAAGGGGGAGGTGCAGCGAGACCTGGGCGTCCTTGCACACCGGTCACTGAAAGTTGGCTTACAGCAGGCAGTGAAGAAAGCTAATGGAATGTTGGCCTTCATAACAAGAGAATTTCAGTATAGGAGTAAAGAGCTTCTTCTGCAGTTGTATAGGGCTCTGGTGAGACCACATCCGGAGTATTGTGCACAGTTTTGGTCTCCTAATTTGAGGAAGGACATCCTTGTGATTGGGGCAGTGCAGCGTAGGTTCACGAGATTGATCCCTGGGATGGCGGGACTGTCATATGAGGAAAGATTGAAAAGACTAGGCTTGTATTCACTGGCGTTTAGAAGGATGAGGGGGCAATCTTATAGAAACAAATAAAATTATAAAAGGACTGGACAAGCTAGATGCAGGAAAAATGTTCCCAATGTTGGGTTAGTCCAGAACCAGGGGCCACAGTCTTAGAATAAAGGGGAGGTCATTTAAGACGGAGGTGAGAAAAAATGTTTTCACCCAGAGAGTTGTGAATTTATGGAATTTTCTGCCACAGAGGGCAGTGGAGGCCAAGTCACTGGATGGATTTAAGAGAGAGTTAGATAGAGCTCTAGGGGCTAGTGGAGTCGAGGGATATGGGGAGAAGGCAGGCACGGGTTATTGATAGGGGACGATCAGCCATGATCACAATGAATGGCGGTGCTGGCTCAAAGGGCCGAATGGCCTCCTCCTGCACCTATTTTCTATGTTTCTATGCTGGTTTAAATCAAAGGTAGACACAAAATGCTGGAGTAATTCAGCATGTGAGGCAGCATCTCTGGAGAGAAGAAATGAAGATGGAAATCAGTCTGAAGAAGGGTCTCAACCCGAAACGTCACCCATTCCTTCTCTCCAGAGAATGCTGCCTCACTCCAGCATTTTGTGTCTTCCCTCTAAACCTGTCCTATCCATGGAATCTGTGATTCCCGTGTTCCTAGCCCAGGGTATTCCATGATGTTCCTGACCCCACGCTGAGTTTTATCTGCCTCAGTGTGGTGTCACACAGCTCAGTGCTGGCCTCCGGTGGGAGTCACTGGTTCTGTGCCCTGCAGACTCTGTATATAAACATGTACCAGAAGTAACAATTAAACTGCAGAGCAGTCCCCCAAAACCTCTTTGCCAATCCATGAGGTGTGATTCCATCCTCGACCCCCCTCCCTTCCCTAAAGTGTGAATCAGCCTTTGTCCAGAGAGTGTTTAAATCTCACTGTGGCTGCCTGATTCCAGTAATTGCTTCTAAAGACATGGGAATAAACTGTGGAATTATGTGTTTATTCTGTATATTTCTATTTTGTATAGGTGCATGGATAGGACAGGTTTAGAGGGATATGGGCCAAATGCAGGCAGTCGGGACAAATGCAGATGGGACATGTTGGTCAGCAAGGGCAAGTTGGGCCGAAGGGCCTGTTTCCACGCTGTGTGATCTTCAAAGGAACTGCCGAGGGGGATGTCAGAGCAGTGAGTCAAGGCTCAGTGAGCCACAGGGGTAGCAGGGAATGCAGAGTTGGTGTTTGCGTACGGAGTGAAGAGAGGTCTCTTCAAAAGAGTGGATGCAGATACAGCAAGCTGTGAAGAAAGCTAATGGCATGTTGGCCTTCATAACAAGAGGAGTTGAGTACAGGAGCAAAGAGGTCCTTCTGCAGTTGTATAGGGCCCTAGTGAGACCACACATGGAGTATTGTGTGCAGTTTTGTTCTCCAAATTTGTGGAAGGGCATATTTGCTTTTGGGGGAGTGCAGCGTAGGTTCACAAGGTTAATTCCCGGGATGGCGGGAATGTCATGTGTTGATAGAATGGAGCGGCTGGGCTTGTACACTGAAATTTAGAAGGATGAGAGGGGATCTAATTGAAACATAAGATTATTAAGGGATTAGATACGTTAGAGGCAGGAAACATGTATTCGATGTTGGGGGAATCCAGAATCAGGGGCCACAGTTCAAGAATAAGGGGTAAGCCATTTAGAATGGAGATGAGGACAAAACGTTTTAACCCAGAGAGTTGTGAATCTGTGGAATTCTCTGCCTCAGAGGGCAGTGGAGGCCAATTCTCTGGATGCTTTCAAGAGAGAGTTAGATAGAGCTCTTAAAGATAGCGGAGTCATGGGATATGAGGAGAAGGCAGGAATGGAGTACTGAGTGTGGATGATCAGCCATGAACATATTGAATGAAGGTGCTGGCTCGAAGGGCCGAATGGCCTACTGCTGCACCTATTGTTTATTGGAAATATAGCCGGAACTGCCCCCAATCCTTCCACAGCCTCGCCCCATGCCACCAGCCCAACCCTGGTCCCTTCACCCCCATCCCACCCCCAAGTCTCTTCCCCCACTCCACTGCCATCCCCTTCCCCCACACCCTTCCCCACACCGTTCCCCTTCCCCCACTCTTCTCCATCCCCCCCCTTCCCCCACTCCTTCCCCCTTCCCACATGCCTCCCCCTCCCCTCCTCCTCTCCCCGTCCCCATCCCTCCACCCCAATATTTTTCTCCTTTCCCCCTTCCCCTTTCGCCCACCTTCTTCCTCATTTCCCCCCAACCGCTCTCCCTGGCCCTTTACCCTCCACCCCAGTCACCACCTTCTCTTCACCCTGCCCCATCTCCTCCCCCCCCCCCAGAGGATTAGCTACCCGGGAAGAGGTACAGGAGCATTAGCTGCAAAACCAGCAGGATGCTCCTCAGCTTCTTCCCACAGGCTATAAGACTGCTAAATGGACTTTGCCCCCTGCCAAAGTATCGCGCACCAACCACCAACCTGGACACACTGCAGCAGAGCCACTGTTGTGCCGCTGCCGATCGGAACGCCTGTTGAATGTTTAGTAGAGTGTTAAATTTGTTCATGATATATGTATTTTTATTTCTATTTATTTTGAATGCACACTGAATGTACACTGGTTGAGCAACGTTTTTTTGTTTCCTCTGGGTATGTGAATACTCAGGAAATGACAATAAAGATATACAATACAATACAATACAATACAATACCCACAACTGGGAATTGTTTCTCTATTCCTGCAGTGGTTCACAGAGCCACCAGGTGGAGCGCTTGCTCCTCCAGCTCTTCCTGATCCTTGGATGATGAGGTGCACTGTGTACGGCTGCACACCCGGCAATATCTGCAGAGCCCGCCACATCTACCCGACCCGCCACACCTGCCCGTCCCACCACACCTGCCCATCCCATCCCACCATCCCACCATCCACCTGCCATTTTGGTGGCAAAAACCCAGACCACATGCAGCTGACCTGGGTGTCCCACCAGTCACCTGCAGGTGCCGTCCCAAAGACACCTGCCCATGCCCATCCCTTGGTGAGACCACGCCACCTGCGTACAGTTTTGGTCTCCAAATCTGAGGAAGGACATTATTGCCATAGACCTGCAGAGACCGTTCCCACTGATTCCACAGGACTGCCCGTCCCACTGGATAGACTTGGTTTATACTCTCTAGAATTTAGAAGATTGAGAGGGGATCTTATAGAAACTTACAAAATTCTGCCCATTCCCGATGTTGGGGAAGTCCAGGACAAGGGGTCACAGCTTAAGGATAAAGGGGAAATCCGCCGAGATGAGAAGAACTTTTTTTCACGCAGAGAGTGGTGAATCTCTGGAACTCTCTGCCACAGAGGGTAGTTGAGGCCAGTTCATTGGCTATATTTAAGAGGGAGTTAGATGTGGCCCTTGTGGCTAAGGGATCATGTACGGGATACATAACACACTGGCGGTGCAGGCTCGTCGAATGGCCTACTCCTGCACCTAATTTCTATGTTTTCTATGTTTCTATCCCACCACACCTGCCCATCCCGCCACACCTGCCCTTCCCGCAACACCTGCCATGACATAACACACTCGTCAACCTGAGGAGTACCGTCAGCAACAGACTGGTTCCACCAAGATGCAGTACAGAACGCACAGGAGATCCTTTTTCAATGTGGCTATCAAACTCTTGCCCCTTGTGTCGTTGGGTAGCCTGAAATGGCTGACCAGTTTGTTTCCATGCTGTATAGCTCTATCACTCTAATGGCTGCTCCATCACTCAGTCAGCCCACACCAGCTGACATAAAGATGCACAAGTGGCTGGTTTTGCAGGTTGTGAAGATGGTTGTGAAAGAATACAGCAGGATCTGGATCGATTGGCCAGGTGGGCTGAGGAATGGTTGAAGGAATTGATTACATAGAAGTGCGAGGTGTTGCATTTTGGGACATCTAAGATGAGCAGGACCTACACAGTGAATGATAGGCCTCTGTGTAGTGTTGTAGAGCAGAGGGATCTAGGAGTGCAGGTGCATGGTTCCTTGAGGGTCGCGTCGCAGGTAGATAAGGTGGTCAAAAAGGCTTTTGGAACATTGACCTTCATCAGTCAGAGTATTGAGTATAAAAGTTGAGAGGTCATGTTGCAGTTGTATAGAATATTGTGTTCAGTTCTGGGCAGCAAGTTATAGGAAAGATATTATCAAGTTTGAAAGGGTTCAGAGAAGATTTATGAGGATGTTACCAGGACTAGAGGGTGGGAGCTATAGGGGGAAGTTGAGTAGGATATTCCTTGGAGCGCAGGAGGATGAGGGCGTGGAGGTGGTACAAAATCATGAGAGGAATAGATCGGGTAGATGCACTGAGTCTTTTGCCCAGAGTAGGGGAATCTAGAACCAGAGGACATAGGTTCAAGGTGAAGGGGGAAAGATTTAATAGGAATCTGAGGGGTAACTTTTTCACACAAAGGATGGTGGGTGTATGGAACAAGCTGCCAGATGAGGTAGTTGAGGCTGGGACTATCCCAACGTTTAAAGTACAGTTAGACAGGTACATTGATAGGACAGGTTTGGAGGGATATAGACCAAACGCAGGCAGGTGGGACTAGTGTAGCTCGGACATGTTGGCCGGTGTGGGCATTGTGCCGAAGGGCCTGTTTCCACACTGTATCATTCTATAATCAATGGCTTGACCCACCCTGGTCATTCCTCCTTTTCCCCATTCCTGTCCGGCAGAAGGTACAGAAACTTTAAAGCGGCACCTCCAGACTCAGGAAAAGTTTCTTCCCTTCTGTTGGCAGTCTTCTGAACAGTCCTTCCATAAGGCAGGGTACTGTGCAATTCGCCTCTTCCCCATTGCAGACATTGGACTTTGTCTCTGGAACTGATGCGCTACAATGCTGAGAACTATATGCAGCTCTCTGTGTCTTCCCCTTTGCGCTACCCATTGTACTTGACTTGATTGTATTAATGTATGGTAATAAATAATCTAATTGGATAGCATGCATAACCAAGCTATCTATTCACTGACCTCGCTAAACGTGACAATAATAAACCTGAACCTGCCTCATCGCAATTTCCCACGACTAACTCCTCCCCCTCAAACTCCGAAGTCTATTCCTCCCAAAATCTGCCTTGAATGTACTCTGCCTGAATCTCCACTACACTCCTAGAAGACCATTCCAACTATGAACCAGTAGTTGAATGAACAAATGTCTCCTCATCTAGGTCCTGAGGAGCCAGCATTGTTATTGTGACCTCTACGACATTATTATTGTGACCTCGATGACAATCGGGCATTGAGTATAAGAGTCAGGAAGTTTGATAGGACTTTGGTCAGGCCACATTTGGAATGTTGCAGGCAGTTCTGGTCGCCCCGTTACTGGAACTGCTGTAGATTTGGGAGGAACAACAGCAGCAGCAGATTAGCAAGAGATACGACTGATTGGCTCTAGCCCAAGTGGGAGGAGAGAAGTGAGTCAGAGGGGTGAAAACAGTTGAAAACTGAGGAATTTGCTTTGTAAATTGGTAAATCAGGCAATTTATCAGTCAATTTAAGCAGGACAGCTCTTAGCGAGCGGCAGTGAGCGAGCAGCCTTGTGAGGGAAGTGCCCTGTGAGAAAAGTGTGAGTCTTTGGCTCGAGAGTCTTTGGCGAGGAGGCTGAGGAGAGGAGACCACGCAATACGCTTGAGAGGTAGAGACGAAAGAAGGAGATGTCAGGTAAGCTGATTCAGAGTGATGCTTGCAGTATGTGGGAGGTCAAGGACACCGCTGGTGCCTCTGGCTGCTACAAATGCGAAAAGTGCATCCAGGTAGAGCTCCTGAAGGGCCGTGTTGGGGAACTGGAGAAGCAAGTGGATGACCTCCGGTTCGTACGAGAAACGGAGTCGTTCCTAGACAAGTCCTACAGTACGAATGTTACACCTAAGGTACTGGAAGAGAGAAGGTGGGAGACAGTGAGAAAGGGAGGGAAGCATGGAATGCCAACGTCCCCGGGTGGTGTACCTCTTGTAAACAGGTTCATCCGCTTAGAAGCTGTTGGGACAGAAGACGTGAGCGGCGGACTGGCTTGCGATGCGAATAGGGCTGTTGAGCCAAAACCAAAAAGGCCTAAGGCAGGCAAGGCCATTGTAGTGGGAGACTCCATCGTGAGAGGTACGGACAGGGGTTTCTGCGGCAACAGACGGGATGCGAGGATGGTGTGCTGCCTTCCCGGTGCCAGGATCCAGGATGTCACGGACAGAGTGCAGAAAATCCTCAAGGGCGAAGGTGAACATCCGGAAGTGGTAGTGCATGTCGGCACAAACGATGTCGGAAAAAAGGGGATGAATATTCTGCAGCGTGACTTTAGAGAGCTCGGAAAAATGTTGAAAAGCAGGACCTCCAGGGTTGTTATCTCCGGTTTGCTTCCAGTTCCCCGTGCTAGCGAGAGCAGGAACAGGGAGATACGGGACCTGAACGTGTGGCTGAGGAACTGGTGCACGGGGCAGGGATTTAGATTCTTAGATCACTGGGATCTGTTTTGGGGTAAGGGGGTACTGTACAAAAGGGACGGATTGCATCTTAACAGGTGTGGGACCAGCATTCTGGCAGGCAGGTTTGTCACTGCTACACGGGTGGCTTTAAACTGAATAAGGGGGGTGGGGTGTTGAATGGGATAGTGGAGGATGGAGTTAAAGGGAAAGGGTTTCTTAAATGTGTGAGCGTAGAGACCGAGGGGTGTAAAATGAGGGTAGAAGAAATAGGTAGCAAGGTGAAAAGTAAAAGTGGCAGGCAGACAAAACCAGGGCAAAAATCAAAAAGGGCCACTTTTCAACATAATTGTATAAGGGGTAAGAGTGTTGTAAAAACAAGCCTGAAGGCTTGGTGTCTCAATGCAAGGAGCATTCGTAATAAGGTGGATCAGTTGAATGTGCAGATAGCTATTAATGACTATGATATAGTTGGGATCACGGAGACATGGCTCCAGGGTGACCAAGGCTGGGAGCTGAACATCCAGGGATATTCAGTATTCAGGAGGGATAGAGAGAAAGGAATAGGAGGTGGGGTAGCGTTACTGATTAGAGAGGGGATTAATGCAATGGAAAGGAAGGACATTAGTTTGGAGGATGTGGAATCGGTATGGGTAGAGCTGCGAAACACTAAGGGGCAGAAAACGCTGGTGGGTGTTGTGTACAGGCCACCTAACAGTAGTAGTGAAGTTGGAGATGGTATCAAACAGGAAATTAGAAATGCGTGCGACAAAGGCAAAACAGTTATAATGGGTGACTTCAATCTACATATAGATTGGGTGAATCAAATTGGCACAGGTGCTGAGGAAGAGGATTTCTTGGAATGTATGCGGGATAGTTATCTAAATCAACATGTAGAGGAACCAACGAGAGAGCAGGCTATTTTAGACTGGGTATTGAGTAATGAGGAAGGGTTAGTTAGCAATCTTGTTGTACGTGCCCCCTTGGGCAAGAGTGACCATAATATGGTTGAGTTCTTCATTAGGATGGAGAATGACATTGTTAATTCAGAAACAATGGTTCTGAACTTAAAGAAATGTAACTTTGAAGGTATGAGACGTAAATTGGCCAAGATTGACTGGCAATTAATTCTAAAAGGGTTGACGGTGGATATGCAATGGAAGACATTTAAAGACTGCATGGATGAACTACAAAAATTGTTCATCCCAGTTTGGCAAAAGAATAAATCGGGGAAGGTAGTACATCCATGGATAACAAGGGAAATCAGGGATAGTATCAAAGTGAAGGATGATGCGTACAAATTAGCCAGAAAAAGCAGCATACCGGAGGACTGGGAGCAATTCAAAGACCAGCAGAGGAGGACAAAGGGCTTAATTAGGAAAGAAAACTGGCAAGGAACATAAAAACTGATTGCAAATGTTTTTATAGATATGTGAAAAGAAAGAGATTAGTTAAAAACAAATGTAGGTCCCTTGCAGTCAGAAACAGGTGAGTTGATCATGGGGAACAAGGATATGGCGGACCAATTGAATAACTACTTTGGTTCCGTCTTCACTAAGGAAGACATAAATAATTTGCCGGAAATAGCAGGGGACCGCGGGTCAAAGGAGTTGGAGGAATTGAGTGAAATCCAGGTTAGCCGGAAAGTGGTGTTGGGTAAATTGAATGGATTAAAGGCCGATAAATCCCCAGGGCCAGATAGGCTGCATCCCAGAGTACTTAAGGAAGTAGCTCCAGGAATAGTGGATGCATTAGTAATAATCTTTCAAAACTCTTTAGATTCTGGAGTAGTTCCTGAAGATTGGCGGGTAGCAAACGTAACCCCACTTTTTAAGAAGGGAGGGAGAGAGAAAATGGGGAATTACAGACCAGTTAGTCTAACATCGGTAGTGGGGAAACTGCTAGAGTCAGTTATTAAAGATGGGATAGCAGCACATTTGGAAAGTGGTGAAATCATTGGACAAAGTCAGCATGGATTTACGAAAGGTAAATCATGTCTGACGAATCTTATAGAATTTTTCGAGGATGTAACTAGTAGCGTGGATAAGGGAGAACCAGTGGATGTGGTGTATCTGGACTTCCAGAAGGCTTTCGACAAGGTCCCACATAAGATATTAGTATACAAACTTAAAGCACACGGCATTGGGGGTTCAGTATTGATGTGGATAGAGAACTGGCTTGCAAACAGGAAGCAAAGAGTAGGAGTAAACGGGTCCATTTCACAATGGCAGGCAGTGACTAGTGGGGTACCGCAAGACTCAGTGCTGGGACCCCAGCTATTTACAATATATATTAATGATCTGGATGAGGGAATTGAAGGCAATATCTCCAAGTTTGCGGATGACACTAAGCTGGGGGGCAGTGTTAGCTGTGAGGAGGATGCTAGGAGACTGCAAGGTGACTTGGATAGGCTGGGTGAGTGGGCAAATGTTTGGCAGATGCAGTATAATGTGGATAAATGTGAGGTTATCCATTTTGGTGGCAAAAACGGGAAAGCAGACTATTATCTAAATGGTGGCCGATTGGGAAAGAGGGAGATGTAGCGAGACCTGGGTGTCATGGTACACCAGTCATTGAAGGTAGGCATGCAGGTGCAGCAGGCAGTAAAGAAAGCGAATGGTATGTTAGCTTTCATTGCAAAAATATTTGAGTATAGGAGCAGGGAGGTTCTACTGCAGTTGTACAGGGCCTTGGTGAGACCACACCTGGAGTATTGCGTACAGTTTTGGTCTCCAAATCTGAGGAAGGACATTATTGCCATAGAGGGAGTGCAGAGACGGTTCACCAGACTGATTCCTGGGATGTCAGGACTGTCTTATGAAGAAAGACTGGATAGACTTGGTTTATACTCTCTAGAATTTAGGAGATTGAGAGGGGATCTTATAGAAACTTACAAAATTCTTAAGGGGTTGGACAGGCTAGATGCAGGAAGATTGTTCCCGATGTTAGGGAAGTCCAGGACAAGGGGTCACAGCTTAAGGATAAGGGGGAAATCCTTTAAAACAGAGACGAGAAGAACTTTTTTCACACAGAGAGTGGTGAATTTCTGGAACTCTCTGCCACGGAGGGTAGTTGAGGCCAGTTCATTGGCTATATTTAAGAGGGAGTTAGATGTGGCCCTTGTGGCTAAGGGGATCAGGGGGTATGGAGAGAAGGCAGGTACGGGATACTGAGTTGGATGATCAGCCATGATCATATTGAATGGCGGTGCAGGCTCGAAGGGCCGAATGGCCTCCTCCTGCACCTAATTTCTATGTTTCTATGGAAGCATGTGAAGAAGGCTTTGTGCAGGGTATAGAAGGGGTTCATCAGATGATGCCTGGACTTTCTCTGGACTGCTGGGGGTTGAGGGGAGACCTAGTAGAAGTATATAGAATTATAAGAGCCAGAGATAGCCAGAACCTTTTCCCAGGGTAGAAATGTCAAAAGACAAGAGGGCGCAGCTTTAAGGTGAGAGGAGCAAAGTTTAAAGATGTGCAGGGCTAGTAATTTTGCACAGAGGGCGGTGGTTGTCTGGAACGCGCTGCCAAGGGTGGTGGAGGCAGATATGATAGAGGCATTTAAGAGGATTTGAGATATGCACATGGACATGCAGGGAATGGAGGGATATGGATCTTGTGCAGACAGAGGAGATTAGTTTAATTTGGCACCATGTTCGACATACACATTGTGGGCCGAAGGGCCTGATCCCACCCCCGGTCGCCTGTTGCACGGTGGGCTGTCCCTCTGATGGGGTGTTCTATTGCCGATTGTCACTGGGAGGTTCATCGCTCCAGCTGTCTCAGATTCACCCGTTCCCTCGCCCGCTGAGGGCGCAGGTTGCAAGCCCTTGTTGTAACGTCACTGTCTGTTGTGTGGGGCAATGGATGAGCTGCTGATGAGAGGGTGGGACGGGCACCAGTGGGGGGGGAGGTTGAAGAGTAATAAAGCTTGAGAGGAGCAGCCGTCACAGAAAGGACATTTCCCACCACCTCCCCACTCGTTGCCTTGTTTTGTAAACAGGCCGCGGCAGATAGTCGAGGTTAAACTGATTGTATCTCAAGCCGCAGATCAACCTGAGGCGAGTTATGGAATCCACAGGTGATGGCAAAGATAACCAGTGGGGGAGATCAGGGTTTAAGAAGGAACTGCAGATGCTGGAGAATCGAAGGTTACACAAAAAAGCTGGAGAAACTCAGCGGGTGCAGCAGCATCTATGGAGCAAAGGAAATAGGCAACGTTTCGGGCCGAAACCTTTCAGTGAAGGGTTTCGGCCCGAAACGTTGCCTATTTCCTTCGCTCCATAGATGCTGCTGCACCGGGGGAGATCAGGGCATGGACTTGCTTGTTTGTACGCAGCAGGTATCAGCACCTTGACTCCACACTAGACACCATTCAACCGAGAGAGCTCCTGCTATTTGCTCACCTCCCTGCCACAACTAAATGACGCTCACATTCTGCCTTTAAAAATTAGAAATACAATTTTTAGAGATACAGTGCGGAAACAGGCCCTTCAGCCCACCGAGTCCGCACCGACCAGCGATCACCGTACACTAGCACTATCCTACACACTGGGGACAATTTACAATCTTTACCAAAGCCAATCAAGCTAAAAACCTGGGATTACACAAAAATGCTGGAGAAACTCAGCGGGTGCAGCAGCATCTATGGAGCGAAGGAAATAGGTAACGTTTCGGGCCAAAACCCTTCTTCAGACTGAAAACCTGTACGCCTTTAGGATGTGGGAGGAAACGTCAGCACCCGGAAAAAGTAACGGGGAGAACGTACAAACTCCACACAGACAGCACACATAGTCAGGATCAAACCCGGGCCTCTGGCGCTGAAAGGCAGCAACTCTACCGCTGCGCCACCGAGCAGCACCATTGTTTATTGAACTCTAGTTTAGAACATGGAATAATACAGCACAGGAACAGGACCTTCGGTCCACAATGCCTGTGCAATAACATGAGGCCAAGATAAATGCTAAGTTATACTGTGAGTTTTTATCTTTGCAGCATAGTGGGCTGACCTTATTGAGGTGTACAAGATCATGGATAAAGTGAACGCTCGCAGTCTTATTCCCAAAGTAGAGGATTCTAAATATAGAGGGCACAGGCTTAAGGTGAGAGGGGAGAGATTTAAGAGGGACCTCGGGGGCAACCTTTTCACTCGGGGTAATCCGGATCTGGAACGAGCTATGAGAAGGAGCTATGAAAGTAGCTACAATTACGACTTCTAAAAGACTTTGGGCCTGTACTCGCTAGAGTTTAGAAGAATGAGGGGGAACTCATTGAAACATACAGAATAGTGAAAGGCTTGGATAGAGTGGAGGTGGAGAGGATGTTTCCACTAGTGGAAGAGTCTAGGACTGGAGGTCATAGGACATTCTTTTAGGAAGGAGATGAGGAGAAATGTCTTTAGTCAGAGGGTGGTGAATCTGTGGAATTCTTTGCCACAGAAGGCTGTGGAGGCCAAGTCAATGGATGGTTTTAAGGATAGATTCTTGATTAGTACAGGTGTCAGAGGTTTTGAGGAGAAGCCATGAGAATGGGGTTTGGAGCGAGAGATAGATCAGCCGTGATTGAATGGCGGAGTAGACTAGATGGGTCGAATGTCCTAATTCTCCTGCTATTCCTTGTGACCTTATGACAATTGGGCGGATATGTGGATAGGAAGGGATTAGAGGGATATGGATCAAATGCAGGCAATGGGACTAGCCCAGTATGCCAACCTGGTCGGCAAGGACAATGTGGGCCGAAGCTCTACAGTTCCATGATTCTGCCTGCAAACACGAACCATATCCCTCCATACCCTGCATATCCATTTGCCCATCCCAAATTCTCTTAAACACCACAAATTGATGAAACAATCTCTGTGCCAAATATTGGAATCTCTTTTACCCCAGTGAGACCACTTAACATTTTAATGTTCACAAGTGATAGGAGCAGAATCAGTCTATTCGGCCCATCAAGTCTACTCCGCCATTCAATCATGGCTGATCTATCTCTCCCTCTCAACCCCATTCTCCTGCCTTCTCCCCACAGCCCCTGACACCCTGTGCTGATTAAAAATCTATCTATCTCTGCCATAAAAATATCCACTGACTTGGCCTTCGCAACTTTCTGTGACAATGAATGCCACTGATTCACCACCTACCATTGTCTAAGCAGTGAGTTTTAACGATCTTAAATGACCATTGACCAACCCTTCATCCCTGAAATCATTTTGTGTATCGCCGGGAGTGTGACCCCAGGCAAGTGCAGCCCTCCTGGTGAAGGAGCGAGTGTGTTTAATTATCAAATGTACCGACAACAGACCAGTGAAATTCTTATGTGCTGCAGCTTTACAGGCCCATAAACGCAATAACACACAGATCGGATAGGGTGAACTGTTTTAAATATCTGGGAGTCCACATCTCTGAGGATATGACATGGTCATCACACGCCTCAGCACTGGTGAGTAAGGCAAGGCAGCGCCTTTACCACCTCAGGCAATTGAGGAAATTCAGAGTGTCTCCGAGGATCCTACAGTGCTTCTACGCAGCGGCGGTGGAAAGTATCTTGTCCGGGAACATTACCATCTGGTTCGGGAATTGCTCTGCCAAGGACAAGAAGGCTCTGCAGAGAGTAGTGCGTTCGGCCGAACGCACTATGGGAACTTCACTCACCCCCCTGCAGGAAGTATACAACAGGAGGTGCAACTCCAGAGCAAACAAAATCATGAGAGACCTCTTCCACCCCTGTAACGGACTGTTCCAGCCGCTACGGTCAGGCAAACACCTCCGTTGCCATGCAGTGAGAACGGAGAGGTTGAGAAGGAGTTTCTTCCCAGAGGCAATTCGGACTGTAAACGCCTTTCTCACCAGGGACTAACTCTACAGAACGTTTTTCCTTCTATTATTTATTATGTAAAATAATATGTGTTATGATTGTGTTTATAATTTGTTTGGTTGTTTTGTTGTTCCGCGAACATTGCCACTTTCATTTCACTGCACATCTCGTATGTGTATGTGACAAATAAACTTGACTTGACTTGATCAATATAACCGATATAATAAATTAATAATTTCAATAGCAGATAATCATAATAGTACAAATCCAAAGTAAATCCAAACAGTCCATAAAAGATCAGAGTCGCTGAGATTAGTGTTGTGTAGCTCAAGACACTGACGGTTGGTCTATGAAGCTATTTTTCAACCTGGAGGTCACGGTTTTCAGGCTCCTGTACCACCTTCCTGATGGTAGCAGCGAGATGAGAGCTTGGCCAGGATGGTGTGGGCCATTGATGATCTTGGCTTTCTCCATGAGATAGCACCTGCTGTAGATCCCTTCGATGGTGGGGAGGTAACAGTACCCGTGATGGACCGGGCAGGCAGTGTCCACCACTCTCAGTAATCTCCTTTTTTCCTGCGTTTTTGAGTTGCCCTACCGGGATGCAACCAGTTGTTCTGCTGACTAAATCTGCACAAAGTATTTCAAAGCCCTGTTAGACTTTACAAGACCTTGTTGTACTGGTACTCCAACCCTCTTTCCAGTTGAAGTTCGCCGCTCTCATCGTCCAAAGTGCGATTTACAAACTGTACACCCAGTTTGACCTCCACTGCTGTCTGACTGTAAAATCTGCTGACTTATTCTAGTTCCTGCCCTTCTTTTGTCCTTCAACCAATCTCGTCTCTGCTCATGTTATCCGCAGCCCCTATTTGTGTAACCACCTTATCAAGGACCTTGTAAAAGTACAGATAGGCCTGTGTTTTCCCTGCATCTACTCTGAGCCTCATTAACTTTCTAAACCACGGGCTAGGTCATGCTTATCGATGGGTGCCAGCATTGTGCCAGCTACTGTCGCTACCTCTGATGGTCAGGTCCCTGGGATGGAAGCTATCAGACGCGGGGAATTGTCAGCCTTCAATGGTCCACTGGTGGTTTTATTGTCACATATGCAACTACACAGTGAAATTATTTTCTTACAATATTGCCTTAGCTAACCACATCCTTGATTAGCAAATTGTACAGAAATAGTTTACTGATCCCGCGTGCAAGAGGCACCATGTTTTGGCGGCGTTTTCATTATCCAGTCCGTGCTCTAGTTGTTATGAGCGGTGTCCGATCTAGGCAAGCCCCAGGCTGTTGTGGGCCTCCAGCAGTCACCTTCCTTGGACGTGTGGATCCATTTAGCGAACCAATGTCCCTCACTTCGCCCGTCCACCTTTGTTCTCTGGGGGCACCTCCCGCAGCTGTCCTTGAGGGCGCGGTGGGCCAAACCTAGTTCGCTCTCCTCTCCTCCTGGCCTTGCACCTCACCCGTTACATCCATCGTCGTCATCAGCTCTGTCCTCCCAGTCTCTGGTCTTCGGAGGACGAACAGGGGGCCGGCTCGGCGGCTTTCTCCCGCAGGTCACGGTCTACCAAGTCCCCTCATTTCAGTCCCTTCACTTCACTTCAGAATGGTGATTAGTCAACAGTGTTTAATTGTTACATGTACCACCTACAGGACAATGTAATTCTTGCTTACTGCAGCTTGATGGGCCCATTAATACAGATAAATATATAATAATCAACAATACAATGTTAATCATCAGTAATACCAGGTATTTAGACCATACCAGTGCAAAAACGGTCTGTAGTGCAACCAAGCACTAATCCATAGCGGACCTCATTTGCTGAGGCTTGTGTTGTGCAGTATTCAAGAACCCGTTGGGAAGAAGCTGTTCTTGAACCTGGAGATCACCTATCCAAGTTCTCCAGAGATGCTGCCTGACCCGCGGAGTTTTCACTCCTGCCATCGGGAAGAAAGTACAGGATCCTAAAAACTCTGACCTCCAGGTTCAGCAACAGCTTCTTCCCAACAACCACCAGGCTACAAACACTACGAACTTGGTTGTCTTGGTTGCAATAGGGACTTTGGGCTTTTGTTTGAACTAATATTGGGTATATTTATTTTAGTTCATTCAACTTTTTTTTTGTTTATTATGTCATCTACGAAGACAGTGTTTGCAGACCTGTTATGATGCTACAAGTAAGGATTTCATTGTTCCAGTTTTAGTTCATATACTTAACTCTCTTGACTTCTGCCCAATGGGAGATGGGAGAAGAGGAAATGATTGGGGTGAAAATGGTGTCTGATTATGTTGGTTAGCACTGATCTGGTGATGCCAGTGGACAGATGATTTAATTCATGATGATTTAACTCTGATCAGCCCAGCCAGGGTCAGCCATCTCCACTCCGGGCTGGCTACCGTCTCCAGTCCGGGCTGGCTACTGCCTCCAGTCCGGGCTGGCTACTGCCTCCAGTCCGGGCTGGCTGCCGCCTCCAGTCCGGGCTGGCTACTGCCTCCAGTCCAGGCAGGCTGCCACCTCCAGTCCGGGCTGGCTACTGCCTCCAGTCCAGGCTGGCTGCCGTCTCCACATCAGACTGGCTAGCATCTCCACTACAGGCAAGCTGCCTTGCAGGGAGCCCGGTTGCCCCAGGCCGTGCGGAGCGGGGACTGATGGATATTTATGTTCTTCCACAGAGCGAGCAGGGCGCGCTGCCCGTGGGGCCCCTCAGGATTGAAGATGAGGAGGAGGAGGATCTGAACAAGACCTGGGGCGTTGAGCGGTTCGACGACCTGCTCCACGATGCGTCCAGTCGGTGTGTGGATGAAGTCCGGCGCACCTTCGACGAGGCAGACTTCGAGTGTGAGTGTGTTTCTGCTACCCCTCTAAATGCTGCCTCCGCTGACCAGGTCCCTCTGAATCCCACACATCCCGGGCCAGACCGTGGATGGTGGCATCGGGAGACTTCCTCCTCTCACCCTCCTGCCTCTGTGCACCACTCCACCCCTCCCCACCTGCCCACCATCCTTCACCCCTCCCGGCTGTACCAATTACCCACTGGCCCGTCTCACCCTTCCCCACAGCTCGTTATACCGGCTATCTCTCCACCCCACTCTCAGTCCTGACGCAGGCTTTTGGCACAAAACATTGACTGTTCCTCTCCCCTACGGATACTGCTCTGCCCATGGAATTCGTCCAGCAGAGTGTTTCTCAATAGCAACCTAGTTTGCATCGGCTTGTCACCAAACAGCAGGGAGTAATTGAGCATAACACAAAGTGTTAGGTTAGGTCAGGTTTAAGTTTACTATTGTCACATATACAGTGAAAAGTTTTGTTATACATGCTCTCCAAACACACCAGATACACCATACAGGTATCTAGTCAAGTTAAACTCAAGTACAGTGGTTCAACTGTATTGCCACACACACCGAGGCACAGTGAAATTCTTCTTTTGCACACAGTTCAGTAAAGTATTTGCACAATATTAGATTAAGTATTATGTTTATAGAAATATTCCACTGAGACAAGATACAAGAGTCGCCAGGTTTTGGCACCATTTTTAAAGTGTTTTCCCACTACTAGAGGGCACAGGCTTAAGGTGAGAGATGAGAGATTTAAGAGGGAATTCAGGAGCAACTTTTTCACCACAAGGGTAGACCATATCTGGAACGAGCAGCCAGAGGAGGCTATAGAAGCGGATACAATTATGACTTTTACAAGAGATTTAAATCAATATGGAACAAAGCCGAGATACGGGCCAAATGATGACAAATGAGACTATCCCAGAATACCACCTTGGTTGAAGGGCCTGTTTCCGTGCTGTACAGTTGCTTGACTCTGTGACTTCTCTGTAGATCTGATGTCGTTGCCGTAGTCCAGTTGAGTGACCCACCACCAGCCCGGTCCAATATTTTCCTTCAGCCAGCATCCCTAAAGCAGTTTGACTGATCATTTTCCTGTTGCCACATGAGAGCGATCTGTCTGTCAAATGGGCTGCAGGGAATCACAGCCCTGACTGCTCTCATTGCCTGACCTCTTCATTCTCTGCTGCCCTATGACTCTAAAGACTGCTTCACCTCTCAGTAAAATCACAGCAGCCAACATCATCAAAGACGTATCCCCACCCTGGTGCTTTCTTCTCCCCGCTGTCATCCAGCAGAAGGTACAGAAGCTTGAAAGCACAGACTCAGGAACAGCTGCTTCCCCTCTGTTATCAGACGTCTGAACGATCTTTCTATGAGCCAGGATACCGTCCGATTCACCTCTACCCCATTGCAGACATTGGACTTTGTCTCTGGAACTGATGCACTACAATGCTGAGAACTACAGTGCCCTCCATAATGTTTGGGACAATATCCGTCATTTATTGATTTGCCTCCGTACAGCACAATTTTAGATTTGTAATAGAAAAAATCACATGTGGTTAAAGTGCACATTGTCAGATTTTTATACATTTTGGTTTCACCGTGTAGAAATTACAGCAGTGTTTATACATAGTCCCCCCCCCTCCCCCATTTCAGGGCACCATAATGTTTGGGACACAGTAATGTAATGTAAATGAAAGTAGTCATTTATGTTGCATATCTTTTGTATGTAATTACTGCTTTAAGTCTGCGACTCATGGACATCACCAGTTGCTGGGTGTCTTCTCTGGTAATGCTCTGCCAGGCCTGTATTGCAGGCATCCCTAGCTTCTACTTGTTTTGGGGGCTAGTCCTCTTCCGTTTTCTCTTCAGCATATAAAAGGGATGATCAATTGGGTTCAGATCAGGTGATTGACTTGGCCACTCAAGAATTGACCACTTCTTAGCTTTGAAAAACTCCTTTGTTGCTTGAGCAATATGTTTGGAATCATTGTCTTGCTGTAGAATGAAGTCAAGTCAAGTCAAGTCAAGTTTATTTGTCACATACACATACGAGATGTGCAGTGAAATGAAAGTGGCAACCGCCAGCCAATGCGCTTTGAGGCATTTGTTTGAACTTGAGCAGATAGGGTGTGTCAGAATTCATTATGCTACTACCATCAGCAGTTGTATCTTCAATGAAGATAAGTGAGCCAGTACCTTCAGCAGCCATACATGCCCAGGCCACAAAACCCCCACCACAATCCCTTTGCAATTAGTAAGATCACCAGTGCTCTCTTTCTTCTTATCGATGTTCCAAACAGTTGATTTTGGTAAGCCTAAGGTTTGGCTGATGTCTCTTAACAGTTTTATTCTTGTTTCTCAGTCTCATAATGGCTTCTTTGACTTTCATTGGCACAACTTTGGTCCTCATGTTGATAAACAGCAATAAAAGTTTTCAAAGGTGATGGAAATACTGATGGGTTAAACGAGGTGCTGAGAGCTCTCTTATACCTGCATTAAGGAGGCATTTAAACACGCCTGAGCAATTACAAACACCTGTGAAGCCATGTGTCCCAAACATTATGGTGCCGTGAAATGGGGGGACGATGTATAAACACAGCTGTAATTTCTACATGGTGAAACCAAAATGTATAAAAAATGGTCTTTATTAAAATCTGACAATGTGCACTTCATCCGCAAGTGATTTTTTTTCTATTACAAATCTCAAATTGTGGAGTACAGAGGCAAATAAATAAATGATGGGTCTTTGTCCCAAACATTATGGAGGGCACTGTATATTCTACTCTGAATCTTCCCCTTTGCTCGACCTATTGTACTTGAGTTTGACTTTATTGTTTCAATGTACAGTATTACCTGATGTGTTTGGACAGCGTGCAGAGCAATCATGAATCTTCTGTCTGTCCCTCACACAGACCACCGGCACTCGTCCCTCCACACTCACCACCCCCTGTCCACACACATGCCCTCGGAGGGCCGCAGGAAGAAGGGGACGCAGAAGAAGAGCAAGAAGACCGCCTCGTCTCCGACGGGCGCACCCACCATCGATGAGGGGGACGAGGATGATGATCACAGCGACGGCACGCAGGAGAAGAAGGAGCCCGCGGAGGGCGGCGTGCAGCCAGACGCCGCTGCCAATGTCCAGGTGCGGGCCTGGGGTTTGGGAGCAGGGGGCAGGGCGGTGCTGGGCAGCCTCCTGTGGAGGGAGTCGCTGTGAGGGTGGGAGTGCCGGGACCTGGGGTTCTGGCGATGGGTGTGCGGGGTGAGGATTTGTCGGGTCTCTGGAATGCAAAGTAAACCGCAGATGCTGAAATCCCTCCCCACCCTCCATTTCCCTCCTCTCCCCTCCCTCCCTAGTTTCACCCCGCCACCCTACTTTCTCTACCCTTCCTTCCCTCACCACCCTTCTCTCCCTCCCTCTGATTCTACCTCCCCTGTCCTCTCCCCCACCCTCCTCTCCCCTGCCCTCTGCTCCCTACCCCCCTCTCTCCCTAACCCTACCTCCTCTTCCCTACCCCCCCTCTCCCCTACCACCTTCTCCCCTACCCCCCTCTCCCCTACCCCCCTCTCCCCTACCCCCTCCCCCCTCTCCCTACCCCGCTCCCTATCCAGCAACTTCCTCTCTCCCTCCTCTCCCCACCCTTCTACCCTTCTTGTCCCCACCGGCACCTCCCCACCCTCCTATCTCACTCTCCCTACCCTCCATCTCCCTGTCTCCATCTACCTCCCCCTCTGCCCACCATACCCCACCCTCTCTCCCTACCCTGTTGTATGACTCAGTGGGAGGTGGGGTTGCATGGGTGCAACGCAGAGCCTGGAGAAAGAGTAAGGTGTAAGATGTAAAAGCTTATGGTTAATGGAGACCAGAGACTCTGCAGATGCAGGAATGTTGAGCCACAGTCAGGGAATTGAGTATAACAACAAAAAAACAAAGTGCTGGAGCAACTTATCATTTGGGTTATAGGGGGAAACAGCCCCTTCGGCCCAACTCGTCAATGCTGGCCAAAATGCCCCATCTAAACTAGCCCCATTTGCTCATAGGTACACAAAAGTGCTGGAGAAACTCAGCGGGTGCAGCAGCATCTATGGAGCGAAGGAAATAGGCAACGTTTCGGGCCGAAACCCTTAGATTTTCCAGCATCTGCAGTTCCTTCTTAAACACTTTGTCCCTTCGATTTTCCAGCATCTGCATCTTCTTAAACCCATTTGCTCATATTTGGGCCATATCTCTCTGAATCTTTTCTATCCATGTACCTGTTCAAAAAATCTAATTTCAATGATGTTATTGTACCTGCCTCAACTATCTCCTCTGGCAGACACAAAATGCTGGAGTAACTCAGCAGGACAGGCAGCATCTCTGGAGACGTTTCGGGCCGAGACCCTTTCTCAGACTGATATCAGGGGTGTGGGAGGTACAGAGATAGAATGTAGTAGCAGACAGTGAGACTGGTGGGAGAGCTGGGAAGGGGAACGGGGTAGAGCGGGAAAGCAAAGGCAGAGAGAGGTTCACTTACATTTTGTGTCTACCTTCTATTTAAACCAGCACCTGCGGTTCTTTCCTACATATCTCCTCTGGCAGTTCGTTCCATACATCCACCACCATTCTCCGGCAAAGTTCGAAGCGCTGGAGTAACGCAGGCAGCAATATTACATTGAAGGAAACTAAGTCCTCCAATACTTTATGTTTTGTCAACATCTTACCTGCCATCTCCAACCCCTGGTGAACCCTCTCTGCCTAACCCTGCCAGTATCTATTTTTTCAACTTGTTTCTTTCTAATGCCTTGCTAACAATCCGATACCCTGCTCATTATCACCTCATTGACCGATCTAAATATAGTATTTGGTCTCGCACCTCCTCCCACCAGCTCTGCTTTTAAACTGTTACCTCCCCACCGCCCCCTCCTCCCAGCCCTGAGAGGGTCGCTGAGCCAAACCTTTTTCTTTCCCCTTATGTTGCTGGGCAGAGAGAGCTTCCAGCAGTGGTGTTGTTGGTTCTGCCTGCAGGGGTGCCTTGACCAGGGGTGCATGGTGTGAAGGGAGGTTCAGCTGATCGGGTCATTCAATCAGGTATGAAGTTCACCAGCAGAATTAGGCCATTTGGCCCATCAAGTCTACTCCGTAATTCAATCATGGTTGATCTATAGGGCGAAGGAAATGTTCCATAGATGCCGCCTCACCCGCTGAGTTTCTCCAGCACTTTTGTCTACCTTCGATTTTCCAGCATCTGCAGTTCCTTCTTAAACATGGTTGATCTATATTTCACTCTCAACACCATTCTCCTGCCTTCTCCCGTGGCTCCTGTACCAATTAAGAATCTGACAATCTCCACCTTAAAAATATCCATTGACCTCGCCTCCACAGCCGTCTGTGGCAATGAATTCCACAGATTCACCACCCTCTGACTAAAGAAATTCCTCCTCATCTAAAGGCACGTCTGAGGCTAGGGCCTCTGGTCTGACACTCTCCCTCTAGTGGAAACATTCTCTCCACATCCACTCTCTCCAGGCCTTTCACATTGAACATTAAACATTGAATTTTCCAATTTTAGGTAAATAACCTACAACCAAACTCCCATTCCCCCTCATCTATATCCACCTGTCCCCGCCTGACTTTGTCACACCTCGCCTCTCTTTTCCAGCTTTCTCCCCCACCACAATCAGTGTGAGGAAGGGTCCTGACCCAAAACGTCCCCGTCCGTCACTTTGTGTGTGTTTTTTTTAGTAAACTAGCACCTACAGTTCCTTGTGCCTGCATTCAGGCCAGAGAGTAGTGCATGGATCCTGAGCAACATCACGCTGAGGTCCAGACATAGTGGAGGTGTGAGCAAAAATGTAAAGTGCTGGGAGAACTCGGCAGGTCAGGCAGCATCTGTGGGAGAAGTGGACTGATGGTATTTAATCATACATCCAGATCACAGAAACTGGTCCTTCAGCCCATCCTGTATATGCCACTTTAAGATGCCCAGTTGCCCATGTCCCATTTGCCTGTGTTTGACCCATAGCCTTCTAAACCTTTTCCATCTATATAACTATTCAAATTATTTTAAAATGCCGTTATTGTACCTGCCTCAACTAGTTTAGTTTATTGTCACATGTACTGGGAAACTGTGAAAAGCTTTTGTTGTGTGCTAACCAGTCAGCACTACTTCCTCTGACAGCTCGTTCCATATACCCACCACCCTCTGTATGAAAAAGTTGCCCCTCGGGTTCCTTTTAAATCCTATTGCCCACCTTAAACCTATGTCCTCTGGTTCTTGATTCCCCTAATCTGCCTAAAAGACAGTGCTGAGGTTAGCAGATACATGGAACTGCAGGTGCTGGGTTACAAATGGGAAAAAAAGACAGTGCTGGAGTAACTCAGCAGGTCTCCAGAGAACATGAATATCTGACGATTCGGGGTCAGCCTTCTGAAGAAGGGCCTCGACCTAAATCGTCATCTATCCATGTTCTCCAGAGATCCTACCTGACCCACTGAGATACTCCAGCACTGTGTCATCTCTTGCTGAGTTTGGTGTTGTGCAGCGTTCGAGAGCCTGATAGATGCTGAGATGGTTCTCAGGCTCCTGTATCTTCTTCCCTATGGTAGCAGTGAGATGAGAGCATGGGCAGCGTGGTGTGGGTCTTGATCATACTGGCAGACCATACTTCAGACTGATTGTAGAGGGGGCTGAGAAAGCTGGGATGTGTGAACCAGCCTCTGTGTCTCTGTGCGCGACGGTCATTGTGCTCCCTGCCGAAGTTTGCTGCCGACTGATGGTCCTATGCCTCCCTCTTCCAGTTCTTCATGCCCGACGAGGAGTTGGAGAATAACGCGGCGTCGCTGAGCCCCCCGGACCGAAGCCCGAAGCAGCAGGATGTTCCTTCCCCCCTCTCCGAGCCCGGCATCATCCTCCCACACAGTCACCTCGGCAGGAGCAGCGAGCGGATGGCCCTGAGGTAAGTTCGGTGCGGCGCTCAGTCCCCATGGACTGCCGTCCTTTGCCCACGAGAGTGAGCCGGGACCCTGCAGCAGGTGCACAGAACGGATACATATCACAGTTCGATCCTTACTGCGGGTGCTGGCAGTACGGAATTTGTACGTTCTCCCTGTGACCCCCTGGGTTTTCTCCGGGTGATCCGGTTTCCTCCCACATTCTGCAGGCGTGCAGTTTATAGATTAATTGACCCCTGTAAATTGCCCCTAGTGTGTAGAATAGGATTAGTGTACAGGCTTTTTTGCGGAATCGGTGGGCCTATCTGTTTCTGTGCTGTATCTCTAAAACTAAATGCCACATACTGTGCTGATCTGCAGAGGAGTTGGGCTGTGTGTGCACCGTGTTCTTTGTGTGCTGGTGATTGCTGTGCAAGTTGTGTGTCGGGCTCCATGGCCAAGGAGACACACAGAACGGAAACAAGCCCTTTCGGTCCACCACGTCCATGCTGACCAAGATGACCCATCTAAACTACTCCAATTTGTCTGCATTTGGCCCCCATCCCTCTAAATCTTTCCTATCCATGTACTTGTCCAGGTGTTTTTTAAATATTGTAGTGACTGCCTCAACTACTAGCTCGTTCCATAAATCCGCCACCCTATGTGCGGAAAAAGCTTCCCCTCAGATTCTTATTAAATCTTTCCCCTCTCACCTTAAACCCATGTCCTCTGATTCTTGATTCTTTTAATCTCGGCAAAAGACTTTGTGCATCCACCCTATAAATTCCCTTCATAATTATATGCACCTCTGTTCAACCCCCCATCCTCCTACCCTCCAAGGAATAAAGTCCTAGCCTGCCTAGCCTCTCCCTGTAGCTCAGACCCTCAAATCTGGGCACCGCCCTGCTTGACGTGCTGCGCTGTGATCCTGGACTGGCCGGCAGCCGAGTGTATGGACTGGGCTTCACATCAGCCCCTGACCGCCGGCTATGTTTCTCGATCACTTGGGGAGAATGGGCAAAGGGGAGAGGGAGGGATACGATACAATAGTGCTTGATTGTCACATGCACAAAACACAGTGACATTTATTTTGCGTCACCAGATTTGGCGCCATTTCCAAAAGTCCATTCTGCGCACTAGATCTTAAGGAGCGGCTTCTGATCCAAGCGAGCCCCCTGGATTGTTCAGCGTACCATCGTCGCTCTCCTTGCTGGGCCGCCTTTGTGCCCAGGGGTCGCCTCCCACTGCCGACCTGGAGGGCACGGGAGGTTACACCCTGGTTCACCTTCCTACCGGCCTTGCCCCTTGTGACCATTATCACCGGCTCCCTTTTCCACACAGAGGGCGGTGGGAGTATGGAATGAGCTGTCAGAGAAGGTAGATGAGGCGGGATGGACCCACACCTCCCACGTCCAGGAAAACACTGCTGTCAAGGTGCCCGTTCCGGCTTGAGGGCAGTCGGCATGAGGGTGTGATGGTGGTAGGACTAGATCAGGGCACGCCAGACTTGGCAGTGTAACCAGATCGTGGGGGCGAGGAGACAGAATGGGTTCACACATCAGTGTGGGACAGGTCTGACGAAGTGCTGCTCAGATCTATATTCTGCACTATTCTCTGTCTCTTCCCCTTTACTCTATCTATTGCACTTTTGACTTGATTGTATTTATCTGTACTATTATCTGATCTGGTTAGCATGCAAAATACAACTTTTCAGTGTACCTTGATACACTTTAGTTTAGTTTATTATTGTCACGTGCACCAAGGTACAGTGAACAGCTTTGTTGGTGCTTGTTATCCAGTCAGCGGAAAGACTATGCATGATTACAATCAAACTGTCCACGCTGTGCAGATACAGGATAAAGGGAACAATGTTTAGTGCAAGATAAAGTCCAATTAATCACATGACAATAACGAACCTAAAGCCAACCTAACATCATTAAGAGCCGTGGACCAAGGAGTTACCCCCAAACATTGTTTGTGTCTTCAGATTCAAGCATCTGCAATCTGGGGACATTCTGACTACAGATAGGGAATCATCGGAATATTTAGATAGAGGATCCCTCTGCCCTCTGACAGGGACAGGAGAGAGAGGCTCTTGTGAGGGAGCTGGCCTTCCACGAGTATTGGAAATCGTGAATGCATTTCCATTTCCATTTCCGTCCCGAACCCAAAACCCTCCCGTCCATTAGCCCGTTACACTACCTCTGTCCCCATCCATATTCTTGGCCTTGCCCCCTCCATTCACCCGCCCCATAAACTTCCTCCTCCTCCTACCAGCCCCTGTGATCATTCTTACCCCCTCCCACCCGTCTCCCCATCCCCATAAGTTCACCCTTCCCCACCCCACTCTCCTCCCTTTCCTACCCATTACATATTCTTGGCCTCCTCCTCCATTCACCCGCCCCATAAACTTCCTCCCTCTCCAACCCATCCCAGTGACTCCCACACATTGATCCAGCTGAAGGAGGGCGACACAGTGCCACAGCGGTAGAGTTGCTGCTTTAGCGGAGCCAGAGACCTGCGGTTTGATCCAGACAATGTCTGTACAGAGTTTGTACCTTCTCCCTGTGACCAACCGCATGGGTTTTTTCCGGTGCGCCCGTTTCCTCCCACACTTCAAAGGCGTGCGGGGTTGTAGTTTAGTTGGCTTCTGTAAATTGTCCCCAGTGCTAGTGTACCGTGTGATCATAGGTCGGCACAAGACTCAGTGGGCCGAATGGCCTGTTTCCATGCTGTATTTTTAACGTAAAGTAAAGGCTGCCATCAGCCTAGGGTGGGGAGCTCACAGTCGGCCTGGGGCTGGGCCCCCAGTGCATCTCCCAGGCTGGATGCGGGTGAGGCAGTGACTTTGCCTGGCCCAGCCTCCCACTGTGCTAGACTTGTTTGGTGGGTTTGTTCAGGCCCAGGAGCGGTTCACACTGGAGACGTCTCTTTCTCTTCCGCCACTACCTCCCTATCCCCAGGGCTGAATGATTCTCTCCCCCCCACGCCCTCTCTCGCCTCAGTACTGACATTCCTTTAATCAGCTGACCTCTCCGAGCCCCTCCCTTCTCAACTGGTTCACAGACTGTTGCTGCTCTGTGTGTGCTGAAAATCCCCTTGCCCTGCTTCAACACTCCATCTACACATCACCCTGCCTCGGGAAAGTGCAGCTGGTAGAGCTGCTGCCTTACAGTGTCAGAGACCTGGGTTCGATCCTGTCCTCAGATGCTGTCTGTGTGGGGTTTTCACCTTCTCCCTGCCTGTGACCGCGTGGGTTTTCTCCGGATGCTCCGCTTTCCTCCCAATCCCAAAGACGTGCGGGATTATATGTTAATTGGCCCTCTATAAATTGTCACGTGTGTAGGAAGTGGAGGTGGAAGTGGAGTAACATCGAACTAATGTGAACGGGCGATCAGTGGTCGGCGTGGACTCAGTGGGCTGGGGGCCTGTATCCATGCTGTTTCTCCAAACATAATCAAAACCACTTGCATTCGGCCATCCCCTCTCCTCCTCTCTCCTGTTGGGCAGAAGATATAAAAGCACGTATTACTCGATTCAAGGACACCTTCTTGACTATTGAACGGCCCTCCCATAAGCTAGGGAGTAGTTCTGATCTTGTAACCTACCTTGTTTTCAGACCTTACACGTTTTCTCTATCTGTAACAATGTAATGCTGTAACACTATATTCTGCACTCTGCTATTTTTCTCTTTACGCTAACTGTTGCACTTGTTTGTCATTTGATTGTACTAATGTACAATATGATTTGAAGATAGACACAAAAAGCTGAGTAACAGGCAGCAACTCTGGAGAGAAGTTTCGGGTCAAGACACTCTTCAGTCTCGACCTGAAACGTCACCCATTCCTTCTCTCCAGAGATGCTGCCTGCCACGCTGAGTTACTCCAGCATTTTGTGTCTATCTTCGGTTTAAACCAGCATCTGCAGTTCCTTCCTACACAATATGATCTGACTGGATAGCACACAAAGTTTCTCCCTGTATCTCGGTCCATGTGACTGTAATAAACCAATGCCCATCCTTGCTCCTCCTGGGGCTCAGCAGCTGAGTCCAGGCTCGGAATCTACAGCAGAACCACTCCTATCCTTCCAGAGAGCAGACTACAAGAGAAACCCAGCGGGCCAGGCAGCATCTGTGGAGGGGAATGGCCAGACTGAAACACAGAAACATAGAAAATAGGTGCAGGAGTAGGCCATTTGGCCCTTCGAGCCTGCACCACCATTCAATATGATCATGGCTGATCATCCAACTCAGTATCCTGTTCCTGCCTTCTCTCCATACCCCCTGATCCCTTTAGCCACAAGGGCCACATCTAACTCCCTCTTAAATATAGCCAATGAACTGGCCTCAACTACATTCTGTGGCAGAGCATTCCAGAGATTCACCACTCTCTGTGTAAAAAATGTTTTTCTCATCTCAGTCCTAAAATATTTCCCCTTTATCCTTAAACTGTGACCCCTTGTTCTGGACTTCCCCAACATCGGGAACAATCTTCCTGCATCTAGCCTGTCCAACCCCTTAAGAATTTTGTAAGTTTCTATAAGATCCCGCCTCAATCTTCTAAATTCTAGCGAGTACAAGCCGAGTCTATCCAGTCTTTCTTCATATGAAAGTCCTGACATTCCAGGAATCAGTCTGGTGAACCTTCTCTGTACTCCCTCTATGGCAAGAATGTCCTTCCTCAGATATGGAGACCAAAACTGTACGCAATACTCCAGGTGTGGTCTCACCAAGACCCTGTGCAACTGCAGTAGAACCTCCCTGCTCCTATACTCAAGATGGGACCTGACCCAAAATGTCATCTGTCTAATTCCATCCACAGATGCTGCCTGACTCACTGAGTTCCTCCAGGACTTTGTGCTTTACTCAACACTCCAGCATCTGCAGACTCTTGCTTGCTTTCCCCTCTCACATTAAACCCGTGCCCTCTAGCCTGGATGCCTCTACCCTGGGGTTAAAAGGCTGTGAGCGTTCACTTTATCCATCACCCTATCTATTCCCCTCATGATTTTACACAACTCCAAAAGATCACTCTTCAGCATCCTGCGCTCCAGGACGGAGCGACACACTACTCCGAGTGTGGCCTCACTAACGTGTTGTACGTCTGTGACATAACATCCCAACTTCTTTACTCAATGCCCTGAATGAAGAAAGCCAACGTACCAAAAGCCTTCTTGACCACCCTGAAGTCCAGTGCGTCAAAAGCACAGAATGGCAACTTGGCCGGCGAGGGCGAGGTGGGTCAAAAGGCCTGTTTCCATCCTGTATAGCTCTATGACCCTCTGACTGTAAGTCAATGACATAGAGTTTGCAATGTGTGCCTGAGCCCTGTCTTGCAGGTTTAGAGAATAGTTTAGTTTAGAGATACAGCATGGAAACAGGCCCTTAGGCCCACCGAGTCCACGATGATTTGTGATCGCTCGTACCCACTAGTTCTATCTTACACACTAGGTACAATTTACCAAAGCTAATTAACCTGCAAACATGCGCGTCTTTGGAATGTGGAAGGAAACTGGAGCACCCAGAGAAAACCCATGCAGTCAATAGACAATAGGTGCAGGAGTAGACCATTCGGTCCTTCGAGCCAGCACCGCCATTCAATGTGATCATGGCTGATCATCCCCAATCAGTACCCCGTTCCTGCCTTCTCCCCCCATATCCCCTGACTCCGCTATTTTTAAGAGCCCAATCTAGCTCTCTCTTGAAAGCATCCAGAGAATCTGGCTCCACTGAGGCAGAGAATTCCACAGTCACAGGGAGAACGTATACACTCCGTACAGACAGCACCCGAGGTCAGGATTGAACCCGGGTCTCTGGTACTTTGAGGCAGCAACTCAACCGCTGCGCCACTGTGCCACCAAGCAAACTCTTTCTGTGTGCGCGCTGGTGTTGTGTTGGGCCGCAGTGACCACCGTTAACGTTGCCCCTCTCTCAGGGCAGCGGCTGTCAGTGCCCCCAGCCTGCTGGAGGAGAACCGGGTGTTGCTGAAAACGCCGCTGACCCATCGCAGTAGCTACGACCTGAAGGAGCGGCGGCGCATCGGCAGCCAGACCAACGTAGACGAGGCCAAGTTCCAGAAGATCCCGACTGACGAGCTGGAGGCGGAGATGTTGGCCGTGGCCGATCTAGACTACATGAAGAGTGAGTGTGTGCGTGTGTGTGCGCGGGGCAGCGTGCAGGGTGAGGGTGGTGTGGGCCTGGAACAAGCGGCCAGGAGTAGTGCTACAGGCAGATACGAAAGTGGTGTCCAAGAGGCTTTTAGATGGGTGCAGGGAATGGAAGGATATCGATCACATGCATGCTGAGGAGTTTAATTTAAACACAAAGTGCTAGAGTAACTCAGTGGGTCAGGCAGCACCACTTTGAAGAAGTTAAGCTCCAGTGCGAAATCTCCTCAAGGTGTGCCTACTTTGAAGAAGTTCTCCTCCTCTCCCCGCTGGGGGTCTGAAGAAGGTTTACGACCCGAAACGTCAGCTACTCCGTTTCACGGTTACTCCAGCATTTTGAGTCTATCCTCAGTATATCTGACCCGCTGAGTTACTCCAGCATTTTGAGTCTATCCTCAGTATATCTGACCCGCTGAGTTACTCCAGCATTTTGAGTCTATCCTCAGTATATCTGACCCGCTGAGTTACTCCAGCATTTTGAGTCTCCAGCATTTTATCCTCAGTATATCTGACCCACTGAGTATATCTGACCCACTGAGTTACTCCAGCATTTTGTGTTTTGCTCAAGATTCTGGTGACGGCAATATCCTTATGACTGTTCTAAAGGATCACTCTTCTCAAATATTGTTATCTACTATTTAATGTGTTAAATTTAACATCTTGGTGTTTGATGTATTACACAACAAGGTCCTCAAAAGTATTCCAAAACCTCCTTCCCATTTGCATCAGAACGTTGATCAAAGACAGATTATTGTTGTATTCTGGTCTGGATAGTGTGGGGAAAGATAGATGAATAGGCAAGGGCTTCACCTCCCTGCTTGTACCTCCCCTGCCCTAGTTCCTGATTGGCCTTCCTTATGTACCTCATCTCCATGGCCTATCCAATCCCCTCCCTATCTGCAGTTCTCTCTCACGCTCCTGCTCTTTCTCGAACTCTTTCTCACTTGCTCACTCTTCACCTCTTGCCCGATCTGTGTCTCTCGCTTGTTCCCTCCCTCTCACTCGCTCTCTTGTTCTCTCTTTCTCGCTCTTGCCCTCTCACCCTATTTCTTGCCCTCCCACTGTCTTGCTCCCTCCCTCTTGCTCTCTGTCTCACTTACTCCCTTTCTCGCCCTCTCCCTGTCTCACTCTCTCTGGCTCACTCCCTCTTGCTCCCTGTCTCACTCACTCCCTCTCATTCTCGCCCTCTCACTCTTTTCCTTGCCCCTCATTCCCCCCTCGCACTCATTCAAACGTCCATCCTAAATAGGCTTTAGTTCACCTGCTCTGATCCCCCATTTTGTAGCTGCAAGTGAGATTTTGTTTGTTCTACATTTCCACTCCACGGAATTGCCTTGGGAGGTGTTTAAACGCAGGTTGCAGAACTGCTGTTGGCAACAACTGCATTTGATCAGGATGTGTGAGGAATGTGTTCCGGGAACCAATCAGGAGGCATCAGAATGGTCCTTGCACAGATAGCCTGAGGTGTGTGTGGGCTGTACATAGGTGCAGTGCATGTCCTTACCTCTGGTTACCTGCTCCCAGAGCTGGCTAGAGCAATGGTAATGTTTGAAGCTGCAGGGACTCCCAAGCCCCCAGCTGCTGGGGGCACCTGTTGGGGGGAGCGTCAGCAGCCCCCCTCCAACGAGGAACCAGCAAAGTCGGTGGAGAGTCGGGAGTCCGAGGCCGGAGGTGATCTCCCACAGATGTGGAGCAGAGCGGGTAAGATTAATCGGTGAGATTGAAGAGCTCGGAAAAAAAGAGCTTTAAAATAGCCAAAATACCGCAGAGGCTGGAAACTTGAAACACAGTGGCTCAGCGGTAGATTGCTGCCTTACAGCTCCCCTTCTTTTTCCGAGCTCTTCAATGTCAGGGTCATAGTCAACCTGCGTTCGACCCTGACTATGGGCGCTGTCTGTACATAGGTTGTACGTTCTCCCTGTGACCGCATGGGGTTGTTCCGGGTGCTCTGGTTTCCTCCCACACTCCAAAGACGTACAGGTTTGTAGGTTAATTGGCTTCTGTAAATTGTGCCTAGTATGTAAGATAGAACTGCTGTACAGGATGATCGTTGGTTGGCGTGGACTGTTCCGCACTGTAACTCTAAACTAAACTAAACTATAAACACACTCTCCATGGTGCTGGTATCAAACCCAGATGGCACAGGTTTAAGGTGAGAGGAAGGCGTTTGAAGGTGGGTATTTTTGACACAGTGCTTGATATCTGACTCACTGCCAGAGGAGGTGATGGAGTTGTGTACAATCGCTGTGTGCAAATGACATTTAAATAGTCAATGAAATGAGCGAGGCATAGAGGACACAGAAGGACACAGAGTGTTGGAGTAACTCAGTACGTCAGGCAGCATGTCTGGAGAACATGGATACATGCTGCCTGATCTCCTGAGTTTGTGTCCCTTTTGTGTCTTAACAGAAGGGCCTGTTCCTGTTCAGTACAGCTCCCCTGCAGCTGAATAATGCAGCGTTCACCTGCAGCAAGGGTCACGTACCCTTGGCTGCAGATTCCCATCTTTTCCTGTTCCCATTTCTGGATAGGATGGGAAATTCCTGTTTACTCAGAAACTGATTCCATGTTGGGGAGAGAGCGGGGGCAGTGGATTTAATGTGGGGGTTGATACAGGGCAGTGGGGAGAAAGCGCGGGGCAGTGGGATTAGTGTGAGGATCGACACACTGCTGATTTACTCGTGCAGGTTAGTGAGATAGGTTTACTCGTGGTGTCCACGTCGAGTGGTGTGCTGTGACTGAACTTCAGAAGTGTCTCAAATTCAGTGAGGTGCTCTCACTTTCCCTCATCCCAGACCTCCCCTCTCTCACCAGCCCCTCCCCCCACTCCCCCTCACCTTCTCCCACCACCACCCTCACTTTTCCCCCACCTCTTCCAACCCCACCACCTCCCCATCTGCCTCCCTTTCTCCCCTCCGCCTCCCTCTTCCCCCTCCCTGTCGCTCCACTGCCCACATTCTCTTTCCTCCCTCTTCTATCCCTCCCCTTCACCAACCTCCCCCCCCCCCCCCCGCTCCCTCCCTTCCTCCCCTGCTCCCCACTCCCCCACCTCTCTCACTATCTCTTCCTGCGCCATTTCCAACCTCCACTCTCACTCAGAATCGTGTGGAAGGCTCATCGGCAAGAAACGTTATCTCACTCTCACTCCACACATGCTGCCTGCCCCACTGAGCATTTCCTGTTTTATTCCCAGCCTGCGCCACCCTGTTTAATCTGTGTGTTTCCTCCTGTTCCCAGTTCCCTGTGGTTCAGCTCACTGCCGGATGCATTTTAATACCATTGGTGCCACACTCAGTCCCTTCCTCTCCTGCACCTCCCTTCTAACCAGTCTGACCTGTCTGACTCCCTCCCCTCCCCTCCCCCTTCAATGCCTGCAGTTCAAACAGCCCACTTCCTCCAGCGCTGTGTTTGTGGCTCAATATTCCATCATCTGCAGCCTCTCTTGTCACCTGCAAAGTGTGGATCCTGCATTGCTCTGATGGACATGTAGGTGTGGAAGTTGTCACCATGAGAGCGGTGTGCTGGTCAGGCCAGCTAGATCCGTCCAATTAGAGTGAAGGCAAGGGGTTAGGTGCTGACCCGTGAATCGTCCAGAGAGACTTCTCCGGTAGGTTGTTGTGGCTGTGGTGTCTCCTGCATTTATTTACTGAATCAGAACTAGCTGTCTCCAGGCAGCTTTAGACCTCACCGCATTCGAAAGGCCGAACCTACTGCATGTCGCATTTCAGGACCTAATGCATACACGTTTGCATTCTGGGGCCGGACATGTTGCAGGCCGTGTTTTAGGGCTGAGCATAATGTGTGTCTGTGTGTCAGGACTGTTTCGAAACCGAACACAGCACAGTGGGGCGATGGTAGAGTTGCTGCCTTACAGCAACACAGTCCCGGGTTCGAGCCTAACTATGGGTGCTGTCTGTACGGAGTTTGCCGGTTCTCCTTGTGACCGCGTGGGTTTTCACCGGCTTCTCCATGGTTTCTCCCACACTCCAAAGACAAACAGGTTTTGTGTGTAGGTTAATCGGTAAAAATTGTAAATTGTCGCTAATGTGCAGGATAGTGTTAGTGTGGGGTGATTGCTGGTCGGCACGGACCCGGGCTGTAGGGCCTGTTTCTACACTGTATCTCTAATCTAAACTAAATTAAACACTGCGCATCTATGTTTCGGAATTAAGTGTGCTGCACTGTGCCCAAAGGGTGCTGTTCGTCACCCTTGTGGGTCTGATTGTGCTGCGAGTTTGCATTTCAGCTCAAACACTCTTAGTGTGTCCGTGTTTCAGGAGCGAACATACTGTGTGTCCGTGTTTCAGGAGCTGCGTATTCGTATTTCAGTAGCCTGCGCTTGCGTGTTTCAGGAGCAACTACACTCCATGCCTGTGTGTCAGGAGCACATGCTTGGAATCGCAACAGGAATTTTAATCAGGAGCTGCGTTTTAGGGGAGCCTGGAAAAGAGGGAGAGGGGGTTGAGGGCCACACTGATCAGTGTGGGCGGGGAAGGCAGCTCGAGGGAAGCATTGGTGGGGTGTGAGTGGGTCAAGAGTCAAATGGTGAACGTTCTGACAAAGAATCTTCGACCTGAAACGTTGACTCTGGATCTCTTCCGTGGCACAGTGGTGGAGTTACTGCCTTGCAGCGCCAGAGACCTGAGTTCGATCCTGACTATGGGTGCTGTCTGTACGGAGTTTGTACGTTCTCCCTGTGACCACGTGGGTTTCCCTAGTGGTCCCTAGTGTACAAATTGTCCCTAGTGTATGGGATAGTGCCAGTGTAAGGGATGATCACTGGTTGGCACGGATTTGGTGGAGTGAAGGGCCTGTTTCTGTACTCTATCTCTAAAGCCTAAAGAAGCGGCCTGACCTGATGAGTGTTTCTGGTACTATATGTTTTTTTTATTCTAGATTTTTATTCAGTTCTTTTATATTTAAACCAATGTTTGATACCCGACCATATTCCATCTACACAATCTATGCCACTTGTGATTTAATACCTCTCATGTCACCCCTCAAACAGCCTCCCTCACTCCAGGGAATACAAACCCAGTCTATCTAACCTCTCCCCATAGTAAAGTCCTGCAATCCAGCCAGCTAGCATCCTGGCGATTCTCCTCTATGCTCTCTCGAGTACAACAACATCCTTCCTGCATTGTGGTGATCAGAACTGCACACGGTATTCCATATTTGGCCTTACCAGTGCTTCATAAAGTTGAAACGTAACGTCCCACATTTATATTCTTCACCCCGATGCCGCACCATCTACCTGTCTCACCACTTTCAGAGAACTTCAGACTTGAACGCCAAGGTCCGTTAGTGGCATTTAAAAGACTTCTATTTCGGCACGTGCAGGGAATGGAGGCATGTTGGTTATGTGTAAGTAGAAAAGTGATGGTCTTAGCATCATGTAGAAACATGGAACTGCAGTTACTGGTTTACAAAAAAGGGGACAAAGTGCTGAAGTAACTCAGCTCGTCAGGCAGCATCCCTGGGGATCATGGATAGGCGACGTTTCAGGTCGGGACCCTTCATCAGTCTGATGACATATGAAGGAGGCTCCCAACCTGAAATGTCACCTATCCATGTTCTCCACAGATACGCTGAGTTACTCCAGCACTATGGCACAAACATTGTGGACCAAGGGCCTGTTTTTGTGTCCTGTAGTTCTGTTCATCATCATTCCTCAGCACCCACCATTAATGTGCATGTTTTATCTCTATTTAACTTCCCAAAATGCAAAATCTCACACTTGTCAGGATCAACACTCAATCCAATTTTCCATCCAATCTCCATCCTGCTGTTACCTTAGACAAACATCACTAACTTTCATATCACTGAAACATGAGATTACAAAATATTATAACCTTATTTAATAATAGTCATAAAGGATGTTACCTGGGCTTGTGGGCTTGAGTTACAGCGATAGGTTGGATAGGCTGGGACTTTTTTCATTGGAGCGTAGGAGACTGAGGGGTGACCTTATTGAGGTGTACACGATCATGAGGAGCCTGGATAAAGTGAACGCTCACGGTCTTTTCTCCAGGGTAGAGGATTCTATAACTAGAGGGCACAGGCTTAAGGTGAGAGGGGAGAGATTTATGAAGGACTTCAGGGGCAACTTTTTCGCTCGTAGGGTAGTGCGTATCTGGAACGAGCTGCCAGAGGAAGCTATAGAAACCGATACAATTACAATTTTTAAAAGACATTTGGACAGATACATGAACAGGAAGGGTTTATAGGGATATGTGCTAAATGCAGTCAAATGGAACTAGCCCCGTATGTCAACCTAGTCGGCATGGTGTGCCGAAGGGCTGTTTCCATGCAAGGAAAAGAAGAGCAGGAAAGGTAGGGCACATGCAAAACACAAAGTGCCCAGATGAAGTCAGCAGGTCAGGCAGCATCTGTGGAGCTACCCAAGCAGAATATGAGGTGCTGTGCATCCACATTGCGTGTGGACGGACAACGATTCGGGTCTGGACTCTTCTTCAGACTGATGGAGTTGGGGGAGGTGGCTGGAAAAGAGAGGTGGGAGCAGGTCCAAGCCTGGCAAGTGATAGGTGGATACAGTTGAGGGTGGGGGGGTGGTGGTAGGCAAATGGGTGGAGTAAGTGACAAAGGATGTACAGGAGACAAAAGAATGTCAGGAGAGAGGAGAGAAGTGTAACGCTGGCGGGAAGGATATGAGTGGAAGGGAATCGGAGGTGGGAGAGGGGGGTTACAGGGAAATGGTGGGCTTGGAGATGGGGGATGAGGGAAAAGGAGCATGGCGTTCCGTGTGGTGGGAGTTCATGGGAGGGATGTGTGCGCACTGAGGTGGGGGTGGGAGGAAACAGGGGTATTGCTCGGAATTGGAGAATTCAATTATCATACCGTTGGGTTGTAAACTCATTGAGGTTGGACAAAAACAGCTGGAGGAACTCAGTGGGTGTGGCAGCATCTCTGGAGAAAAGAAGTAGATGATTCTTCAGGTTGAAACCCTTCTTCAGACTGAGAATTCCCTTCTGCAGCTGTACAGTTGTGCAGGGTCCTGGTGAGACCACACCTGGAGTATTGTGTGCAGTTTTGGTCTCCAAATTTGAGGAAGGACATTCTTGCTATTGAGGGAGTGCAGCGTAGGTTCACGGGGTTGATTCCCAGGATGGCGGGACTGTCATATGTTGAAGGAATGGAGCGACTGGGCTTGTAAACTCTGGAGTTTAGAGGGATGAGAGAAGATCTTATTGAAACATTTCAGATTATTAAGGAATTGGACACGCTAGAGGCAGGAAACATGTTCTCGATTTTGGAGGAGTCCAGAACCAGGGGTCACAGTTTAAGAATAAGGGGTAGGCCATTTAAAATGGAGATGAGGAAAAACTTTTTCACCCAGAAGGTTGTGGATTGTGGAATTCTCTGCCTCAGAAGTCAAGGTAGTGGAGGCCAATTCTCTGGATGCTTTAAAGATAGAGTTAGATAGAGTTCTTAAAGATAGCAGAGTCAAGGGATATGGAGAGAAGGCAGGAACGGGGTACTGATTGTGGATGATCAGCCTTGATCACAGTGAATGGCGGTGCTGGCTCGAAGGGCCGAATGGCCTATTCCTGTACCTGTTGCCTATTGAATATTGAGGTGCTGTTACTCCAGTTTGAGTGTGGCCTGTCTGGAAATGGACGAGGCCTAGGACAGAAATGTCAATGTTGGAATGAGAAGGGGAGTTAAAAGGGTTAGTAACCAAGAGATTCAGCAGGCCTTGACAGGCCGATGTTGAGCAAAACGGTTGCCGAGTATGCGCTTGATGATGAGCACAGGTTCGTTGGGCCGAATGGCCTGCTTCTGCCAGGTGTTTCGAGAGGCGGTCCAATGGGCACGCTGCGCTCGGGGTAGGGCGATGGGAACAGTAACGTGACCCCGCCTTCTCTCCACAGGTCACCGTTTCGAGGATGTCCCCGGGGTACGTCGGCACTTGGTCAGGAGGAGCAACAAGGGAACAGTCGTCCACGTCAGCAAGGACCAGTCCGAGCTCTACCCCAAGGCCAAGAAACCCGACCGGAAGCCACACGAGGTGAGACCCCTCCCTCATGCCTTTCCCCTCACTGTCCACACTCTCGCAAACCACTCCAGAACGGGGCGGGAATCTGGAGCTAAACACAAATTGCTGAGGGAACAGTTGGTCAGGTAGCATCCGTTGAGTTTCTCCCACCACCCCAGTCACCCTGCTCCTTTCCCCTCCTGCTTTTCACTATACCTCCATAAACGTGACAATAAACAAAACTGAACTGAACAGCTCATCTCCTGGGAACACAAAAATGCTGGAGAAACTCAGCGGGTGCAGCAGCATCTATGGTGCGAAGGAGATAGGCAACGTTTCGGCACGAAACGTTGCCTATCTCCTTCGCTCCATAGATGCTGCTGCACCCGCTGAGTTTCTCCAGCATTTTTGTGTACCTTTGATTTTCCAGCATCTGCAGTTCCTTCTTAAACAGCTCATCTCCTGTCCTTGGGTCCCCCATTTCCCCTTCCTCTCTCCCCTTCCACCCACGTTCCCCCCTCCGGCTTTACATTCCTCTCCTCCTCTTGTCTCCTTACCTGACCGATGTCACTTACTCCACCCATGTGCCCCGATCACCTCCTCACCTGCCAGGCTTTGTGCTGCCCCCACCTCTCTTTCCCAGTGTTCTCCCCCTACTCCATCAGTCTGAAGAAGGGTAGTCTGCCCATTCCCTGCACAGATGCTGCCTGGCCCGCTGAGTTCCTCCAGCAGCTGTCAGCCGTTCCCTGGGATCGGGTGCTGTGGGTGCTCACACCATGGTCAGCATCGTAGCCAGTGGTTGTGGAGTCCCGGGGGGAGGTGATTACTGTCTGAGACTCCTCCCAGGTGAGAAACCTGCTGCATAGTTGGTGAGGAGCAGGCAAGGGGAGGAGCACGGCTGATCATCCCTCCCTTAACCAGGGACACTGGTCGAACTCCCCACACAGCACATCAAACCTGGAGCTTGGTTGCTGCCTGTTGGTCACCAGCTCTCCACTCACTCTCCGCGGGTTTAACTAAAACGGGCAGCAACTGAGGAGGAAGGATGGCGCATTACCTTGTGAGTAGACCGGGGTGCGGTGAGCTTACACTCTATCGGTGTCGCAGGGCTGTTCCAAGGCACCGATTAACGTCAGCGGGAACGGCAGACGGTGTCGGCAACGATCGCTGAGCCACTGTGCACAGTGACAGCCCTGTCAGTGAGCTGCCTGCACCAGGCGGGACCTGCAACCCCGACACAGTCTGTGCATGGAATGGGACCGTGTACACACCGCGTTAACGCTGCTGAGAGTTGGGGAACGGGCTGTGTGTGGGGTTTTGTGTTCGATTCACTGGCCATGGGTCGCAGTGTTCCGACTAAAAGTGCTTAACTTGGTTACGGGTGGATAAGAGATTCACCAGGAGTTACCTGGGCTTGCGGGCTTGAGTTACAGGGGGAGGTTGGATAGGCTGGGACTTTTTTCTTTGGAGCGTAGGAGGCAGAGGGATGACCTTATGGAGGTATGCAAGATCATGAGGGGCCTGGATAAAGTGAACGCTCACAGTCTTTTTCCCAGGGTAAAGGATTCTAAAACTAGAGAGCACAGGCTTAAGGGGAGAGGGGAGAGATATAAGAGGGACCTTGGGGGCAACTTTTTCACTCGGAAGGCAGTCGGTCTCTGGAACGAGCTGCCAGAGGGAGCTATAGAAGCGGATACAATCATTTGGACAGATAGATTGATGGAAAGGGTTTAGTGGGATTTGGGCCAAACAGAGGCAAATGGGATGAGCCCAGTATGTCAACTTGGTCAGCATGGACAAGATGGCTGAAGGGCCTGATTCCGTGCTGTACTGCTCTACGACTCTATGACTCTGCTGAGAACTTTTTATTTATTCATTCACACCCAGTGGACAGCACAGGCAATTATTGTCCATCCTTGTTGCCCCATCCCCAGGAGTCACATAAATATGTGTAGATCTGGTCACCCCAGTGCCAAGTGTGGATGCTTTGGAGAAGGTGTGGAAGTGTTTTTTTTTTTTTAAGAATGCTGCCTGCATGGGAGGCTGTTAGTTATTAGAATAGTTTAGACAAACTTGGAGTGTTTTTCCTTGGACACCAGAGGATGAGTGAGGGGAGACCTGTTAGAAGGGTATAAAATTGTGTGAGGCATTGATAAGGTGGGCAGTTAGAATCTTTTTCCCAGGGTGAAAATATAAAAGACTAGAGAGCATACCTTTGAGGTGAGAGGGGCAAAGTAATAGAAATGTGCATGGCAAGTGTTTTACACAGAGGGTGGCGAGTGCCTAGAACTCATTGCCAGGGTTGTGGTGGAGGCAGATATGATGGTGATGGTTGAGGCTTTCAGGTCGGAACATTGAAATGGAGGGGTATGGATCGCAGCGGGTAATGGAGATTAGTTTAACTTTGCATCATGTTCAGCACAGACATTGTGGGCCGAAGCGCCTCATCCCGTGCTGTAATGTTCTATGTTGTAACAGGGAGGATGGTAAAGCTCCTCTCCTGAATCAGTGAACATGATGGGTCTTTACTACAATCTACTGCGGTTTGTCACTGTCATATTGGCTTGTTTTGTATGAATATGGATTTATTTAGCTGTTTGAACTTAAAAATCCAAGTTGTCATAATGAGTTTCAAACTCCTGTCTTTGGGGAGTATGCTGGCTGCTGGTCTGGTAACCTAGCCAAAGTACAGTGGAAATATAAACATAGTGATTATCTGATTCAGCGCGGAGTATCTACTGGAGCCGCTAAGTCATACGGGATACAGGTCACCTAGAGAAATGGGCAGAGAAATGGCAGATGGAGTTTAATTCAAGCAAGTGTGAGGTGTACTTTGGGTGATCAAGTATAAAACGAAGGAATATGGTATATGGCAAGATTCTTAACACAGGGATCTTGGGACCCGAGTCCATAGCTCCCTGAAAGTGGCTACAGTGGTAAAGAAGACATTTGATATGCTTGCCTTATCTTGTGGATAAGATTCTGGGAGTCAGATTGCAGCTTTACAGCCTTATTTCAATGGTTCTTTATTATCACATATACGCACTGCACTGCACATTGACATTCTTGCACCCATCACCATATTTTGGCGCCATGCACAAAAGAAAAAGAAAAAGTCCAAAGCATTTGGAGTATTGTGTACATTTTTCTGAAAGAGGGTAGTGAGTACCTGGACAGATACTATAGTGGCGTTTAATAGGCACATGGATATGCTGGGAATAGAGGTATATGGATCATGTACAGTCAGAGGAGATCAGTTTAATCAGGCATCATGTTCGGAACAGACAATGTGGGCTGAAGGGCCTGTTCCTGTGCTGTACTTTTTAATGTTCTATGTAACCTATGGATCTAGGACAGGAGCATTAATTTGAGCATCCGTTGTTGTTGCCTCTCAGTTGTAAATGGAGGATGGGTGCACAGGATCTGTGCGTAGTTAACAGGGTAGTAGTTGAATTGTATTGTAGACGCGAGCAACAGCAGGTGCTGGAATCTGGAGCAAAACACAAAGTGCTGGAGTGACTCAGCGGGTCAGGAGGTGGAGGGGAGCTGTGGTACTTACCGAGTCGTGGCGCCGTACAGCACAGAAACAGGCCCTTTGGCCAAACTTGCCCATGCCAACCAAGATGCCCAGTCTAAACCAGTCCCACTTGCCCACATTTAGGAACCTTGTGATCCTTTTTTCTTGTTGACGGGGTGGGTTTTGGGGTGCGGTCGTGGTCGCGGGGTGTAACCGGCTCTCGCTGTCCTTTATCCAGGTGTTCGTTGAACTGAACGAGCTGACGATGGACAAGAACCATGAGATGCAGTGGAAGGAGACGGCCCGCTGGATCAAGTTTGAGGAGGACGTGGAAGAGGAGACGGACCGGTGGGGAAAGCCGCACGTGGCCTCACTCAGCTTCCGAAGCTTGTTGGAGCTCAGGAAGACTTTAGCACACGGTAACCACCAGGGTTTGCTCGGTTAATGGACTCGTGAAGCACCCAAGACAATCACTTGTCCCACCCCGCTCGTTCCTCCTCCTCCCTCCCGCCCAGCCGAAGATACAGAAGCGTGAAAGAGCTTCCCACAAGACTCGGGAATATCTTTCCCTCTGTTGCCATCCTTCCATAAGCTAGGGTACTGTCCGATTCACCTCTACCCTATTGTGGACATTGGTCTATGCAAGTGATGTGTTACAATGCTGAGAACTATATTCTGCACTCTGTATCTCCCCCTGTGGTCTATATCTGGATCCAGATGCCAGAGGAAGCTGTAGAAGCAGATGTGATTAACCACTTTTAAAAGACATTTGGACGGATAAAGGCATAGGAAAGGTTTAGAGCAAGGGTAATTAGCTGTAATCTAATAAGGCCGCATCCAAGAAACTTCAATTTAGATATACTTCAAAATGTACATTATTTTGTTAAAATAGCTCTCATGACTTACTAATGTTTTAATTGTGGCCATCAGTCAGGGAGGATTATTTTGTTGAATCTTCTTTTACTCTTTGGTATTTTAAATACGTTCATTTTAAGATTAAAACAAAAATAATAAAAGATGAACAAAAACATATTAATAAAAATAAAAGGATTTGTTCTACAAAATTTGGATTCATTCAAAAGGCCACATTTAATGGCCTAGAAGGCCGAATGCAGCCTTAAGGCCGCAGGTTCCCCATCCCTGGTTTAGAGGGATATGGGCCAGTATGCTAACTTGATTGACAAGGACAATTTGGGCTGAAGTGCCTGATTCCGTGGTTAATGACTGATCAACTCTGCACTTTGAGTATCACCTGGTCAGAATAGTGAATATCATCAGTGTACCTGCCTCAACTAGCTCCTCTGCCAGGTCGTTTGTGTGCAAGCCAGTCAAATCACACTTTACATGAATACAAACACAAATACAGCAGGTAGTACAAGGAGAAAAATGCCAGAATGTAGAATATAATGTTACAGCGTTATAGTGTTACAGTTACAAAGAAAGTGCAGATACAAAAACTGCACCTTCTGCAAATGAAGTAGGTTGGAAGATCAGGACTACACCTGACTTAGAACCATTAACTAGTCTGATAACAGCGGGGGAAAAAGCTGTTCCTGAATCTGGTGGTATTTGCTTACAAGCTTTTGTATCTCTTTGCCTGTCAGGAGAGAGGAGATGAGGGAATGACCACTGTTTGATTGGTCCTTGATTTTGTTGGCTGCTTTCCGGAAGTATCGTGGTGTAGATGGAGTCGACGGTGGGAAGTCTTGGGCAGAGCTGTTGTCAAACCAAGCTGAAGAAGGGTCCCAACCAAAAACGTCGCCTATCTATGCCCTCCACAGGTGCAGCCTGACCTGTTGAGTTCCACCAGCACTTTGTTTTGTTCATGGTTGAGCATCTGCAGTTCCTTGTGCCTCTGTGATGCATCCCGATGGGATGCCCAGCGTCTATCCGCAAACATAATTGTCAGAGGGAGCAGGGAGAGTCTACGTGGATGGAAGGCACATGTCCCACCAGCTGCCTCTCTGCCCACCAGGCAACAAGGCGACATTGTGGTGCAGCGACAGAGCTACTGCTTTACAGCACCAGAGACCCTGAGTTCCATCCTGTCTATGAGTGCTGCCTGTACAGAGATTGTTCGTTCTCCCTATAATCTGGGCGCTCCTCTTTATCCCCGCATTCCAAAGGCATGTGGGTTTGTAGGTTAATTGGCCTCTATAAATTGCCCCTCATTGTAGAACATAGAACTAGTGTAATTTTAGTTCAGCGTGGAATGATCACATTGAATGGCGGTGCTGGCTCGAAGGGCCGAATGGCCAACTCCTGCACCTACTGTCTATTGTCTATTGAAATAGGCCCTTTGGCCCACCGTGTCCACGCCAACCAGCCATTTCCATTACACTAGTTCTATCTTACCCACTAGGGACAATGTTACAGAAGCCAATTAACCTACAAACCTGCACGTCTTTGGAATGTGGGAGGAACCCGGAGAGAACCCACGTGGTCACAGGGAGAACGTGCAAACTCCATACGGACAGCACGTGCCGTTAGCATCAAATCCAAGTCTCTGGCGCTATAAGGAAGCAACTATCACTGTGGCACTGTGCCAATGAAAATCGATGGTCAGCATGGGCACAGTGGGTCTGTTTCCATGCGATGTCTCTCATCTAAACTAAATTAAACCAAGCAGCCGAGGCAGGTTGCGGGATTACCCAATGGGCCACAGATTGGGGTTGAGCTGCTAACGCCTTCATATCCCGTTTTCCACAACCAGCTGAGCTCTTGCTGATCCAACTCCCACTTGTCTTGTCTCCCTACAGGAACGGTGCTCTTGGACTTGGACCAGAGGACTTTGCCAGGAATTGCACATCAGGTGGTGGAACAGATGATCATCTCGGACCAGATCAAAGCTGAGGATCGAGCAAACGTTCTCCGTGCACTGCTCCTCAAACACTGGTAAAGTAACACTGGTCCTCAAAGAAGAGTCTATGTTTGCCATACGCACCAGCAAATTAAGAAATTCTTGCTGTAACTTAACAGGCTTGTACCTACAATACCAACAGATACATATACAATAATCAATAATACATTAAATTAGTAACTAATACTGGTAATCCATAATAATGTAACACATTACTAGACATAATAGATATCCGTAGTGCAACCAAAGACAAAGTCTATAGTAGTACCACAGTTGCTGAAGTTAGTGTTGTGCAGTGTTCAAGAGCTCGAAGGTTGCTGGGAAGAAGCTCTTCTTGAAACTGGAGGTCACGGTTCTCAGGCTCCTGTACCTTCTTCCCGATGGTAGCAGCGAGATGAGAACATGGCCATGGTGGTATGGGTCTTTGATGATGCTGGCTGCCTTTTTGAGGCAGCGCCTCCTGTAGATCCCTTCGATCTACCCGTGATGGACCGGGCAGTGTCCACCACTCCCGGTAATTCCTGGGCAATCGAGTTTCCAAACCAAGCTGTGATGCAACCAATCAGTAACCAACCATTGTACACCTGTGGAACATAGAAAGGTACAGCACAGGAACAGGCCCACCGGCCTGCAATGTCCGTGTTAAACTAATCTCATATGTCTGTACATGCTCCATATCCCTCCATTCCCTCCACATCCATCTACCTATCCAAAAAGCTTCTTAAATCACTTAATTTTGCTGCAATCGCATCTGCCTCCACCACTAACCCTGGCAACACGTTCCCGGCACCCACCACTCCATGTGTAAAATACCTTAACCTGCACATCTCCTTTAAACTTTGCCTCTTTTACTTTAAAGCTACGCCTTCTAGTCTATGACATTTTCATTCTGGGGGAAAAGGCTCTCTGTCTACCCTATCTATGCCCCTCATAATTGTATATACTCCTTTCAGGTCTCATCTCAGCCTCTTACGTTCGAGAGGAAAAAAATCCAAATGTGTCCAATCTCTTGTAGCTAATAACCCTTATTCCGGGCAGCATTCTGGTAAACCTCTTCTGCACCCTCTCCAAAGCCTCCACTACCTCCCTGGGGCGACCAGAACTGGACGCAATAATCCAAACGTAGCCTGGCCAAAGAGGTTCATTGAAGTTTTCATTGAGATCTCCTTAATCTTTTTATGACGTGGAGGTATGGTTGTGTGGAGTTTACAAGTTCTCCCTGTGATTGCGTGGGTTTCCTCTGGGTGCTCCGGTATCCTCCCACATCCCAAGGATGTGTGGATTGGTGTATTAATTGGCCCTGCTGTTGAGTGGTAGAGTGGAGCGAGTTGATGGGAATGTGAGAAGGGGGTGAGTGGAGAGGTTCAGTGTAAACGGGTGGGCTGAATGGTTTGTTTCTGTGCTGTATCTCTCACTGACTCCCAAGGTCGGAGAGGAACAAGCTGAATTAAAGCCACACTTTCTTGACATTAAAGTCACCCCAACAAGGACAAGGACTTCTCGTTTTCCCGCAACATCTCGACGGCCAGCCTGGGCTCGTTGATGGCCCACCACCAAAGTCAGAACCACATCGCCCCAAGCTCGGAGCCCTCCGTCACACAGCCGCTGATGGGAGAGAGCACGGATGCCGACGTCAAAGTCATGGTGGACAGCATCGAGGTCAGTAGTTCAGCCGTTCCCACCGTCTGCTGCTGTATCGTTGACCCACACTTGAAGCTTAGAATAATTGAGTCATACAGCGAGGAAATAGTCTCTTTGGCCCACCTTGCCCATGCCAACTCCTGGGCTAGTCCCATTTGCCTGCATTTGGCCCATATCCCTCTTAACCTTTCTTATCCATATATATCCATATCTGTGCAAATCTCTTTTAAAAGTCGTAATTGTGTCCGCTTCTATAGCTTCCTCTGGCAGCTCGCTCCAGATACAGACTATCCCCTGAATGAAGGAGTTGCCCCTGAGGTCCCTCTTAATTCTCTCCCCTCTTACTTGAAGCATATGCCCCATTAGCATCGTCTACCCTGGAGGTCTGTGGATTGAAATAATTGCCTCTCCTTGACTTGGCTTGGCTTTCCTGAGTAACATGGCCATCATTGACCAGACAACTCCCCCCGCTCTTAAGCTCCCCTCCTCATCTCCTCACCCCGCACCCGCTCCCATCCTCTCTCCCACCTCCTGGACCCTCCCTCCCCTCCCCCATTCCTCTCTCTCCACCCCACCCCATCTCACTATCATCTTTATCATTGCTTTAGTATCTGTCACTAAGCACCATCCTGTCATTGGTTCTGGCTATCTCTCCCTCCTGTGGTGCAGAAGGCATTCGGCACGCTTGTCTTTATTGGGAAGGTCATTTAGGACAAAAGTTGGGGCATCGTGATGCAGCTGTACAAGACGTTGGTGAGACCACACTGGGAGTGCTGTGTGCAGCCCTTGTCGCCCAGCTACAGGCAGAATGCCATTAGGTTGGAAAGATTCACCAAGATGTTACTTGAGCTTGTGGGCTTGAGTTATAGAGAGAGGCAAGATGGGCTGGGACTTTTATGTTTGGAGCATAGGAGGTTGAGGGGTGACCTTACCGAGGTGTACAAGATCATGAGGACTATGGATCGAGTGAACGCTCAGTCCTTTTCCAAGGGAAGAGGATTTTCCCAAATTAGAGGAGAGATTTAAGAGGGACAACTTTTTCACTCAGTGGGAAGTACGTTTCTGAAATGAGCTGACAGAGGAAGCTATTTGGATGGATATATGGTTAGGCAGGGTTTATGAGCTAAATATAGGCAAATGGGACCAGGCCGGCATGAGCGAGGTGGGCCGAAGGGCCTGTTTCTGTGCTGTACAGCTCTGTGACTGTGTAAGCTTGTATGATTCTGCCTGTAACCTCTTTCTCTATTTGCTACAGAAAGAGTGCCCGCTGTCTGAGATGACTAGATCACGTTCAAAGCACGAACTCAAGCTGATGGAGAAAATCCCGTGCAATGCAGAGGCCACTGTGGTGCTAGTAGGTGAGGAATGTGTGCTTCACGGTCCCAGGACAGGGAGCAGCAGACTGCTGCCCTTCAGCCGGTCATCGCATCCCGTCTTCACCAAGTGCCCCTTCTGAACCAAGTACCCCTTTGCAGCCAGTACCACAATCACCGCCACCTTCACCACAGTTTCATCCCCTTGGGAAAGATGTTCAAAAGTCGAGCTTACATGTACCGTCAACGGAACAGGGACATTCTTACTTGCTGCAGCTTTACAGGCCCATTAGCGCAATAAGACATCAATGAATATGCAATAATCTATAATAATCTGAAATAAAGGGGGGCAAGGTCAGTACCTTCTGTAACCCCCCCTTCAAGTCACACATGGTCCGTCAACATCAGTGGGTCTGCGTTCTGGAAAATTCTCCAATGTCACCCTGAGGGAGAGCCTTCACCACCCAGACTCGTCACCCTAAGGGAGAGCCTTCACCACCCAGACTCGCACTCCGTCCTGGAGAGTAAATAATCAATAATTGAATAAATTATTAGCAATTCATACTTTTTATTGTGCAAACAAAAATCCAAAGTGCGACCAAAACAGACTCCATAGCAGCTCATAGTTGCTGAGGTGGGATTTTAATTGAAAGATAAAGCATTGAAGTGGCCCTTCAGCTCACCAAGTCCATGCTGGCCATCGATCACCTGATCACACTAGTTCTATCTCATCCCACTCTCTCATTCACTCCCGACACACTAGGGGCAATTTAGAGCCGATTAACCTACAAACCCACATGTCTTTTGGGAAACCGATGCCCTGGAAGAAATCCAAGCGGTCACAAGGAGAACGTGCAACCTCCACACAGACAGCACAGCACCCGAGGTCAGGATCGAACCCTGTTGTTCGTGTAATGCCCCCTGGTGGTCGCTGGATAAAAGCTGTTCTTGAACCTGGAGGTCGCGGTTTTCAGGCTCCTGTACCTGTTTTCCCGATGGTAGTAACAAGATGAGTGTGTGGCCAGGGTGGTTATTGGTTGCTTCACAGCTCAAGCCCAGAGCTCACTATGAAGGGTGCTCTGTGAAACCATAGCCCTAGTACGATTCATCCACACATACCTGGGTGTGCCTTTATGCACAAACATTTATTCCTTGGACCCATCCTATCACATGTTTGAGGGGACAGTGCAGAAAGACCTCTACTTAATATCGAACCGCTGTTATAACAATCCTGGAAATATATTGAATGATCCGCCTGAAGAAGGGTCCTAACCTGAAACATTGCCTGACCATTCCCTGCACAGATACTGCCTGACGCGCTAAGTTCCTCCAGCATTGGGACTGAACTACGCTCTTAGTGAAAAAGCTGCTCCTGACGTCCCTCTTGACTCTCTCCCCTTTCACCTTAAACCTATGCTCGCTTGTTTTAGAATCCTCTGCCCTAGGAAAAAGACTGTGGGTGTTCACTTGATCCATGCCCTTCATGATCTCAACAAGGTCCGAATACAATTTGAATTTGAATACAAGAATACAAGGTCAACCTGCTACACTAAAGTCCAAGCTTGTCCAACCTCTCTCTATAATTGTAACCCTCAAATCCAGGCAACATCCACAATAGGGTGAAGTAACTGAGACAGTTCAGATCAGATTAAACTTTTTTTGTTGTTAATGTGTTATCTGTGTCGTGCTGGATAGTCTGACTCTACAGAAGAGAGAGGATTGTCAGGAAGCCTTGGCCAGTCTTGATACAAATGGAAAGAGCTCCCTGAAAGTGGCAGCACAAGTAGATAGAATGGTAAAGTTGGCGTGTAGCCTGCTTGCCTTCATTGGTCGGGGCATTGGGTATAAGAGTCAGAATGTCATAATGCAGCTCTGTAGAACTTTGGTCCGGCTGCATTTGGAGTGTTGCGTGCAGTTCTTGCGTGCACCTCATTACAGGAAGGATATGTAGGCTTTGCCGAGGGTGCAGAGGGGGTTTACCAGAAAGATGCCTGGATTAGTTTTGGAGCTACAGCGCAAAAAACAGGCCCTTTGGCCTACCAAAACCATGCCGACCAGCGATCTCCGTTACACTAGTAATCGCTACACACTAGGGACAATTTAGTTGGTAATAAACAAAGCCAATTAACCCCCACAAACCTGTTCATTTTTGGAGTGCGGGCGGAAACGAGAGCAGCCGGAGGAAACACACGCAGTCACGGGGAGAATGTACTAACTGCGTACAGACTGCATGCATCGTCAGGTTTGAACCTGGGTCCCTGGCACTGTAAGGTGGCAACTCTACCAGTGCACCACTGTGCCACCCCCAAGGGGGTATTAGCTACATGTAGAGGTTGGACAAACTTGGATTGTTTTCTCTGGGCAGTTGGGGAAACATAGAAATAAATACAATTATGAGAGGCATAGCTAGGGTAGACAGTTAGACCTTTTCTCCTACGCTTCCTCCTCGATGAAGAGGAAGATTGGGTCTTTACACGGCCTTTGTCACCCTCCCTGAGAACTGTGACCTCTGGGTCCAAGAGCAGCTTCTTCCCAACAACCATCAGGCTCTTGAACACTTCACAACACTAACCTCAGCAACTGTGATCATGTATGGACTGTCTTTGGTTGCACACCAGACTTTGTTTTTCACACTATTATGGTTACCTAGTCTAACAGTTATTAATTGATTGCATTATTGATTAATTATCTGTGTGGTATTGCATTTACAGTCTAGTGAAGCTACAGCAAGTAAGAATGTCATTGTTCCGTTGCCAGTACATATGACAATTAAACACACTCGACAACCACTCCGCCCACCACATCACAATGTCTGTCCTTCTGCTTTTGATGCGTAGTTTCAATCTCCCTAATAATCTTTGCCTGATATTCTGCTGTTTTCTTTATCTGACCATCACAAACTTCCTTCTTCATTCTATTTCCTTCATCAGGAAGCCCTTCCTGTGAATGCTGTGACTTTGCCCATGAGAGTAAGCCTGGTTTGTACACCAACTATTCCCTTCACTCTGTATCTAACCTGTGCTGTCCCTGCCCTTCATGTGTTTGATGGGACAGTGTCGTTGGAGTTCCACACATGTTCCTAACACATGTTCTCCTTGCCCTTGCTGTGTGTGACAGGGCAGTGTTGGTGGAAGCTTCACTCTGTATCTAACCCATGCTGTCCCTTCCCTTGGAGTGTTGAATGGAGGAGTGCTGCTGGAGATTTGCTCTGTATCTAACATGAATTGGGACTGTTTGACCGGACACTGTTGACGGAGCCAACATGGCATCTAGCCCAGCATATCCCTGCCCTGGGAGAGTGTGATGGCACACTGTTGAGGGATGCCCTTAGTATCTAGCTCAGAGTGTTCTGGCCCTGGGATTGTGCGATGGGACATTGAAAGGTTCTAACTTCTGTATCTAGTCCATGGTATCCCTGCATTGGGAATGTGTAATGGGACACCGAAGGTTCTAACTTCTGTATCTAGCCCATGGTATCTAGCCCTGAAAGGATGTGATGGAACATTATGGTTGGACATAACTTGGTATCTAGCCCACGGTGTCCCTGCTGTGGGTGGGTGAGATGAGACAGGCCAGAGGGCGCTCCACATGACTCTAGGATTCTCGTGTTCTTGCTTCCCTTCACCATGAAGTGCAGTGTTGTAGAGAGAAGCTCTCCCCTTGTTTCCCTCCAGGTTGCGTTGAGTTCCTGGAGCACCCGACCATGGCCTATGTTCGACTGCAGACAGCGGTGGAGCTGGAGTCGGTGTTGGAGGTTCCTGTCCCAGTCCGTTTCCTCTTCATCCTGCTGGGACCAACCAACAGCAACATGGACTACCACGAGATTGGCCGCTCCATCTCCACCCTCATGTCGGACAAGGTGAGGCTGTGAAAGGTCAGGGGGGGAGGGGAGGGGAGGTGCTCACCAACCCCACAATTACAAAGACAAGGGACTGCAGGTGCTGGAATCTTGAGCGATAAACAAAGTGCCGGATGAGACGCAAGGAACTAAAGATATGGACCAGACCCCTCACCTGAATCCACCTATCACTCGCCAGACTTTATCCCACTCCTGGAGAAGGGTATTGGCCCGAAACGTTACCTATTTCCTTCACTCCATAGATGCTGCTGCACCCGCTGAGTTTTCTCCAGCATTTTTGTGTACCTTTATCCCACTCCCACTTCTCTTCCAGCTTCTCCTCCCCCCCCCCCCCCCCCCCCCCCCACCCCCACCCGCCACTACAATCAGTCTGAAGACTCCCGATCTGAAACATCACCTATCCAATTCCTTCAGGGATGCTGCCTGACCCACTGAGTTACTCCAACACTTTATGTCTCCAATATACAGGTAGGTATAGTTTTATTAGCTAAAAGGGGACAAAAACTGCACAAACTCGGTGAGACTTCACCAACACCCTGCACAGTTGCAACAAAACTCCCTATTCTTAAATTCCACCCCTTTCAATTTAGGCCAGAATTTGCCACCATAACATGCCTGCTAGCTTTTTGTGATTCCTGTAGTGGAACACCTCAATCCCTCTGAACTTCACTCAACTGCAGTCTCCCCCTTTAGATAATAATCTGCCTGTTGATTCTCTTGCCAAAATGCAAGACCTCACATTCCCCCACATTAAACCCAATTTGCTAATCTTCTGCCCACTCACTCGATCTCTCTACATTCCATTGCAGAATTACAATATCCTGATCACAACATGCCTTTACACATAATTTTAATTCAAGGGTAAAATTGGAAACCATTCATATTGTTCCTTCCTCCAGCTCATTAATGTAGTGGAGCTCAAAACTGATCCCTGTGGTGCTCCACTTGTTATGTCCCAGTCTGAAGAGGACCATGTATTTCAGCACTCTGTTTTATATGAGAAGGCCAGACTTTAGTCCATCCTAACACACTTGCTCCAATACTGTGGCCTTTCATTTTATTCATCAGCCTCACATGTGGCACAATGCCTTTTGGAATTCTAAATATTCTATGGTTCCCCTCTAGTTACTCTGTCAAACATGATATCTCTCTCATCAAATCATGTTGACTGAGTTTAATTGTATTCGTTTTTCCTAAATTATTAACCACCATCTTGCCTAAGATAGCTGTTAAACCAACAAGCCTGCAGTTCCCTGCCCTTTTCCTTTCTCCGTTATTGAATCATTTTACAATCTTCTGGTTCCCTCCTGGATAGACGTTGGACAAGCTTTTCCCATTGATAGTAGGGAAGATTCAAACAAGAGGACATGACTTCAGAATGAAGGGACAGAAGTTTAGGGGTAACATGAGGGGGAACTTCTTTACTCAGAGAGCGGTAGCGGTGTGGAATGAGCTTCCAGTGAAAGTGGTGGAGGCAGGTTCGATTTTATCATTTAAAAATAAATTGGATAGGTATATGGATGGGAAAGGAATGGAAGGTTATGGTCTGAGTGCAGGTAGATGGGACATGGGGAAAATAATTGTTCGGCACGGACTTGTAGGGCCGAGATGGCCTGTTTCCATGCTGTAATTGTTATATGGTTATATGGAGTTTTGAGTTAACAATAATTACAACCCATTACCTCTGCAGCCTCTTCCTTTAAAACCAGTCCATCTTTAGCTCCCTGAATGTGTCCAATACCTTATCCCTTGGGATTGGCACTTTTTATAAGTTCTATCGTGTTTTTTTGAAATTAGTCCATCTGACATTAGGACAGCTACATGGATAGGAAAGGTTTAGAGGGATATGGGTCAAAGGTGGAACTAGTCTAGATGGGGCACCTGGTCGGCATGAGCAAGCTGGGCCGAAGAGCCTATTTCCATGCTCTATGACTATGACCCTATGACTCTTCCATGGTGAAGATTGACGTGAAGATTTAACATACAGGTAATATTTGCTGTTGTTAATTCACCAACCTTGCTCTCCAGAGGCTGCACTAACTTTAGGTACCCTCTTCCCGTTTATATATCCAGAGCAACCTTTTATTATTTGTATTTATACTGCATAAAAGGGTAATTTTTCTCACTTTTGATCTTTTTGCTCTTTTGCTGCGAAACTCATTCCAGCCCTCGGGTCGACCACATCCCTTGCCATTTTGTACACCAGACTCTTTCATTTAAAAGCATCATTCACCTCCTCTGTTCACCTGGATTGTGTCTCTTCTTCACAGAAACCCTTGCTCTGATTGACGAAGTCTTATCGAATTATACAGCACGGAAACAGACCCTTCGGCCCAACTCCTCCATACCGACAAAGATGCCCCATCTAAGATAATCCCATTTGCCCACGTTTGCTCTATACCCCTTTAAACAAACCATTCCTATCTATGTAGCTATCTTTTAAATATTGTTATTTGATACAATGAAAATAGGTGCAGGAGTAGACCATTCGGCGGTGCAGGCTTGAAGGGCCAAATGGCCTACTCCTGCACCTATTTTCTATGTTTCAATATGATCATGGCTGATCATCCAAAATCAGTACCCCATTCCTGCTTTCTCCTTATATCCCTTGATTCTGGTAGCCCTAAGAGCTCTCTCTTGAAAGCATCCAGTGAATTGGCCTCCACTGCCATCTGTGCCAGAGAATTCCACAGATTAACAACTCTCTGGGTGACCTGTATCACCTACATTTGACAGCTCATTCCATATACCCACCAACCGCTGTGTGAAAAAGTTGTCCCTCTGATTCCTGTTAAATCTATGCCCTCTGCTTCTTGACTCTGGGGGGAAAGACTGTATTCCCCTCAAGATATTATACACCTCGATAAGATTATCCCTCGGTCTATTGAGCTCCAAGGAATGAAACGTGTCCAACCTCTCTCTGTAGCTCAGGCCTTCGAGTGTTGGCAATATCCCTGTATATCTTCTCCAGTCTTTACAGCTACCTTGAATTTCCCTGCTCTTTGGATTCTCCCCCTTCGCTCGCCCTCACTGCCATTCGGATCCCCTTTCCTCCTGCCACCACCGCCTCACGGTTTTGGAAGCCTCACTCTGTTCCTGTCCTCCAGAACTTCCACCGAGCAGCCTACCAGGCAGATGACCGCAACGACCTGCTGAACGCCATCAACGAGTTCCTGGACAGCAGCATCGTGATCCCGCCATCCGACGTCCCCGGGGAGGAGCTGCTGCTCTCCGTCGCCCAGTTCCAGCGCAAGATGTTGAAGAAGAGGCAGGCGAAAGAGGAGCAGGTGCTATCCAAGGAAGTGAAGAGTCAGGAGGAGAGAGGTGGGCAGCCGACCAAACCACTCGCCGCACCTCTCACTGTCTCCACTCCCTCCTGCCCTTCAATGCTCCCTGACCTGACTCTGGCCAGGCTTGTCTCCCTCTCACCAGCTGCTTTTAGTTAGTTTAGAAATACAGCGTGGGAAGAGGCCCTTCGGCCCACCGAGTCTATGCCGACCAACGATCACCCATACACCAGTTCAAACCTACACACTTGGGACAATTTAAGGAGGCCAATTAATCTACAAACATGTACATTTTTTGAGTGTGGAAAGAAACCGGAGCACCCAGAGATAACCCACACGGCCACAGGGCGAATGTACAAACTCCATACAGACAGCACCCGAGGTCAGGATTGAACCAGGGTCTCTGGCGCTGTAAGGCAGTAACTCTACTGTTGCGCCACTGTGCCGCCCACCTAGAGTAGTCAATGCAGGACCACAAGAGAACAGGACCAGTGGAAGCTACTCAGTCGTTCAAAATCCATTTGGATAGAGTCATACAGCACGGAAACAGCTGTATGACTCTATCCAAACTCGGCCATGATTGAATGGCGGAGTAGATTCAATGGGCCAAATGGCCTAACTCTGCCAGAGGAGGTTCGTAAGTTCTAGGAACAGAGTTAGGACATTTGGCCCATCGAGTCTACTCTGCCATTCAATCATGGCTGATCTATCTTTCCCTCTCAACCCCATTCCCCTGTCTTCGCCCCATAACCCCTGACACCCTTACTAATTAGTTAGTTGAGGCAGGTTCAATAACAACATTTAAAATTCCCTCAGAGTGGCAAATCTCTGGAATCCGTTGCCCCCCTGGATGATGGAGGCCAGATCATGGACATTAATAGAAAAGGTTTAGAGAAATATGGGACAAACGCAGACAACTGACATCACCCCTGACTCTCAGTCCGAAGAAGGAACTGCAGATGCTGGTTTACACTGAAGATAGAGTAACTCAGTGGGTCAGGAAGCATCTCTGGAGAAAAGGAATAGGTGACGTTTCAGGTCGGGACCTTTCCTCAGACTGATCCTTCTGTCCCGACCAGAAACATCACCTATTCCTTTCTCCAGAGATGCTACTTGCCCGGTGAGTTACTCTGGCACGTTGCATCTAGGTTCTGATTTCCACTGACTTTGCCTTCCTTGTCACAGCTCTCCTGAAGCGCAAGAGGCTGGATGAGGACGACCCTCTGAGGCGGACGGGGAAACCGTTTGGCGGGGTGATTCGAGACGCTGCCCGCAGGTATCCTCAGTACCTGAGTGATTTCAAGGATGCCCTGAACCCACAGTGCATGGCTGCCATCATCTTCATTTACTTTGCAGCCCTTTCCCCAGCCATCACCTTCGGAGGGCTTCTCGGTAAGTGACTAACACGATAAATGATAGAACCCTGAAGAGTGTTGAGGAACAGAGAGATACGGAGCGCAGATGCACGGTTCCCTAAATGTGGCAAAGAAGACGTATGGCATGCTTGCCTTCATTGGAAAGTGTATTTAGCACAAATGTTGAGATACCATGAAACACTATAAGTCATTGGTGAGACCACACTTAGAGGACTGTGTGCAGTTCTGGTCGACCCGCTGTGGGAAGAACGTCTTTAAAGGTGCAAAAAATGTTGCCTGGGTTTGCGGGTTTGTGTTACAGGGAGAGGTTGGACCGGCTGGGACTTTTTTCTTTGGCGTGTAGGAGGCTGAGCTTGTAGAAAATCATGAGGGGCTTGGATAAAGTGAACACTCACAGTCTTTTTCCCCAGGTAGAAGATTGTAAAACTAGAGGGCATAGGCTTAAGGTGAGAGGGGGGATTTCAGAGAGACCTAAGAGGCAAAGTTTTCACCCAGAGGGTAGTCTGTATCTGAAATGAATTGCCCCAGGAAGCTACAGAGGCAGAAATAATTATGGCTTTTAAAATATATTTATACTGATGTATGGATAAGCACTGGTTTAGAGAGGTATGGGCCAATTGCAGGCAAATGGGACTAGTCCATTCTGCCATGTTGGATGGCATGCATGTCTTGGAAGCCTGTCGGTGGTAACTGATGGACACTGGGCCATGAGTTCTTCCTCCAGGAACTGCTACCTCTGCCTTGCAGTGCCCACCATGACTGTACTGAGCCTCATTTACCAGCGTAGCAGTGACTGACTGACTTGTAATTGTGTTTCAGGGGAGAAGACCATGGGTTTGATTGGCGTCTCGGAGCTGATCATTTCAACGGCCATACAGATGATCATCTTTGGTCTGCTGGGCGCCCAGCCACTGCTGATTGTAGGGTTTTCCGGCCCATTGCTTGTATTTGAAGAAGCTTTCTTTAAGGTGAGTGTGCAGCTTGGGCTGGAGTCCCGCTCTGACCAAGCTGACCTTGAAACCTTGAGCATCTCTGGATGGTGACATTTCAGGTGGGAACTCTTCTTCTTTGATGCTGGCTGCCTTTTTAGTGCCGAACACCTCCGCTCAGTCCGCAATAACCTACCTGAACTCCCGGTGGCTCAGCACTTCAACTCCCCCTCCCATTCCCAATCCGACCTCTCTGTCCTGGGTCTCCTCCATTGCCAGAGTGAGCAACACCGGAAATTGGAGGAACAGCACCTCATATTCCGCCTGGGTTGCTTGCGTCCGGATGGCATGAACGTTGAATTCTCCCAGTTTTGCTAGCCCTTGCTCTCCTCCCCTTCCTTAACCCTCGAGCTGTCTCCTCCCATCCCCCCGTCCTTGGGCTCCTCCTCCCTTTTCCCTTCCTTCTCCCCCCCACCCTCCATCAATCTGAAGAAGGGTTTCAGCCCGAAACGTCGCCTATTTCCTTCGCTCCATAGATGCTGCTGCACCCGCTGAGTTTCTCCAGCATTTTTGTGTACCTTCGATCTTCCAGCATCTGCAGTTCCTTCTTGAACACTTATATGGATCCCTTTGGTAGTGGGGAGGTCAGTACCTGTGCTGGACCGGACAACTTTAATTAAACTTCACTCCTGGGCGTTCCAGGCCCTGATGCAGAAGGTTAATGCGCTCTCTGTACTCGTGCAGAAGTCCAAGTGTATTTATCAGACATACCAAACGTCCTCAATCTTCTAAGGAAGTAGAGGCATCGTTGGGCTTTCCTTATGATTGCATTAGTGCGCTGGGCCCAGGACAAATCTTTAGAGATATGCACAGCATGTACTCGGGTTCAGAGATAAATCCCCGTGTTAAGTCAAGGCAGGTTTATTGTCATATACACACAAGGCCGGTGAGGTACAGGTGCACTGAAAAACATGCTTGTCGCGGCATCACAGACACATGGACACAAACAATGCACAAAAACTATATTGCACATCAATTATATATAAATTACACATAAGCAAGACGGTAAAAAGAAAAAAAAAAACAGTGCAAAAAAGCGTGATATACGCACAAACACAATCAGAAAAACAAATTAGCACTTAGCAAAAGCATTTCACTGTACCTCAATACACGTGACAATAAACTAAACTTCAAGTCTATGTTCGTGTAAGAGCTAGTCCGTGATGTTCCATTGCCGAGGTGGGATTACGGTTATGGGGGTCAGTTCAAGAACCTGATGGTCGCAGGAAAGTAGCTACTGTTTACCTACTTGGCGATGCAAGGCAGCAGCTCGACTGTGTCGCCCAAAACACAATTAGAAAAGTCCACGATAGTGCAAGAGGTAGGATTAGGCTTGTGCCGGTCGGTTCACAACCTGATGGTTGCAAGAAAGTAGCTGTTCCTGAAGCTGGTGTTATGGGATCTCGGGCTGTTGTTATGGGACCTCGGGCTGGTGTTATGGGACCTCAGGCTGGAGTTATGGAACCTCGGACCAGAGGGGACGCGTGTGTGAACTCGGGAGTCCTGGATGAAGCCCGACAGGGCTCACCTCCCTGTCTGTTTCTTCGGTGCCTTCAGCTAATCCTTTCCCTTTTACCAGTTTTGCGACTCGAACGGAATGGAATACCTGACCGGACGAGTGTGGATCGGGTTCTGGTTGATCGCCATCGTGTTGCTGATCGTGGCCTTCGAAGGCTCCTTCCTCGTGCGGTTCATCTCCCGCTTCACCCAAGAAATCTTTGCTTTCCTCATCTCAATTATATTTATTTATGAAACATTCTACAAGCTGGTAAAGGTAATGTCTACAAGTCAATCATCTCTGCAGACACAGAGCACGGAGTAATAATGCCCACACTCAGACAGTAATAATCTCTGCAGAGCAAAGAATGGGAGTAATAATGCCTGCACTCAAAGACAGTAATAATCTGTAAAGCTAGAGTATGAGTAATAGTCTGCATTCAGACAATAATAATGTCTGCAGATGCAGACCATGGGAATAATAATAGAAAATAGGTGCAGGAGTAGGCCATTCGGCCCTTCGAGCCTGCACCGCCATTCGATATGATCATGGCTGATCATCCAACTCAGTATCCCGTACCTGCCTTCTCTCCATACCCCCTGATCCCTTTAGCCACAAGGGCCACATCTAACTCCCTCTTAAATATAGCCAATGAACTGGCCTCAACTACCCTCTGCGGCAGAGAATTCCACAGATTCACCACTCTCTGTGTAAAAAATGATTTTCTCATCTCGGTCCTAAAAGACTTCCCTTTTCCTTAAACTGTGACCCCTAGTTCTGGACTTCCCCAACATCGGGAATAATCTTCCTGCATCTAGCCTGTCCCTTAAGAATTTTGTAACTTTCTATAAGATCCCCCCTCAATCTTCTAAATTCTAGCGAGTACAAACCGAGTCTATCCAGTCTTTCTTCATATGAAAGTCCTGCCATCCCAGGAATCCGTCTGGTGAACCTCTGTACTTCCTCTATGGCAAGAATGTCTTTCCTCAGATTAGGAGACCAAAACCGTACGCAATACTCCAGGTGTGGTCTCACCAAGACCCTGTACAACTGCAGTAGTACAGGGTCTTGTATTCATTCTCTGGTGAGGTAGAAATGATACCACACTCATTTGGCAATAATCTTTGTAGATCCAGACCATGAAGTAATAATGCCTACACTAAAACAGTAATAATCTCTGCTAGATCAATGAAGTAATTTTCCCATGCTCTGCCTGAGTAATAATCTCTGCATTTGCAGAGCAAATAAGCTAATTGCCCCTTGTGTGTAGGGAGTGGATGAGAAAGTGGGACAACACAGAACTAGTGTGAACAGGTGACTGATGGTCAGCATGGACTGAGTGGGCCGAAGGGCCTGTTTTCATGCTGTATCTCTAAACTAAATGAAGTGGTAATTAGCTCTGCAAACACAGATTATTGAGTAAAAATTCTCATACTCACAGCATGGAGCAATAGCCATGAAGCTGTACAGTACAGAAACGCCCTTCGGCCCACTGTGTCTATGCCAACCAAATTGTCATGCTGGGCTAGTCATATTTGCCCACATTTCTCCCAAAGCCCTCTTAACCCTTTGCCATATATCTGTCCAAATGTCTTTCTAAAGTCATAATTGTACCTTGCTTCTATAGCTTCCTCTGGCATCTTATTCCAGATAAGGGCAACTGTCAGTAAAACAAGTTGCCCCTAATGTCCCTTTTAAATGATCTCTCCTCATTTTAAACTTCATCTGGAATCTGGAGCAAAAACAATTCTCCGGAAGAACTCAGCGTGTCAGGCAGCATCTGTGGAGGGAATGGACAGATGATGTTTCGGGTCAGGATCTTTCTTCAGAAAAAGGTCAGTCTGACCCAACCCGAAACATCGTCTATCCATTCCCTCCGCAGGAGATTGGCTGTGTATGATTGTGTTTGGTTTACAGAATTATAATGCATTACGAAGCACAGATCAGGAAAGGCCCTCCCACTGACAATGTCTGTGTCGGCCATGGGCAGCACGGTGGCGCAGCGGTAGAGTTGCTGCCTCACAGCGCCAGAGACCCGGGTTCGATCCTGACCTCGGGTGCTGCCTGTACAGAATTTGTACGTTCTCCCTGTGACCGCGTGGGTTTTTTCATGGTACTCCAGTTTCCACCCACACTCGTAAGACGTGCATGCTTGTAAATGAATTGGCTTCTGTAAATTGTCAATTAGTGTCTAGAATACAACTAGTGTATGGGTGATCGTGGTCGGTGTACACTCAGTGGGCCAAAGGGCCTTTCACGCTATACCTCCAAAACTATAAAACTAATCTCCTCTGCCTGCATGTGATTCATGTCCCTCCATTCCCTGCATATCCATCATAGATAGGATCATAAGTGATAGTAGAATTAAGCCATTCAGCCCATCGAGTCTACTCCTCCATTCAATCATGGCTGATCTATCTCTTCCTCCTAACCCCATTCTCCTGCCTTCTCCCCATAACCTCGTACTAATCAAGAATCTATCTCTGCCTTGAATATCTCTACTGACTTTCTATGGCAATGAATTCCACAGATTCACCACCCTCTGACTAAAGAAAGTTTGCCTCATCTTCCTAAAAGAACGTCCTTTAATTATGAGGCTAGGACCTCTAGTCCAAGACTCTCCCACTAGTGGAAACATGTGCCTATCTAAACGCTTCTTAGACACCACTGTTTCTGCCTCCACCCGCTTCACCAGAGAGTGTTCTTCACCATTCTCTGTGTAAAAAAACTAACCAAGCATATCTCACATTAACTTACTGCCTCTGACCTTAAAATTATGCCCTCAAGTCTGACATTTCCAGCCTAGGGTAAATGATTCCGACTATCTATGCCTCTCATACATAGAACAGAGAACAGCATAGAATAGAAACGTACCATTCGGGTCATGGTGACTGTCAATTATGATGGCTATTCCTATTTCTGCCTGCCTGTGATCCACATCCATTTAGGAGATATGCAGGGCAAGTTTTTTTACACAGTGGGTGGTGAGTGCCTGGACCCGCTGCCAGGGGTGGTGGTGAAGGTAGACAATGGAGGAGACCCTGGTGAGAGCCTCATCTATAAAAGAAGAGGGGAGCTCCTGTTTCCTAAAGAATGAGGACATCTCCGATGCCCTGGCATGGAATACCTCATCCTGGGCGCAGATGCGGCGTAGACGGAGGAATTTGGAGTTGGGGATAGAGTCCTTACAGGAAGCAGGTTGGGAAGAAGTGTAGTCCAGATAGCTATGGGAGTCAGTGGGTTTGTAGTAGATTTTGGGCAATCGTCTGTCTCCTGTGATGGTGACGGTGAGATCTAGAAACAATCGACAATAGGTGCAGGTGTAGGCCATTCGGCCCTTCGAGCCAGCACCGCCATTCAATGTGATCATAGCTGATCATCCCCAATCAGTACCCCATTCCTGCCTTCCCCCCATATCCCCTGACCGCTATTTTTAAGAGCCCTATCTAGCTCTTTCTTGAAATCACCCAGAGAACCTGCCTCCACCGCCCTCTGAGGCAGAGCATTCCACAGACGCACCACACTCTGTGAGAAAAAGTGTTTCCTCATCTCCGTTCTAACGATAATAGGTAGAAACGGTCATTTACGAGACTTGGATGGGCGCATGGATCTGCAGGATGGAGGGATATGGATTATGTACAGGTAGATAAGCGATGGTCTTGGCATCATGTTCAGCACAGACATTGTAGGTCGACGGACCTGTTCTTGTGCTGTACTGTCCAATGTTCTATGTCTCCCCTCAACCTTGAGGTTTCAGAGTAAATAATCCAAGTTTATCCAACCTCTTCTGTAATTAATACCCTCCAATCCAGGCAGCATTCAGCGCAGGATGATGTTGATGTGACTCACTTTATGACTCTGGGGAAACCTCTGGCTCATGTTGTTACAGATTTTCAAGGATCATCCTCTCCGTGGCTGCTCCAACAGTACCCTGAATGGAACCTTCCTCCCCCTCATCCCGCCAAGCCCTAGCAACGAGACGACAGAGGGCGTGAGGCGGACGGGGGAGCCTAACACCGCGCTCCTGTCGCTGGTCCTCATGGCTGGCACCTTCTTCATCGCCTTCTTCCTGCGCAAGTTCAAGAACAGTCGCTTCTTCCCCGGGAGAGTAAGTGTCGCCAGTGAGGTCCCGAGAGCCACTCTACCTGGCCGTTCACTCTCACAGCCGTTCCGTACCTGCTGCCTGACCCGCCGAGTTACTCCAGCACTTTATTCCTTTTATTTTTAAACCAATATCTGCAGTTCCTTGTCATAGCGTCATACAGCGTGGAAACAGGCCCTTCGGCCCAACTTGCCCATGTCAACCTACATGCACCATCTACACTAGTCCCACCTGCCCTCATTTGGCCCATATCCCTCTAAACCTATCCTATCCATGGACATGTCCAAATGTTTTTTAAATGTTGTGATAGTACCTGCCCCGACTACCTCAACTACCTCCTCTAGCATATACCCACCACCCTTTCTATAAAGAAGTTGCCCCTCGGGTTCCAATTTAATCTTTCTTCCCGCTCCTTAAACCTACCGTATCTCCTGATGAGCCCTAGATTGGAAGAGCTCACCTGGCAAAGGGCCTGCTGACTGCCCCCAGTGTCACAGCTTCTGGACATGAACAGCTTCACAGGAGTTGAAACCAGAATAATGTTATCTGGAGACAGGAGACTGCAGATGCTGGAATCTTGAGCTAAACACAAAGTGCTGGTGGAACTCAGGAGGTCAGGCAGCATCTGTGGACGACATTTTGGGTCGGGACCTATCTTCAGAGAGATGGAGTAGGGGGAGAACGCTGGGAAAGTGAGGTGGGAGCAGGACAAAGCCAGGTGAATGATAGGTGGATACAGGTGAGGGGGTTGATTGGCAGGTGGATGGAGTAAGTGGCAAAGGTGAACAGGAGACAAATGAGTGTCAGATAAGGAGTGAAATGTAACACTGAAGGGAGGGATATGGATGGAATGGTACGGGGAAGCGAAGAGGGTATAAAAGGGAATGTGGGGCGGAGTTCATAAGATCATGTGATAGGAGCAGAAATAGGCCATTCGGCCCATCAAGTCTACTAGGCCATTCAATCATGGCTGATCTATCTCTCCCTCCTAACCCCATTCTCCTGCCTTTTCCCCATAGCCTCTGACACCCATAGAGTGGAGTTGGGAGATGAGGGTACAGAGGAAGGGAAAGGAGCAGGGTGACTGGGTGGTTGGAAATGATGGCAAGGATGAGATGTCAGTACAGGTGAAAGGGAGGTGAAGTTAGGGGAGTATTAGTTGAAATTGGAGAATTCACTGTTCATGCTGTTGGGGTGTAGGCTGCCCAAGCAGAATATGAGGTGCTGTTCCTCCAGTTTGCGTGTGGCCTCACTCTGGTAACGGAGGAGGCCCAGGCCAGAAGGATTGGTGTGGGAATGGGGAAAGAAGTTCAAATGGTTAGCAACCAGGAGATCCAGCAGACTTTGACGGATCGAGCACAAGTGTTCAGCACATCGATCGCTGGGTGTTTTGTAATGTCTGACAGAATTTTCAAAACGTGATCAATTGTGTTGCAGGTTCGACGAGTGATTGGGGACTTTGGTGTTCCCATAGCGATCCTCATCATGGTTCTGGTGGATTATTCCATCCAGGAGACCTTCACCCAGGTGGGAGACTAACTCTACGCATTACCCTCACTGTGTTGTTGCTTTTGCCCCTGCTCTCATCCCCCCCCCCACCCCACCTCCCTCACATTTCCCCAACTGTAGAAACATAGAAAATAGGTGCAGGAGTAGGCTATTCAGCCCTTCGAGCCTGCACCGCCATTCAATCTGATCATGGCTGATCATCCAACTCAGTATCCTGTACCTGCCTTCTCTCCCTTTAGCCACAAGGGCCACATCTAACCCTCTTAAATATAGTCAATGAACTGTGGCCTCAACTACATTCTGTGGCAGAGAATTCCAGAGATTCACCACTCTCTGTGTGAAAAATGTTTTCCTCATCTCGGTCCTAAAAGATTTCCCCCATATCCTTAATCTGTGAACCCTTGTCCTGGACTTCCCCAACATCGGGAACAATCTTCCTGCAAAATGTCTATCACGGGATGTAAGAGTATGGGTGATGTAATATAATGTCATCGACTCACACTTTGCAGAAGCAGACCCTTTGGCCCATCATGTCCACGCTGACCATTAGGCCCCTATCCTCATGTAATACTAACCTGAAGAGCAGCATTTGCACTCAAGTGGGTGGTGGGTATATGGGACGATTTGCCAGAGGAGGTAGTCGAGGCAGGTACATGGATAGAAAGGTTGGGAGGGATATGGGCCAAGCGCAAGTAAATGTAACTAACTTAGATGGGGCATCTTGGTTGTCATGTACGAGTAGGGTTTAAGGGCCTGTTTTCGTGCCGTGTGGCTCGTTGGGACGTTGCGTTAGATGGGATTGTGTAGAGGGGCATTTACTCTGAATCGGGCCCCGTTTGAGATGTTTGTCTTGGAATGAATGAAGAGACGGTTGTCGTCGACCGGTTGCTTCTGACTGCGGTGTGGCCATTTAACTCCTTGTGGTCTTGTGTCTTTCCTGCAGAAACTGAGCGTTCCCACCGGTCTGTCCGTCACCTCGCCGGAGAAGCGCGGCTGGTTTATTAATCCTCTCGGGAAGAACGGTGATTTTCCCATCTGGATGATGTTTGCCAGCGTCATTCCAGCCATTCTGGTCTTCATCCTCATCTTCATGGAGACCATGATCACAACGTGAGTACCTTGTGGCCGGGAGTTGGTGCTGACACACGATGGGTGGTCTGGACCAGTCAGTGGCAGGGTGTGTCGACAGGCCCATCCGTCAGGGCTGCTCAAGAGAGCAGAGGGATATCCCTCTCTCCACCTACACGTGGAGAGGGCGCATGTTGTGTAGCCCTGTGCTGGTGCTTTGACCATCGCTCGCCCCTGAGGCCCAAAGGTCAATAGAGTGGTCAGTGGTCTCTTGGACCATTTGCTATTGGATTATTGTTGTACCGTGATACAGTGTAAAGCTTTGTTTAGGTGCGATCAATTCATACTCTCCATGAGTATAATCAAGCCATACACTAGTACAACGGGTAGTGAAAGAGAAAAATACCAGCGTGAAGATTATATAGTGTTACAGTGACAGGAAACAGCCCGCATTGGGGGGGTTGGTTGTAGTGGACGGTCAGTGGGCAGGAAGGGGTTGGCAGAGTGGAGAGGGAGTGTCAGTCGGAGTGGAGGGTTGGATGGTCGGGTGGGTCGGGTCGGTGGGCAGGATCGGTGGGGAAAGGTGAAGGGGAAGGGTCGCTGGGCATGGAGGGGTGGGGAGGGAACAGTCAGAGGGGAAGGTTGGTGGGGAGGAGAAGGATCAGATTGGAGGGTCAGTGGGGAAAGCCGGTTGGTTGGTATCCTGGTGGACTCCTGTCCCATTGCCCTAACACAGACTTTGTGCTCCACAGTCTGATCATCAGCAAGAAGGAGCGGATGTTGACCAAGGGCTCGGGCTTCCACCTGGACCTGCTGATCATCGTGGGCTCGGGAGGGGTGGCGGCCATGTTTGGGCTGCCCTGGCTCGCCGCCGCCACCGTCCGTACCGTCACCCACGTCAACGCCCTCACCGTCATGAGCAAGTCCGTGGCCCCCGGAGACAAGCCCAAGATCGAAGAGGTGAAGGAGCAGCGGGTGACAGGGTTGGTGGTTGCCATCATGGTGGGTAAGTAGCAGCCGCGCTCGCCCCCCCCCGTGCAGTAACTCAGCTCCAGCACCAATGCAGCTCCCTCCCCATCACCACTCCACCTAACGTACTGGCACCAATGCAGCTCCCTCCCTATCACCATTCCACCTCCCGTACTGGCACCAATGCAGCTCCCTCCCCATCACCATTCCACCTCCCGTACTGGCACCAATGCAGCTCCCTCCCTATCACCATTCCACCTCCCGTACTGGCACCAATGCAGCTCCCTCCCCATCACCATTCCACCTCCCGTACTGGCACCAATGCAGCTCCCTCCCCATCTCCATTCCACCTCCCGTACTGGCACCAATGCAGCTCCCTCCCCATCACCATTCCACCTCCCGTACTGGCACCAATGCAGCTCCCTCCCCATCACCATTCCACCTCCCGTACTGGCACCCATGCAGCTCCCTCCCCATCTCCATTCCACCTCCCGTACTGGCACCCATGCAGCTCCCTCCCCATCACCAGCTCCCTCCCACCTCCCGTACTGGCACCAATGCAGCTCCCTCCCCATCTCCATTCCACCTCCCGTACTGGCACCCATGCAGCTCCCTCCCCATCACCATTCCACCTCCCGTACTGGCACCAATGCAGCTCCCTCCCCATCTCCATTCCACCTCCCGTACTGGCACCCATGCAGTTCCATCTGAACCCCCTCCTTAGTTGATAGTTCAGAGATACAATGCAGAAACAGGCCCTTTGGCCCAGAGAGCCGTGCCGACCAGTGATCCCCCCCATACACTAATACTATCCTACACATACTAGAGACAATTTACAATCTTTACCAAAGCCCATGACCCTACAAACCTGTATATCTTTGGAGTGTGGGAGGAAACGACAGCTTCCTGGAGCAAACCCAGGCAAGTCACGGGGCAAACGTACAAACTCTGTAGTCAGGATTGAGCCTGGGACTCTGGCGCTGTGAGGCAGCAACTCTACCGCTGCGCCAGCGTACAGTTCTCAGCAGTGAATGGCCTCCCGCTGCTGCCCAGCCCGTGTGTGAACTCAGTGTCTCATTACCCCACAGGCCTGTCCATCGTGATCGGGGACCTCCTGCGTAAGATCCCGCTGGCTGTCCTCTTTGGGATCTTCCTGTACATGGGTGTGACGTCGCTGAATGGCATTGACCTGTACGAGCGGATCCAGCTGCTGCTGATGCCATCCAAGCACCACACCCTGACCATATGTATGTGCGCAAGGTGAGTCCCTGGGCACAGTGGGCAATGAGCGGGCAGCCTCAGAAGGAGGAGGAATATCTTTAGACAGAGGTTGGTGAATCTGGAATTAATTGCCACAAACGGATGTGGAGGCCAAGTCAATTGGTATTTTTAAAGCGGAGATTGACAGATTCTTGACAAAGGTTATGGGGATAAGGCAGGAGAATGGGGTTGAGAGGGAAAGATAGATCAGCCATGATCAAATAACAGAGTAGACAGGATGGGCTGAATGGCCTAATTCTGCTGCTATGACTTATTAAGAGCGCCGGAGTTGCACTGTGCTTGGCCGGTTGCCGACTGACCAATGGGTCACAAACTGTGAGGTAGGCTGTCAGAGTATACAGCGGGATATAGGTCATCTACGGAAATGGGCATAGATACGGCAGATCCAAACTAGAGTCCACACAAGTGTAAGGCGTTGCACCGTGGTACATCAAATGTAAGGGGAAAATGTACAACTATTGGCATAATCCTTAACAGCATTGAGTACAAGAGTCAGGAAGTTATAATGCAGCTTTATAGGCCATTGCTAGGTCACATTTGGAGTATGCAATTCCAGTCGCCCCATTGCAGGGAGAATGTGGAAGCTTTAGAAAGGGTGCTGAAGAGGTTTACCAGAATGTATACAACAAAGCTGGAGAAACTCAGCGGGTGCAGCAGCATCTATGGAGCGAAGGAAATAGGCAACGTTTCGGGCCAAAACCTTTCTTCAGACTGATGGGGGGTGGGGGAAGGCGGGGAGAAGAAAGGAAGAAAGGAAGAAAGGAAGGTTTACCAGAATGTTGCCTTGACTTGGGGCTATTCGCGACAGGGAGAGGTTGGACAGACGGATGATTTTTTTTTTATCAGACTTGGCATGCCAGAGGTTTCAGAGAAACATTGATGGAAGTATATAAAATGTTGAGAGGCATAGAAAGGGTAGACAGATAGGACCTTTATCCCAGGAGAGTGAAGTCAAATACTAGATGGCAGAGCTTTAAGGTGAGAGTGGGAAAGTTTAAAGGGGATGTGTTGGGCAAGTTTTGTTTACACAGAGAGTGGTGAGTGCCTGGAACATGCTGGTGGTTGAAGCAGATACATTAGTGGCATTTAAGAGACATTTTGGATATGTAGGAAATGGAGAGATATGGGTTATGTGCAGGTAGATAAGAGTTGGTCTTGGCATCATGTTTTTCACACGGATATTGTGGGCTGAATGGCCTGTTCCTGTGCTGTACTGTTATATGCTCTGTGTTCCATCCCAGGTGAAGACACTGCGCATGCATTTGTACACCATCGTCCAGGTCTTCTGCCTGGCCGTTCTCTGGGCCGTCATGTCCACTGTGGCCTCGCTCGCTTTTCCCTTCGTGCTCATCCTCACCGTTCCCGTGAAGATGTTCGCACTCACCAGGATCTTCACGGATCGAGAGCTGAAATGTGTAAGTGTCCCCGCGGCAGAATGGGACGGGGTTAAGTAAAGGTAACCATGAGGGCAAGCGGACGACCGAAGGGCATCATTAAGTTGGATAGGGTGCAGAAGAGATTCACCAGGATGTAGACACAAGGAACTGCTATGCTGGCACCTTGTGTAGAACACACAGTGGTGGAGTAACTCAGCGGGTCAGGCAGCATCCCTGGAGGACATGGATAGGTGACATTTCGGGTTGAAACCGCTCCCAGACTGAATTCATTGTTAATTATAGTTATTTGTGGAATTCCCAGCCACAGAGGGCAGTGGAGGCCAAGTCACTGGATGGATTTAAGAGAGAGTTAGATAGAGCTCTGGCGGGTAGTGGAATCAAGGGATATGGGGAGAAGGCAGGCACGGGTTATTGATTTAGGACGATCAACCATGATCACAATGAATGGCGGTGCTGGCTCGAAAGGCCGAATGGCCTCCTCCTGCACCTATTTTCTATGTTTATGTCCAAAAGTGTATCACTAGGATGTCAGAGACACAAGGAACTGCAAATGCTATTTGAAGGGTCTCGACCCAAAACGTGATGCCAGCCTTATCCAACAAGAGTGCTGTGAGATTCTCACTCTGGTAGAGTTGCTGCCTCACTGCGCTGGCCCTCGGGTGCTGTCTGTGTGGAGTCTGCACGTTCTCCGGTGATGGCGTGGGTTTCCTCCGGGTGCTCCGGTTTCCTCCCACATCACCAAGGACGTGTGGGTCTGCAGCCTCTGTAAATTGCCCGAGAGTGTAGGGATAACAATGAACGTGGGTGATCGGTGGTTGGTGTGGACTCGGTGGGGGGGACGGGAGAGAGCAGCATTCATTGGCCACCCTTCTGAAGGGCCTGTTTCCGTGCTGTTTGCCCAAACTAAACTTAACAGTTCTCAGAAGGGTCAACAATAAATGCTGCCCAGATTAGAACAGATGAACCAATGATCGTCTATTGTTGGAAGTAAGTGGAGCAGAGATGGGAGTATTGTAGAGAGTTGACAGTGTCATCAGTCAGGAGCAGTTTCTGTTCCATGCCACTGTGGGGCGTATTGGAAGCAGAGGTGGAGTTACAGGGGGAGGGATGTGTGTGACCCCCCCCTCCATCCCCTGTGCCACCGTCCCCGACTTACCACTTTTCCCCCCCTCCCCCCTCCACAGCTGGATGCAGATGACGCACAGCCCACGTTCGATGAGAAGGAGGGGCTGGATGAATATGACGAACTCTCGATGCCCGTGTGAAGCCACCAAACCCAACTCTGATCCACACTGAAGCCGGGCAGGAATGGAGGAGTCAGCCCACATCTGTCCCGCGAAAATCTGTCCTCTCAACATCTGTCCAGTCAACATCTGACCCGGCAACAGACGCTCATTAACACCTGTCAATGTCAACATCTGTCCAGTCAGCATCTGTTCCATCAACATCTGTCCCCATCAACAGCAGTCCCGTCAACATCTGCCATCTGCCATCTTTCAATATCACCACCTACCAGTATCAACCTCTGCAGTGTCAACATCTGTCTGTCCAACATCTGTCTGCCAGTGCCACCATGCCCACCTTGTTCAGTGCCATACTAATGTGCCATGATTGGTCCGAGGTCCACCATGGCTCCCTCTCCCCATGGGCGTTGAGGGTCCCGGTGGGGTGTGGACGGTGCCGGTGGGCCCACAGCTCACAAACCAGGGAATCCTCCCCAGCTCACCGTGGCGCAGATTGGCTCATACCCAGGAACCCGGGGAGGAGTCACTGAGACACAGAGCCTACAGCTGCCCCAAAAGCTTCACTGTGGGAGGGGGGAGATGTGTGGCATGGGGACTCGCAGACCAAGCTGGGCCCAGGGATGTCCCACACACTCCCTACTCTTCAACCTCCACCACCCCCTGTCCACTTCCCCCCCCAACCCCTTCCTCGTCAACTACTGCCCCCTCCCACCCATCACACCCACTCCTTCCCCCATCCACCTGCCTGTCACCCCTGCTCCACTCTGCCCTCTCACCTACCCCTTGACCCCTGCTACGACCTCACCTCACCATTCCCCCAGCACCCCCCACCCCACTGCCTCCTCTAAATCCACATCACCCTCCTTCCCTCCCCCCCCCCCCCACCGCACACCCTCCCACATGCCCCTCTAACCCCCACATGCCCCTCTAACCCCCACATGCCCCTCTAACTCCCACGTGCCCCTCTAACTCCCACATGCCCCTGTAGCTCCCACATGCCCCTCTAACCCCCACATGCCCCTCTAACCCCCACATGCCCCTCTGACCCCCACATGCCCCTCTAACTCCCACATGCCCCTCTAACCCCCACATGCCCCTCTAACCCCCACATGCCCCTCTAACTCCCACATGCCCCTCTAACTCCCACATGCCCCTCTAACCCCCACATGCCCCTCTAACTCCCACATGCCCCTGTAGCTCCCACATGCCCCTCTAACTCCCACATGCCCCTCTAACCCCCACATGCCCCTCTAACTCCCACATGCCCCTCTAAACTCCCACATGCCCCTCTAACTCCCACATGCCCCTCTAACTCCCACATGCCACCATTGCCAGGTGGCCAAGACCCAACTCTGTCCCCACACCAGGGTCCAGAAGCCCTTCCCCCCCCTCCCCCCCCCCCCAACTATCGCCTCTGTGCCATTCACCGCTGGGCTCGTCTTGGGGAAATACTCCCCCTCCCATCTCCAGGGAGCAGAGCTGCTGCTACTTGCCGTGAGGTCTCTGTTGTGGACAGTGTCAAGCCTCCTGGACATGGGTGGGCCTGGACTGTGTTTGAGCTGCATGTGTGGCTGCCTTCTACCTCCCTAGTCCATGTAATTCCAGCAGAGACGCGAGGAACTGCAGATGCTGGAATCTTAAGCAAAACACAAAGTGCTGGAGAAACACAGCGGGTCAGACAGCATCCGTGGAGGGAATAGACAGACTGCGTTTCAGGTCGGGACCCTCCACATTGCACCGTACTCCCAGGACAGAAATGGAGGCGAAGAGGAAGTCTTGGTCAGCGTAAAACGGGTCAAAATTTGCCCGTCTGATTTGTGAGGCTCATTGATTAGGAGTGGGCTGAGTTACCTGTTCCAGGGTGGGTGGAGGGGGAGAGAAACTGCCCCAGCGGGGTGTCTCCTCATGGTCAGAGTCAACTCGGGCTGGGAGCAACCCGTCCAGAGGAAGCAAGAATGTAAATCCAAATTCAGAACCAAACATGTCCAGACAGCAGCTAGCTGTGTTAAAACGTCCACCAGTAGGTGTGAGCGTAGTTCCAGCCGTCTGACTCAACGGATTCATGGGCAGACCATTCGCCTGCACGCATTTGTACCGTGTCTCCCAGAGAACTACGTGTTCCGCTGACAATCCGTCCCGACGTGGGGGTTCCAGTGACGGGTCAAACATGGGCAAGCACTCGCCCCAAACCTCACCCCTGCCCCACACTCCCCTCCCCCCCACTCCCCTCCACCCTGCCCCCCCCACTACCCCCCCCCCTCCCCCTCCACCCCTGCCCCCCCCACTGCCCCTCCACCCTGCCCCCCCCCCCCCCTCCACCCTGCCCCCCCCACTCCCCTCCACCCTGCCCCCCCCCGACTCCCCTCCACCCTGCCCCCCCGACTCCCCTCCACCCTCCCCCCCCCCCCCTCCACCCTGCCCCCACTCCCCTCCACCCTGCCCCCACTCCCCTCCACCCTGCCCCCCCACTCCCCCCCTCCACCCTGCCCCCCCCACTCCCCTCCACCCTGCCCCCCCCCACTCCCCCTCCACCCTGCCCCCCCCACCCCCCTCCACCCTGCCCCCCCCACCCTGCCCCCTCCCCTCCCACCCCCCCCCCCCACTCCCCTCCCCCCTGCCCCCCCCCACTCCCCTCCACCCTGCCCCCCCCCACTCCCCTCCACCCTGCCCCCCCGACCCCCTCCACCCTGCCCCCCCCACTCCACCCTCCCCCCCCCCACTCCCCTCCACCCCCCCCCCCACTCCCCTCCACCCTGCCCCCCCACTCCCCTCCACCCTGCCCCCCCCACTCCCCTCCACCCTGCCCCCCCGACTCCCCTCCACCCTGCCCCCCCCACTCCCCTCCACCCTGCCCCCCCGACTCCCCTCCACCCTGCCCCCCCCCACTCCCCTCCACCCTCCACCCCCCCGACTCCCCCTCCACCCTGCCCCCCCACTCCCCTCCACCCTCCCCTCACCCTGCCCCCCCCCACTCCCCTCCACCCTGCCACCCCCCACTCCCCTCCACCCTGCCCCCCACTCCCCTCCACCCTGCCCCCCCCACTCCCCTCCACCCTGCCCCCCCCACTCCCCTCCACCCTGCCCCCACTGCCCCTCCACCCTCCCCCCCCACTCCCCTCCACCCTGCCCCCCCCACTCCCCCTCCACCCTGCCCCCCCCCACTCCCCTCCACCCTGCCCCCCCCACTCCCCTCCACCCCCCCACTCCCCTCCACCCTGCCCCCCCACTCCCCCTCCACCCTGCCCCCCCCACTCCCCTCCCCCCTGCCCCCCCCCACACCCTCCCCCACCCACCCCCCCCCCACTCCCCTCCACCCTGCCCCCCCCACTCCCCTCCACCCTGCCCCCCCCACTCCCCTCCACCCTGCCCCCCCGACTCCCCTCCCCCCTGCCCCCCCCCACTCCCCTCCACCCTGCCCCCCCCCCACTCCCCTCCACCCTGCCCCCCCCCCACTCCCCTCCACCCTGCCCCCCACTCCCCTCCACCCTGCCCCCCCCCACTCCCCTTCACCCCCCCCCCACTCCCCCTCCACCCTGCCCCCCCCACTCCCCTCCACCCTGCCCCCCCCACTCCCCCTCCACCCTGCCCCCCCACTTCCCCTTCCCCTCCCCCCCCCCACTCCCCTCCACCCCCTTCCCCCAATCCCCTCCACCCTGCCCCCCCCACTCCCCTTCACCCTGCCCCCCCCACTCCCCTCCCCCCCCCCCCCCTCCCCCTCACCCCCCCCCCCCACTCCCCTCCCACCCTTCCCCCAATCCCCTCCACCCTGCCCCCCCCACTCCCCCTTCACCCTGCCCCCCCCAATCCCCTCCACCCTGCCCCCCCCCCCCGCTTCCCCTCCACCCTGCCCCCCCCCCCCCCCCACTCCCCTCCACCCTGCCCCCCCCCAATCCCCTCCCCCCTTCCCCCCCATCCCTCCACCCTTCCCCCCCTCCACCCTGCCCCCCTCCACCCCCCCCCCCCCCCACTCCCCTCCACCCTGGCTCCCCAAAATGTTCCGTGACTTCATCAGATTATTAAATTTTCTATTTATACAAACCAATGTCACTGACTTTAGATTTCTAGTTAAAATCCAAGTGATCTTTTTGTTATCCTGTATATTTTGTACTGTAGGTGTTCACCTTGAATGATCGGTATAAAAATCATTTTCTAGATGAAGCAACAAGTATTTCATTAATGAAATCGACGTGTCCAGTACAGCGGGTCTGTCGCTGTATAGCACGGGTACAGTATCGGTGGGGACGGGTCTGTCGTTGTATAATGGTCGTGCCTCACTCGAGCTTCCTCTGCTCCATCCTGCTCTGAACTGGTCTCACCCTCTCCGCCCGCTGGCAGCGCCGCACCCTGTACATCTCCTCACACCTTTCTCCTGGGCCACAGTTTTTGAAGTCTCCCTCCCATCATGCGCCTGCTTTGGATTTCGACACTTCTGTGTTGTGCTTGTGGACATGTTTCTACGTTAAAGGTGCCAAGTGAAATGTAAGTTTGTACGTTAGCAGTGGTGATTATCTCGTGCCCACTGCTGCGCAGGTTGGTATGAAGAGTTCCCGCTGCAGCGATTTTTCAATGTTAGTGACATTAGGCCCACACTTTTTTTTTTAATCAAAAAATGTATTCAATTATTAATAAATAATATTTACACTACAATAAAACAAACCAGAACCCACCACCATAATACAATACAAAAAATATCCTTAATAAAGTACTATACAACCATATCAGAAATGGGTGGCACTGTTTGGTGAAGGGCCGCTGAGTGTGGACAACACTGGTTTCTCGAAGCAGCCTCGACTTGCCTGCCAGGGTCATACATCAGAGGAGGACTCGCCCACCGTGGATCGGCTCAACCACCCTGAGACACCGACGATGACCAGAATCATTACACCAAGAGCGAAGAGGGCCCGAGGGAGAGGTAGACCAGCTGGAGAAATGGGGGGGGGACCTGGTGGGTGGGAGGGGGCGCGAACAACAGGGTGGCTGCCACATGCGGCGGCAACAGACAGTAGATAGGGCTGTTTGGTACTTTTGTAACTGTCGACGACACTTGTGTACTGCCTAAGTTGTATACGAAACAAAACTAGGTACATGTGACTATAAAGTATTCATTCATAAAGCATAATTCATTCATGGGTGGACGGTGTGATGTACAGAACTGTTTCCTCAGTGACAGCAGGAAACAGAGTTCACTCTGACCGAGCCCCCTGGCCGGGGACATCCTGAGACTATGGAGATGAGCACAGTCTATGCAGTCTGCATGGAAGGACATGCACAGTGACCCTTGCCCGATCCGAAATCCTCCCGGGAAAGACTGTGTCTCCGTCACATCAGACCCTGACTGACTACTTCAAGATGGTGTTATCCATGCTCTAGAGAAATCTGACACCTAGTATGATTAATAAATCATCTGTAAATCATTATTTCTCGGAGGCGGATTTCCTATCGTGAAGTCAAACACAAAATGCTGCAGGAGCTCAGCGGGTCAGGCAGCATCAATGGAGGGAATTGACAGACAACGTTTCGAGTCGGGACCCTCTTGCAGACTAATAATTGATTGATTTGAAAGATAGAGTATGGCAGCATGCCCCATGACCCACTGAGTCCACAACGATCATCTTGTTCACACTAGTTCTATGTTATCTCCCTTCGAGCCAGCACCGCCATTCAATGTGATCATGGCTGATCATCCCCAATCACTATCCTGTTCCTGCCTTCTCCCCATATCCCCTGACTCCGCTATTTTTAAGAGCCTTATCTAGCTCCCTCTTGAAAGCATCCAGAGAACCCGCCTCCACTTTTTTTCTCACAGAGAGGAGTGAGTCTGAAGCAGAAAATTCCACAGACTCACCACTCTCTGTGAGAAAAAAGTGTTTCCTCGTCTCCGTTCTAAATGGCACATGGGACAATTCAAAGAGGCCCAATTAATCTACAAACCCGCACTTCTTTGGGATGTGGGAGGAAAACGGCGCACCCAGAGAAAGCCCACGCAGTCATTGGGAGAACGTCTGAACTCCACACAGACAGCACCCACAGAGGACAGGTAGGAACCTGGGTCTCTGGCACTGTGAGGCAGCATCTTTACCAGCTGTGCAACTGAGCCGGCCATTAACTGTGCTAGTGTGACACTATCCGTTGTAGTAACGTCCGTGTCAACATTGGTTTGGTAACATAGAAACATAGAAATTAGGTGCAGGAGTAGGCCATTCGGCCCTTCGAGCCTGCACCGCCATTCAATATGATCATGGCTGATCATCCAACTCTGTATCCCGTACCTGCCTTCTCTCCATACCCCCTGATCCCCTTAGCCACAAGGGCCACATCTAACTCCCTCTTAAATATAGCCAATGAAGTGGCCTCAACTACCCTCTGTGGCAGAGAGTTCCAGAGATTCACCACTCTCTGCGTGAAAAAAGTTCTTCTCATCTCGGTTTTAAAGGATTTCCCCTTTATCCTTAAGCTGTGACCCCTTGTCCTGGACTTCCCTAACATCGGGAACAATCTTCCTGCATCTAGCCTGTCCAACCCCTTAAGAATTTTGTAAGTTTCTATAAGATCCCCTCTCAATCTTCTAAATTCTAGAGAGTATAAACCAAGTCTATCCAGTCTTTCTTCATAAGACAGTCCTGACATCCCAGGAATCAGTCTGGTGTGACCGTCTCTGCACTCCCTCTATGGCAATAATGTCCTTCCTCAGATTTGGAGACCAAAACTGTACGCAATACTCCAGGTGTGGTCTCACCAAGACCCTGTACAACTGCAGTAGAACCTCTCTGCTCCTATACTCAAATCCTTTTGCAATGAAAGCTAACATACCATTCGCTTTCTTTACTGCCTGCTGCACCTGCATGCCTACCTTCAATGACTGGTGTACCATGACACCCAGGTCTCGCTGCATCTCCCCCTTTCCCAATCGGCCACCATTTAGATAATAGTCTGCTTTCCTGTTTTTGCCACCAAAATGGATAACCTCACATTTATCCACATTATACTGCAAGGAAGAGGAACAGAAGGTGCTCTCACTTGTCGCAGGACCGTGGCTGGATTTCCCACCACGTCCAATCTATGCTGGGCCACACAGACAGGATGATATCATTGTGGATTTGTTTTTATTTCCATTAGCAGAGAGGCCAGGCAGCAGACATTCTAGATTGAGGTGTTGAAAGGAACTGCAGATGCTGGTTTAAAACGACGAAAGACACAAAAGGCTGGAGTAACTGAGCATGTCAGGGAGCATCTCTGGAGAAAAGGATAGGTGACGTTTCTGGTCGAGTCCCCTCTTCAGACGGAGAGTCAGGGGAAAGGAACGAGACATATTGACGGCGGTTAGGAGAAATGAATGGAAGGCATGCAAAAAGTGACGATAATCAAGGAACGTGTTGCACACAATAGGTCATAGTTGGCTGCGATGTGTGATAACGAGTAAACAGACAGAGGAGGTTCAGATTGAGGTGATTGACAAAGAAACAGAGCGTCTGGGAGATACATTTGGCAGCTGTGATCCTCAAGTACAAGATACTGAGTTGGATGATCAGCCATGATCATATTGAATGGCGGTGCAGGTTCGAAGGGCCGAATGGCCTACTCCTGCACCTATTTTCTATGTTTCTATGTTTCTACGAGCTGCCTGCAAGGGTGGTGGATCCCAATTCAATAATAACTTTCGTCATGCATGGTGAAGAAATCTCAGACCAGAAAAAAAGAATGGGTGAGTGAGACAGATAGTTTGCTAGAGTCAGCACGAGTAACATGGGTGAATAGCCTCTTGTGCTTATTACATAAATCGTGGAAAATAAGGAATGGAACTTAATTCTGAACATAGGAAGCTAATATATGTTCCGCAGACATGACTTTAATTTAGAGATGCAGTGTGGAAACAGGCCATTCGGCCCACCGAGTCCGCACCGACCAACGATCACTCGTGCACTAGTAATTGTCATCCCAATTTCACATCCTACACACGAGGGACAATTTGCAGAATCCAATTAAACCTACAAACCTGCGTGTCTTAGGATGTTCAGTTTAGTTCATTGTCACGGGTACTGAGGTACGGTGAAAAATCTTTGTTGTGTGCTAACTGGTCAGCAGAAAAACAAAACATGATTGCAATCGAGCCATTCACAGTGTATATGATAAAGGGAATAACGTGTAACATAGAAACATAGAAAATAGGTGCAGGCCATTCAGCCCTTCGAGCCTGCACCGCCATTCAATATGATCATGGCTGATCATCCAACTCAGTATCCCGTACCTGCCTTCTCTCCATACCCCCTGATCCTTGGATGTTCAGCTCCCAGCCTTGGTCACCCTGGAGCCATGTCTCTGTGATCCCAACTATATCATAGTCATTAATAGCTATCTGCATATTCAACTCATCCACCTTATTACGAATGCTCCTTGCATTGAGACACAAAGCCTTCAGGCTTGTTTTTACAACGCTCTTACCCCTTGTACAATTATGTTGAAAAGTGGCCCTTTTTGATTTTTGCCCTGGATTTTACACCCCTCTGTCTCTCTGCTCACACATTTAAGGAACCCACCAACTCTTATTCTCTGTTTATTGTTTTCTTCTTTCCCCCCTACATGTTGGGTCTGAATGCTTCCCTTCTCTGCCTCCTGCCTCACACCCTGTCCACTAGCTTTCTCTATTTGAGTCCCTCCCCCCAGCCGTTCTAGTTTAAAGTCTCCCCAGTAGCCTTTGCAAATCTCCCCGCCAGGATATTGGTCCCCCTCGGGTTCAAGTGCAACCCGTCCTTTTTGTACAGGTCGCACCTTCCACAAAAGAGGTCCCAATGATCCAGAAACTTGAATCCCTGCCCTCTGCACCAGTCCTTCAGCCACGCATTTATCCGCCACCTCGCTCCATTCCTACTCTCACTGTCGCGTGGCACAGGCAGCAATCCTGAGATTGTTACATTTGCGGTCCTTCTCCTTAACTCTCTTCCTGACTCCCTAAATTCTCCTTTCAGGACCTCTTCTCTTTGACCATGATAACTAATTGTTCTTGTGTTGAGCATGGCTGTGCAGCTGATGCTTTTGTCTGGTGACATGATGTTGCCCTGATCTAACACCAGGTGGCTTATTTTCCCTTTTAGTTACCGGGTTGAAGTTTGCATCCCTGGCTAACTTGTGCCCACTCGCCATACCTCACAGGTTGGCACCAGGAACAAATCACAGAGGAAGGTCAGAAAACTCTCGGACATTTCAGCTCTGCTTCCTGCTCTCCTGTTCTGGTCGTCCCATTACAGGATGGATGTCTGAAAATGTTGCCCATTCCTTCTCCCCTGAGATGCTGCCTCACCCGCTGAGTTACTCCAGTATTTTGTGTCTACTTTCGATTTTACCAGCATCTGCAGTTCTTTCCTACACAGGATGGATGTGGTCACTTTGGAGAGGGTGTAGAGGTTTACAAAAAAAATGTCTGCATTAGGGGATATTAGCTATCAGGATAGGTTGGACAAACTTGGATCATTTTCTCTGGAACATCAAAGGCTGAGGGGAGACCTTAGAAATATATAAAATTACGAGGCATAGATAGGGTAGACATTCAGAACCATTTTCCCAGGATGGAAATGTCAGATTAGAGGCATAACTTTAAGGTGAGACGTGCAAAGATTGAAGGAGATATGCGGGGAAAGTTCTTTAAGCAGAGTTTGGGGTGCCTGGAACCTGCTGCAAGTGATGGTGGTGGAATCAGATATAATAGCATTGTTTATTTGGGATTTAGACAGACACATCAACAAACAGGACATAGGGATAGAGACCATGTTTAGGCAGATAGTTTAATTAATGTCATGGTCAGTAATGGCATGGTGTGCCGAATGGCCTGGGTTCTATGCTGCATCAGGATGGCATGGATAGGATGGGCCGAAGGGCCTGTTCTGTGCTGTACAGCTCTGGCTCTGCAACAGTACAGTACAGGAACAGCCCATGGTGTCTGTACTAGCAAAGTTGGTGCTGGTCACAGCTCCATGTCATGGTTCAGCTGCTTGTTGTTGAGTGAGTGGCAGTGTTTGCTGATGCATTCACCTCTGCCTCTCGTCTCCCCAGATCAGGAAGTATCGCACACTGAGCGAGCTGCTCAACGTTGCCAAAGAGATGGTGAAAAATCCGTACAAGGGCAAGAAACTGAAAGTAAGTGTGAGTCCAGGAGCACACACTGACATTAGTGATGGGGACAGACTTGGCCTCAACATTGCTTTTGTAACCAAACAATATTCATTCTTGAGCTCACAGTGAGAGACTTCCTCATAATAATCGATAATCCAAGGAGTAAAGATAAGGGACACATCATCATTTAGTTTGACAACAGTTCTGTCCAAGACCTCGAGAAAATGCAGAGTTGTCGATGCAGCCCAGTCCATCACACAGACCAGACTCCCCACCATCGACTCCATATACACTTTATGCTGCCTCAGGGAAGCAGCTAACAATATCAAATGTCCATTCACATCCTGGTCATTCCCTCTTCTCCCCTCGCCCATCGGGCGAATGGTACAAAAGCTGGAAACTGCACAGTGTCAGACTGATGAACATCTACTTCCCCTTTGCTATTAGGTTTCTGAATGGTCTTTCCGTATGCTAGGGTACTGTCCGATTCACCTCTACCCCATTGTGGACATTAGACTATTTGTCCAGAACTATAAGGATATCAAGCTGCAAAACTATATTCTGTACTCTGGTAATTTTCTCTTCACTCCATCTTTGTACTTGAGTTTGATGATAGTATTCATGTATAGTATTATTTGATTTAGTTGGATAGGTTCTTTATGAACTAAACTTAGTTTCTTTGTTGAACTAAATTAAGGCGCATGTTGCAATCAAAAGCGCTTGAACAAGCTTTTCACCGTAACTACATGTACATGACAATAACAAACCTAAACCTATGGTGCCATTTATTGACTGGTGGAAAAGTCAATTTAATGCCTCATATCATTAAAGGAGGGGAGTTTAAGGGAGATGTGTGAGGTGGGACTTTTACATAGAGAGTGGGATAATGCAGAAGATAGGCACAAAATGCTGGAGAAACTCAGTGGGTCAGGCAGCATCTCTGGGGAAGAGGAATAGCTAAGTGTTTCGGATCAACCCCAGTCATCAGACGGAGATAATGTACCTTGGAACATCAAATTCTGGTAAGAATACAGACACTCCTTGAGGTGCAACAGGTGGCTTATGTAACCTTGCACATCTGTATTCAGGCTTTATTTCAGGCTTGCATCGGGAACCAGCTGACAATGCTGGCAGTGCTTACCCAGGCCCTGGACACTGCTGAGGCGGTTAATACTTAGAGTTGTTTCAGGAAGGGGATTCCAATGTGCGTATCGGTTCATGGAACAGAACCTTGTGTAAGCTAGGGAGTGCCTTTAGAGGGGATGAAGCATTGGGAGCCTTTGATATACAGGGAAACGTTGGGTACATTGCAGAGTTTTGGCACTGGTGCAGATGGTAGTGAAGAAGGCGTTCGGCATGTTTGCCTTAGAGACTGAGGCAATCAGAGTAAGAATCATTTGGACATTGTGTATGGTTTTGGCTGCCATTTTACTGACAGGATGTGGTCGTGATGGAGAGAGTTCAGAGGAGATTCATTTTGGGATGTTGCCAGGATCGGAGGCTGCAGTTATTTAGAAAGATGGGATGGGCTGGGTTCATTCTCCCTGGAATGCAAGAGACAGAGTCCAATGGATAGCGGAACTGACGAGGAATATTTAAGGCACAGATTGAAGATTGTTGGTGAAGAGAATCAAGGTGTCTGGGGTTAGATCAGTCAATGTATTACTGAAGGTGGAGCAGGCAGGAGGGACAGAATGGGAACTGTATTCCTTGTTTGTAAAAAATGTCCCAAAGCTCAGGATAAGTGTGGAGTTGATGTTTGGTTTAACTCTGTCCCATTCCTGGTCACTATCATTGATTGAAAGTAGACATTTGTTCAACGTTGGAATGCCATTCTTTATTTCAGAGGCATCCTGACTTTCCCAAGAAGCCACTGAATCCGTGCTTCCGAATCTTCATGGAGGAGAAAGGCAAGTATGCCAAGGTTCGCCCGAAAATGAGCAACATGGACATGTTGCGGATGACACGAAGCTAGGGGGAAGTGTTAGCTGTGAGGAGGATGCTAGGAGGCTGCTAGGTGACTTGGAGAGGTTGGGTGAGTGGGCAAATGCATGGCAGGTGCAGTATAATGTGGATAAATGTGAGGTTATCCACTTTGGTGGCAAAAACAGGAAAGTAGACTATTATCTGAATGGTGGCCGATTAGGAAAAGGGGAGATGCAACGAGACCTGGATGTCATGGTACACCAGTCATTAAAAGTAGGCATGCAGGTGCAGCAGGCAGTGAAGAAAGCGAATGGTATGTTAGCATTCATAGCAAAAGGATTTGAGTATAAGAGCAGGGAGGTTCTACTGCAGTTGTACAGGGTCTTGGTGAGACCATACCTGGAGTATTGTGTACAGTTTTGGTCTCCTAATCTGAGGAAAGACATTCTTGCCACAGAGAAGGTTCACCAGACTGATTCCTGGGATATCAGGACTTTCATATGAAGAAAGACTGGATAGGCTCGGCTTGTACTCGCTAGAATTTAGAAGATTGATGGGGGATCTTATAGAAACTTACAACATTCTTAAGGGGTTGGACAGGCTAGATGCAGGAAGATTGTTGCCGATGTTGGGGAAGTCCAGAACAAGGGGTCACAGTTTAAGGATAAGGGGGAAGTCTTTTAGAACCGAGATGAGAAAAACATTTTGCACACAGAGTGGTGAATCTCTGGAATTCTCTGCCACAGAAGGTAGTTGAGGCCAGTTCATTGGCTATATTTAAGAGCGAGTTAGATGTGGCCCTTGTGGCTAATGGGATCAGGGGGTATGGAGAGAAGGCAGGTACGGGATACTGAGTTGGATGATCAGCCATGATCATATTGAATGGCGGTGCAGGCTCGAAGGGCCGAATGGCCTACTCCTGCACCTATTTTCTATGTTTCTATGACAAGGATCATCTCCAAGAAATATAAGGAGTTGCCAGAGAAGGAAAAGGTGCGAAGTTATCGCAAGGTTTAGTGTCACAGAACTATGGCATGTGCCAGTCCCCAACTAATCCTACTGTCAGGGTGAGGAATAGTTTTTGAACTTTATAGTTTTACAGTTACAGAGAAAAAGTACCAGGTCTGAAATGAGGTAGGTTGGAAGATCGAGACTGCACCCTAGCTTATGGGAAGACCGTTCAGTAGTCAGATAACAGTGGGGAAGAATCTGGTGGTACATGCTTTTAAACTTTTGTATCACCTGCCCAACAGGAGAGAGGAGCAGAGGGAATGACTGGGGTGTGAGTGGCCATTGGTCATGTTGGCTGCTTTCCCAAGGCAATGTGAAATGTAGATGAAGTCAATGGTGGGAGGGTCTGGTACGTGTGACCGACTGGGCTACATCCTTGTGGTCTTTTGGCACAGCTGTTGCCCAACCATCAGTGATACATCGTGGTACGATGGTTTCTTAACCAATCTCCATGTTTTCAACCTGAAACCTCCTTCCCTACCCTCCACCTTCACCTTCACCTTCCAGATCTACTGTACTAGTTCATATGTCATAGCAGAATTAGGCTATTCGACCCATCGTCGACTCCGCCATTCAATCATGGCTGATCGATCTTTCCCTCAACCCCATTCTCCTGCCTTCTCCCAATAACCTTAGATCCCCATACTAATCAAGAATCTGTCAATCTCCGTTTTAAAAATACCCATTGACTTGTGGCATCCACAGCCGTCTGTAACAATGAATACCACAGATTCACTATCCTCTGACTAAAGACATTTCTCCTCATCTCCTTTGTAAAGGTATGTTATTTTATTTTGCCCTCTGGTCCTAGACTTTCCCATTATTGAAACACCCTATCCGCATCCACTCTATCCAGGCCCTGAGGAAGGGACGCTGACCCGAAACATAGACCGTGTGTTTTTCCACAGATGCAGCTGGACAGGCGGGATGCTTCCAGCAGTTATGTTGATGAGCAAAAACCAAAGTGGTGGAGGAACTCAGTGGGCCTGGCAACATCTGTGGAGGGAATGGACAGGCGATGTTTCGTGCCGTGACCCTTGTGGTGATCTGAAAGTGGCTGATGGTTTTGTGACCATTGGGAAGGGGATGGACACAAACTGAGGAGAAATGTCACATTCAAATCAGTTAGATCAGGTCAGGCAGCATCTGTGGTGGGATTGGGCAGACAGCGTTTGGGTCAGGACCCTACGCTTTGATTTGTGGCCCGTTGATTTCTAACATTGGATCCCTTTGTGTCTTCTCACAGCTTCCTTATATTGAGCAGTTCTAGCAGGAACATGATCTCTTTGGGCAGGCAATGACCAAGTTCAGGTACCGTTAGAGGTTCATCAACATCTGCTACTAATTAGCTGCTGCTCTCGGCTCTGGTGACCCTGCAATGAACTTGCATACACAAGTGTTCATTGTCTTGGTGACACAGGGTGGTGAATCTGTGGAATTCATTGCCACAGACGGTGGTGAAGGCCAAGTTATTTTTAGAGCAGAGATTGACAGGTTCTTCATTAATAAGAGTGTCTAAGGTTGCAGGGGGAAGGAGGAAAGATTGAAAAGACTAGGCTTGTATTCGCTGGAGTTTAGATGGATGAGGAGGGATCTTATAGAAAAATATAAAATTATAAAAGGACTGGACAAGCTAGATGTAGAAAAAAATGTTCCCAATTTGGGCGAGTCCCCAGGGGCCACAGTCTTAGAATAAAGGGGAAGGCATTTAAGACTGAGGTGAGAAAAAACGTTTTCACCCAGAGTTGTGAATTTGTGGAATTTCCTGCCACAGAGGGCAGTGGAGGCCAAGTCACTGGATGGATTTAAGAGAGAATTAGATAGAGCTCTAGCGGCTAGTGGAATCAAGGGATATGGGGAGAAAGCAGGCACGGGTTATTGATTGGGGACGATCAGCCATGATCACAATAGATGGTGGCGCTGGCTCGAAGGGCTGAATGGCCTCTTCCTTAACCTATTTTCTATGTAAGGCAGGAGAATGGGGTTGAGAGGGAGAGATCTGCACTGATTGAATGGTGGAGTAGACTCGATTGGCCGAATGTCCAAATTCTGCTCCTAACACTTATGAACACAAGGAGCTGCAGATTCTGGAATCTTGTGCAGAACACAGTGCTGGAATAACAGTGGGTCAGACAGCATCTGCAGAGGACATGGATAGGTGACGTTTTGGGTCATGACTTCTTCTGAGGAGAACTTCTTCAAACTAGTCGTACCTTGAAACGAATTTGCAGTGGAACAGTAAACTGGAAAACAACAGACTGAAGGATTTTGTTTAAGAAAGAACTGCAGATGCTGGAAAATCGAACGTAGACAAAAGTGCTGGAGAAACTCAGCGGGTGCAGCAGCATCTATGGAGCGAAGGAAATAGGCAACGTTTCGGGCCGAAACCCTTCTTCAGACTGAAGGATCCCTACCAAAACATCACCTATCCATGTCCTCCACATATGCTGCCTGACCCGCTCAGTTATTCTAGCACCCTGTGTTTGCATTCATTATCTTGCCTCAAGGAAAAGAGTAGGCGAGACAGAAGGCAGACTGACTGTCCTTAAAAAACGTTGCAAATGCTGGAGTAACTCAGCGGGTGAGGCAGCATCTCTGGAGAACAAGGATGAGTAATATTTCGGGTCGAGATCCATCAGTCTGAAGAAGAGTCCAAACATGAAACGTCACCTACCCATGTCCTCCAGCACTGTGGTTGGTGAGGGCACCAGCAGCGTGTTTGTATTCCTACTATTTTTTTGTTTTTTTAGTGTCTAAATTTATGTTTTTAATGTTTCTCGGTGTGTCTTGTGTGTGGGGTGGGTAAGGGGAAACTGTTTTGTTCTCCTCCTCCACGGAGAGGCGACCTTTTCCATGTCGCCTCTCCCGTGGCCTAACATCTGCTCAAGGATCGGTGCGGCCTTTCCTGGAGACGAGCCCGGGGCTTCAGCAGCGGGCGCAGCGTGGACTCTCGTCGGGGAGCGGGCGAGCTCTCGCCAGGGGTCGCCGGAGGGGAGTGCTCATTTCGCTAGCACGCGGCAGCTCTGCGGAGCTCCAGCTGGCGGCATCCTGGGCCTGGGATCCCTCGTTGGGGACCCCGGAGAAGAACTCGGACCGCCGGCCAACTTCTACCGCGGGCGCGGCGGGGACTTACCATCCTGAGCGAGGTCCCGCGTCGGGGATCCCTGGAGATGAGCTCTGACCACCGGCCCTGCAGTCCGCGGTACATCTTGCTGCGGCGCGGCGGGTACTTTAAATCTTCGACCGCTGGCCTGCGGCCTACGCCATCTTGAAGCCGCGGTCTCCGGTGGGGAGGCACCGATTCAGGACTTTCCTTGTCTGTACATCTGGACGCCCACAGCGACGACTGCGGAGGGTTGAGGTCCCGACCACGGGGGGAAATGGAGGACTGACCACATTTTGTGCCTTCCGCCACAGTGATGAATGCTATGGTGGATGTTTGTGTTACATTTTTATTGTGTATTCTTTTTTATTGTACCGCTGTTGGCAAATTCATTTCACTGGCACTTTATGTGCAAGTGACGAATAAAACTTGACTTTTTCTGTCCTGAGTAAGTTTGTGTTTTTTCAGATGTGAGTAAATCCTATCTCTAAGAAACTTCCCCTTTGGGAACGCTCCCAGTGATGTTAGACTCACACATCTATAATTTGCCAGATTATTCCTATTGCCCTTCTTAAACAAAGGAGCACCATGTCAAACAAACCAGTCGCTCTCCTCGGCCAAAACCCAGCTGAGATGCATCTTGGTCGTTTCACTGTAGTTTGTATCTTTACCTGGTTCGGGTAGATCCGTGACTTCCTCACCAAGGCAATCAAATCAGTTCTGTCCGACATGGCTGAGGGGTGCCTGGTGTCGCTGGGTCAAGGAGGCAGCAGCCCACTGCAAACCCCATGTACAAAAAGATTCACAAGGGCCTGAGCTACAGGTTGAGGAGCTCCTGTCACCCCCAACTTCCCCTGCCATACCCAACACCTCCACCCCATATAAGGGATGTCACCGTGACCTCTCCCCTGGGACCACGACCCCTTGCCCTGGTTCCTGCATCACTGTGATGTGGAGCCTGTTGTGGGGTCTGCTGATGGTGGAAACACTACAACCCTCATCCTGTTTATCCCCTCAATCATGAAGGAACCGCAGGAGGTTCTGATGGGCGAAGGGACCTCAGTTAATGGATCTTACACGACAAACGTGTTCCCTTATTGATTGTACCATTCACGTTTACATCGAGGACAAGACAATCCAGGCTGGGACGCAGCCTAGAACCTTGGCTCGAATCTTGCGTTTGAAAGTTAGACAGTGTTTTTTTGCTGAGTTTTCTGTGCGGAAAGTTGGTTCATGTAACCATGGGTAAAGCAGCATGGTGAGAAGTTCTGTAGTTGGAGCATCATTCACCTCCAATGTATGGGGAAAGGCCATCACACCAGACACACTGCATGGGAACAATACCTGTGTTGTGGGTTTTGTTAGTTGGAGAAATCAAGTTTTTTATTGAAGTTACAAGGTCCAAAATTGAGTCCGATTCTAGCCAAGGCAGCAGACAACTGCACCATAAAACTCTGCTCAAAACAAAAATGTGTCTGGATTTTGTTAAACTCTTAACATCACTCACTCGTGGGACAGCATAGAACAGTACAGCACAGAAACAGGCACTTTGGCCCACAATGTCACAATAGCTCAAGCTCTTAGTTAAAAAAACCTTCCGGGTACATCTTTAAATCTCTCCCCCTCACCTTAAACCTAAGCCCTCTGGTGTTGGAAAGAAAACAATCCAACTCTCGTCACTGCCCCATGAGTCGTCTCCCTGTCCTGACTGACGCTGTGATGTTCAGTACTGACGCTGGTGAGGCCCCAGTTAGTGTCCGTGTTCAGAGGGTCTCATCAAATGTGGTCCTGTTTTTGTGCCACTTGACTCTATGGTCTTAAATCATCCCAATCACCAGTGTATATTTCAGTTCTGACCAATTTGTGGCAACAGATCGAGACATTCCATTTATCCCCAATCATCCCAAGGCACTGAGATCGACATCAAAGATGTCACTGAGTTGTAAAGGATGCAGAAGAGATTCACCTGGATGGTAACTTGGCTTGAGTTACAGGGAGAGGTTGGAGAGGCTGGGACTTTTTTCATTGGAGCGTAAAAGCTGAGGGGTGACCTTATTAAGGTGTACAAGATCATGAGAGGCATGGATAAAGTGAACACACGCTCTTATTCTAAGGTAGTTCAGAGAAGGTTCACCAGACTGATTCCTGGGATGTCAGGACTTCCATTTGACGAAAGACTGGATAGACTCAGCTTGTACTCGCTAGAAATTAGAAGATTGAGGGGGGATCTTATAGAAACTTGCAAAATTCGTAAGGGATTGGACAGGCTAGATGCAGGAAGATTGTTCCCGATGTTGGGGAAGTCCAGAACAAGGGGTCACAGTTTAAGGATAAAGGGGAAATATTTTAGGACTGAATCTGGTGAATCTCTGGAACTCTCTGCCACAGAATGTAGTTGAGGCCAGTTCATAGGCTATATTTAAGAGGGAGTTAGATGTGGCTATAGGGATCAGGGGGTATGGAGAGAAGGCGGGTACAGGATACCGAGTTGGATGATCAGCCATGATCATATTGAATGGCGGTGCAGGCTCGAAGGGCCGAATGGCCTACTCCTGCACCTATTTTCTATGTTTCCATATCTTTAACGAGCGGCCAGAGGAAGCTATAGAAGCGGACACAAATACAACGTTCAGATGGGTAGAAAAATGATCACAAAAAGCTGGAGTAACTCAGCGGGACAGGCATCAACACTGGTGAGAAGGAGTGGGTGGCGTTAGAGTCGCTACCTCAGCAGCAGAGACCCAGGTTCAATCTTAACTATGGGTGCCATCTGTACGGAGTTTGGTGTTTGTCCCCATGACCTTGTAGGTTTGTACATTAAAGGGCCTGTCCCACTTACGTGACTTTTTTGGCGACTGCCGGCACCCGTCACAGGTCGTTACAGGTCGCCGGAAATGTTCAACATGTTGAAAATCCAGCTGCGACCAGGACAAGGTACGACTCTTTGGGCAACTACTCATGACCATACAGGCTTCACCAGGGTGTCACCTTTATGGTCGTGAGTCGTCTCCTAGTCACCCAAAGAGTTGTAGCGTCTTTCTGGTTGCCGCTGAATTTTCAACAGGTTGAACATTTTCGGCGACCTATGACGGGTGCTGGCAGTCGCCAAAAAAGTTGTGTAAGTGGGACATGTCCTTTGGTAAATTGTAGATTGTCCTGTGTGTAGAATAATTTTAGGGTACAGGGAATTACTGGTCATCGCAGACACAGTGGGCTGAAGGGCCTGTTTCTATGCATCTCTAAAGGCATTTGGACATATATGGGGATAGGGAGAACTTAGAGGGATATGGGCCAAATGCGGGCAATTGGGCTCTACCCAACTTGGCTGACATAGACAAGGTAGGCTGATGGGTCTGTTTCCATGCTGTAGAGCTCGAAAACCCATAATATTACCCCCCCTGCCGAGACCTGGAACACTTTCACCTTTCCCAGACCAACATGTGCAATGCAACATGAAAGGTTCAGGCTTTCAATGATGTTCGACACACACAGTGGAGGATTTCCTGTATTATTTATTCCCAGGCATTGTATAATCCCTTCCTACAGCTCACAGCAATCTGCTACAGCCACAGTGGATTGACACCCAGATTTGAAAGCGTACAGGATTCTAGCCCATGAATATTTCCCCATTGTGGTAAACACATCCCCAGACCCACACCCACCCCTCGTGGGCATTGTATAAACACACGGAGATTAGTAAAAAAAAAAACCATTACACCTCAAACACACGTCACCCCGATACCAATGGACATTTCAGAATCGCACCAGTTCCTCAGTCGCTCGTATTAACCCACAGCCAAGAAACCCCACCACCCTCCACACCCCCACCCCAAACTGCACTAAAACTCTGTTCACCCCCCCACCCCCCCACCCCCCCCCTTCCCTCCCCCTCTGTCCGACATCTCCATCCAGAAAGCATTCTACACACCAGGCACTACCGACACCCCACACACTACACTTACCATCTAACTACAGTCAAACACATCCGGTCAGCACACTGACCATTGGCGTGAGTCATTCTCCCCAACAGGCTGGGGGAGGTAGTTCTCACCGTCTCCCCGTCGCCCGATACCTCACCATCAGCGCCCTCAACCACGGGACAGTGGCGCTGGCCATGACCGCCAACCCAATGAATGGTTGCTGCCTGAAACGCCGACTGCCCATTGCCTCCTCCACAGATGCTGCCTGACCCATTGAGTTGCTCCAGCACTTTGTTTCCATCGTCCAGCCCCCCCAGCCCACCCCCCCCCCCCCCCTGCCCACGCACCCCATCCCCCCCCTCCCCTATTTCATGGGCAGAGGATCATGGTTGATTCTATGGTATAAAAGCCTCCCACTGTTAAATGTATGTCATGCACAACTCTGCCTTTTTCCAGCCACTCCTCAGATCCCTACACAGCTGCCCCAGTGACAGAGGATACAGTGGCCAGTGCAACCGGGTTCCCTCTGCAGGGGAGGCTGCATGAACACGGCACACACCACGCATGGCAGCACCCTCCCCCCCCCCCCCCCCCCCCCCCCCCCCCCCCCAGGCTGAGGGTACACCCACCCTAATACCAGCACATTTCAAATACTGCCCCACCTCTGCTGCTGCTTGCCCTGGTCTCACCTCATCCTGAAATGGAAGCGCCTAAATCCTGGAACTCCTTTCCGCGCGGGTACCTCCTCCTACTGCAGGCCAGCACATGGTTCAAATACTCTCTGAGACCATCAGGGCTGTGAGTCTGCCTCTGACCCCCCCCTCAGTCCGTGATGGGGTGGGGTGGGGGGGGGGGTCCCTCAGCCCCTCACTGTACCTGCTCATTTTAGAGGAATGAGCCGGGTGGTCAGAGGCAGCCTCTGCCCCTTCCTGTGAGCTCCATCACAGCTTGATCTGCCCCAGCCCAGCCCAGCCCAGCCCAGCCCGGGGAGGGGAAGGAGCTCAGGGACACTGCCCACAGGACGCGGTCTCCAGCGCTGGTACAGAACATCTGGCAGTAATCAGCATGGGAACACACAAAAGCAAATAAAATCTGTAAAACCAGGAGTCACACGTTCACACTCCAGAGAAAATGAGAGGGAGGGAGGGAGGAAGGATCGGAGCGATCCCGGTCTGTCCGGCGGGATGGCCGTTCCGCGGGGCTGCGTCGGGCAGCTGGTCACCCGCTGCTGGCTCTCCAAGTATAAAGAGGGAAGGGTACAAAATAATCCAGTCTTTGATCGTCATAACTGCACGTCCAGCAGTCTCTTTTGTAAATACTGTTTAACCTCCTCGATCCCATTCAGCTTCTCCAGCTGGTGGTAAGGCAGCTGTGGGGAAGAGCAGAGACAGAAGGTCAGGCGCTGTCCGTAGACACAAGGAACTGCAAAGTGCCAGAGTAACTCAGCGGGTCAGGCAGCATGAATACGAGTCGTAGAGTCTACAGCATGGAAACAGGCCCTTCGTCCCAACTTGCCCACGCCGATCAACATGCTTGGCACATATGCCTCTCAACCTGTCCTGTTCATATACTTGTCCAAATGTCTTTTGATTGTTGTGATAGTACCTGCATCAACTACCTCCTGTGGCAGCTCGTACCATATATCAACCACACTCTGTGTGGAAAAGGTTGCCCCTTGGGTTCTTGTTAAATCTTTCCCCTCTCACCCTAAACCTGTGTGCGCTAGTTCTCGATTCCCTTACCCTGCGAAAAAAACATAACACACAGCACTGGAACAGACCTTTTGATGCATGTCAAACAGGCCATATTTAAACTCATCTCCTCTCCTACACGTAATCCATATCCCTCCACACCCTGCATATCCATGCGTCTATCTAAAAGCCTGGTAAGCGTCATGATTGTATCTGCCTACAACACAAACCATGGCAGTGCATTCCAGCTACCCACTACACCTTGTGTAAACACTTGCCCTGCATATCATCTTTACACTTTGCCCCTCTCACCTCAACCCTGTGGCCATTGACATTTCCTAACAGGGAAAATGGTTCTGACTGTCTATCTTCTACGCCTCTCAGAATTTTCAGACTCAATCTCCATATTGAAACATATGAGATTATTAAGGGTATGGACACGCTAGAGGCAGGAAACATGTTCCCAATGTTGGGGGAGTCCAGAACCAGGGGCTACAGTTTAAGAATAAGGGGTAAGCCATTTAAAACGGAGACGAGGAAACACTTTTTCACACAGAGAGTTGTGAGTGTGGAATTCTCTGTCTCAGGGGGCAGTGGAGGCCAGTTATCTGGATACATTTGAGGGAGAGTTACATAGGGCTCTTAAAGATAGCGGAGTCAGGGAACATGGGGAGAAGACAGGAACTGGGTACTGATTGGGGATGATCAGCCATGATCACATTGCTGGCCCGAAGGGCTGAATGGCCTACTCCTGCACCTATTGTCTATTGTCCACTCAATCTCTGATGGTGCAGAGAAAACAATTGAGGTTTGTCCAGCCTCTCCTTACAGCTAACCCCCTTGTCCAGTCCCTCCCACCTACAGAGTACATCTCACACACTCTTGCCCACGGTGGGCCGAAGGGCATGTTTTCACGCTGTATCTCTAAAGTCTAAAGGGATGAGTGCGAGGCAGCATAGAGGGAGCAAGACAGCAGCATTAGTTGGGGATTAGTTCCGTAACGAGGCCAAAATTTCCCCCGTGCTGTAGATGCCGAGAGCTGGAAGCTTCCTGAAGTGACGCACCATACCTGCAACACGGTGTATCCTAGTAAGCTGAGGTGGCGATCACGCATGGCCCGGGATCCCACCAGCACATCCGAATTGTGGCAGTAATGCCACTTGTCGTTTACTGACATCACAATCCTGTGGGAAGGGGCAAGGAGCAGTCCGTTACTGGAGATGTACCAACCCAGGGTCTGACTATCCATGCCGCTCATCACTTTACAGTCTTCTATCAGGTCCCCCCCTCAACATCTGACACTTCACAGAGAACAATCCAAGTCAAGAGGAAAATCCAACCTCTCCCTGTAGCTGACACCCTTTAAGGCAGGCGGCATCCACCCAACCTACAAGAAGAGTCCCGACCCGAAACATCATGTTCTCCAGAGATGCTGCCCGAGCCGCTGAGTTACTTTGTGTTCTCTCTAGCACCCTAGTGTCTCTTATTCCCAGGATACAGAAGGCAATGCTGCTCCAACACATGTCAACCTCTCGAGTCCCTGTCAACGTAAAAACTCTTTCTCCTCCTCCAATCCAGTGGAAGGGGTTGACGCACGTACAATCACATCATTTAAAAGACATTTGGGAAAGGTTCATGGATCGGAAGGTTTAGTGGGATAGAGGCCAAACTTGGGCCAATGGAACAAGCATCTTGGTTGACAAGGACGGGCTGGGCTGAAGGGCCTGTTTCCATGCTATATGCCAATATGATTCTGATTCTGATTCATGGCATTTTATATCTCAGGTGACCATTCATCCCTCACCACTGTGCTGGCTCTTTGAAATGTCTCTATACACTCGGGCCTCATTACTCTCTGTCCCCATCAGCTCAACATAGGCACCATGTCTCTGAAGGACCAAAGGAACTAATAGGCAACCTCAGGTCTGTCTATTGAATGACATTAGTATTAGCAACATGGTTAAAGACATAAAACATCACTGCAAACTAGAACGAGTCAGCATGAAAGATCCGGCTTGATCAATTTTATTGAATGATTTGAAACGCGTTACAGTGGACGAGTGTAACTTAGTCGATGCAATGCGCCTCGACCTCTAGCAACGTTTAACAAGGTTCTACACTCTACATTCATGGCAAATGTCAGAGATGGTGAAGTTGGCTGATAGGCAATGTCATTGAGTTGGAAATGATGCAGAAGAGATTCACCAGGATGTTAACTGGGCTTGAGTTACAGGGAGAGTTGGGATACGTTGGGACGTTTTTTCTTTGGAGCATAGGAGGCTGCGGGGTGACAATATTGATCATGAGGGGCATGGATAAAGTGATCGCTCACAGTCTTTTTCCCAGGATATAGGAGTCCAAAACTAGAGGGCGCATGCTTAAGGCGAGAGGAGAGACTCAGAGGGTAGTCTGTATCTGGAAAGAGCTGCCAGTTTCTGGAAAGATCTGCCAGATAAACCAGGAAGCTATAGTAGCGGAGACAATTTCAGCTTTTTTTAGGTTTAGAGGGCTGTGGCCTAAATGCAAGCAAATGGGACTGACCCAGTATGCCACCTTGGTCAGCATAGACTAGATGGGCTGAAGAGCCTGTTTCCATTCTGTACAGCGCTATGGCTCAGTGGAAGAGATAGGAAGCATGCAGAACTGATGACTGATATGGGTGTGGTTGTCAAATGGCAACGGTATTGCACAGCTCTGGCCATCAGGACCACTGGGCATGCATTTTTAGAAATGGTCTGGGCTTCGGAATCAATCAAAGATCCGACAGGGTATCCAGGATAAATGCATTTATCCGGAGAGTGGGCAGTTAAGCAAGGATGAGGATGCAAGAACATGGGAGTCGCAGTAGGCCATTCGGCCCCTCCAACCTGTGCTGCTATTCGTAGAACATAGAATGATACAGCACAGGAACAGACACTACAGTCCACAATGTATCTGCCAAACATGATGCTGTTAAATGTGATCCATATCCCGCATTCCTTACACATCCATGCGCCTATTGAAAAGCCTTTTCAACACCACCATCGTATGTTAAATAGGATCATGCTGATATTCTGCCTCAATGTTTTTTCCTGCCCTATCCCTATATGGCTCGATTCCTGCAATATCCAGAAATATATAAACCTCTGTTCTGAATGTAGTCAATGGCTGAGTCTCCTCTAGAAGCGCTGTTTCCAAGCATTCACCACTCCTTTGAATGACGAGTCCTTTCCATTTGCATGGCCAAGAAAGCACACCAACGCCTCTACTTCCTTAGAAGGTTTAAGATGTTCAGCATGTCCCCAACAACCCTCAACAACTTCTAGAGGTGCCGTAGAAAACATTTTATGCATCGCAGCATTGTTTGGGAACATTTCCATCCTAGACCCCAAGAAAGGCAGTGAATTGTAGACGCAGCCCAAACCATCTACTCCATCTACACTTCACGCTGCCTCGGCAAGGCCACCAGCAAAATCAAGGACGAGTCTCACTCTGGTCACTCCCTCTTCTCCCCCTTGGCAAGAGGTACAAAAGTGTGAAAACGCACACCTCCCGATTCAGTGATAGTTTCTTCCCTGCTGTTATCAGGCAACTGAATCATCCTATCACCAACTAGAGAGCAGTCCTGAGCTACCATTTGATTTGGTTCAACTTTATTGTCATTGCACAAATACGAGTACAGGTACAACGAAATGCAGTTTAGCGTCTGGTCAGAGTGCAAGATAGTAGAAATAAAAAATACTGGTTAAACAATATGTGCACTGTGGATGAATTAAACTGGTACATAGGCAAATAAATGTATGCAGATGGGAGAGTATAAAAGATAGCTAGCGTCGGGACTGTGATTTCTGCAGTGTAATGGTGTTATTGAAAAAGCTGTTCATCAGCCTGCTTGTGCGAGACCTGAGGCTCCTGTACCGCTCCCTGATGGGAGGTGGGCAAATAGTCCATGGTTAGGGTGAGAGGGGTCCTTGATGATTTTCCCGGCCCGTCTCAGACACCGTTTGCGGTGGAGGGCATCCATGGCAGGTAGTTACTTCATTGGAGATCCACGGACTATCTTTAACTTGACTTTAATGGACTTTATCTTGCACTAAACGTTATTCTCCTTGTCCTATATCTGTACACTGTGGACGGCTTGATTGGAATCATCTATAATCTTTCCACTGACTGCATAGCACACAACACAAGGTTTTCACTGTATCTCGGTTAACGTGACAATAAACAAAACTATGCTCATGACAATACCAAATGACTTTCCCCCTTTTCTTGAGCCCAGAGACCACTGCTTCCAGATTCATCTGGGAGGAGAAACATTCCCCCTGTATATACGCTGCTGAGACCTCAAAGAATTTTGTATGCTTCAATGAGGAACTCAAAACTATAAATCATATAACTGCCCCAACCCTGACTAATAACCCCGAAGAACGGTCCCAACCCGAAATGTCGCCTATCCATTCCCTCCACATATGCTGACTATCTGAGCTAGTTATACAGCACAGAAACATGCCTATCAGTCCAACTTGTCCGTACCGACCAAGATGCCCCATCTAAGCTACTCCCATTTCCTAGTGTTTGGCCCCTATCCTTCTAAATCGTTCCTATCCATCTACCTATCCAAATGTCTTTTTGATGCTGTTATAGAACCTGCCTCAACTACCTCCTCTGGCAGCTCGTTCCACATACAGAGTGTGAAAAAGGTGCCGCTAGGTTCCTATTAAATCTTTCCCCTCTCACCATAAACCTATGTCCACTGGTTCTTGATTCCCCTACCCTGGGTGTAAAAGACTGTGCATTCACCCTATCAAGCCCCCTCATGATTTTATACGCCTCAACCTCTTGCGCTCCAATGAATAATGTCCTGGCAATGCCCAAACTCTCCCTGTAACTCAGGCCCTCGACTTCCGGGAACAACCTCGTAATCTTCTCTGCACTCTTTCCAGCTTAATGACATCCTTTCCATAGCAGGGGTGACCAAAGCTGAACATAATACTCACCAACATTCTCCGTATTTGGACTTTTCCTTATTTAATCAAACTTTATCTTGCACTAAATGTTGTACCTGCTATCCTGCACTTGTACACTGTGGATGGCATGATTGTCTTTTCTTTGACTGAATAGCACGCAACAAAAGCTGTTTACTGTCCCTTGGTATACTTGACAATAATGAAGTAAACTAAACTAAAATGTAATCTCTCAAAACTCTCCATGATTTTGAACCACATTAACATCTCCTGTTAACCTTCTCTGCCACCAAAACAAACAACGCCAGCTTCTGCGGTCTCCCTGCAGGAGCTGAAGAGCCAGGTCAGGGTATATACTCCGTAAATCTCCGCATCCTCACCATAGGCTTGTGTGTCGCCCTGGACTTGGACCGGAGATTGCAGCTGGGCGTCTAACCAGTGATTCATATAGAGTTTACAGCAATTTCTTTGGTTCAGAACTGGTTCAGGCAATTTTTTTTGCCTCGGACCACTATAACAGCCCCAGTGTAAACCTGAACACCACCTCGGCCGCATTGGAGACTCTCAGACTTCACCAGATAGAACCTTACTGGCTTTATTTTGCACTAAATGTTATTCTCTTTAGAGTCAGAGAGTCATAGAGTGATACAGTGTGGAAACAGGCCCTTAGGCCAAACTTGCCCACAGCAGCAAACAATGTCCCAGCTACACTAGTCCAACTTGCCTGCGCTTGCTTCATATCCCTCCAAACCTGTACTATCCATGTAACTGTCTGTTTCTTAAACGATGGGATAGTCCCAGCCACCACGGCCTCTGGCAGCATGTTCCATACACCCACCACCCTTTGTGTGAAAAAGTTACCCCTTGGATTCCTATTAAATCTTTTCCCCTTCACCTTAAACCTATGTCCTATGGTCCTCGATTCCCCTACTCTGGGATGGAGACTGTGCATCTACCCGATCTATTCCTCTATTTATCCTGTATCTGTACACTGTGAAAGGCTCGATTGTAATCATGGTTAGCAGGCAACAAAAGCTTTTCACTGTACCGAGGTACACGTGACAATAAACTCAACTCTGTCCAGACAGTGTGAATGTTCCCTGTGTACTGACCTGTTCACCTGATCGCTGTCCCGGCACCTCTCTTTGTCGGTCAGCAGTGGGCTGGAGAGTTGCAATGGTGGGGGCACTGGACTCACCAGCTCGCCCTGCCCCACCCGGCCTGGGGTCTCGGGGTAGTGGGGGCTGTCGTAAAAGCTGGGGGTGGGCTGCTCCGTTCTGAAGAGGTTGTGCTCTTGGTTCTGGGGCGGGGTGTCAGATTCCTCGTCCAGGATCTTGCCGATGGGGAACTGGAAGAGGGAGCTGGAGCCGATGATGGGGGAGCAGCCGGTGGTGCTGGGCGGCTGATTCAGGCAGTCGGACGGGCTGCTGAGGGTGGAGCTCTCCTGACTCTCCAGCGACTGCTCCTTGGTCAGGCTGTTGTAGTAGCTGGCCGGCGGGTAGTACGAGTTGTACTCCATGGTGGTCCCCGGCAGGATGGGGGCTGCGCTGGAGACGGTGCCACCGGCGGCGGGGCGAGCACGGCTCAGGAAATCCACGTCGGCCCCCCGCTCTCCCTCTCTCTTCTCCTTCACCGCCACGTCGTTGTGGCAAAAGGGCGAGAACGTCTGGAAGTCGGCGGTGAGGGAGGAGATGTCGGCGTTGGCATGTGGGGCACCGGGCTTCTCTGTGGACTTTGAAGTTGGGATGGAGGGACACAGAGGAGTGCCGGCACTGGGAGTAGTCCCGTTTATATGAAGGACATTTCCAGATCCATTTATCCACAGTAAGAAGTCTGCAAAAAGGAAAAGATAATCACACATCCCAGAGTCAGGTTAAATCACACACTTCCACACGAACAAAGGAGACGGCAGAAAGTGGCGGACACTGCCTGGTCCCTCCCACAGTGCCTCCCACAGTGCCGGCGTTCCCACAGTGCCGCCCCTCACACAGTGCGGCGTTCCCACAGTGCCGCCCCTCACACAGTGCGGCGTTCCCACAGTGCCGCCCCTCCACAGTGCGGCGTTCCCACACACACACGGCGTTCCCACAGTGCCGCCCCACACACAGCACGGCGTTCCCACAGTGCCGCCCCACACACAGCACGGCGTTCCCACAGTGCCGCCCCACACACAGCACGGCGTTCCCACAGTGCCGCCCCACACACAGCACGGCGTTCCCACAGTGCCGCACGGCGTTCCCACAGTGCCGCCCCACACACAGCACGGCGTTCCCACAGTGCGCCCCACACACAGCAGTGCGGTGTGCCGCCCCCCACAGTACGGCGTTCCCACCCGCCCCAGTCAAACAGTGCCCCTCCCACGGTGTGGCCGCCCCACAACAGCAGGCATTCCCACATCGCGGCGTTCGACCCCCCCTCCCACAGTGCGGCGTTCCCACAGTGTCACCCTCCCACAGTGCGGCGTTCCCACAGTGTCACCCTCCCACAGTGCACCCCTCCCACAGCGAGGCATTCCCACAGCGCGGCCCCACCCACAGTGCGGCGTTCCCACAGTGCGGCATTCCCACAGTGCTGCTGTCCAGAACACAAGCAGCAGCACTGTATCGGAAGCAGGTAATGTGAGGTTATCCACTTTGGTAGCAGGAACAGGAAGGCAGATTATTATCTGAATCGTGTCAGATTAAGAGAAGGGGAGGTGCAAAGAATCCTGGGTGTGCTGGTCCATCAGTCATGGAAAGTAAGCATGCGGGTATAGCAGGGAGTGAAGAAAGCTAATGGCATGTTGGCCTTCATTGCGAGAAGATTTGAGTTTAGGAGCAAGGAGGTCCTACTGCAGATGTACGGGGCCCTGGTGACACCACACCTGGAGTACTGTGTGCAATTTTAGTCTCCTAATTTGAGGAAGGACATTCTTGCTATTGGGGAAGTGCAGCGTACGTTCACCAGGTTCATTCCCAGGATAATGGGACTGACGTATGATGAAAGAGCGGGTCGACTGGGCTTGTATTTACTGGAATTTAGAACAATGAGAAGGGATCTTATAGAGACATATAAAATTCTTAGAGCATTGGACAGGGTAGATGCAGGGAAAATGTTCCCAATGTTGGGGGAGTCCAGAACCAGGGGTCAGAGTTTAAGTATTAAGGGGCAGGCCATTTAGGGTTGGAATGAGGAAAGGCATTTTCACCCAGAGAGTTGTGAATCTGTGGAATTCTTTCACACAGAAGGCAGTGGAGGCCAATTCACTGGATGCTTTCAAGAGAGAGTTAGATTTAAATCTTATGGCTATGGGAATCAAGGGATATAGGGAAAAAGCCGGAATGGGGTACTGATTTTGGATGATCAGCCATGATCATATTGAATGGTGATGCCGGCTTGAATGTGCCGAATGGCCTACTCCTGCACCTATTTTCTATGTTAAGAAGCTGAAGTGAAGTGCTCTTTAAGGTACTTTAGACTACTAGACGGCCCTCCCATATGATCGGGTGTAGGCTCAATCTTCCAACCTGGCACACTGTGACATTTGCAACTGTAATGCTATAATCTTGACATTTTGCACTCTTGTATTTTTCTCTTTGCAATCTTGGTGTATTTGTGTGTCACGTGATTGTACTCATGTATGGTAATAATTTTACTGGAGAGCTTGCAAAGCTTCTCACGGCACCTCCATACACTGACACTAAACTAATGCCAAAGTCGGGTAGGGTACTGGTGCTTATAACACAGCCGAGCAGCTCCACGGGACACAGACTGTCTTCCTACCTGTGTAATAGCCGGGAGGTAGAACCTCGTCCTGCTTGTAACACTGGTCGCCCAGCAGCTGCCTCAACGCCTCCGCCACCAGCCCCTTGTAACTGGCAAGAGATTAACGAGGTTGGCGTCTCAGATAAACAATAGGGAAATGAAACCGCTCATTGTAATCATTACAGCGTTCACAAGAAAAACCTTAAGATGTTTAACAACGGAATACCAAATAAAGACATTTGTGAAAGATAGACGCAAAAGGCTAGAGTAACCACTCGGGTCAAACAAAAGAAAGCTTTCCCCTGACTCTCAGTCTGAAGAAGTGTCTCGACCTGAAACATCACCTATTCCTTTTCTCCAGAGATGCTGTCTGACCCGTTGAGTTACTCCAGCTTTTTATGCCTATCTTCAGTTTAAACCAGCATCTGCAGTTCCTTACTACACAAAGACATTTGTTGCATCAGGGGGGGGGGGGGGGGGGGGGGGGGGGGGGGGGATTATAAGAGGAGGGGGGGTTGGGTCCGGAGGGATGTGTGCAGACAGAATTCAAGAGCCTGAATGTGAGGGTAAAAGCTGGGTTACCAAGATAAGGGAAGAGAGAAGAGGTGGATACTTGAAACAGGAACCAGAAAGAGGTGGCTAGTGGAAAGTAAGCATGCAGATACAGCAGGCAGTGAAGAAAGCGAATGGCATGTTGGCCTTCATAACAAGAGGAGTTGAGTATAGGAGCAAAGAGGACCTTCTGCAGTTGTACAGGGCCCCAGTGAGACCACACCTGGAGTATTGTGTGCAGTTTTGGTCTCCAAATTTGAGGAAGGAGATTCTTGATATTAAGGGAGTGCAACGTAGGTTCACGAGGTTAATTCCCGGGATGGCGGGACTGTCATATATTGATAGAATGGAGCGGCTGGGCTTGTACACTCAGGAATTTAGAAGGATGAGAGGGAATCTTATTGAAACATATAAGATTATTAAGGGTTTGGACACACTAGAGGCAGGAAATATGTTTCCGATGTTGGGAGAGTCCAGAACCAGGGACCACAGTTTAAGAATAGGGGGTAAGCCATTTAGAACGGAGATGAGGAAAAGATTTTTCACACAGAGAGTTGTGAATCTGTGGAATTCTCTGCCTCAGAAGGCAGTGGAGGCCAATTTTCTGGAGGCTGTCAAGAGAGAGTTAGATAGAGCTCTTAAAGATAGAGGAGTCAAGGGATATGGGGAGAAGGCAGGAAGTGATTGTGGATCGAATGGCCTACTCCTGCACTTGTTGGCTATTGTCAAGGAATGTACAATGGCAGGAGGTTAGAGTGAAATCAGAAAGAAAAAGGAAACATCTTTGGAGGGAAAGAGCAGGGAGTGAGAGCAGGACGTTTGTAAAGAACAGTGAGCCTCATCGTATCCATTGCGTACCAGAGATAAGGGCGACAGACCATTTTTCTAGGGAGATGTGAGGCGAAGTTTTGTTTACAGACAGAGAGTGGTGAGTGCCTGGAACGTGCTGCCTAGTGGTGACAGAGAGTGGTGGAGGCAAATACAATAGTGGCGGTTTGGATCAGCACATGGATATGCATAGAATGGGAGGGGTGGAGGGGTGATCATGTGCAGGCAGATGGGATGAGATTTTGCTTGGCATTGTGTTTGGCACACACATTGTGGGCTGAAGCGCCTGTTCCTCTGCTGCAGTGCCTGTTCCTCTGCTGCAGTGTTCTATGTTTTCTTCAATGTTTGGTCTCAGAAAGAGACAGGGAGAAAGAGAGAGGGAGGGAAAAAAAGAGGGAGAACACGAGATAGTAAGTAAGAGAGGAAGAAAAGGAGAAGGAGAAACTGAGAGAAGGAGAAAGAGAGGAAGAAAGGGAGAGAGGGAGAAAGAGAAAAAGAGACAGAGGCAGAGAAAGGATGTGAGAAGGGAGAGGAATAGGTGGCAGTGTGAAGACCAGCCTTCCACTATCTTGTCAGCCTTGTCATGGAATCGTAGAGCTCTACAGCACAGAAACAGGCCCTTCAGCCCACCTTGACCTGCCAACCAAGGTATTATCATTGCATGCCTGCTTGGCATCTTGGTGTTGGCACCAGTGGGACTGAAGGGCATTGCCCACAGGAGGAGGTTTGGGGTTGGGAAGGGAGGGTGAGAAAAGCCCACGTACAGTAAAATAATTGAGGCGGAGTTCAAAGTGAGCACTGACCTGTACTTCCTGTTGACATCGTCTGCCGTCAGTACGCGGTCAAACATCATAACCTTGTACCTGTCTTCCAGTCGGGGACCCTTGTAGTCACGGTATTCCAGCTCGATGGCAGCGTCCAGAAGTGACAGGTACCGGCGCACAATTAGACCATAGGGACTGCCTGCATGGGGAAACGCAAACAGTCAGGAGCTCACGGTCACACAGAGTGACACTCGTGTGCCACTGCCAGAGTGCCCAGGTTACCCAGTGATCGCTGAAAGTGCCGCAAAAGGTAGATTGGGTGGTCAGGAAGGCTTTCAGCATATTGGCCTTCATCAGTCAGAATATTGCATATAGAGGTTGGGAGGTCATGTTACAGTTTAGTTTAGTTTAGGGATACAGCGCAAACAGGCCCTTCGGTCCACCGAGTCCACACCGACCAGCGATCCCCGCACATTAAAACAAGCCTACACACGCTAGAGACAATTTACACTTATACCAAGTATACAAACCCAAGCCAATTAACCTACAAGCTTGAACATCTTTGGAGTGTGGGAGGAAACCGAAGATCGCGGAGAAAACCCACGCGGCCACGGGGAATACGTACAAACCCTCGAGTCCTGGCCAAGGGGAGTACGTACAAACTCCGTACAGACAGCACTCACAGTCGGGATCGATCCGGGTCTCTGGCACTGCAAGTACTATAAGGCAGCATCTCTATCGCTGCACCACTGTGCTGCCTGTACAAACATTGATGGGGTCAAATTTGGAATATTGTGCTCATTCTTGGACACCATGTTATAGGAAAGATGTTGTCAAGCCGGAAAGAGGCGAGAAGAGTTACGTGGATGTTGTCAGGACTCGAGGGCCGGAACTACAGGGAGAGGTTGAGCAGGCTGGGACTTTATTCCATGGAGCGCAGGATGATGAGGGGTGATCTTATAGAGGGGGATAAAATCATGAGAGCAATAGATTGGTAGTATTTTACACCGCAGGGGAATCGAGAAGCAGAGGACATAGGTTTAAGCTGAGGGTAGAAAGGTTTAACTTTTTAAACAAAGGGTGGTTGGTAAATGGTAAATGGTGGCGGGTAAGTGCCAGAGGAAGTAGTTGAGGCAGGTACTATCACAGCATTTAAGAAACATTTAGACAGGTACACGAAATGGAAGTAATATGGGCCAAAGGCAGGCAGGTGAGATTAGCGTAGATGGGGCATGTTAGTCGTCATGAGCAAGTTGGACCGAATGGCCATTGAGAGCTATTTGCAGGTTCCAGAGGACACACGATACTCACGGGGTTCCCGAGTGGGAGAATTGCACAGACCAGAAGAACAGAATCTGAGAATGAGAGCCACAGTTACAGAGGTGACAGTGGGAGCTAAACAGCGGTCCTGAATTCGGTTTTGCAATAGGGCACATGTACGGGCCCTTTGTACCACTATGTCCTTGCCGAACATGATGCCAAATTAATCTAATCTCCTCTGCCTGCACGTGATCCATAGCATTCCATTCCCTGCACATCCATATGCCTATCTGAAGGCCCCTTAAATACCACATTCATATCTGCCTTCACTACCAACACTGGCAGCGGGTACCAGGCCCCCACCGGCCACCGTGTCAAAAAAACATCTCCTTGAAACTTTCTCTAGGGTGAAACCTTCAGTGGTCACTGTGCAGAGCCTCTGTCAGTGTGCTCCCTCCAGTACACACTGTACATCCCCCTCCTCACCCCAACAGCGAGACCACATTCCCTGCCCCACGGTGGGTGCAGGTCCCACTGCCAACATTGCCCCCGTTCTCCCCCACATACTCATCACGTTGTTGACAAACGCAGCGGAGAAGACTCGGTCGAGAATGGCGCCGGGGAAGTGTCCAAGCTGAAACATGGACATGAAGATGTTGACGGTGGCCAGGGGAGAGTTCATCGCCTTCACCTCCAACACCGACTCCAGCTTCTCAAAGAACTTGTCCGCGTTGGTGGGCTTGTAGTTCATGCGGCTGAACGGGAAGACCAGTTTCTGAATTACCTGCCGCATAGGAAAGCACACGGTTAAACACTGCGGCCGTGTAACGGGTTGTCAGTGGGGACTGGCAGAAACACACTGCGTAAGCAGCAACATTCATACAGCTCTGGTGCCGACGGTGGGGATCACACTCTCAGTACGAGAAAATCTCACTCAGTGCCAGCAACTCTAGGATAGAAAGGAGATGAGGAAGGGTCGTGCATCTGTGGAATTCGTTGCCACAGACAGCTGTGAGGACCAAGTCATTGGGTATTTTTAAAGTTAACAACTTCTCTTTTGAGAAGCAAGGAGAGGGAAGAATTACATTTCATGTTTTTCTTCAAGTTCAAGTCAAGTCAAGAGAGTTTATTGTCATGTGTCCCAGATAGGACAATGAAATTCTTGCTTTGCTTCAGCACAACAGAATATAGTAGGCATGAATACAGAACATATCAGTGAGTCCATATACCATTAAATAAATATATATACACATAAATAAATAAGCAGATAAAGTACAAATAAACAGATAATGGTCTATTAATGTTCAGATTTGTTTCAGTTGAGTTTAATAGCCTGATGTCTGTGGGGAAGCAGCTATTTCTGAACCTGGACGTTGCAGTCTTCAGGCTCCTGTACCTTCTACCTGGTAGCGGGGAGATGAGTGTGTGGCCAGGATGGCGTGGGTCCTTGATGATTCTGCCAGCCTTTTTGAGGCAGCGACAGCGACTGATCCCCTCGATGGTAGGGAGGTCAGAGCCGATGATGGACTGGGCAGTGTTTACTACTTTTTGTAGTCTTTTCCGCTCCTGGGCGCTCCTTACAATGCTATGGACGACAGTGATCGCAACTTCTACTGAAGTGCGGATGGCCATTGGCCCACTAGAAGCTAATCCGCCCTTTGACAGGTCTTGATTTTGGTCCTGCTGGGGGTCCACAGCCCCCTCCTCACCTGGCAAACCAGGTGGGGGAGACGGTTTAGTTGCTGATCATCCAATCATAGGGCAGGTAGCATAGAACCCCCCCAACCTGACCTGGTGTTGAAGTTAAGATTGACAGATTTTGGAATACTAAGAGTGTCAAAGGTTACGGGAAAGGGCGAGAGAATGGGGTGCAGAGGGAAAAATAGATGAGCCATGATCAAATCCTCCACCGAGGAGGGCCCGTTTCAAATGGGCCGAATGGCCTAATTCTGCTCCTGTCTTATGATATACTTACACAGCAAATTCAGATTCACATTGACCCTCAATACATATTCTTTCTCGCGTACTATCTAAACGGTACATTCATTCATATCACATGCTTTCCCCATAGAATCATAGAGCTGTACACCACAGATACAAAGTTGCCATTCTGGGCTAGTCCTATTTGCCTGTATTTGGCCCATATCCCTTTGAACACTTTCCATCCATATATCTGTCCAAATGTCGTTTAAATCACTGTACCTGGTTCCTCATCCCCGAGTGAAAAAGGTGCCCCTGAGGGTAGTAGCTGTAAGGAGAGGTTGGACAAACTTGTATTGTTTTCCCTACAACCTGAAGTATAGAAGTTTATAAAATTGCGAGCGGCATAAATAGGGTAGACAGCCAGAACCTTTTTCCTTGGGTGGAAATATCAATACTAGAAGGCATTGCTTTAATGTGGCTGCCAGAGGAGGTAACTGAGCCAGGTACTATAACAGCTTTTGAAACACACCAACGCAGGTACATGAACAGGAAAGATTTAACATGATACTAGACCAAGTGCAGACCCGTTGGGTCTGCTCCCCCAACGCAGCCGTTCCCCACCCGTAGCCCCCACGGGAGACGTGGTCCTCCAACTCAAGCCGTTCCCGAACATAAGATTCCAGCACTCAGCAGTGCGGCTGTTTTTAAATGGCGTCTTTGAGGCGAGAGGAGGGAGCCAGCAGCCGTTATGGTCACTGGCCAGCAGGAGGCGACAAAATGAGTGAGTGGGGGGGGGGGGGGGGGGGGGGGAAGAAGGATTTTATTTAAAATGTGTACATAAACATGAAGAAATTTAATCAGGAGTGGATACTTGGAATGAAAAATGAAATCTCAACCGAAATGGAAAAAATCTCGGCGTTTCTGGGTCTGGTGTTGGCATAGCAACGAATCAAAGGCTGGCACCCACAAGTCAGGCAGAAACACACACACACACACACACAGCCAGCCACAGAGTTTTAATATTATATAGATAGATGGGGCAAATACGGGCATATGGGATCAGTGTAGAAGGGGCATTGTGATCGGCATGGATGTTGGGCCGAAGGACAAGTTTCTGTGCGGTATGACTCTTTGTGTGGAGCACGTTTTTTTTTACACAGAGTGTGGTGGATGCCTTGAATGTGCTGCTGTGGGTGGTGGTGAAGGCAGATACAATAGTGGCACTTAAGAGTTTTTTAGATAGGCACATGGATTTGCAAGAGATGAAGGGATATGGGTCAGAGGAGATTAGTTGAACTTGGCATCATGTTCGACATTCATGGTGAGCTGAAGGGCCTGTTCCTATGTGTACTGTTCTATGTTCTACATATTGTCTTTCATGATACAGAACACATCCGTGACGTGTGAAACCTTCAGCGGTCACTGCCCCGACGCCCACAGGCACAGCACTCCGCCTCTTTGACAGAGCCTCCTGCACACACTCCAGTCCCCCCCTACACCCGCTACTCTAGACCCACACCACACGTGGGGGGGGGCAGCTGAAATCCAGTACCTTGCTGTCCAGATAGTCTCCCTTTTTGATGAGGAACTCAGCGATGGTGTCGAGAAGCTTGCTCTCCCGCAGCCGATGACGGGCAATGTATTTCGCTATCAATGCCATGGTGTAGGGCGTGATGCTGTCCACCTTTTTGGGAAGTTCCTCTGAAACACAGAGAAGTATCATCACATTGGAGGCTTTGGAGGCAGAAGCCCAGTGTTTCGGGTACCACAAATAATAACCGCACCAGCATCGGGAAAGTCGTCTGCATCGTGCCTTTGGCTTGAAGCAGGAATCTCTGCTGAGACAGCAATGTGTGTGGAGGACTGACCTCAACCTTCAGCATTGAATCCTGTGCACAGGCCGAGGGTTGCACAAACATTCTGTTACAAAGGTGGGAGGGTGGGGGGGGGAGGAGAGGAAAAATGGAACTTGCAGAGATAAAGGGCACAAATACGGACTGATACTGAATCACAAAGTGCGGGAGCTCAGCAGGTCAGGCAGTGTCCCGTGGAAGGAATTGAGGAGGGAGGCGAGGATTTGTGATGACTTTCATTACTGGTGTCCAGCTGAGTGGATGATGGGTCATTGGAGCGGCATTCAGTTGTTGTCATGCAAGATTGTGGAATATTGCAATGCTCATTTAAGATGCAACTGTACTTTCATGAGTCAAACTGCATTCTTGTACACCTAGTCCTGTTGTGTCACGTATTTTTACAATACAAATTGGATATAACACGACTCATGAATTAGGGAACACTATTTGCATTATGCAGGCTGAATTGGGTATATCATGATCTCATTTGGGAACTAGAGAACCACTTAAAAGTTTAGTTTATGGTTTAGTTTAGGGATAGTTTAGTTTCGCGATATTGCGTTGAAACTGGCCTTTTGGCCCACCGAGTCCACGCCGACCATTCATCACGCGGTGCAAACACGGTTTTTGCTGATTAACTAATCAAATCACAAGGTTCCAGAGGAACTTAGCAGGCCAGACAGTGTCCGGGGGGGAGGGGAGACACACACATGGACATGCAGCGTTTCGGCTTGGGACTCTCCTTCAGTTTAAATGACCACATCTAGATAAAAGTATCTAAAATTATTTTTCCCACACTACCTCGGTAAGGCCATCAGCGATGTGCCTCAACCCGGTCACTCCCTCTTGTCCCTCTCCCATCAGGCAAGACGTGCAGAAAATGCACACCTCCAGATTCAGGGACAGTTTCTTCCCAGCTGTTATCAGGCAGCTGAATTGTCCTATCATCTGTGAGAGAAGAGTCCTGACCTCCCATCGATCTCATTGGAGACCCTCGGACTATCTTTAAATAAACTTTATCTTGCACTAAACGTTATTCCCTTTATCCTGTATCTGTACACTGTGAACAGCTCGATTGTTACAATGTATAGTCTTTCCACTGACTAGAGTGCTTTTCACTGTACCTCGGCGCACGTGACAATAAGCTACTCTAAACCTGGGCTTGTCTCTAGAGTTAGCTGCTCCCTACCTGCCAGGCTGCTGATGAACTTCTCCTGTCGGTTTTCGTAGAAGATCTGGGAGCTGAAGATCAACTCCAGGGATTTGTTGCTGGCCTCGCGGCAGCAGGTAGCCAGCATCTCGTCCAGTAGGCTCATCTCGTGATCCCTGACGTTGGCCACGTGGCCCAGCGTGTGTTTGACCAGCCGCAGAATCTTGCGGTTGTTGAGGAGCTGCTCGCTGGTGTAGGAGTCGGAGTGCAGGGCCTGGGCCCGCAGCCGGTAGTAGGAGAGCAGCAGGAAGAGGGTCTGGGGGTGGCGCTCCTTCTCCATGTTCTTCTCCAGGCCGCCCAGGCAGCTCTCCAGCAGCGGGTGCTGCGTGGACCTGTGCAGCTTCATGACACTGCTGAACACCATGGAGATGTCCTTCTGGTTGAACTGGCTCAGCCGCACACGCGCCTCTTCCTCCAGCACCTGGACTATCTTGGAATCGCTGGGAAGACCTGCCGGAGGAAGAGAAGAGAAACCCGTTGATGTATAGAAGGAGCCAGGGGGAGTTGGACCCATCCTCACGGGATAGTCCAAGTCTTTACTGCCCGCCTCTCACCACCAGGCTGTGGTCGGGTCAAGGTGCCGCCGGTGGGGGGGGGGGGAGGAGGAAGGGCGTGGACGATGACGAAGAAGGGAAGAGTATTTTTTGTAACTTTGTCTGTACCATTGTGGCGACTCGTTTGTGTAAGTTGTATGCAAAAACAAAAAATTTCACTGCACCTTGGTACAGATGACAATAAAGGTGTCATCACAGCCATGGGCTGCCTCAGGTACATTAGACAGCGCAGATGATTATCAATTACAACAGGATCTTGAGTGGGCGGAGGAAGGTTGTTTTTGAGACTGGAGGCCTGTGACTAGTGATGTGCCTCAGGGTTCAGTGCTGGGCCCATTGCTGTTTGTGGTTTATATCTATGATTTTGTTGAGAATGTAAAAGGCATGACTAGTAAATTGTCAGATAACCCTAAAGTGCCTGGTATTGTGGATAGCGAAGATTGTTATCACAAATTGCAGCTGGATTACAAGGAACTGCAGTTGCTGGTTAATACACAAAAGGACAGAAGGGGTGGGGAGGAAGAAAGTGCTGGAGTAACAGCGGGTCAGGCAGCATCTCTCGAGAACATGGATAGGTGACATTTCGGGTTGAGACAGACTAACCGTGGGGGGGGGGGGGGGGGGGGGGGGGGGAGGGGGAGAGGGGAGCAGAAAGCTAGAAAGGGTAGAGACGGGACACAGCCTAGCGGTTATTAGGTGGATGCAGGCGAAGGGATTTTGATAGACAGATGGTTGAAACAAAGACCAGATATAAAAATAGACAGTGTGAGATAGGATTGAAAAGTTGTGAATGTGTGAAGCTAGAGGGGGGGGGGGGGGGGGGAAACATACAAGGGGAACGGGTGGGGGGGGAAGAAAGGTATAGGTGGGAGTCTAGGTGGGGAAGGGGGAGAAGAAAAAAGGGGAGGTGTGGTGGGGGGGTTAGTAGGAGGTCAAGTAAAGTTTAAGAATTTGTTGGGCTGTTTACTACAGGTGGAACACGAGATGCTGTCCCTCTGGTTTTTGTGTGGCTTCACTCTGGTAATGGAGGAGGCTCACGACAGAAATGGGGAGGGGAGTTAAAGAGGTCAGCAACCAGGAGATCCTGTAATCCTTGGCCTACCAGGTGCAAAATGGTCGCCGAGTCAATGCTTGATATCGCCGATGTATAGGAGGCCACATCGGAAACACAGGATGCAGGATCTTGATCAGCTGGGCAACTGGGCTTCAGAATAATGGCAAATTCAGATAAATGTGAGGTATTACATTTTGGGAAGTCAACCCCAGGGCAGGACCTTTGTTGTGAGCAGTGGCGCTCTGGGAAGTGTGGTAGGCCAGAGGGATCTCGGAGTACAGATATGTAATTCTCAGAAAGTGGCATCGCTTTTTAGTTGTGATGGTCAAGAGGTCTTTTGGCATTCTGGCCTTCATCAGTTAATGTACTGAGTATAGAAGTTGGGAAATTATATTACAGTTGTGCAAGACATTGGTGAGGCCGGCCGCACCTGTGTTCAGTTTTGGTCACCCTGATATAAGAAAAAATGGAAAAGTTGATTATTCTTTAAATGGAGAGAGATTTGGAAGGGGTTGATGTTTAAAAGGATCAAGGTATCCTTGAACGTGAATCACGCAAAGTTAATCTGAAGGGACATCTTTTACACTCTGAGGTTCGTCCTGTTTCTCTGCTATACAGTTCTATGGCTCTGTCAGCTCAACAAGTCCTACGATGCCCATTCATGCAGGGAGATTTAAGTACAGGAGTATAAATGGAGAATTCAGCTCCAGCAAACCAGAAAAGATTTTGCAACAAGTTTTAGTTTAGTTTAGAGATACAGCATGGATACAGGGCCTTTGGCAGCCATCATTTCCGACCAGTATCACCCATTCAGACTAGTTCTATATTATCCCAATTTCTTATTCAGTCCTATTTATAGAGGAGTAATTTACAGAGGCCAGTTAACCTACAAATCCCCACGTCTTTGGGATGTGGGAGGAAGCCAGAGCACCTGGAGGAAACCCACACGGTCATAAGGAGAACATGCAAACTCCACACAGCATCCGAGGTCAGGATCAAACCCGAATCTTTGGTGTGATGAGGCAGCAACTCTACCTGCTGCGCCATTGTGCCACCCTTACATTAAGTCCTTCATTTTGTTGGGAAATTTTATGCAATGGAGACACAAGAGACTGGGTGGCGATCTGAATGTAGCCCAGAGCATCACACAAACCAGACTCCCCTCCATCCACACCTCATGTTGCCTCAGGAAAGGATCGAACACGAATCCCGGGTGCTGTGAGGCAGCAACTCTACCTGTGCTGCCTTTCCTTGTGGATAACTCCCGGTGCGAGTGAGAAATGGGTCAGATACCACCATTCCGTGACTGATAGTGGAGAGGAGAGGGATGAAAGCATCTCTTACCCAAGGCAGCCACGGCGTACAGGCAATTAACAATGCTGAAGTTGTCGAACTTGGAGCAGTCGGCCACGATGGAGGCGCAGAGCGTGTGGAACTCATCCAGTTCCAGCGTCTGGCCGTGGGCAGAGTCGTCACTGGCTGCGGCCGGCCGCTGCTGCAGCAGCTGCCCGATCTTCTGCAGGGCAATGGGGTAATGGTTGTAGGAGATCTTGCCGGGGTTCTGTGTCACCCAGCGTAGCACCTCACCCACTGTCCGTGAGCGGTCAATCAGCCGCTTCATGGTGAAGAAGGTGTCATAGCTCATCTTCTCATGGATGAAGTTCCAGGTTTTCTTCTTGATGCGGTGGTGGTGGTGGTGTTTCTGCTTGTGCCCATTGTGCCGGCCCTGGTGCAGCTGAGAGAAGTGTTCCAGGTAGGCGGCCCATGTGTTGTGTGGCTTGCAGGCGTGGTAGTGGGCTGCGTGCATGGTACCCTGGCTGGTGGCAGGGCAAGGGGCAGCGTGGCAGCAGGCCAGGCGGAGCAGGCGAAGGAGGCAGCTCAGGCCAACTTGGTTCAGTCCAGCTAGCAGAACGCCTTCCCCCCTCGGCAGCGGAGACCTGGAGCAGTGCAGAGGCAACCTTTGCATCTTAGGCACGACCCACCTCCAGGGAGAGTGCAGGACAACAGGAACCTGGAGGAGCACACAGAGGCAGAGTGAGAATCCACACACAGTGGCGGACCTCTGCACCGATAGTCAGAGTCCCCTCAGCACAGGGGGCCAGTTGGCCTATCCATTCCATGCCAGCTCTTGATACAGCAAACCACACCGTCCTGTTCTGCTTTATCCCCATTGCATGCAATTCATAAGTCCTAAGAACAGAATTAGGTAATTCGGCCCATCTAGTCTACTCCGCCATTCAATCATATCTTTCCCTCTCAACCTCATTATCTTGTCTTCGCCCCATAACTCCTGTCACCCTTATGTATCAAGAATCTGTCAATCTCAACCTTAAAAATATCCATTGACTTGGCGTCTGCAGCCGCCTATGCCAATGAATTCCACAAATATATCTCAAATCTGAAACCATCACATACTTATCCAATTTCCTTTAGAAATCAAAGTGCTGGAGTAACTAAGCGAGTCAGGCAGCAGCCTTTGGAGAACATGTGCAAGCGACGATTTGGGTCAGGACCCTTTCTTAGATTCACCCTAACCTGAAACGTTACCTATCTGTGTGCTCAACAGAAGCTGCTTGAACCGCTGAGTTACTCCAGTACTTTGTGTCTATGAAAAATGTCATCCTTGTGGCTACACCTTCCTCCAGAAATTATCTTTGCTTCGACCACCTATATCGGCAACAAGTTCCACCATAGAACTGCACAGCACACAACCAGACACTTTGGCCGTACTATCTGCCCCAACTATCTCCTCTAGCAGCTCGTTCCATATGCCCACCACTACCCGCGTTAAAAACTTGCCACTCAGCTTCCTATTAATTCTTTCCCCCTCACCGTAAACCTATGCCCACTAGTTCTTGATTCCTTACCCCAACAAAAGCCCACAGCAATTCTCCTTATCCATGCCACTCATTATTTTAATCACCTCTGTAAGGTCACCCCTCAGCCTCCTACGCTCCAGGAAAACTGTCCCAGGTTGTCCAATCTCTCTCCTCATAACTCAATCATTCCAGTCCTGGTACCATCCTTGTGAATCTTTCCTGTGCTCTCTCCAATTTATTCACATCCGTCCTGTAGCTATTGGGAGGGGTCAGGGGGCTGGGCATTGCAGAAGAGAGCAGCAGGGTAGCCAGGTCTGGGACAAAACGATTGGCTCCAATGTGGAGGGTGGTGGCTAGGAGAGCTGTAAAAATAGGACAGAGGAGATTTTTTGGGTACAAATAAGCCTCCAGGATGGTGCTAGTGTCCAGGATGTCTCCGAGCAGTTGCAGGGAAAGGTCAAGGAGAGTGAGCAGCCAGAGGTCGCTATGCACATTGCTACCAATGACAGTGATGATGTGGAGTGAATAGGGCAGATAGATGCATCGGTGAGGAGTCAAGTGCAAGGAGGGGGGAGGAGGGGGAGGGGGGGGGAAAAAGGAGGAGGGTCGGTACAGATTGGTGCAACATTGGGATCACTTCTGGGGCAGAGGAACGAGTCACACCTGAACTGCCGGGGGTTTAGGGTTTCAGATTTAGGTTTATTATTGTCATGTGTACCGACGTACAGTGAAAAGCTTTGTTTCCCATGCTATCCAAACAAATCAGGATCACAAAGTGCTGGAATAACTCAGCGGGTCAGACAGGATCTCTGGAGAAAAAGGATGAAGTGTCCCGACCTGAATCTTCACCCATCCTTTTTCTCCAGAGATGCTGCCTGACCAAGTTCCTCCAGCACTTTGTGTCTATCTTTGGTCTATACCAGCTCCTGTAATTATTTGTTTCTATTTCATTCTAGATCAGATAATATTAAACATAAATACAATCAAAACAAATTCAAGAACAATAGGTAAAGCACAGGGTACAGAATATAGTTCTCAGCATTGTTACACACCATTTTCAGTGACAAAGTCTAACGTCCACAATACTTTGGCAGGGAGATTTGCTAGTGCTACGCATGAGGGTTTAAACTAGTCTGGCAGGGGGTGGGACCAAAGTGGTAGAATGGCAGAGGGCAAGTTGAGGCAAATATAAATGTTAAAGCAAGTTTAGTAGACAGGACAGGCGGGGCCTAGACAGGGAGCAGGAAGGTCTGACTCAACTGCATTCATTTCAATGTTAGAAGCCTGGCAGATAAGGCAGGTGAACTCAAGGCAAGGGTTGGTGTGTGTGGTTGGATATTACAGACATAACACAGACATGGCTGAAAGTGGGACAGGACTGGCAGCTTAATGTTCTTAGGTTACAGTGGTATAGAGGGAAAGACGTGATAGAGCAGGTGGGGTTGCGTTTATGATTAGGAAGTTGCAGAGATACTTAGTGAGAATATTCCTGGAGGTTCGTCAAGTGAATCTAAATGGGTGGAACTCAGAAATAAGATGAGGATGATCACACTGATGGCTTCGTAGTACAGGACCCCCAATAATCAGTGCAAATTAGAGGAACAAACATGATGGGAGATCGCAGATAACTGTTGGAATAATAGGATTGTAATAGTAAAAAAAAAGACACAAAGTGCTGGAGTAACTAACCAAGAAATTTGGACAGGAAAGGTTTAGAGGGATATGGGTCAAATATAGGCAAATGGGACCAGCTTAGATTAGACATCTTGGTCGACATGGATGAGTTGGGCTGAAGGTCCTGTTTCCGTATTTATGACAAAGGGTCCCAACCTAAAATCTCAGTTATTCATATCCTCCAAAGTTGCTGCCTGACTTGCTGAGTTACTCCAGCACCTCCTGTTATGAAATGTGGATGGGCAAGTGACTGAAGGATCAGTGAGGAAGCACTTTGGCACCCCGACCATCTATTTGCTTCAAAAATAGTTATGGAAAAAAGAAAAAAACTGATCCACAAGTTACAATTAAACTGAAGTGGGGAATATTTTGGAGGTTTTCGACAGGAACTTGTAATGGTTGATTGGGAGAGGTCTGAAGAAGAATTCCGACCCAAAACATCACCCCTTTTTTCTCCAAAGATGCTGCCTGACCCACTGAGTAACTCCAGCACTTTATGTTTAAGAAGGAACTGCAGATGCTGGAAAATCGAAGGTAGACAAAAAACGAAGGTATATATCTTTGGTATATAAACCAGCATCCGCAGTTCCTCCCTACATAAAATTGATTGGAAGAGGTTGTTTGCCGGTAAAGGGATCGCCGCCCAGTGAGAGATCAAGGCCAGCATGTTCCTGTTAGAGAGAAGGGCGAGGTCGACAGGAGTGGGGAACCTTAGTCGACAAGGAATATGGAAGCTCTGGCCAGGATAAAGAAGGTATAGGCAGCCGGGATCACGGGATTCGCCTGAAGAGTACCAGGGATGGAGGAGAACTCAAGGGGGAAATCAGGAGGGTAAAGAGAGGACATGAGATGGCCTTGGCAGCTAAGGTAGAGAATCAACATAGAACACAGAACAGTACAGCGCAACAACAGGCTCTTCAGCCCACAGTGTCTGTGCCGAACATTCAGAAAACTATTTATTTGTATTCCTAGATCCCACTGCTCTCCCCAACACTCCCCACGGCTCTGCCGCTCACTGTGCATGTACTGGGTTGACTTCCCAAAATACACTTATCTGCATTAAACTCCATTATCCATTCTACAGCCCACCTGCCCAGCTAATCAAGATCCTGCTGCAATTCTTAATAACCTCCTTCACTGTCTACAATATCACCTATTTTAGCGTTATCTACAAACTTAACCCATCATGCATTGTACATTCTCATCTAAATTATTGATTTAGATAATAAACAGCAATGGGTCCAGCACCAATCGCTAACCACAGGTCTCCAGTCGGAACCTTCCAGCACCACCACCTGCTTCCTACCAAGAAGTCAATTCTGTATCCAGTTAAATTGCTCGCCCAAGATCCATTCTCAGCGAGAGCATTAATATAGAATCCCAGGATCCTTGGCGACTTGGAGGAGAATATTGGTGGAATCATTCGGAAGTTAGCAGATGCCACCTAAATTGTGGTGTGATCAACAGTGGAGAAGTTGTCCAAAGTTTCAACAGGATCGAGATCAACTGGTAAGGTGGGCAAAGGAACAGAAGATGGAATGAAAGGGCAATGTAAAACATTTTGTAATGGATCTGCACAGTAGATCCGGTAGATATGGCCAGTGGATATGAACAGTGACCTGGGGATACAAGTGCACAGTTTCTGTAAAGGGGAGACACGGGTGAACAAGATGGTGAGGAAGGAGCATGGCACTCGTCAGATGGGGCATTGAGCACATGAATTAGGATGTCATATAACAGCTGAGGACACAACATGCTGGAGTAACTCAGCGGGTTATAACCATATAACAATTACAGCACGGAAACAGGCCATCTCGACCCTTCTAGTCCGTGCCGAACACATAATCTCCCCTAGTCCCATATAGTCCCATAGTCCCTATAGTCCCATAGGGTTATGTAGTATCTCTGGAGAACATGGATAGACAATGTTTCAGTGCGAGACCCTTCTTTGGAAATGTGACATCAATCCATTGGAGGAAGGATGAGGACGTAGTGCAGAGAGGTTTACTAGAATGCTGCCTGGACTAGTGGGCAATAGCTACAAGAAAATGTTGGACAAATCCTTGTAGCATTCTCCCTGGAGCACCAGAGCTTAACCTGGAAGTTTATTAAATGATGAGAGGTACAAACAGGATATGCAGTCAGAGTCTCTTCTCCATTGTGGAAATGTCAAATATTGGCGGGCATAGCTTTAAGGTGAGAGTGAGAAAGTTTAACGGAGATATGTGGTTTATTTTCACACCGAGTGGCAAGGTCCCAGGAAATGGTAGAGGCAGACACTTCTTCAGAGGCATTTTGACAGACACTTGAATGGGCAGAAAATGGAGAATCCCCGTGTTATACTTGTAGGATTAATTATACTGGCATCATGGTCAGCACAGACACAGTGGCTGAAGGGCCTATTCCTGTGTCATGCTGTACTGTTCTATGTTCTAAGTGTGAAGTGAAACAGGCCAGGACATAATAAATGACAGTGTCATCAGAAGTGTTATTGTGCAGCCCAACCATGGGGTCCATGCCAGTGATGACACAGGTATTCAGAGTGGTGAGGGCAGCATATGGCATGCAGAAACTGCAGATGTTGGTTTATACAAAAGGACACAAAATGCTGGATTAAATCAGCAGGTCAGACAGCATCTGTGGAGAACATGGATAGGTGATGTTTCGGGTCGGGATCATTCTTCAGACAGATTTTGAGGGGGGTAAGTTAACATTTTGCAACCCTTAAATCCTTCTGTCTCATATCTTCTGTTTTAATCTCTGGCCTTTGCTTAAACCGGGAGGACACAAAGTGGTGGGAGTAACTCAACTAGTCAAGCAGCATCTCTGGAGAACGTGGAGAAGTTATCTCTGGATAGGTGACATTTCGGGTCGAGACCCTCATCAGCCCATTCGTTCCAACCATCTGCCAACTAAACCCCACACCTGTGTCTAGCTATTACCTGCCTTGCAAAAGTGGCTAACGGGTAACCTTACAGATGGTTATAAAATGAGAGGGATAGATAAGGTAGATCATCACAATCTGTTGCGGAATCTAAAACGAGCGGCCATCAATTTTTAAAGAGGATATGAGTGCAAAGTTTGGCCATAGAGGTGGCATGAGCAGGTGCAATGACTACATTCAAAAGGCATTCGGACAGGTTGATGGATAGGAAAGGTTTAGATTGCAGATACCAAATGCAGGTAAATGGGAGTAGCTCAGAAAGGCACTTTGGGTGGAATAGATGAATCGGACAGAAGGGTCCGTTTCCATGCAAATCTATAATACCCCTCACTCAGGCCACTTCCTTCCCTCTTGCTCGATCTTCCCAGCAGAGGAACATGCTTGGCTCTCTCCCCTTCCCCCACATAAAATCACAGCTCTGAACTTTGCCTCCCCTCCCCCAACCCTGCAGAAACACCACAGCATCAATAAATGTTAATGGAACGACTGATTGCACATCTGTATCTCAGGGCCAGTGGTAGAGCCGTCCTCACCAGTACTCCCCTCCAGGGTTACAAGGTCACATTCACCCTCCCCAGTTCATCACCCAAGGGTTAAAACAATACAAACCTGTATCCAACAGTACAGTAACTCATTGTCACAGAATAAGTACACTGGCAATATTGTAGACTCGTACCCCACTGCTACATTGATGAAAATGTTAAACTGTTCATAAGACACTATCTTGAATAACTGGTTCGGTAACTCGAACGCCCAGGGATGAAGGAGATTACAGAGAGTTGTGGACGCCGCACGGCCCATCACAGGTACTGACCTCCACACCATCAAAGAGGTCTACAGGAGGCGCTGCCTCAAAATGTCAGCCATTGCCATCAAAGATCCACACCACCCTGGCCACGCTGTCATCACACTGCTACCATCGGATAGAAGGCACAGGAGCCTGAAATCCGTGACTTCCAAGTTGAAGAACAGGTTCTACCCAACAACAACACTGCACAACACTAACCTCAGCAACTGTGATCTACTCTAGACAGTGTCTTTTGTTGCACTACATATTTTGGTTTTGCACTATGATGGTCACCTAGTATTAGTGATTATTAATTTATTACATCATTGATTATTGTATATTAATCTGTCTTATTGTGATACTGGGCCTGCAGTGAGTAAGAATTTTGTTGTTCCATTGTCGGTACAAATTAAACACTCTGGACCCGTAACACTCTTGAATTGTTCACGAGATACTTGTGTCACGGATCTGGTATATTTAGTATATTTACTATCCAGTTGGCATGTATTATATTGTTTACGACCCTGGAATGTTCCCCTCTAATATATTGAAGGTGATTTTAAATTAGTCTGTTCTACATTCCAGTCATGAGTTACTTTTGCAATAGGTCTGGATTTATATCTATTTAGCAACTAGATGACATTTACACCCTAATGAAGTGTTGTCCCGTCCCCTGGATGTGTCCACGGGAGCCTGGGGGTTGTGGGATTTACGCTGGGGGGGGGGGGGGGGAAAGAGAGAGTGAGGGAGTGAGGGAGGGAGCCGGGCCTCGGCCACCCTCACCGGGGAAACCACCCCCCGGGCCCGGGCTCGGGCTGTGCATCCACATGATACGGCGGGGCCTCGGGGAACGGGCGAGGCGGCGGCCCGCGATAGAGGCCCGGCTGAGGGGGAGCTGGGGCCCGGTGCGATCCCCGATCCCCGCTCTCTCCGGCCCAGCAGCCCGCCCGCTCCACGCCCGCCCGTCCGCCCGCCTGACTCGCATCGCCCAGCGGGCCCCGCAGGGCCTGGCTCCGGCTCCGGCTCCAGCGCCGGACTGTCGGCCACCGACTGTCGCCCACCGGGGCCTCAGCACCGGGGCCCGGACCCGCCACCGCCACCGCTCCTGCGCACTCTCGCCGCCCTCAGCGCGCAGGCGCACCCCCTCCCCCCCCACCCCTCAGCGCGCAGGCGCAGGGCCGTGGGCCAGCAGGACGCCGGCGGCCCGAGCGGCCTCCCACCCTGGAGCAGGGGACCGTGGTGTGCGGGGGCCTGAGGCCCGAGGCTGCCTGGGAGAAGATGCTGGTTCTAGGAGCGTCGGGGTCACGGCTACACACACACACAAGGACAAATGTTATAGTACATGCATCAACTACCTTCTTTGGCAGGTAACTCCAATACACCCACAACCACTGTGTGTGAGAAAAAGTTGCCCCTCTGGTCTCTTTTAATTCTTCTGGGGCTGCGCTCTTTAATTGCTGCCTGTAGGCAGGAAGAAGCAGCACCGCGGTATGGTCGGACCTACCGAAGTGAGGGCGAGGGATAGAACGATAGGCATTCTTAATGGTGGTGTAGCAGTGGTCGAGGGTGTTAGGTCCTCTGGTGCAGCAGGAGATATGTTGGTGGAAGTTGGGGAGTGATTTCTTGAGGTTCGCCTTATTGAAGTCCCCAGCAATGGTGATAAATGCCTCGGGGTAAGACGTCTGGTATTTGTAGACCACGGCGTGCAGCTCCTCCAGTGCCAGACAGACGTCTGCCTGGGGTGGGATGTAGACCGCGGTCAGGATAACGGAGGTGAATTCTCTCGGGAGGTAGAAGGGACGGCACTTCACCGCCAGATGTTCGAGGCGTGGAGAGCAGGAGTTGGACAGGACTGCCACGTCTGAACACCACGCAGAGTTGACCATGAGGCAGACGCCCCCTCCTCTCCCTTTCCCAGATGCCAGGGTACGGTCCATACGGTGGATGGAGAACCCTTCAGGCTGGACCGCTGAGTCTGGGGAGCTGGGGGTGAGCCATGTCTCTGTGAAACAGAACACAGAGCATTCCCTCAGCTCCCTTTGATAAAGCAGTCTTGCCCTTAAGTCCTCCACTTTGTTTCCAAGGGACTGTACATTAGCCAGTAGGATAGTAGGGAGAGGGGGCCGAAGGCCCCTGCGCTTCATTCTGACCTGAAGTCCTGCCCGATGGCCACGTTTCCGGACACAATGGAGGCTTCCTCTTTGTTTCCAGATACTGTACTTGCTGTACCTGCTGTTTCTGTGGACCTGCGCTGGAACGGGGATTCACTCAAAGACGACAGCTCCAGCTCCGTAACGAACTAATTACTCCGTTCCCTCAAAGTCGGCAGCTCCAGCTCCGTTGTTCCTGGAAGATCAAGCCTGTCGGCTCTGGGGGTCATCCCGGGATTTCAAGGTACAGTACTTGTGATCCACAGTCGGGTTCGGGAGTTCCACAGCCAGCGTGGGAAAAATTAAAGTCCGGGCTTCCCGCAGCTGCGGGAGATCGAGAAATTGCGAAAGCCTTGAGGTGCTCAAGCAGCTTGTCCGAAACGGCACCGATTTCTGCCGTTTTTCTGATCCAGGTAAGTTGTTGGAAGTTGTAGTTGAGCCTTTTCTTTTCCGGAGCTCCGCAAAAGTCGCCGCAGGCAGGCGCCATCTTGCTTCTCTGATCACATCACTCTTACAAGGGGTGGTGGTGGCGGCATTTAGTCAAGAGAGTTTTATTGTCATATGCCCCAGACACACCAATGAAATCCTTATTTGCTACAGCACAACAGAATATCCCTCCCATCAGAAGGAAGAAGGAACATGGCCTTCATGGCATGATTGACAGGAGAGAGAATCTGAACATTTTTAAAACACTAATAACTCCTTTATTTTTCATCGATGGGAAAAATCCTTAAAATAGCGTTTTATCTAAAATCAATATAAAGCGCAAACAGGAAGTGGTCAAGATTAGACTTTTAATTATATAGAAAGCAAGGCAGCTCTAATTAGGCAAGGTAGCTTGCTTTAGAACTTTCAAAACCAAAGGCAAGGCAGCTTGCTTTAGCACTTTCAAACCCAAAGGCAAGGCAGCTTTAGCACTTTCAAACCAAAACACACGTTTGCATTTTCAAAATACATTTTCAAACCACATTAAGGGCACTGACATGTCAGTAAAACCACTCACAGTTTAGTAGACATGTGTTCAGTGTTATTCACAGCTCAGACTGAGAATTGTGACCTCTCGCTTCCCCCATCTTGCAGAGAACTGAGGCCCCTCCACGCTTCCGGGTTTTATAGTCCTTCCAGAAGGGGCGTGGCCTTCAGGAGAGAGAATCTCATCAACACTAATTACTCTTTTATTTTTCATCAATGGGAAAAATCCTCGGCATCTGATGAGCGGAGGGGGACTGAGTAAGATGGCGAAAAATCACAACCGTACGCAGTAAAGTTTTTTCTAAAATCAATATAAAGCGCAATCAGGAAGTGGTCAAGATGAAACTTTTAATTATATAGAAGGCAAGGCAGCTCTAATTAGGCAAGGCAGCTCTAATTAGGCAAGGTAGCTTGCTTTAGCACTTTCAAATCCAAAGGCAACACAGCTTGCTTTAGCACTTTCAAAACTAAAGGCAAGGCAGCTTTAGCACTTTCAAACCAAAACACACTTTTGCATTTTCAAAATACATTTTAAAACCACATCAAGGGCACTGACAGGTCAGTAAAACCACTCACAGATTAGTAGACATGTGTTCAGTGTTATTCACATCTAAGACTGGGAATTGCAACCTCTCGCTCCCCCCATCTTGCAGAGAACTGAGGCACCTCCACGCTTCCGGGTTTTATAGTCCCTCTGGAAGGGGCGTGGCCTTCAGGAGAGAGAATCTCAACATTGTTTAAGCATTAATAACTTTTTTTTTTTCCTTTTTATTTTATTAGAAGTAAGTACTTCTTATATGTATTCTTATATGTATTCTTATATGTATTCTTATTAGTATACTCCATATACTAATATGGCACCAAAGTGCCTAATATATATTTTCATAATACATTTTATGTACAACTTCTTTTTTTTTTGTTACATTGAAAAAAGATTAAAATAAGAAAAAGAAGTTAGATAGTAAAGGATAGAAAGATGTGAAATATATAGCGTGTGAAGAAAGAAAACGAGTAAATGAAGAAAGTTGAGAGAGAAAATAGAGAAAATAAAATAAAATAAAAAAGAAAAGGAGATCATTATTTATAATCTTGACCAACCCTCGTCCAGTCCTGAAACAGTTCTTTTACAATTGTGTTGCACCATATGATTCCAAAAAAACGACGAATGGAGACCAACTCGTTATGAATTGGTCTGATTTATCCATTAGGAGGAATCGCATTTCCTCAAGATGAGCTGTGTCCAACATACTTGCAATCCACATTTTAAGCGTTGGTATTGATGTACCCTTCCAAAATTTAAGTATTAATTTTTTTGCTATTATTAAACCATAGTTAAGGAATAGATTTTGAGATGTGTTCAATTTATTCCCATCTTCCATTACGCCAAATATAATCATTTCAGTATTAGGTTCCATTCTTGTCTTGAATAATTTTGTAAATATTTCAAAAATATCATTCCAAAATCTATAAAGTTTTATGCAGGAAACTAAGGAGTGTGTTATAGTTGCCTTTTGGGCTAGACATTTATCACAAGTGGCGGATATATTTGGATAAAATTTGTTCAATCTTGTTTTTGAATAATATAAATCTAATAAACCGGGATGACCACCCAACTCCTAAAATTCTGAGGTATTTGGTTGCACCATATGATTCAGGAATATTACCTTGATTTACAATGCAAGAGTACCATAAAGTACTACAAAAATTTAATATGGGAGAGAATTTTATAACATGGGTTTTTGAATAATATAATCTATGTACAATTTTAAATTGAATTAGATTATGTCTTACATTAATTGAACATTTGTGAATATATATCAAGTATTTTTCCCATTTAACCTTCGTAATTTTTATCATTAGTTCCCGTTCCCACTCTTCTCTAAGTACCTCTGTCGATGGTAGGTCTATATTTAGAATACTATTATATAAATATGATATTAATTTTTGTGAGTCAGCTTCAATATTCATTGCTTCTTCCAATAAGTCAGGAGTTACTTTTTGATATCCTTGTATATATTTTTTCATGAAATCGCAAATCTGAAGATATTTAAAATATTGGTTGTTTTTCAATTTAAATTTTAATTGTAATTGTTGGAATGATAGTAGGTTTCCCATTTCGTACATATCCCCGATCCTTCTAATTCCGAGACTTTCCCATTGGTTATATGTCTTATCAATAAGAGATGGTTTAAATAAAGGGTTATTCGCTATTGGCATTAACAGTGATAGATTTCTTAATTTTAAAGATAATTTTATTTGTTTCCAAATTCTTATTGTACCATATATAATTGGGTTCTTCTTATATATTATGTTATTCAGTTTTTTGGGGAGAAGAGGATTGTTCCTATATTACAAGGATGGCAATCCTCCTTCTCCATTTTTATCCATTCTGTCTGTTGGGTAGAACTATCCAACCAATAAATCATATTCTTAATATGCACTGCCCAGTAATAATACATAAAATTCGGAAGTGAAAGTCCCCCGACCTCTTTTGGTTTACATAAGTGTTTTTTTGTGATTCTATGTGATCTATAGTCCCAAATATAAAAGTATATCGTCTGCATATAATGAGATTTTATTCTTTGAGTCCCTGGTATTATAGCCCTGAATATTCGGATGAATTCTAATACTTTCAGCCAGGGGTTCTATCATAAGAGCAAATAGCAGGGGTGATAGTGCACATCCCCGCCTATTACCCCTTGTTGATAGTTGAAAAATTTGAGATAACATGTTATTAGTTAAAATTCTTGCCATCGGTTTATCATATAATAATTTTACTCATTTTATAAAATTCTCTCCCATATTAAATTTTTGTAGTACTTTATGGTACTCTTGCATTGTAAATCAAGGTAATATTCCTGAATCATATGGTGCAACGAAATACCTCAGAATTTTAGGAGCTGGGTGGTCATCCCGGTTTATTAGATTTATATTGCATCTCCTTCTTGTAAAGTGCCTTAGAAAAAGAAAGAAAGATGCCCGTTATCTCCATTACTATTTGCACTTGCTATTGAGCCACTGGCAGAAAGAATTAGGGGGCATCCGGAAATACGCGGGTATAACACTAAGGACACAGTGAATACAATTTCTCTATACGCAGATGACGTATTAATTTACATTACAAAACCAGAAATTAGTATCCCAAACTTATTAAAGCTAATAAACCAATTCGGTGCACTTTCAGGATACAGAATAAATTGGAATAAAAGTGAAATTATGCCAATAAGGGAACATAACAAACAGATAATACAACAATTTCCATTTAAAGTAGTAAATTAAAAATTTAAATATCTAGGTATTTATGTAACTAAGATATATACATCATTATTTAAAGCAAATTTCCCCCCATTATTGAATAAATTACATAAGAATATCCAATACTGTAAAACACTACCTATTTCAATGGTTGGCAAAATTAATGCCATAAAAATGATTTTTTTACCGCAAATATTATACCTTTTTCAGACGATTCCGATATACCTGGCAAAAAACTTCTTTTAAAAAATTGGACTCTATTGTTAATGATTTTATCTGGGATTATAAGAATCATAGGATAAACAAAAGACACCTGTGTAAATCAAAAAGTAATGGAGGCTTGGTCTTACCTAACTTTTTGTTTTATTTCTGGGCAGTTAATATTAAAAATATGAATTTCTGGTTGGAAGAAAGACTGGTTAAAAATGGAAAAGGAAGATTGTATACCTTTTGATATTGGTTCGATATTATTTGCTACGTCTAAATTAAACAAAAAAATTTACAGGGAAAACCCTATAATATTTAGTGCTATAAGAATTTGGAAACAATTAAAAAAGACATTAAAATTAGATAACTTATCACTTTTTCTTCCAATTGTGAATAATCCGTTGTTTAAGCCTTCATGTTTAGACGGGGGTTTTACACAATGGAAGAATTATGGAATTAAAAATATGGGACAACTTTACAAGGAAGGCACCTTTCTGACATTTCAGGAGTTGCAACAGACTTATGGACTTCGAGGAAATGATTATTTCAGATATCTTCAACTTAGAGATTATGTAAAATCGAATTCTCAAAATTTTCGAATTAGAAACTCAGAAATTCTTGATGAATGTTGGAACAAACATCCTAATACAGAAAAATTAATATCTTATATATATAATATCTTATTAGACAGTGACATTCCTTCGACGGACTTACACCGACAATCATGGGAAAAATCAAGTAATAACGAAAGACACTTGGGAAGAAAGTTTACAACACATACATCAGTGTTCACTAAACGCCAGACATTCTCTAATACAATTTAAAGTAATACATAGGTTACATTACTCAAAAACAAAATTACATAAAATTTTTCAACATATCTCACCTATATGTGATAAATGTCAACATTTAGAAGCTACGTTATCGCATATGTTTGCAAACTGTACAAAAATTAAAAAATTCTTGGGGTAAATATTTTTAGTATAATATCCAAAGTAACCAACACACAATTGGAACCAAATCCAAAATTAATAATACTCGGAATATTAGAATTAAATCAAACATTTAGAATAACACAAAGAAACTTTATTGATTATAGTTTAATAACAGGAAAAAAATTAATCCTAAAATTTTGGAAAGGCCCTACGGCCCCCACAATCAAAATGTGGATTATAGAAATGACGGAGACCTTAAACGTGGAAAGAATTAGATTTTCCCTGTTGGACAAACAGGAATTATTCGTTGGAACATGGTCTCCTTTTATTGATTACTTAAAGGGCCAGAATAGTTCAGCACAGGAACCTGACTAGCACTCGGGCTAAAGATTGGATGAAATGCTACACTCTGAAATGTACGAACATATCTCGAACGATGTTTTTTAGTTTTAACAAATTTTTCCATTCTTCTTTAACTACCTCTTTCCCCCCTTTTTTTTTTTTTTTTTTTTTGGTGTTTGTTTTATTTTTTCTTTTCTTTCTTTTCTTCCTCTACTTCATCTATCTCTTTAGTTCTATCTAGTTTAAAAAAAAAATGAAGAAAAAGGTAAAAAGTATTGGAGACAATGTAATAATAACTGACAATATTATCAATTTAAAAATGTAAGACAGTAATGATGTAATAGATTATGTACCTATCTCCAATAAAAAATATTTTCAAAAAAAAAAAAAGAAAAAGAAAGAAAGAATGTGATATACAATTACTTTCAAAAAAATTAAACAGATAAAAATCTTGATTGTGCAACTTTTATTTTTCAACGATGGGAAAAATCCTCTTGTCCTACGCAGCGGAGTCTGAGTAAGATGGCCAAAAATCACAGCCGTAAATGGCAGCGTTTTTTCTAAAATCAATATACAGAACAGGAAGTGGTCAAGATCAGACTTCTAGTAATATAGATATATAGATATATATACACACACACATATATACCTACATACATATACACAAACATGTATACATACATATATATATACACACATACACTTACTTAAAAAACAAACAATAATAGTGTAATAATAATAATAATGTCTATTGTAGTTCAGAGCTTATTTGAGGTTGTAGTGTTTAATAGCTTGATGACTATAGGGAAGAAGCTGTTCCTGAATCTGGACGTTAGTTTTCAGGCTCCTGTACCTTCTTCCCGATGGCAGTGGTAAAATGAGCTGGCAGCAACTCCGATAAATCCCTTCGATGGTGGGGAGGTCAGAGCCGGTGATGGACTGAGTAGTGTTCACAACTTTTTGCAGTCTTTTCCACTCCTGGACGTTCAAGTTGCCAAACAAGGCCATTATGCCACCAGTCAATGTGCCCTCTTCTGTACACCTGTAGAAGTTCAAGACAACCTCTTTGACATACTGAATCTCAAGTTCAAGTTCAAATTTATTTGTCCCATGCACCATAGGGTGCAGTAAAATGTAATTTGCCATGCAGCGTTACAATTAAAAAAGGACATAATATACAACATAAATCAACACAGACATCCACCACAGCATTCTTCACTGTGGTGGAATGCAATACAGTTCAGACAGTCCTCCTCCTCCTCCGTTCATCCGTGGTTGGGGTCCTGACCCTTCGTAGTCACCGCTACGGACGGCCCGATGTTCAGGCCCTCTGGTCGGGATGGTTGGAACCCTGACGAGGGGACCTGTCGAGCACGGAGCTTCCAAGTCGGCCGCCTCCTTCCAGATGTTGTAGGCCGCAGGCAGCGGTTCTCCGGAGACCCCCGGTGAGGGATCGCCCGCTCCACGATGGAATGTCCACTCCACACCCGCTGCCAGAAGCTCCACAGACCAAGGCTCCAAGATGTTGTAGACCACAGGCCAGCGACCGGAAAGTTTCTCCGGCGACCCCCGGCAAGGAGTCGCCCCACTCCACGATGTTAAAGTCCCCGCTGCGCCGCCGCTGAATCACTGGGCCCGACTTTGGGAAAGGCCACACCAAACCGGCTGTAAGGCCACGAGAAGGGAGGCAAAGAAGCGACAAGGAAGAAAGTTGCATCTCAATCGAGGTAGGTGCCTGAAAAACGATTTCTCCCTATTCACCCCCACCAACCCCCACACAAGACATACAGAGAAACACTAAAACACACTTTTGGACACTAAAAACCCCCCAAAAAGTCGAAGCAACGAACCCAGCTGCAGGCGAGGCAGCCGACTCGCAGTGCTACCGGAACCGGAATTGGAATCTCTTTAATCTTCTCAGGAAGTAAAGGCGTTGATGTACTTTATTTATAATTGCAACAGTGTGCTGGGTCCAGGAAAGATCTTTGGAAATATGCACACCCAGGAATTTGAAGGTTTTGACTATCTCCCCACCATAAACAGGAATGTGGGTCCTCATCCTTCCTCTTACAAAGTCCACAATCAGTTCATTGGTTTTACTGATATTGGGAGCCAGGTTGTTGTGCTGGCACCATTTGGTCAATCGGTCGATCTCACTTCTCTACTCTGACTCATCACCATTTGTAATTCATCCAACAATGGTGTTGTCATCGACGAACTTGAAGATGAAGTTCACACTATGTCCGGCTGCACAGTAATGAGTATAGAGTAGAGCAGGGGGGCTGAGCACGCAGCCTTGAGGTGCTCCCGTACTGATTGTTAATGAGGAAGAAGTATTTCTGCCAATTCAAACAGACTGTGGTCTGTGGATGAGGACGTCGAGGATCCAATTACAGAGGGATGCGCAGAGACCTAGTTCCATGAGCTTGGTACCCAGCTTTCAAAAATATGTATTCAAATACTAAAATTATATATATATATATATATATACAGTACAGTAAAAAAAAGAACCCACCACCATAATACATGACAAACGTTAAACTAATATACAGCTATCACACAATCCTTGTCAAGAAAGCATTCAAACCCCCGACGTGCACAGCAGTCCCAGAAATCCCCCAGGGTGTCCATGGACAGCGCATAGTATTTAATATTCAATATTAACTTTATTGCCATTTCACCGAGTACTTGCATACACAGAAGTAACGAAAAATTGTTTCTCATCAGTTTTTGTCAGTGTAATTAATAAAAACAGAAATAAATACATACAACTTAAAAATTATCATATCTAAAATAGACCTAAAATTGAACAAAAAACAAACATTCAAACCGAGCAGTGACTTTACATAGAAACATAGAAATAGGCGCAGGAGTAGGCCATTCGGCCCTTCGAGCCTGCACCGCCATTCAATATGATCATGGCTGATCATCCAACTCAGTATCCCGTACCTGCCTTCTCTCCATACCCCCTGATCCCTTTAGCCACAAGGGCCACATCTAACTCCCCCTTAAATATAGCCAATGAACAGGCCTCAACTACCTTATGTGGCAGAGAGTTCCAGAGATTCACCACTCTCTGTGTGAAAAATGTTTTTCTCATCTCGGTCTCAAAGGATTTCCCCTCTATTCTTAAGCTGTGACCCCTTGTCTGGTGAACCTTCTCTGCACTCCCTCTATGGCAATAATGTCCTTCCTCAGATTTGGAGACCAAAACTGTACGCAATCCTCCAGGTGTGGTCTCACCAAGACCCTGTACAACTGCAGTAGAACCTCCCTGCTCCTATACTCAAATCTAGCTGTCTAGCTGTCAAGGTTTGGGCGAGGTTAGATGTGGGGGTGTTTGTGTATGGGGAGGGGACACAGTCCGTTAACCATTTTTATTACTTGTGGGATGAAGCTGTTTAATATCCTGCTGGTTCTGCAGCTGATACTCCTGTACCTCCTCCTAGATTGCAGAATGGAGAAGATGTGTTGGGGTGGGTGGTAAGGGTCCTTAATGATGGAGATTGCTCTGTGGATGCAGCGCTTCAGGTAGATCTCCAACAGGAAAGGGAGTGGGCACTAATGATCCCACTGGCTTTCACTATCCTGTTTAGCTATCTTTGTTCGTAAAACTTGAGGCTCCCAAACCAGGAAGTGATGCCGTAGGTCAGTATGCTCTCAATGGTAGAAGGTCGCCCCTCTTAGTAGTCCCTCTCTAACACCACCCGGGCACGAATATAACTGGCACCCAGCTACAAGGGGATGATGGTATTGAACACCGAGCTGCAGTCGATAAACAACAGCCTGACGCAAGTGTTTTTATCGTCCAAGTGATCCAATGCAGAGTGTAGAGGAGGTGAGATAGCATCCACCATTGTTGACCTGTTGTGATGGTAGGCGAACTGCAGTGGGCGACGTTCCTGCTGAGGTAGGAGTTGATATCCACCATAACCAACCTCTCAAAGCACTTCATCACCACAGACGTTAGTGCCACTGGCCGATAGTTGTTGAGGCACGTCACCTTACTCTTCTTGGGCACCGGTACTATTGGTGCCCTCGTAAAGCAGTTGGGTACCTCAAACCTCAGTAGTGAGAGGTTGAAAGTGTGCTCAAAAAACCCAGCCAGTTGGTCTGCACAGGTTTTGAGAATTCGACCGGGTATGCCATCAGGTCCATTTACGAGGCTTTTAGATAGAAACATAGAAAATAGGTGCAGGAGGCCATGCGGCCCTTCAAGCCAGCACCGCCATTCATTGTGATCATGGCTGATCGTCCCTTATCAATAACCCGTGCCTGCCTTCTCCCCATATCCACTAGCCCCCAGAGCTCTATCTAACCCTCTCTTAAATCCATCCCGTGACGGCCTCCACTGTCCTCTGTGGCAGGGAATTCCACAAATTCACAACTCTCTGGGTGAAAAAGTTTTTTCTCACCTCAGTCTTAAATGGCCTCCCCTTTATTCTAAGACTGTGGCCCCTGGTTCTGGACTCGCCCCACATTGGGAACATTTTTTCTGCATCTAGCTTGTCCTGTCCTTTTATAATTTTATATGTTTCTATAAGATCACCCCCTCATCCTTCTAAACTCCTGTGAATACAAGCCTAGTATTTTCAATGTTTCCTCATATGACAGTCCCGCCATCCCAGGGATCAAACTCGTGAACCTATGCTGCACTGCCTCAATCACAAGGATATCCTTCCTCAAATTAGGAGACCAAAACTGTACACAATACTCCAGATGTGGTCTCACCAGAGCCCTATACAACTGCAGAAGAACCTCTTTACTCCTATACCGAAATCCTCTTGTTATGAAGGCCAACATTCCATTAGCTTTCTTCACTGCCTGCTGTACCTGCACGCCAACTTTCAGTGACCGGTGTACAAGGAAACCCAGGTCTCGCTGTACCTCCCTCTTACCTAACCTAACCCCATTGAGATAATAATCTGCCCTCTTGTTTTTGCCGCCAAAGTGGATAACCTCACATTTATCTATATTATACTGCATCTGCCACGCATCTGCCCACACACTCAACCTGTCCAGGTCACCCTGCAACCTCCTAACATCCTCTTCACAGTTCACACTGCCACCCAGCTTTGTGTCATCCGCAAACTTGCAAGTGTTGCTCCTAATTCCCTCTTCCAAATCATTAATATATATGGTAAATAGTTACGGCCCCAACACCGAGCCTTGCGGCACTCCACTCGCCACTGCCTGCCATTCTGAAAAGGACCCGTTCACTTCCTGTCTGCCAACCAATTTTCTATCCATGTCAACACCCTACCCCCAATACCATGTGCTCTAATGTTAGTCACCAGTCTCCCATGCGGGACCTTATCAAAGGCTTTCTGAAAGTCTAGATACACTACATCCACTGGCACCCCTTCATCCATTTTACTTGTCACATCCTCAAAAAATTCCAGAAGATTAGTCAAGCATGATTTCCCTTTCATAAATCCATGCTGACTTGGACTAATCCTTTTACTGCTATCCAAATGCCCCATTATTACCTCTTTAATAAATGACTCCAGCATCTTTCCCACCACCAAAGTCAGGCTAACTGGTCTGTAATTCCCCGTTTTCTCTCTCGCTCCTTTCTTGAAAAGTGGGATAACATTAGCTATCCTCCAATCCACAGGAACCGATCCTGAATCTATTGAACATTGGAAAATGATCACCAATGTGTCCACTATTTCTAGAGTCACCTCCCTGAGGACCCTGGGATGCAGTCCATCAGGAGATTTATCATCCTTCAGTCCCATTAGCCTACCCAATACTATTTCTCGCCTAATGAAAATTTCTTTCAGTTCCTCTACCCCCTTAGATCCTCTGTTCTCCGGTACATCTGGGTGATTGTTTATGTCTTCCTTAGTGAACACAGATCCAAAGTACCTGTTCAACTCTTCTGCCATTTCCTTGTTGCCCATAATAATTTCACCCGTGTCTGCCTTCAAGGGACCCACATTTGACTTTGCTATTCTTTTTCCCTTAACATATCTAAAGAAGCTTTTACTGTCCTTCTTTATATTCCTGGCCAGCTTCCCTTCATACTTCATCTTTTCAGCCCATATTGCCCGTTTTGTTTCCTTCTGTTAACCTATGAAAGTTTCCCAATCCTCTGGCTTCCGGCTACTCTTTGCTATGTTATACATCTTTTCTTTTAGTTTTATTCTATCCTTAACATTTCTTGTCAGCCACAGTTGCCTCCTACTCCCCTTAGAATCTTTCTTCCTTTTTGGAATGAAATGATTCTGCGTCTTATGGATTATGCCCAGAAATTCCTGCTGTTCCACCGTCATTCCTGCTAGGATCCCTTTCCAGTCTACCTTGGCCAGCTCCCCTCTCATGCCTTCATAGTCCCCTTTGTTCAACTGCATCACTGACACTTCCGATCTAGCTCTCTCTTGAAAGTATCCAGAGAACCGGCCTCCGTCGATCCACTGGGGCAGAGAATTCCACGGACTCACAACTCTCTGTGTGAGAGAGATAAGTGTTTCCTTATCTCCGTTCTAAATGGCTTACCCCTTATTCTTAAACTGCAGCCCCTGGTTCTGGACTTCCCCAACATTGGGAACATGTTTGATGATTAGCATGTCCAAACCCTTAATAATCTAATATGTTTCAATAAGATTCACCTCTCATCCTAAACTCCAGAGTATACAAGCCCAGCCGTTCCATTCTCTCAGCATATGACAGTGCCGCCATCCTGGGAATTAACCTTGTAAACCTACGCTGCACTCCCTGCACTTCTGGACATCCGGTGGCGCAGTTGCTAGCTGCCTCCGCCCACGGTCTGGCTGTCTTTTTTTATTTTGTTATGTTTAGAGTGTGTCTTTTACTTTTTTTCCAGTATTTTATGTGGGGGTAAGTGGGATGGTCAAGGGGGAAACCGTCCTTCAGTCGCTTCCTGTCGAGGATGCGGGTATTATCGAAGTCGCGTCCTCGCTCCGCCCCCCTCGCAGCCTACCAACTGGATTGGCGCAGCCTTTCCTGTCGGGATCGGACCAGAGCTTCAGCAGCGGCGGCGAGGAGGTGCTGGAAACATTGCGGAGCGGGCAAGGCCTTACCTGGGATTGCCGCTTGGAGCTCCGGAGTGTTGGGCCACTGCTCCAACATCGCGGAGCTGTGGGTGCGGCGCTCCCAACGCGGGCGGCGCTGACTTTAACATCGTGGAGTCCTGGGACCCTTTGCCGGGGGTCACCAGCACCAATCTCCGCCTGTGGACATCAGGAGACACGAACTCCGGCGGAAGGTGGGAGGCGGCCGATTCAGAGGTCCAGGCCGCTGAGGATGTTCTCCCGTTTGACATTGGGATTCTATCGTTCCCAGCGAAAGGGCCTGAACATCGGGCCACCTGTAGCGGCGACTACAGGGTGCTCGGGAGGCCACGACCACGGGTGAACATTTGGGAACATCGGCGAGGAGGTTGACTGGACTTTGGTCACAGTGGGGAACTTTGGTGCCACTGTGGGAATGTGTGTGTTGTGGACTACTGTGTTCTGTGTTTTTGTGTTTAAAAAACAATTTTTTGTATGACTAAGGGAAAAATAATTTTGTTGTCTCTTAATTGAAGACAATGACAGTAAATTAAATCAAATCAAATCAATAGCAAGAATGTCCTTCCTCAAATTAGGAGACCAAAACTGCACACAATACCAGTGGTCTCACTAGGGCCCCACACAACTGCAGAAGGACCTCTTTACTCCTATACTGAAATCCTCTTGTTATGAAGGCCAACATTCCATTAGCTTTCTTCACTGCCTGCTGTACCTGCACGCCAACTTTCAGTGACCCGTGTACAAGGATGCCCAAGTGTCGCTGCACCTCCCCCTTACCTAACCTAGCCCCATTGATATAATAATCTGCCCCCTTGTTTTTGCCGCCAAAGTGGATAACCTCACATTTGTCTATATTATACTGCATCTGCCACGCGTCTGCCCACACACTCAACCTGTCCAGGTCACCCTGCAACCTCCTAACATCCTCTTCACAATTCACACAGCCACCTAGCTTTGTGTCATCCGCAAACTTGCTAGTGTTGCTCCTAATTCCCTTTTCCAAATCATTAATATATATGGTAAACAGTTGTGGCCCCAACACCGAGCCTTGCGGCACTCCACTCGCCACTGCCTGCCATTCTGAAAGGACCCGTTCACTCTTACTCTTTGTTTCCCGTCTGCCAACCAATTTTCTATCCATGTCAACACCCTTCCCCCAATACCATGTGCTCTAATTTTAGTCACCAGTCTCCCGTGCGGGACCTTATCAAAGGCTTTCTGAAAGTCTAGATACACTACATCCACTGGCTCCCCTTCATATATTTGACTTGTCACATCCTCAAAAAATTCCAGAAGATTAGTCATGCATGATTTCACTTTCATAAATCCATGTTGACTTGGACAAATCCTTTTACTGCTATCCAAATGCCCAATTATTACCTCTTTAATAATTGACTACAGCATCTTTCCCACCACCGAAGTCAGGCTAACTGGTCTGTAATTCCCCGTTTTCTCTCTCGCTCCTTTCTTGAAAAGTGGGATAACATTAGCTATCCTCCAATCCACAGGAACTGATCCTGAATCTACTGAACATTGGAAAATGATCACCAATGCGTCCACTATTTCTAGAGCCACCTCCCTGAGGACCCTGGGATGCAGACTATCAGGCCCAGGGGATTTATCATCCTTCAGTCCCATTAGCCTACCCAATACTATTTCTCGCCTAATAAAAATTTATTTCAGTTCCTCTACCCCCTTAGATCCTCTGTCCTCCAGTACATCTGGGAGATTGTTTGTGTCTTATTTAGTGAAGACAGATCCGAAGTACCTATTCAACTCTTCTGCCATTTCCTTGTTCCCCATAATAATTTCACCCGTGTCTGCCTTCAAGGGACCCACATTTGACTTTGCTACTCTTTTTCCCCTTAACATATCTAAAGAAGCTTTTACTGTCCTTTATATTCCTGGCCAGCTTCCCTTCGTATTTCATCTTTTCAGCCCGTATTGCCTGTTTTGTTTCATTCTGTTGTCCTATGAACGTTTCCCAATCCTCTGGCCTCCGGCTATTCTTTGATGTGTTATACATCTTTTCTTTTAGCTTTATTCTATCCCTGATGTCTCTTGTCAGCCACAGTTGCCCTCTACTCCCCTTAGAATCTTTTTTTCCTATTTGGAATGAAATAATCCTGCGTCATGTGGATTATGCCCAGAAATTCCTGCCATCACTGACACTTCCGATTTAACCTTCTCCTTCTCAAATTGCAGATTAAAACTAATCATATTATGATCACTACCTCCAAGCGGTTCCTTTACCTCAAGTTCTCTTATCAAATCTGGTTCATTAGACAACACTAAATCCAGCATTGCCTTTTGTCTGGTCGGCTCCTGTGATGGACCATGTGCAGGCAAAGGAATTACTTTCAAACTTGTCATCATGTTTGGCACATTGTGGTCCGAAGGGCATGTTCCTGTACTGTACTGTTCTAAGGGATAGGGAGAACCGTGCAGAAAATTAGAAAAGTTCATCAGCTGTGAGCTTGAATGGCGGAGCGGGTTCCCCGACCAGAGTGGTCCACCCCTGCTCCCATTTCTTTTGTTCCCATCTCTGCAGAGGGTGTCAGTCGTTGAGAGAGAGCTGCTATAACTCCAACAAAATTATACACATGGAACAGGACCCCTGTCAGCATGTTCCAGGCACCCACCACACTTTGTTAAAAACATGTCCTGCACATCCTTAAAACTATAAAACTCTGATCTTGTATGTGGATGTGTGTGTGTGTGTGTGTCTATTTATTTGTTTGTGTGTTGTCACATCTTCTCGAAAAAACAACGTGCTAACAGTAATTTTTTTTACATATTCGGGTAGAGATTTACCCGTTGGAGTCCGAAATTGCCTTATCTGAAAATTTTGTGCTTTATTTCTTGTTATTAATGAAAATCTTCATAAATCCGATCAAACTTTGATATAAAAGCCTGTTTTTCGCTGATGACGTCACAATGGATCTGCCTGGCTGCCGTCCGCTTGCGCTGTCTGCTCGCACAGCGTCTGCTTGTGCTACGTCTGCTTGTGCTGCGAGTGACGTCACCCCCTCCACCCTTCCCTCTTCCCCCTGTTATTCAAAAGTCGGCCCATCGACTAATGACCAAAGATCATAGCTGAAGACTGCGCTGCAAGTGAAGAACTAGAGCTCTCGGGTCCCTCTCCTCCCTCCTCCTCCTCTCCTCCCTCCTCCTCCTCCTCCTCTCCCCCCGCCAGACAATGGGACCATATCTCATCATGACATTGACAGCCATTGAGCCATTCTCCCACTTGCTTTCCTGTAACCCGTTCTCTCTCCTGTGCTCATTAACTCCACCCCCAATCACCAACCAACACTTGGGAAGTCCATGAATCTGATAACCAGTGTGTTTCTGGAATAGAAACAAAGAAAGTAGGTGCTGGGGTGGGCCTTTCGGCCCTTCGAGCCAGCTCCGCCATTCAATGGGTCTCGTTGCATATCCCCTTTTCTTAATCTGACACTATTCAGATAATAATCTGCCTTCCTGTTCTTGCCACCAAAGTGGATAACCTCACATTTATCCACATTATACTGCATCTGGCAGATACACATTCACCAGCTGTTCCTTATCCATTCTACTTGTTACATCCTCAGAAAAATCCAGAAGATTAGTCAAGCATGATTTCCCCTTCACAAATCCATGCTGACTTTGACCGATCCTTCACTGCTTTCCAAATGCGCTGCTATTACATCTTTAATAATTGACTCGAGCATCTTCCCCACTACCGATGTTAGGCTAACTGATCTATAATTCCTCTCTCTCCCTCCTTTCTTAAAAAATGGGGTTACATTGGCTACCCTCCAGTCCACAGGAACTGATCCAGAGTCTATAGAACATTGGAAAATGATCACCAAAGCATCCACGATTTCTAGGGCCACCTCGAGTACTCTGGGATTCAGACCATCAGGCCCCAGGGATTTATCTGCCTTCAGTCCCAACAATTTACCTCACACCATTTCCCGACTAATGTGGATTCCCTTCAGTTCCTGCCTCCCACTAGATCCTCGGCCCCAAAGTTTTTCTGGTAGATTGGTTCTGTCTTCACTAAGGAACACTCGTTTAACTGGTCTGCCATTTCCTTGTTTCCCATTATAAATTCATCTGTTTCTGACTGTAAGGGACCTACATTTGTTTTCACTAATCTTTTCCTCTTCACATATCTAAAGAAGCTTTTAAGTCAGTTTTTATATTCCCCGCAATCTTTCTTTCACGCTTTATTTCCCCCTCTGATGAATTCTAAATTTCTCCCAATACTCTGGTTTGCTGTTTCCCCTGGCCAATTTATACACCTCTTCCTTGGATTTAACACCATCCTTAATTTCCCTCGTGAGCCACCATTGAGCCGCCTTCCCGTATTATTTTTTCCGCCAGGATGTGGGAGGAAGCCAGATGATGGGCCGGGGGGGGGGGGGGGGGGGGGGGGGTCAGGGTCAGATTGAACCAACTCAAGTTTTGAGATGTTTGTACTGCTTGTGCCAGCCTCATAAGTCATAGGAGCAGAAGTAGGCCATTCGCCCCATTGAGTCTACTCTGCCATTCAATGACGAAGGATCTTTCTTTCCCTATCTTTTTATCTATCCATTTATCTTCCCCACTAAACTCAATTCTCCTGCATTAACCTTGACAACCTTACCAATCAAGTGTCTGTCAATCTCCGCCTTAAAAAGACTTAATGACTTGGCCTCCACATCCATCCGTGGCAATGAAATCCAGATTCACCACTCTCTGATTAAAGAAACTCCTCATTTTTCCAAAGGCAAGTCCTTTTATTCAAAGGCTTATGCCCTCTGGTTCTAGACTCTCCCATGAGTAGAAACATCCTCTCCACATTCACTCTATCCAGGCCTTTCACTATTCAGTATGTTTCAATGAGGTCCCCCCCTCATCCTCTGGATGAGCAAACTTTGGTGAAACTACAGCATTTCTACATGCATACCAGCTTCAGGATAGGCATTAATTCATCATGATGTGCAATGCACTACACACACACACACACAGTAAGTAGTCTCCGACAACTTTTACCAACATCTGTAAATGCACTGTAAAAAGCATCCTATGGGTTTGCATTATAGCTTGGTTTGGCAACAGCTCTGCCAAAGACCACAAGTAATTGCTGAGTTGTGGATATAGTCCAGTCCATCACACAGACCAGAATTCCCACCATCGACTCCATCTACACCTCACCCAGCCATCAAAATCAAAGATCATTTTCACCCAAATCATTCACTCTTCTCACATCGGGAAGATACAAAAACCTACAAGTACGAACCAGATTGAGGAACAGATTCATCTCAGCTGTGATCACACTACTGAATGGTCTTCCCATTCGCCCGTGTGTAGACGCGATCTTCCAACCTACCTCATTGTGAACATCGCACTCTTCCCTGTAACTGTAGCGCTATAGCACTATATCCTGCAGTCTGGTATTTTTCTCTTCACGTTACCTGTTGTACTTGTGTATGGCTTGATTGGACTCATGTATAGCATGATGTAAAGGATAGTGCACAAAGCTTTTCACTGCATCTCAGTACACCAGACAATAATCTTTAGTTTATTATTGTCATGTGTTCTGAGGTACAGTGAAAAGAAAAGTAATAAACCAATACCAATCAGGCAGTGGTATCCTGGGAGAAAATGGGAGGACAACAGAATTAGATGGACATGTAAGTTGAGCAGATTCCCAGTTACCTGTCCACCGCTGTTGTTTGTGAAAGATTGCTGTCAAATCAATGTGGGCATTCACCTTGAGTTTATATTTATATCTGGATGTATACATTTTAGGTATAAATCATTACTTTAAAACTAATTGCAGAGCACGAGAAATTTCAATTAGGACTTTGAATGTATTTGTGCTGTTTCAATTTGGTTAAACTGAAAGACAAAGTCGATGCATTACAACCGTTTTTAATAAGTGAAATTCACTAAGTGCAAACTAAAAAAAAAAAATGGAAAGGATCAGAGGTAATTTGGAAACATCACCACATACTCCACCGATCAGACAGCACCTGTGATGGGAGAAATAGTCAACGTTCCAGATTGTCAGCCTTTTCTTTTGTTCAACACTCTTCAAATTTAACTTGACACAAAGTTAAGGGCCTGTCCTACTTGGCGATTTTTTCAGAGACTGCCGGCATCGTTGACTGATGTATCAGGTCACCGAAAAATTTGCGGTGTGAGGCGGCGGTGACGTGCCATGATGACATTTGATGCGCAGTGTTTTTTCAAGTGTCGCTGCTGGATTTTGAAATGTTCAAAATCTTTTGGGGACAATGATATGACGCCAACAGTCGCCGGAAAAAAAAAATCGGCAAGTGGGACAGACCTTTTACTGAATAAGTGAGGCAACATCTCTGGAGAAAATGGATAGTGACATTTCAGGATGCAACCCTAAAGAAGGAACCCAACCTGAATTGTCACGTATCCATGTTCTCCAAAGATGCTGCCTGACCCACTGAGTTATTTCAGCACTTTGCGTCTTTTTATTTTGTAATCCAACATCTGCAGTTCCTTGTGTCCTTACTATTGACTTAGAAAGGAAGCGAGACATAGAGAACTGGACCAAATAGCTGAACAATGTGATGATGCTGGGTTTCATTGTTAGGAAAATTGTTTAAAAAAAAAAATCTAATTCGCAGAGATCAAATAGTTTTATGAACGGATATGTTTTGAGCATCTCTGGAGATGTAGCGTGACCTGTTAAGTTACTCCAACACTGTGTCGTTCGTTGCAAACCTGCAGTTCCCTGTGTTGAAAAATAAAAGAACGATTTTCAGGTTAGCGGTTTATTGGTGGGGCTTGTTCTGGTCAGTTCTGGTCTCTTGGGTATTCAGAATTTAAACCAAGGGTTCCCAACCTGGGGTAAATGTACCCTCCAAGGGATAAATTTCACATATCCAGGGGGTAAATTTGTTGATTCTGGATTTGTACATGTTTTTTTCTCATTGACTGACTGCGGTTGGTTCTGGTATACCGGTATCTGTTCATCATTAGTTGTTCATAAATAAGTGAAATAACATCGTTAGGTGCTGTTAAAGTTGCCAGGGGTAAACAGGACAAACAAGGTTGGGAACCCCCGATTTAAACTAATACGTTGGTTAAATGGACAGTGTAACAAATCGAAGACAATACAAAGTGAGGTGGGAGAGTGAGTTCCAAACCTCTTCAAGGAAACATGTACATAGGTTAAGGAGGTGCGGGGGTGGAGTGGAATGTGGAGATATATACTTTTGACAGGAAATACACATAATCTGTGGTGAGGAACTAGTAGACAATGTGCACAGTGGGGACTGGGTATCTGGCTTCCCGGATGCACTGCGGAGCAGGATGAAGGATGCTCCGCTGCCCCCCATGGCGGCCTAGGATGCTGCTGAGCTGGGAACCCGCCTGGGAGACCCGGCAGCCGCTGCTGGCAGGGGGAAGCCAAAGCCTGCTGCCTGCGGGGAGGAAGCTCGGAAGCCGTTGAGCTTGGCCCCGAAGATCAGAGAGGGCGAGGAGGAGGGAGCTATTGGCGATGACAGATGTGAGGAGTGGGCTATTAGGAGAGGGGCCGTGGTATTGCATCCAGTGCCTACAAGGTCGGCTGCAGGAGGCACCCCTGGGACACAGAGGCGGTTGGGCGAGGTCAGTTGGCGGGTCACGCCAATCCAGGCCCACCCTGCAGCAGCTTGGGGCTTACCTGGATCGGGAGCTGCTCCAGTACATCGAATGTGTGGACTGGACTTTAGACTTTTTGTAACTGGCACCAAAACGTGTAATCTATGCAAAAATAATGTAACTGTGCAGTGCTCCTGTGATAATAAAGTAGCATTGAACCATCGTTCAAAAGCTTCACAGCGCTGCCTTAGTGGCAGAACAGACTCAAGACTGCAAATGCTGGAATCTCGGGCAAAAATAAAACTGTTGGGAGGAACTCAACAGGTCAGGCAGCATCTATGGAGGAAATGGACAGTCAGTTTCAGGTGTCTGATAAGTCTTGTTCCAACAGGTGAAGAAGGGTCCTGACCCGAAACGTCAACTATTCATGTTCCCTTGAGATGCTGCCTGACCCGCTGAGTTACTCCAGCACCTTGCGTCTTCTCCTCCAATAGTTTGACTTCTTGCAAGCAGAAAGAACATGGAGTCTTACTGGACTGCTAATGTACCGTGGTTGGTGAGACTTCATCTGGAAAATAGTCTGCAATTTAGCCCTCTACCCAACATATTACATCCTTGCCTGGTGAAGCCGTGTAGATTCAAAAGTTGATTTCTGGAACGCGAGTTGTCTGATCAGTAATGATCAGCCATGAGTAAGAATGGCCTAAAGCTGGGAAGGATGGAGATCTTGTTGAGACACATTCTGAGTGGCCTTGCTCTGCTGGTACACTGGAACTGGGCATAGTGTGAGGACATCAACGCAGCATGTGGGACAGAGAGGAGGAGAAGTTGTTTGGACACCTTCAGCAGCTTTTATTGCTCTCTTCTGCTCAGCCAGAGCATTTTCAAGCTGTGATCACTGGGTCTTTGTGTACAAGGAATAAAGGGGAATGGGACGACAGTTGAGGAAAATGAGGCACGATCTTGTGCAGTAGCTGAGGGAGGTACACTGCTCATTCTCGCTGCTCTTTATGGTAGGGAGCTTACCATCTCTGCTATTTCACCCTGGCCATTCTAGTCATGAATTGTTGAATGTTGCTATGGGGATATGGCTTTTTATCACCCATTGTGTGCACACGTTTCTTTCAAAAGCTGAAACTTGCTGGATGTAGGATGTGGTTAGACTCCACGCCGGCATGGTGTTGGCAAGGTTTTGTGGCCCTGCACTGGTGATGCTGGGAAGGAGCAGGCAGACAAGACTCTTGCACACGCCAAGGCTGACAGCACCTCTCAAATGTGCATCATCCAGCAGCAAGGACAGCAAGCACAAGGAGGCACCGTTCACCTCCGTGGTAGACATCCTCCTGATGGGCAATATCTTTTACATTCAGTGATACTGCATGGAAACAGGCTCCTTAGGCCCACCAAACCCCCACCAACCACCAATCACTTATTCAAAGGTACACAAAAAAGTTGGAGAAACTCAGCGGGTGCAGCACATCTATGGAGCGAAGGATATTTCGCTCCATAGATGCCTATGGATTGCCTATTTCCTTCGCTCCATAGATGCTGCTGCACCCGCTGAGATTCTCCAGCTTTTTTGTGTACCTTCGATTTTCCAGCAACTGCAGTTCCTTCTTATAATATGTTATTATCCCATTTTCTCCTCCACTCCCTACACACAAGGGGCAATTTACAGAGGCCAAATAACCTACGGACCTGTACGTTCTTGGGGGTGTGGTAGGAAACTGGAGCATCTGGAGGAAACCTACACGGTCACAGGGAGAAACCTGCAAACTCCACACACACAGCACCCAAAGTCAGGATTGAACCTGGGTTTCTGCATTCTGAGGCAGCAGCTCTACCAGCTGCGCCACTGTGTATCGCCCTAGACTTTCCACATCCTCGACTTTGCTACCATATCTTCACCGCAGGGAGAGCAGTTTTTCTCAAGGGTGCCACTGGGTGGGAAATATCGCATGTTCTGCCGGAGCCACGGCATGTGCACGGACACTGCTCAGGGCGATGGAGAAGGGCTCTGATTCCACCAGCAGAACAGGTCGAGTATCAACAATGAAAATGTCCCAGAACCCTGGTCAATTTACACACTACACATCGACGGAGAGGATCCCCACATGCATTCACCTGAAAGGAGCCTTGTTAAAGGAATACAAAGAGACATAAATCACTGAAGCTGCTTTCACATCTCAATGACAACAAACTCTGTAAAATGGTAAAAAGACAAAAGGCGCTGGAGTAACTCATCGGGTCAGGCAGCATCTCTGGAGATCAGGACCCTTCTTCAATGTCACCTCTCCATGTTCTCCAGCGATGCTGCCTAAACAGCTGAGTTACTCCAGCACACGGTGTCTATATTTGTAAATCAGCATTAGCAGTTCCTTGCGTCTGTGAAATGGAAAGCCAACTCACACCAAGGATTGGTAATTGTTCAGCTGGCAGCAGCCACAGATCAAGTTGTGGCTCGCACGGCAGGGTGGGCCAGCTTTTCAGAGAATGGCACAAGGGGAGAGTTGGGTCTGTGCGGCTATGATTAACGAACACACACGCAACTCAACGACACAAGACCAGAGCGGTCTCTGATGGTGGGAACTAGAAGTTGTCGACAGACCCAATTACTTAACCCAGGAAATGTCCGGCCTCATTACTGTGAATAATGATGGAGCATGAAAAATAAAATGAGGTGCACTGTGTTTTTAGGAAACAATTGTATAAATGTTTGAATTAAAAAAAAAACGAGGCAGTGGGATATTCTTGAGATTGGTATAAAGAGGGAGCTGGGTTAATTGGGGGTTGGTACAGGCTAATGGAAAGAGGGCAGGAGCCAAGGATCCATGAACCTGTTTGATTTTAAATTCTCCAGGGATAAGTGACTTGGGATACATTTAGTTTAGAGATACAGCATGGAAACGGCCCCTTCGGCAAGCCGAGTCCACGCCAACAATGATCACCCATGATGTGAACAACCTGTGGCAGAATGAGAGCTGCTCTTCGTCCTGCCTCCCCTTCAGAAGCAGATTTGTTCCCAGAGCCTGCACAGCTGGGCCAGGGACCAGACAGGACCAACCTACTGGACGAACGAACGAATAGAGAGATGGGCTGGAGCCCACCGCGTGCCCCGTGGGGGAGGGGGGTGTGGGGGGCAGAACAATAACCAGGCTGCAGTCGCACGGTGCAGACAGCTTTATCAGTCAATGACAACACAGTTGCCTTTATCAAACAGCTCCATGGCCACGAAGACCACCACAGGCTCAGCATCATAGTTGCCACACCTCCCAAACGATTGCCAGTTTCAATCGAGAAGACGCGGAAGCAGTGTCGGTCCTTGGGAGAAGGAGGGTCTCGTGGGCGAAGGCGAGGTCAGCGGCGGTAAGCTCCGAAAGCCACAAAGCTGAAGAGGATGGTGATGCCGACCAGGGAGATGGTGGCGGGCACGGTGAAGAAGTGACGATAGTTGATCTGGTAGTACCACAGTATGGAGAGCATGAGGAAGAAGAGGGGCAACATGAGGCCCCCGATGTTGAGGGTGCTGTCCGTGTTCTCGGCGGCCTGGCTGCCGGCCGGTGACTGCAGCGTGGCGTTCTGCGAGATGTGGCAGTGGACCACGCAGTTGCTGCTGATGTGAAGCGAGGAGAGAGTCTGTGCGTCATCTCCCAGCAGCTGCCCCTGGTATATGAGACGCACCTGGTGCTCCTGCTGAGGGAACTGAGTCCTGACGGCGGTGGGGGGGGGGGGGGGTGGGGGAGAGAGAGAGAGAGAGAGAGAGAGAGATAGGGGGGGATTAACGATTGGCAGCATCGAGCATAGCACCAGCTGCCACAGGTTTATTCTGTCCACTGGGCTTTGGTATCAGTGCATTGTGCTCCTCATACAGTCAGAGCCATACAGCACTGAAGCAGACACAATGTGTAGGTGCTGAGGATGCTGGTTTAATCCGTAGATAGACACAAAAAGCTGGAGTAACTCAGCGGGTGAGGCAGCATCTATGGGAAAAGGAATCTGAAGAAGACCTGAAGCCTCACCTATTCCTTCTCTCCAGAGATGCTGCCTGACCTGCTGAGTTACTCCAGCATGTTGTGCCTATCTTTAGCACTGAAGCAGGCTCTTTGGCCCATCTCGTCTGTGTGACCAAGGTGCATCACCGAAGCTAATCTCATCTGACCGCATTTGTCCCATATACATTTGTCTGCATGGGTAAGTTGGGCCTAAGCGCCAGTTTCCATGCTGTATGACTCTCTGACCTCTCAACCTTTCATATCCCTGTCCAAATATCTTCTAAATGTTATCATACCCATCTCAACCACTTCGCCTGGCAGCTTGTTCCATATAACCAACACCTTCTATGTTAAAAAAGCTGTCTCTCAGTTTCCTATTAAATCTGTCCCCTCTCACTTTAAACCTATGCCCTCTAGTTTTTGATTCCCCTACCCAGGTTTCCGTGCATCAACCCCATCTGTTCCCCTCATGATTTATACCACATCTATAAGATCACGGCTCAGGCTCCTGCACTCCAAAGACAAAGCCCACCAAACCTCTCCCTATAGCTCAGCCCCTCGAGTCCTGGCAACATCCTCGTAAATTTTCTCTGCAAGACAGCGTCTTTACAACCTCAGGCAGCTGATGAAATTCAAAGTCTCTCTGAGGATCCCTCAGTGCTTCTACTCAGGGGCTGTAGAAAGCATCTTGTCCGGCAACATCATAAACTGGTTTGGGAACAGCTCTGCCCAGGATAAGAATGCTCTGCAGAGAATAGTGCGTTCGGCCGAATGCACTATGGGAACTACACTCGCCCCCCTGCAGGAACTATACATCAGAAGGTACAGATCCAGAGCCAGCAACATTATGGGGGACCCCTACCACCCCAGCAACGGACTGTTCCAGCTGCTACGGTCAGGCAAACGCCTCCGCTGTCACGCTGTGAAAACTGAGAGGATGAGACGGTGTTTCTTCCCACAGGCCATTAGGACTGTAAACTCTCATCTCACCAGGGACTAATTTACTGTTGTGTGGTGTATTTTTTAAATTGCTGGATTTTTTTCTAATATGTAAATACTGATTCTGTTCTATTCTGTTCTGTAGTTTTGCACAATCCACAGGCATTGCCACTTTCATTTCACTGCACATCTTGTATGTGTATGTGACAAATAAACTTGACTTGACTTGCTCACCAACTTTCCAGCTTAACAACTTCCTTCCTCTCGCAGGTGACCAAAACTGAACACAGTACTCCTAATATGGCCACAACAATGTCTTGCACACACAACAGGCAAGCTGTGCATGTGTGCCGTGTAATGGAGAGTGCTGCGAGTTTACAGCCCAATGAGCAAGTCATTCTGAACCCTCGCTGTCCGCATAGAACGTTGACAAGAAGAGATCCCACGGAGACAGAGCCCGCTCAAACGTGGCCGAATCTGCGGCCGGTGTCACCGTGGTTAATCACGGGACATTGGCCATGTTCCAGAGCAGAACACGCAATGATGGCTCCGAGCTACTGTGAGATGCTTTGTTTTGCATGCTCTCCAATCATAGAAACATAGAAAATAGGTGCAGGAGTAGGCCATTCGGCCCTTCGAGCCTGCACCGCCATTCAATATGATCATTGCTGATCATCCAAAATCAGTATCCTGTACCTGCTTTCCCCCCATATCCCTTGATTCATTTAGCCCTAAGATCTGAATCTAGCATTCTCTTGAAAACATCCAGTGAATTGGCCTCCACTGCCTTCCGTGGCAGAGAATTCCACAGATTCACAACTCTCTAGGTGAAAAAGTATTTCCTCATCGCAGTGCTAAATGGCTCACCTCTTATTCTTAAACTGAGCCCCCGGTTCTGGACCCTTCCAACATCGGGAACAGATTTCCTGCATCTAACCTGTCCAATCCTTTAAGAATGTTATATGTTTCTATATGATCCCCTCTCATCCTAAATTCCAGTGAATGCAAGCCCAGTCGACCCATTCTTTCACCATATGTCAGTCCCGCTATCCCGGGAATTAACCTGATGATCCTACGCAGCACTGGAATAGAAATAATGTCCTTCCTCAAACAAGGAGACCAAAATTGCACACAATACTCCAGGTGTGGTCTCAACAGGGCCCTGCACAATTGCAGTAGGACCTCCTGGCTCCCAAACTCAAATCCTCTTGCAATTAAGGCCAACATGCTATTAGCTTTCTTCACTGCCTGCTATACCTGCATGCTTATCCTCGGTGACTGATGTACAAGCACGCCCAGGTCTCGTTGCATCTCCCCCTTTCCCATTCAGACAATAATCTGCCTTCCTGTTTTTGGCACCAAAGTAGACAACCTCACATTCATCCACATTACACTGCATCTGCCATGCATCTGCCCACTTACCCAACCCATTCATTTCATCCTGCAGCCCCATAGCATCCCCCTCACAGCTCACACCACCACCCAGCTTTGTGTCATCCACAAACTTGGAGATGCCACACCCAATTCCCCCGTCCAAATCGCCAATATTTACTACAAATAACTGAGGTCCCAGCACCAAGCCTTGCAGCACCCAGTCGACAATACAAGCCCAGTCGACTCACTTTGTCTTTGTCATAGGTCAGTCCCACCATCCTGGCAACTACCCTGATGAACCAACACTGCACTCCCTCAAAAGCAAGAATGTCCTTACTCAAATTAGGAGACCAAAACTGCACACAATTATAGAATTTTTCGAGGATGTAACTAGTAGAGTCGATAAGGGAGAACCAGTGGATGTGTTATATCTGGACTTTTCAGAAGGCTTTCGACAAGGTCCCACATAAGATATAAGGTATACAAAATTAAAGCAAACGGTATTGGGGGTTCAGTATTGATGTGGATAGAGAACTGGCTGGCAGACAGGAAGCAAAGAGTAGGAGTAAACGGGTCCTTTTCACAATGGCAGGCAGTGACTAGTGGGGTACCGCAAGGCTCAATGCTGGGACCCCAGCTATTTACAATATACATTAATGATTTGGACGAGGGAATTGAATACAACATCTCCAAGTTTGCGGATGACACGAAGCTGGGGGGCAGTGTTAGCTGTGAGGAGGATGCTAGGAGGCTGCAAGGTGACTTGGATAGGCTGGGTGAGTTGGCAAATGCATGGCAGATTCAGTATAATGTGGATAAACGTGAGGTTATCCACTTTGGTGGTAAAAACAGGAAAGTAGACTATTATCTGAATGGTGGCCGATTAGGAAAAGGGGAGATGCAACAAGACCTGGGTGTCATGGTGCACCAGTCATTAAAAGTAGGCATGCAGGTGCAGCAGGCAGTGAAGAAAGCGAATGGTATGTTAGCATTCATAGCAAAAGGATTTGAGTATAGGAGCAGGGAGTTTCTATTGCAGTTGTACAGGGTCTTGGTGAGACCACACCTGGAGTATTGCGTACAGTTTTGGTCTCCTAATCTGAGGAAAGACATTCTTGCCATAGAGGGAGTACATAGAAGGTTCACCAGACTGATTTCTGGGATGTCAGGACTTTCATATGAAGAAAGACTGGATAGACTCGGCTTGTACTCGTTAGAATTTAGAAGATTGAGGGGGGATCTTATAGAATCGTACAAAATTCTTAAGGGGTTGGACAGGCTAGATGCAGGAAGATTGTTCCCGATGTTGGGGAAGTCCAGAACAAGGGGTCACAGTTTAAGGATAAGGGGGAAATCTTTTAGGACCGAGATAAGGAAAACATTTTTCACACAGAGAGTGGTGAATCTCTGGAATTCTCTGCCACAGAAGGTAGTTGAGGCCAGTTCATTGGCTATATTTAAGAGGGAGTTAGATGTGGCCCTTGTGGCTAAAGGGATCAGGGGGTATGGAGAGAAGGCAGGTACAGGATACTGAGTTGGATGATCAGCCATGATCATATTGAATGGCGGTGCAGGCTTGAAGGGCCAAATGGCCTACTCCTGCATCTATTTTCTATGTTTCTATGTTAATACTCCAGGTGTGGTCTCACCAGGGCCCTGTACAACTGCAGTAGGACCTCCTTGCTCCTATACCCAAATCGTCTCGCTATGTAGGCCAACATGCCATTTGTTTTTTTCACTGCCTGCTGTACCTTCATGCTTACTTTCAGTGACTGATGTACAAGGACACCCAGGTCTCGTTGCACCTCCCCTTTTTTTAATTAGACACCGTTCAGATAATAATCTGCCTTCATGTTCTTGCCACCAAAGTGCATAACCTCACATTTATCCACATTTTATTGCATCTGCCATGCATTGCCCACTCACCCATCCCATCCAAGTCACCCTGTATCCTCATAGCAGCCTCCTCACAGTTCACACTGCCACCCATCTTTGTAACATATTTGTTATCAGATCAGATAATACTCTAGGTAAATACAAACAAGTCAAACTCAGGTACAAAAAGTTGTGGAAAGGGGAAGATACAGAACACAGAATATAGTTCTTAACATTGTAGCTCATCAGTTCCAGAGAACGTGTCCAATATCCGCTATGGGACCAATATTCTGTCAGGGAAATTTCCCAATGTCCGTAATGAGTTATAGGTGAACAGGACAGTATCCCAGCTTATCGAAGGACTGTTCGGAAGTCCTAATAAGAGAGGGGAAGGAGCTGTTTCAGAGTTTGGTGGTGTGCAGTTTCAAGCTTCTCTATCTTCTACCAGAAGGGTGAAGGACTGACTGCGCTGGGACAAGTCTTTCATTCTGTTGGCTGCTTTTCCGAGGCAGAGTGTAAATGGAGTTGTGGGAAGTCTGGTTTGTGTTCACAATCTAAGGGGTGTGTTCCTGACCCCTAATCTACTGCAATATAGGCCTTATATTTGTTTCTAATTCTGCTCTTTCTCTGTAGCTGTAACAATATATGTTTCCCCTGAAAATGACAGGATGGTGCAGAAGGCATTCGGCACGCGGCACGCTTCCCTTCATTGGGAAGGGCATTTAGGACAAAGAATGGGACATCATGACGTAGCTGTACAAGTCATTGGTGAGACCACACTGGGAGTACTGTGTGCAGGTTTAATAACCCAGCTGCAGGAAGGATGTCATTAAGTTGGAAAAGGGTGCAGAAGAGATTCACCAGGATGTTACCTGGGCTTGTGTTATAGGGAGGGGTTGGATAGGCTGGGAGTATAGGAGTCTGAGGGGTGACCTTATTGAGGTGTACAAGACCATCAGGGGCATGGATAAAGTGAACGCTCACAGTCTTTTTCCCAGAATAGAGGATTCTAAAACGAGAGGGCACAGGCAGAAGGTGAGAGTGGAGAGAACTCTCAGAGGGGAGTCCGTCCGTATCTGGAACGAGCTGCCACAGGAAGCTATAGAAGCGGATCCAATGACAACATTTAAAAGACATTTTGACAGATAGATTGATAGGAAGGGTTTCGAGGGGTATGGGCCAAATGGGACTAGTCTTGTATGCCAGTGGTCAGCAAGGACACGGTGGGCCGAACAGCCTGTTTCCGTGCTGAATAGATTTGATCCTACATTGTTTCCGTTCTCTCTGCACCATCCATTGCACTCTGCTTTGGTTTTGACTATACTCATGTCTGGAAGTTTTTTTTTAAACCTCGATAGCACCCAAAACAAAGCTCCCCATGTATCTCGGTTCACCTTACAATAAACGGGACAGGACCTGAGAGCGGAGTAATGCCCCTCATTGCCTCTCCCCGCTGAGCCTGCTGTCCATCACATAATGCAGGGCGGTGGGTGGAGGAGCGGTGGACACAGGGCAGGGAGGTATGGGGCAACAGGGGGGGGGGGGGGGGGGGGGGGGGGGGGGGGGGGGGGGGGGGGGGGTGTGGAGATGTGTTGTGATGTGTTGCCTCAAGCATACACTTCATATGCCGATGGCAGGTGGAACAAAGCTGGGTCGGGGGGGGTGACATTACCTCTTAATGTATCCGATCGTCTGTTCAGGTCTGACCTGAATGATTCTCTCGGTTTCATTCAAAAACTTCAATCTCATCAGCATGGAGCTATCCGGGGCAGAGTCAGTATGCGGGGGCTGTTCCCCCTCGTCGTCGCCAACCCTCGCCGCGCTCCCTCGCTGCCGTACCTCTACAGGCACATCGTCAGGAAACGAGTCCTCAGCAGCACCGGCGGCCGGAGACTTCTCCTCACGTTCAGCCACAACTTGTCGCTCCGTGTCACTCCTCTTCTCTTTCTCCTGCCTCTCCCCCTCCACTCTGTCCGTCTCCCTCTCCTCTCCGTCTCTCTGCCTCTCTCCCTCCTCACCATCTCTCCGCTGCTCTCCACCCTCTCCGTTTCTTTGTGTGTCCCTCTCCGCTTCGTCCCTCTGTCTCCCACCCTCCTCTCCGTCTGCCTGCCTCTCCCCCTCCACCCCATCGCTCTGTCTCCCGCCCCCCACATCCTTCTTCCTCTCCACCCGGTCTCTCTGCTTCCCTCCCTCCTCTCCATCACTCCTCCGATCCCCTTCTATCCCCGTCACCCCCTCTGCTCCGACCCTCACTCCCTCCCCCTCCTCTTCGTCCCCCTCACCCTCCGCTTTGCTCCTCTCCGCTCCGGCCCGCACACTCTCCCTCTCCACTCTGTCTCCGTCCCTCTCCCCCTCCACTCTGTCCCTCTCCCTCACATCCCTCTCCTTCACCACTCCGTCCGTCTCCCTGACTGCTCCATCCCTCTCCCCCTCCGCTCCATTCCTCTGCTGCTCGGTATTGTGTTCTGGTGTGCCGGCCTCTGGCTGCGGGGAGCCCCCTTGGCACGAGGGGCACGCAGAGTCGGATTGCTCAGTGGAATCCGTGGAAGTGGACTGTGTGGGCTGCAGGTTCTGCTCCCCTCGGTCGACGGTACGTGTGGAAGCCCAGGCCAGGGCGAGGACCATCATTATGAAAACCAGGCTGAAGAGAAGAGTCACCTCATCCCCCACTCCTTCGATCAAAGCCATGGTGCGGGCCACAGACTCCCCTCTCACTCAGCTGGGGGGCTGCAAGAATCAAGCACAGAAACAGTGAGAGACACAGAACTGGACCACAAGCTCATAGGCAAGCAGGTGAGAGCGAGGAAATGCAGCCCAGCCTGTCATGCAGACCAGACTCCCCACCGTCGACTCCATCTACATGTCAATGCCTCGGGAAAGCAGCCAATGTAATCAAGGACCACTCACAACCTGGTCATTCCCTCTTCTCCTCTCTGCCAATGGGCAGAAGATACAAAAGCTTGAAAGCACGTACCACCAGAATCAAGAACAGCTTCTTCTCTGCTGTTGTCAGACTCCCATAAGCTAGTGTGTAGTTTGTACTGATCTTCCAACCTACCTAATTGCAGCCCTTGCACTTCTTATTAATTAGCAAGTTCTCTATAACACTATATTCTGTACACTGGTATTTTTCTCTTTGCACTACCTGTTGTACTTGTGTACAGCTTGATGTACTCATGTATGGTATGATTTGACTCAGCAGATCAGACAGTATCTGAGGAGGGAATGGATAGCTGATGTTTCAGGTCAGGACCCTTCTTCAGACCGATTCATAAAGATACAAGATACATTTAAATGTGAAATGTGTGGTCGCAATGAACTAAAGATGTATTAAAAATCTCCCAACCCCTCTGCTTTTCTCTATAGCTGTCACATTATATTGTACGCTCTGTTTAGTTTTTCATCTGCACTCTCTCTTGTGCTTCTGTACAATATGATGTGACTGGATAGCACACCAACAAAGTTCCTCTGCGGGTCAGGCAGCATCTGTGGAGAAAAGGAATAGATGGCCCGCTAGGTTACTCCAGCATTTTGTTTCTATCTCTGGTGTAAACCAGCATCTGCAGTTCCTTCCTACACAACAAAGTTTGTCGCTGTATTGCGGTATCAATACTAAATGTATCAAACCCCAAATATCAGGTGGTAATGCTGTATCGAGAGCTCTAACTTTCAGCAGAGTTTTATACACAGTGTTTATGAAGGAACTGCAGATGCTGGAAAATCAAAGGTAGACAAAAGTGCTGGAGAAACTCAGCGGGTACAGCAGCATCTATGGAGCGAAGGGAATGGGTAACGTTTCGGGCCGAAACCCTTCTTCAGACTGAGTTTTATACACAAACTGGAGGGAGAAGAAAGAGGGTGATACTGTTTCCTTGTTGTCCGGTGGCATGATGGGAGCAGAGGAATGCATGGGACATTGCAAGTTTCAGAGGGTGGGCAAAACTACAGCAGATGCAGTTTACTGTGGGGTAAGACAAGCCATCTGTGTTGGACATCTGCGAGGAAGATCAGAATGATTCCAAATGACCAGCAAACCGGAGTGGATCGAGAGATTTATGGGTCTATATACAGAAATCAGAGAAGGTACAAAAAAATTGGAGAGCTGATGAGATCACAGCCTAAATATCAAGAGACCTGGAAAATTATGGTTATCTGAAGGTTTTAATTTGACGCAATCTGGAGTAATTTTATTCACCACAATTTAAAAATGGTACATTGACTCTGGAAAAGGATAGGGGTCACAGGTGTGGAAAAACAAAGGATTACAAATATAGCATGGGGTTGAGAGGGAAAAATAGATCACTCATGGCTGAATCGCAGAATACACTTGATGGGCCGAATGGCCTAATTTTGCTAAACGAACATATGAGCAGTGCAGTAAAACAACAGGCCCTTTGGCCCACAACGTATATGCTGAACATAAAGCCAAATTAAACTGATCTCCTCTGCCTGCTCGCGATCCAGGTCCCTGCATATCCATGCGACTATCTAAAAACCTTCTCCACCCCACTAATGTATCTGCCTCCACCACCATCCTTGGCGACATGTTCCAGGCACCCACCCACCCTGTGTGGACAAAGTTGCCCAGCAAGCTCCTTTAAACTTCCCTCTCATCTTAAAGCTATGGCCTCTAGTATTTGATGTTTCCACCCTGTGAAAATGTTCTCTCTGTCTACTCTATCTATGCTATTACTGTTGCATTTTGAGTGAGGAAGTGTTCTTCCAGTAAGTGTTAATACTTTCTACACCTACCCATCTCACTCACTTGTAGAAGTATGTAATTCGAAAAAGCACAGGAACTTATCAGCTCCGCTCTGAGGACTTGTTCTTACTAACTGTACCTAAAGTCCGTACTGAACTGGGGAAAAGGGCATTTAGTTATGCTGCTGCCTTTGCATGGAACCAGCTGCAGAATGAACTGAAACTTAAGGAGCTGGTTTCTATAAACAGATTTAAATCTCTTCTTAATGATGTTGAAGCGGGCTCTTCTGTCTGTACATGCTTTGTTTGATGATGTTCTGACTGTGACTCTATTTATATGTTCTCTGTTGTTTTTAAATTATTGTCTGTAACTGTGGAACTGTGCTGCTGCCTGTCTTGGCCAGGACTCTCTTGTAAAATAGATTTTTAATCTCAATGAGACTTCTCCTGGTTAAATAAATTTTTTTTTTAAATCCCACTAATAGTACCGCACAACGGCCACATCATCTGTTTTAGTAACATTGACTATGGGACAAATGCAGACTTTGCGAACAACACCACCCACCTCCCTCCCCTCCTTCCCCTCCCCTTGCTTCAAAATGGGTGGTGGGTATTTAGTGACCGGAGCAGGTGGGTGGTACTGGTATATTGACAACTTTGCCTGTACCCAGTTGAAAAGCCCACTGCCTCTTGGGGTTTGGAGAGACCATTGGAAGAGAGATCTCCCTCTGGGACAACTCGTGGCCAATAGTTTAGTTCCCATGAGGAGCAGGCAGAATATTGGGGGTTCGAGTCCAACTCCTGGGGCCCCTGTGTCACATTTAGTTCAGAGATACAGTGCCCTTCGGCCCACCGAGTCCGCACTGACCAGCACACTATCTCACACACACTAGGGACAATTTACAATTATACCAAGCCGATCAACCTAGAGTTAGGGTTAGGATTACGGTTAGGGTTAGGTCTAGGGTTTGTGTTTCCTCCCGCACTCCAAAGGGGCACAGGTTTATATAAATTGCCCCTAGAGGGTGGGATAGTGTGCGGGGGATCACTGGTTGCAGGCTGGGTCCACAAATGGGGGGGCGTCGGGGAAAGTGGGGTGGAGAATGGGGGGAGATGGGGAGAAGGGGAAGTGAGGGGAGGGGGTACGGTGATTGGATCTGGAAGCGGACCAATACATCTATAAATAAACCTGAACTGAATGAACATGGCGGCCAAATCTCCCACAATTCAAAGCGAGGGAGAAAGTGCCCAGCACCAACCAGTTGCCGTTGCAGTGTGCATGCGCAGGGCAGCCGATGATGTGCTGGCCGTGGTTGCGCGCATGTGCAGGGGGACGTGCAGGCCACAGCAATGCGCATGTGCAAGGCGGCCTGCCGTGCCGGCGGATGAGGAGCGAGCGGAGCCCGGCGGCCCGGATACGGATAGTGGGGGGAGATGGAGAGAGATAGAGATGGGGGCCACCCAGAGTTGAACTGTAGGTGTCCTGCCTTGGCCGGAGGCCCCCTTAGACCTCGAGGCCCTAAGCTTAAGCTTGTCTAGCTTATAGGTAAATCCGGCCCTGCGGAGGAGGTAGTTGAGGCAGGTACTATCGCAACGTGAGAACAATTTAGACAGGTACATGGATAGGACAGTTTAGAGGGATAGAGGCCAAATGCAGTCAGGTGGGACTAGTGTCGATGGGACATGTTGGCCGGTGTGGGCAAGTTGAGCCAAAGGGCCTGTTTCCACGCTGTAAGACTGTTATCCCAATTTCTCGTCCACTCCCTACACACTAGGGGCCTAATTAGGGGACAAACCTTCAGGATGTGTGAGGAAAACTGGACCCAGAGGAAACTCACTCGGTCACAGGCAGAACTTGCAAACTCCATGCAGGATGCAGGTTCTCTTTGTCTGGTCTGTCACAGCACTCCTTTATGCTAAATTTAAGTGAATAGAATCATTGTTCAACACAATTTGTGCAACTTGACCTTAAAGTGTATCCACTTAATGCAAGGGTAAAGCAGATGAACTTAGAGCCCATATTAGTGCATGGAACTATGATGTTGTGGCCCTTATGGAGACTTGGTTGCTGGAGGGACATGACTGGCAGTGCTCCAGTGCCTTGATGCCTCAGACATGATAAAGAGCAAGGGAAAAGAGGTGGGAGAGTTGCTCTACTAATCAGGGAGGCTGTCACGGCAGCACTCAGTGAGGACATGCTTGGAGGGTTTGTCCGCTGAGGTGATATGGTGGTGCTTAGAAATAAGAGTTTCTAAGCACTCTAATGGGATCGTACTATAGGCCCCAAAAGCAAGCGGGAGATAATGGAACAGATATATAGACAGATTACAGTTGCGTTCAGTTTATTGTCACATGAGAACAGCTTTTGTTGCGTGCTAATCAGCCAACGGAAAGAAAATCCATGATTACCATCGAGCTACTATCAAAAAAATGCCAAAGCAACAGGGTTGTCTTAGTTCAATTCAATTAAATTCAATTCAACTATTGTCATTGCACAAATACGAGTACAGGTACAACAAAATGCAGTTTAGCGTCTGGTCATAGTGCAAGATAGTAGATATAAAAATACTGGTTAAACAATGGGTGCACTGTGAATGAATTAAACTGGTACATAGGCAAATAAATGTATACAAATGGGAGAGTATAAAAGATAGCTATCGATGGGGCTGTGAGTTCAGCAGTGTAATGATGTTATTGAAAAAGCTGTTCCTCAGCCTGCTTGTGCGAGACCTGAGGCTCCTGTACTGCCTCCCTGATGAAAGGAGGGAAAACAGTCCATGGTTAGGGTGAGAGGGGTCCTTGATGATTTTCCCGGCCCGACTCAGACACCGTTTGCGGTGGAGGGCATCCATGGCAGGGAGCGGGGCACCGATGATGTGCTGAGCGGTTTTCACCAACCATTGCAGTGCCTTCCTGTTAGCTGTGGTACAGCTGCTGTACCATACCGTGAAGCAGGTGGTCAGGATGCTTTCGATGGTACAGCGGTAGAAGTTGGACAGGATCTGGGGCACCAGGTGAGCTTTTCTTAAGCCTCCTCAGAAATTAAAGGCGCTGCTGCACCTTTTTGATCAGTTTGGTGGTATTGAGGGACCAGGACAGATCCTCTGAGATGTGTACCCCGAGGAATTTGTAGTTGGAGACGCGCTCCACCTCAAGTGACTTTAACCACAATTCTGTCTAGATTAAAAGGTATTAGCTATATAGGGAGATTGGCTGATGAGATATCAGACAGAAGTATATTAAAATTATGAGGCGTAGATAGCCAATGGGTCTGAGGAATGAGGAATGTACTTGCAATAAAGAGAATGCTGCATCAGCTGGTCAAGTCAAGTCAAGTCAAGAGAGTTTATTGTCATGTGTCCCAGATAGGACAATGAAATTCTTGCTTGCTGCAGCACAACAGAATATAGTAAGCATAAATACAGACAGTTCATTTAAGAAGGATGCTGGAAAATCGAAGGTAGACAAAAGTGCTGGAGGAACTCAACGGATGCGGCAGCATCTATGGAACGAAGTAAATAGGCAACGTTTCAGGCCAAAACCCTTCTTCAGACCACAGAACAGTTCAGTGTGTCTATATAGCATAGACCATATTTATACACATATATAAAACAGATAAAGTGCAATATGCTGTTACAGTTCTGAGTTTGTTTAATGGTGAGTTTAATAGCCTGATGGCTATGGGGAAGAAGCTGTTCATGAACCTGGATTTCAGGCTCCTGTACCTTCTACCTGATGGCAGGGAAGAGATGAGTGTGTGGCCAGGATGGTGTGGGTCCTTGATGACTCTGGCAGCCTTTTTGAGGCAGCGACTGCGATAGATCTCTTCGACGGTGGGGAGGTCAGAGCCAATGATGGACTGGGCAGTGGTCACAACTTTCTGCATTCTTTTCCGCTCCTGGACGCTCAAGATGCTGAACCAAGCCACGATGCAACCAGTCAGCATGCTCTCTACTGTGCACCTGTAGACGTTTGAGAGAATCCTCTTTGACATACCGACTCTCCATAATCTTCTCAGGAAGTAAAGGCGCTGATGTGCTTTCTTTATAATTGCATCAGTGTGCTGGGACCAGGAAAGATCTTTGGAAATATGCACGCCCAGGAATTTGAGGTTCTTGACCCTTTCCACCATCTAAACAGAATTGTGGGTCCCTGTCCTACCCCTTCCAAAGTCCATAATCAGTTCCTTCGTTTTGCTGGTGTTGAGAGCCAGGTTATTGTGCTGGCACCATTTGGACAATCGGTCGATCTCACTTCTATACTCTGACTCGTCACCATCAGTGATCCGTCCCACAACAGTGGTGTCGTCGGCGAACTTGATGATGCAGTTCGCACTATGACCGGCTACGCAGTCATGAGTATAGAGTGAGTAAAGCAGAGGGCTGAGCACGTAGCCTTGAGGTGCTCCCGTGCTGATTGTTATCAAGGATGACACATTTCCACCAAAACGGACAGACTGTGGTCTGTGAATGAGGAAGTCGAGGATTCAATTGCAGAGAGATGTGCAGAGACCCAGATCTGAGAGCTTGGTAACAAGCTTGGAGGGGATGGTCGTATTAAACGCTGACCTGTAGTCAATGAATAACAGCCTGACATATGAGTTTTTGTTGTCCAGGTGGTCCAGAGTGGAGTGGAGAGCCAGTGAGATCGCATCCACCATTGATCTGTTGTGGCGGAAAGCGAACTGCAGTGGCTCGAGGCTCTTGTCGAGGTAGAGTTGATACGTGCCATAATCAACCTCTCAAAGCACTTCATAGAGTTATACAGCATGGAAACAGGCCCTTCAGCCCAACTCGTCCATTCTGACCAAGATGCCCATCTACGCAAGTCCCATTTGCCCACATTTGGCCCAAATTCCTCTAAACCGTTTCCTATCCATGTGTCTGTTCAAATATCGTTCAAATGTTGTTATAGTACCTGCCTTAACCACTTCCTCTGGCAGCTCTTACCATACACCCACCACCCTTAGTGCGAAAATGTTGCCCTCAGGCTCTTTTCCCCCTCACCTTATAACCAGATTGATTCCAGGAGCTGTCAGATGAGGAGAGATTCAGAAGACTTGGCCTGAACTGTTAAATTTGGGTTGATGAGAAACTCCACAGTAAAATTCATACAGACTTGACAGGGTTGATGTTTAACCTGCTTGTCTGGAATGGGGACATAGCGCCCTCAGGACAGAGACTGGGAGAGCTCTTGGAATTCAGTCATTCAATAAATTCAAAGCAGCAATCAATAGACTTTTAGATTTTAAGAAGTTTGGGATTACAGCATGAAAATGCACTGAGGCAAAGAATTAGTTTTGATCTTTTGGAAGAATGTGCTGGTGCTGGAGAGGGTCCAGAGGAGGTTTACGAGTATGATCCCAGGAATGAATGGGTTAACATATGATGAGCATTTGACGGCTCTGGGCCTATACTCGCAGGAGTTTAGAAGGATGAGAGGACACCTCAATGAAACTTAACGAATAATGAAAGGCCTGGATAGAGTAGATGTGGAAAGGATGTTTCTACTCGTGGGAGAGTCTAGGACCAGAGGAATGTTCCTTTAGGAAGAGATGAGGAGGAATTTATTTAGTCAGAGGGAGGAAAATCTGTGGAATTCATTACCACCAGAAGGCTAAATCCATGGATGGATATTTTTAGGGCAGAGATAGATAGATTCTATCCGGTACGGATGTCATGGATTATGCTGAGAAGGCAGGAGAATGGGGTTGAGAGGGGAAGATAGATCAGCCATGATTGAACGGCGGAGTAGACTTGATGGGCCGAATGGCCTAATTCTGCTCCTACCATTTATGAACAAAACCTTATTGAATAGCAAAGCAGGCACGAATAGACCAGTCATGTTTTCATTACTGCTTGAGTTCCAGTTGGAATGAATGTGAGAATTTATTTTTAAAAAGATTTGTGCAGAGAACTTCAAAAAGGACATCGATTTACTTCTGTGTGTAACATCCAACGAGTTTTTGGTCTTAACCTCAGCATCTGAAGATGTGTCGTATTATTGAGTGTGGAAATGTTCACTGCACTCTTGAACGGGTTTTTATTCCCTGGACTTCCAATTGTTCATTGTTTAGTTTAGAGATACATTGTGGAAACACGCTCTTCGGCCCACCGAGTCCACGCCAACCATCATGTTCTGTTATAATTTATAGTCACACAGCCTTTCAGCCCATCGAGCCCACACGACCTATTTAAACAAATTCCATTTTATTCTCTCCACAATCCACTAAATAGCCCTCCAGGCTGCACCCTTCAACTACAGTGATGTAAAGTGGCCAATTAACCTCCGGACTCTCACATCTTTGGGATGTGGGAGAAAATCTGTGACAGGTGCAAGGAAAACATGCAACCTGCACACAGACGGCAACAGAGGGCGTGACAGGTGCAAGGAAAACATGCAACCTGCACACAGACGGCAACAGAGGGGGATGAATCCTAGGTTGCTGGACCTGTGACGCTGCTTTAAAATGTGGCTGGCTCATTAAAGAGAACTGTTTCTATTTCACCGGTCTGCTGCACATCCCAAAGGACCTCACACCTGAACACATCTCATTAATGTTCAGTTTTCCACCCACACTACGTGAGGAGAAGAAACACAGGTGACAAACAAGACCAGGGCAGCTTTAGGTAAAGCTGATTAATGGCATACAACACACACCAACAAGAGGGTCTAATAAACTGCCTATGCCATTCAATGGCATTACGAGCCAGCTCCCACCATTGGTGCAATTGACCAGGTCTCTGCTTCACCAGCCAAGTGAATGCTGTGGCTCCAAGCTTGAAAGGACGTATCACTAGATTCAGGATCAGCTTCTTCCTCTATGTTATCAGATTACTGAACTGATATTGGTATTGGCTTGATACTGGTTAATTATTGTGTACCGAGATGCAGTGAAACGTCCTGTTTGCGTGCCACCAATAAATCATACCATACACGACTATAATCAAGCCACAAGTACAACAGATAATGCAAAGAGAGAAAATACGTGGGCAGAATGTAGTGTTACAGCTTGACAGTTGCAGATAAAAAAATGCAAGGCCTCCAATCTGCCAGGGCGTAGTCCTGATCTTCCAGCCTACCTGAGTGCAGGCCTTGCACTCTTTCTCTGTAACTGTAGGACTATAATGCTGTAACAATGATTCTGTACTCCCCCATACCCATGTCAGGGTCCCCGGGTCAGGGATCTCCCCACTGTCCCCGGGTCAGGGATCTCTCCCCCCACCCCCCACTGTCCCTGGGTCAGGGATCTCTCCCCCCACTGTCCCTGGGTCAGGGATCTCCCCACCCCCGGGTCCAGGGATCTCCCCCCCCCCCCCCCCCCCCCACTGTCCCTCAGGGGGTCAGGGATCTCTCACCCCCCACTGTCCCCGGGTCAGGGATCTCTCCCCCCCCACCCCCCACTGTCCCTGGGTCAGGGATCTCTCCCCCCACTGTCCCTGGGTCAGGGATCTCCCCACCATCTCCTCCAAATGGAGAGCTCTCAGACCCCCCTCCAGGCCGGAGCAGAGGCTCCTACCATCGGCCCAGCCCCGCATCCCAGGCACGCCCCATCCCGACGCTGTGTTACTCACGGCGGCTCCGTGGTCCCCGTTGGCCGTGGCCCAGGCCTCAGGCTCGGCCTCCACAGCCACGCAACCGCAGGCTAGCTAGCGTCCACCACGCGTCATCACGCCGGCTCCCCGACGTCAGCACGCCCGACGGCGGCCGTCACTGACCCTGACGTCGGCCGTCACTGACCCTGACGTCGGCCGTCACTGACCCTGACGTCGGTCGTCACGCGTGAGTGTGTTGGAAGGAACTGCAGGTGCTGGTTTACACCGAAGATAGACAAAAATGCTGGAGTAACTCGGCGGGTGAGGCAGGATGGTTGCGCTTGGATTATTCTCCAGGGGTGACGCTAAATAGCGGCCCCGCACCGAGTTAGCGAGCAGTGGCCGAGTTGCTGTAACCGGGCAGCACAGACATGAAGATTCATCATGGCGACCGTTTCTCCCAGCATCCTAATCGCTCGGAAATCCCTCTATGAAACCATCGGCGGCTGCTGTGTCTGTACAGCGGAACCACGACCGCGGGGGCGGCTGGGTAGCCCAGTCGCCATTCAGTTACAGAGTCATACAGCACAGAAACTTGCCCACGCCGACCAACATACCCCATCTACACCTGCCCCGGTTAGCCCCTGTCGCGCTACACGTTTCTATCCATGTTACCTGTCCACATGTCTTTTCAACTTACCTATCCGTGTGAATAACAACTCAAGTCAAGTCACATTTATAGCACATTTAAAAAACAACTCTCGTTGGCCAAAGTGCTTTACGTTTGTTATAAGAATAGCACAACAAAACAAACTACATATATACTCATTCGGAGGACGTCAGGAAAGGATTGGGAGTATAGATAAGTCTTTAGTCTTGACTGAAAAGAGTCGATGGAGGAGGCAGTTCTGATGGGAAAGGGGATGCTGTTCCACAGTCTAGAGGCTGCAACCGCAAAGGCGCGGTCGCCCCTGAGTTTATGCCTAGACCGTGGGATATTCAGCAGCCCCAAGTCGGCCGATCTGAGGGGCCTGGAGGTGGAGTGGTGGGTGAGAAGACTTTTTATGTAGGTGGGGGCAAGCCCATTGAGGGCTTTGTAGACATGGAGGAGGATCTTGAGGTTTATACGGACATTGATAGTAGCCCCCCCCCCCAAAAAAAACCCAATCCCGACTTGAAACGTCGCCTATCCATTTATTCCAGATATGTTGCCTGACCCGCTGAGCTACTCCAGGACTTTGTTTTTTGTGAACTAACGCCTGTATCCAAAACAAAATTCAAACTTCAGGGCAACTTAGCGGGTCGAACAGCCGCTGTGTAGGCCGATATATTGTCCCGTTTCTGGGCGAAATCCAGGTGTTTCCTACTTTTTGTACTGAATACACCTTTCTGAAAGAGCGCAACGAGAGGGTATTCTGCAAGCGAATCAGTTGTTAAAATATGTAGATAAGACCACGAAACATGGGGTGCAATGTTTAAAAGATATACGAGTATATTACTAGGACTCGAGGGTCTGAGCTATAGGGGGGTTGCGCGAAACGTCACTGGGTCAGAGGGCTCGAAGCACTGAGCCGCTAAATCCATCTGGAAGACACCCGTCAGTTCCGGTATATGTTATTAATGCTAAAAACGCGTACTTTCCTACCTGTTAAAAACCGCCAAAATGTTGCATTTTTGCGCTGAAAAAAATTGTGGAAGTCGGGGCAAACGTGAGAGACATGTACCCAACTTTAGAATTCCAAACGTGAAGCGAGATGAAGGTATAGAGAAGCGAGAACTGAAGGGACTACAGCAGCTAAAGTGCTTGATAAACATTGAAAATATTGGGAATTATCGCGTTTGCTCACTGCATTTCACCAAGGCATTATTTGTGTTTTTTCTTGATTCCTTTGGTATCTAAAAATTCTCAGAAGTGATAAATCTGGCTGTAAATTTTTCTTCAGATGCGTTTTCATTTTGTATGTAAAAACCCACGAGAACCATGGGCGATTAAAAAAATTACAACCAGATTTATCACTTCTGAAACTTTTTAGATGCCAAAGCAATCAAGAAAAAACACAAATAATGCCTTACTGTTGATGAAATGCAGTGAGCAAACGGCCAATGTTCGCCAAGCACTCTGGCTGTTGTTGTCCCTTCAGCTCTTGCTTCTTCTATCTGCCGTCATTTCTCCTCACTTTTGGAATTCTGAAGTATGCTAAATGTCTCTCACGCTTATCCCGATTTCCATAGTTATTTACAACGCAAAAATTGACTATTTCAGCGGGTTTTAACGGGCCCGCTACGCTGGAAACAATGGTAAGTGCCTACCTGCAGTTCATTTAGTGTAATCCATTTGGAGTAGCCTAGCAACAGTATGGGTCATGGGTCGTGACCCGACTGCCGTGAAACCTCCCTATAACATATACCGGAAGTTACGGATGTCCTCCAGATGGATTGAGCGGCTCTGTACGTCAAGCCCTATGACCCAGTGACCTTACGTGCAGCCCCCCTATACGGAGAGGTCGGGCAGGCTGGGACTTTTGAACGCTCGGGGCTGTGGGGTGACCTGATAGAAGTGTATCGTGAGTGGAATATAAATCTTTGCACATAATCTTTCCCAGGATAGGGGATCAAGAACTCGAGGTTTTAATATGAGAGGAGAAAGATTTATAATACAGGGCTGCCAACTCTCACGCTTTGAGCGTGAGACTCACGCCCTCAAGCAAACTCTCACGCCCTCACAGAAATTTCTCACGCTCAGTGGTGAGAAATTTTGTGATCAACGAAAATCTCAAAACTCGGATAAGCTGCATGGTCCACGGGTGTTGGAGAGCCGGGGCTGAGGGAGCGATGGGAGCAGAACCAGCGGCCGGAACAGATGCGGGGAGCCGGGACGGACGAGTGTTTGCCGGGGCCGGCGTGTCGCTCGCTGCAGCTCTGGCCATGGAGCGCTCCGGACAGCGCATGTCCCGGGCGTCGGAAGCGTTGCGCCGCTGCCGCGAGGGTCTCTGTGCCGAAGGGACAGACTCTCAAAGGGAGGTGGAGAGAGAGGGAAAGGAGACAGGGAGACAGTGGGGGGGGGGGGGGGGGGGGGGGAGAGGAGAGAGGAGACGGGGGGGGGGGGAGTGGGGGGAGAAGAGGGGAGGGGGGCGGAGAGGGTGAGGTGGGGGGGAGGGGAAGAAAGGTGGGTGGGTGTGAGGGAAAGAAAGGTGGGTGTGAGGGAAGAAAGAGGGAAGAGAGAGAGGGGTAGAGGGGGTGGAGAGGGTAGAGAGATGGAGAGAGAAGAGGAAGAGAGAGAGGGGTGGTAAAGAGAGAGAGGGGGAGAGAGGGAAAGAGAGAGGGGGGAAAAAGAGAGATAGGGGCAAAGAAAAAGAGATAGAGACAGAGGAGAAAGAGAGGGGAGAGGGCAAGGGGAGGAGTGAGGTAGGAGGGAGAATGGGGAAGAGAGGAGAGGGGGGAAGAGAGAGAGAGATAGAGGGGGAGAGAGAGAGGAGAGTAAGATGGGAGGGAGAGAGAGAAGAGAGGGAAGGGGAGAGAGTGAGAGAGAGATGGAGGGGGAGAGAGAGAGAGAGGGGGGTTGAGAGGAGAGAGCGGAAGAGAGGGGTGAGAGAGAGAGAGGGGGGTTGAGAGGAGAGAGAGCGGAAGAGAGGGGGGAGAGAGAGAGAGTCTCTGTCGAATTTGCCCAGGTGACCGGTATGGATCAGGCTGCGGCTCGGTGCATCCTGGAGGACAACCAGTGGCTGCTGGAAGTAAGTACCAAGCACTGGGTAGAAACGGTTGAAGGTAGTGGATTTCAAATGGTTGGAGAAAGCATCCTGCTTGCCTGCTAGATTTTCACTTACTGTAACAGCAGGAAAAATGTTCCCGATGTTGGGGGCGTCGTAGAGAGTTGCGAATCTGTAGAATTCTCTGCCATAGAAGGCAGTGCAGGCCAATTCACTGGATGTTTTCAAGAGAGAGTTACATTTAGTTCTTGGGGCTAACGACATCAAGGGATATGGGGAAAAACAGGAAAGAGGTACTGATTTTAGATGAATAGCCATGATCATATTGAATGGCAGTGCTGGCTCGAAGGCCCGAATGGCCTATTCCTGCACATATTTTCTATGTTTCTATGCTTGAGTATATGGCAATAAAACTCGATCACTTGATTTTGAAGCATTCATGCATGGTGGAGGTATAATGTAGTCATAGAGTGATACAGTGTGAAAACAGGCCCTTCGGCACAACTTGCCCACACCCGCCAACATGTCCCAGCTACGCTACCTGCTTTTGGTCCATACCTCCAAACCTGTCCTATCCATGTATCAGTCTAACTTTTTCTTAAATGTTGAGATGGTCCCTGCCTCAACTACCTCCTCTGGCAGCTTAAGAGGGAACTGCAGATGCTGGAGAATCGGCACACTGCTCTCTCTCCCCATCCCCGCACTCGCAACAAGGGCCGAGTCCCCCTAGTCCTCACCTTTCACCCCACCAGCCATCACATACAAAAAATAATCCTCCGTCAGTTTCGCCACCTCCAACGTGACCCCACTACTGGCCACATCTTCCCATCTCCCCCCATATCTGCCTTCCGCAAAGACCGCTCCCTCCATAACTCCCTTGTCAATTCTTCCCTTCCCTCTCGGTCCACCCCCTCCCCGGGCACTTTCCCTTGCGGCCGCAGCAGATGCAACACTTGTCCCTTTACCTCCCCCCTCAACTCCTTTCAGGGACCCAAGCAATCGTTCCAGGTGCGACAGAGGTTTACCTGCATCTCTTCCAACCTCATCTATTGCGTCCGCTGCTCTAGATGTCAGCAGATCTATATCGGTGAGACCAAGCGGAGGTTGGGCGATCGTTTCGCCGAACACCTCCGCTCGGTCCGCAATAACCTAGCTGACCTCCCGGTGGCTCAGCACTTCAACTCCCCCTCCCACTCCGTCTCCGACCTCTCTGTCCTGGGTCTCCTCCATGGCCACAGCGAGCAGCACCGGAAATTGGAGGAACAGCACCTCATATTCCGTTTGGGGAGTCTGCACCCCGGGGGCATGAACATCGACTTCTCCCAATTCTGTTAGTCCTTGCTGTCTCCTCCCCTTCCTCAGCTCCCCTGCTGTCTCCTCCCACCCTCCAGCCTTCCGGCTACTCCTCCTTTTCCCTTTCTTGTCCCCACCCACCCCCACCCCTGATCAGTCTGAAGAAGGGTTTCGGCCCGAAACGTTGCCTATTTCCTTCGCTCCATAGATGCTGCTGCACCCGCTGAGTTTCTCCAGCTTTTCTGTGTAACCTCCTCTGGCAGCTTGTTCCTTACACCCATCACCCTTTGTGTGGGTAAAGTTACCCCTTAAAGTTACCTCTTAAAAATACTTCATACAAAAAACATTGAAATCATACTTCTACAGTGCACTAAAACATGATTTTAATACATCAAATTTCAAAATGTTCCTACCCTTCTTCCACACCCTCTCCCCAATCGGTTGCTCCACTCCCTCACCGGGTACACCCAAGGCCAGTGATCAGTGATCGCACAGCCTCCCCCCTTTCAAAAACGCTCCAATCCAATTTAAAGCATATATATTGCATTCAAGTGTAAGTTATAAGACTCGCTACAGTATGCACCATATTGCACAATTTCAAGCTGAAAAATGCAAATGTTCCGTACCAATGGGAACCGTCCTCCCACCCCCCACCCCCGGTCGCAATGCTCCCTCGGGCTTGGTCTCTCGCAAATTTCTCACTCCCAACTCTCACCCAATGTTGGCAGCCCTGTATAATAGGATCCTAAACGATAATGTTTTCACACATAGGGTGGTGGGTATGTGGAATGAGCTGCCAGAGGAGGTAGTTGAGGTCTTCATGCTGCAACACTCCAACAAGACTAACAAGGTGAGGATAGACCTGCAAGCTCCAAAGTACAAAAAGTCAATCACCTGATCTGAACCCAATTGAGCATGCCTTTTAACTGCTGAAGAGAAAACTGAAGGGAACTAGCCCCCAAAACAGGCATAAGCTAAAGATGGCTGCAATACAGGCCTGGCAGAGCATCATCATAAAAGACAGCCAGCAACTGGTGATGTCCATGAATCGCTGACTTCAAGCAGTCATTGCATGCAAAGGATATGTAACAAAATATTAAACATGCCCACTTTCATTTACATGACATTGCTGTGTCCCAAACATTAATGGTGCCCTGAAATGGGGGGGGGGGGGGGGGGGGGGGGCTATGTATAAACACTGCTGTAATTTCTACATGGTGAAACCAAAATGTATAAAAATGGCCTTTATTAAAATCTGACAATGTTCACTTTAAACACATGTGATATTTTCTATTACAAATCTCTATTTCTATTGCAAATGTGGTAATGTTTTTCCAGATGGCTTGGAGCATTTCCTTGATTCTTTTTCTCTGCTGACCTGGTAATCTCTTCCCGTGACAGAGCCTCTTTAGCGTGTACGTGGGGTGTCAGTTGTTGTTATGAGAGAGGGACCAGAGCCAGAGCGAGTTCGCTCCTTGCTGGAGTTGGTGAGGCACTTTCTGCTTAATGGCTATTTCCGAATGTGACATGCTGCTCTTTGTTCTTCCCATTTCTGGTCAGCAGTAACAAAACACATAGAAACAGCAGCCCTCATCTCACTGGCTCCATCCAATGTTTGTTGAGACTCAGACCTACCGGAACTTCCTGTTTCCAACCACTTTGGCATATTGCACCTTCACATACTGACCATTCTCTCCTGGGCCTCCTCCATTGGCAGAGTGAGGCCACACACAAACTGGAGAAACAACACTAACTACATCAAGAGATGAGTAGATCCAGAGAAGACACAGGAATCTGGAATAACTTTTACCAGAATCCCGATAAACAAGAGTGCAAGGCTCAGCATGGAAAAATCCAAGACTGAAAAAAGATAAACATCAGTACTTAAATAGGAAACTCAATGGGAAACACAAATGTGACTGGCACACTGATGAAAATACCTAAACATAATTGAACAAAAGACAACACAGTCAATGCTGCCCTCAGTGGTCCGGAGAGGGATCAGCAGGTACCATAACATAACACTTTGTATTCCTGTATGAACATTGAACTCTCCAATTTGAGGTAACTAACCTACAATACAAATGTTTCCCATCCCCCCCACCCACCCCCACCCAACCTGGACTTACACTGATTTCTGCCCCTCCGCCTATATTCCTTCCTCTGGCTTCACAATTCTTAACTCTTTGCACATTTTGTCTTTTAATCTCTAGCCTTTGTCAATCGAGAGCACATTGACCTACGGCATCACTTCCTGGTTCGGGAGCTGCAAGGCGTACGAACGGCACCAACTAGACAGGATTGCGAAGACCGCCAGCAGGATTATTGGTGCTCCACTCCCTTTCCTGCTGGACATATACAGGAAGAGATGTATCAGCAGAGCCATCTCCATCATCAAAGACCCCTACCACCCATCGCATCACATATTCTCCATCCTGCCATCTGGGAAGAGGTACAGGAGCATTAGCTGCAAAACCAGCAGGATGCTCCTCAGCTTCTTCCCGCAGGCTATAAGACTGCTAAACGGACTTTGCCCCCTGCCAAAGTATCGCGCACCAACCACCAACCTGGACACACTGCAGCAGAGCCACTGTTGTGCCGCTGCCGATCGGAACGCCTGTTGAATGTTTAGTAGAGTGTTAAATTTGTTCATGATATATGTATTTTTATTTCTATTTATTTTTAATGCACACTGAATGGACACTGGTTGAGCAACTTTTTGTGTTTCCTCTGGGTATGTGAATACTCAGGAAATTACAATAAAGATATACAATACAATACAATACAGGTGCACAGTAGAGAGCATGTTGACCAGTTGCATCGTGGCTTGGTTCGGCAACTTGAGCGCCCTGGAGAGGAAAAGACTACAAAAAGTAGTAAACAATGCCCAGTCCATCATCGGCTCTGACCTCCCTACCATTGAGGCTACCACAAAAAGGCTGGCAGCATCATCAAGGACCCACACCATCCTGTCCACACACTCATCTCCCCGCTACCTTCAGGATTTGAGTATAGGAGCAGGGAGGTTCTACTGCAGTTGTACAGGGTCTTGGTGAGACCACACCTGGAGTATTGCGTACAGTTTTGGTCTCCTAGTCTGAGGAAAGACATTCTTGCCATAGAGGGAGTACAGAGAAGGTTCACCAGACTGATTCCTGGGATGTCAGGACTTTCATATGTAGAAAGACTGGATAGACTCGGTTTGTACTCGCTAGAATTTAGAAGGTTGAGGGGGGATCTTATAGAAACTTACAAAATTCTTAAGGGGTTGGACAGGCTAGATGCAGGAAGATTGTTCCCGATGTTGGGGAAGTCCAGAACAAGGGGTCACAGTTTAAGGATAAAGGGGAAATCTTTTAGGACCGAGATGAAGAAAACTTTTTTTCACACAGAGAGTGGCGAATCTCTGGAATTCTCTGCCGCAGAGGGTAGTTGAGGCCAGTTCATTGGCTATATTTAAGAGGGAGTTAGATATGGCCCTTGTGGCTAAAGGGATCAGGGGGTATGGAGAGAAGGCAGGAACAGGATACTGAGTTGGATGATCAGCCATGATCATATTGAATGGCGGTGCAGGCTCGAAGGGCCGAATGGCCCACTCCTGCACCTATTTTCTATGTTTCTATGATACAGGAGCCTGAAGACTGCAACGTCCAGGTTCAGGAATAGCTACTTCCCCACAGCCATCAGGCTATTAAACTCAACTCATACAAAACTCTGAACATTCATAGCCCATTATCTGTTTATTTGCACTTTATTCATGTGTGTATATATTTATATAATGGTACTAGACTAAGTGGGACCCGTTGGTCCCATGTTCACACGGGAGGGCTGGTCCCCCGACGCAATATTCCACCTCTCCACCAATTCCAATATTAGTGGCCAGTGGGGGGGGGGGGGGCTTTCTGGAGTGCTGGTATGGGTTCTTGGAGTGGCAGCTCAGTCCCTCAAGCCTGATCTGCTGGCAGCTCACTCACGGCTGGTGGGCTGGCAGTTGACTCATGACTATTCCTTGAAATTCCATTTCAAGCAGGGTGCAAGGCCACCAAATTCAAATCCATGTTCCTACCATTTCAAGCAGGGTGCAAGGCCACCAAATTCAAGTGCAGTTTCCAACCACTTCAAGCAGGGTGCAAGGCCACCAAATTCAAGTGCAGTTTCATACCACTTCAAGCTGGATCCAAGGCCACCAAATTCAAGTGCAGTTTCAAACCACTTTCAGCAGGGTGAAACCACCATAAACCCACACAAAACACCAAACTCACAGTTCAGTAGACATTTTGTGTGTTCAGTTGATTCACAGCTCAGTCATGACCTCTCCCTCCCCCATCATGCAGAGTGAGCCACACCCACAATTCCTAGTTTTATAACCCCTCCCCCTACCACCGGAAAAGGTGTGGCTAAAGCACCCAAGCCACCATTTGCAGTAAGTAGTGCCTTTCAATTTCAAGCCAAAGCACCCAAGCCACCATGTGCAGTAAGTAGTGCCTTTCAACTTCAAGCAAAACACCCAAGCCACCATTTGCAGTAAGTAGTACCTTTCAACTTCAAGCCAAAGCACCCAAGCCACCATTTGCAGTAAGTAGTGCCTTTCAAGCCAATGCACCCATGCCACTATTTGCAGTAAGTAGTGCCTTTCAACTTCATGCCACCATTTGCAGTAAGTAGTGCCTTTCAATTTCAAGCCAAAGCACCCAAGCCACCATTTGCAGTAAGTAGTGCCTTTCAAGCCAATGCACCCATGCCACTATTTGCAGTAAGTAGTGCCTTTCAACTTCATGCCACCATTTGCAGTAAGTAGTGCCTTTCAATTTCAAGCCAAAGCACCCAAGCCACCATGTGCAGTAAGTAGTGCCTTTTAACAAAGCACCCAAGCCACCATTTGCAGCAAAAGTTCCATCAAAACACCTGATACCATTTGCAGTAAGTAGTGTCTTTCAACTTCAAGTCAAAGCTCCCAAGCCACCATTTGCAATGAGAAGTGCCTTTCAGCTTCAAGCCAAAGCATCCAAGCAGCCATGTGCAGTAAATACTGCCTTTCAACTTCAAGCAAAAAACCCAAGCCACCATTTGCAGTGTAGTGCCTTTCAACTTCAAGCCAAAGCATCCTAGCCACCATTTCCAGTAAGTAGTGCCTTTCAACTTCAAGCCAAAGCTCCCAAGCCACCATTTGCAATAAGTAGTGCTTCAACTTCAAGCCAAAGCACCCAAACAACCATTTCAGGCAGTGCCTTTTTACTTCAAACATACCTTATTTTCATTTTCAAACCACATTAAGGGTACTCACAGTTGTGTAGACATTTGTTCAGTGTTATTCAGAGCTCAGAGAGACGTGACCCTTGGCTTCATCCATCTTACAGAGACTGGGTGAGGCACACCACTTCCTGGTTTTATAGTCCCATCCCCTACCTCCAGCAGGGGCTGCAGAGAGAATGGTGAATTTTTTAAAAAACATTAATATCTCTCTGATTTGTCATGGATGGGAAAAATCCTCCTCACCCGTAAGACGGAGGGGGGCTCTGAGCGAGGTTGCCAAAATGACGGCCGTAGGTGGCAGCGTTCTGTCGGAAATCGCAGCACATTGGGCCAAAAGCGGTCAAGATCAGAGATTTAGTAATATTGATAGATAGATAGATAGATAGATAGATAGATAGATATGGACACACTGATCTGTTCTGTATTATTCATGCCTACTATATTCTGTTGTGCTGAAGCAGAGCAAGAATGTTATTGTCCTATCTGGGACACATGACAATAAACTATCTTGAATCTTGAATCACTGTAGTTAATACCCAACTCCAGATTACATCACTCTCTAGTGAAGCACTTACCCTACATCTCCATTTTTTTCACCTTAAACCTCTGCCCCCCAACAGTGCTAGATTCTATCTACCCTCTCTATTCTCCTCTCAACTTCATAAATCTCTGTGTCACCCCTCAGCCTCCTATGTTGTAATGGGTATAAACCTAGCCTAGCCGATCTCTCTTTACAAATATATATCCCATCCAACCAGCATCCTGGTGAATCTCATCTGCACTCTCTCCACCACCATACACCAGCATTGTTGGACAAATTACAGATGACGATAAGTCACGAGCATAGGAAGCTTCAAATTCCTGGGCGTGCAAGACCTGTCTTAGATCCAGCACATTGATGCCATCATAAAGAAAGCTCATCGACACCTCAACCAAAGTTGTATAAAGCTGCATCATGACTTTCTGACTCTTGGATTCAGTGATAGACATATATAAAATTATGAGATGCATAGATAGACCGTGAGAACCTTTTTGAAAATGTAAAAGATTAGATGGTATTCGAGATGTGCAGGGCGTAGTTGCGGGTGCCTGAAACTCACTGCCAGGGATAGTGGTGGAGCCAGATACGAAAGTAATGTTTAATAGGCTTTTAAATTGGCACATGGATACGCAAGGAATAGGGGGGTATGGATCATACCAGGCAGGCAGAGAAGATTAGTTTAACTTGGCATCATGTTCGGCACAGACATAGTGGCCGAAGGGCCTGTTCCCATGCTGTACTGTTTTGTCAAGTATCTACTGTATCTGCACTGAACCCATTTACCAACACTGATCCAATTTACCAACAGTTGCCCTTCGGCTAACTTACCAATGTCGACCAAGATGCCCCATCTAAACTAGCCCCATTTGCCTGCCTATGGCCTATATCCTATCTATGTACTTGTCCAAGTACTTGTCCATTTAAATGTTGTTATTGTATCTGCCTTAACTATTTCCCCTGGCAGCTCTCTCCCCATACCCACCACCTCTGTGTGAAAATGTTTCCCTCAGGTTCCCATTAAATCATTCCCTTCTCACCTTAAGCAGATGTCCTCTAGTTCTTGATTCCCCTACCTTGGGGGGAAAAGAGTGTGTCAGCACAGGGAGTGAGTCAGTATTTACATGGTACCAGGGAGTGAGTCAGTATTTAAGGGGGTCCCCGAGAGTGAGTCGGTATTTACAGAGGGTTGGTATTTGCAGAGAGTTGGTGTTTCTGATTAATGAGGTGGGAGTCTGGTGTGTGTCTCTGCTGATCCCAATCCTTATACGGATGTGGAGGAGCAGGGAGGGTTTGCTGTCTGTTGGCAGTGCGTGGGATGGGTGAATGTGGAGCAGGGCTATGCTCATTCTCAGGAATCCACAGCCTCTGATGCTCTCAGAGAACCCAGTGTACCTTCCCGCTGACAGGATTTGGTAAGGGGGTGAGCTCGACACTGTACAGGGACAATGAGTTGCTCTCGCCACCACCTGCCTCACTCTCCCTCCATCTCACCCCAGCCTCCTTCTTTCTCCCTCCGCCCTCCTTCTCATTCCCCCCTCCCCTGCCTCTCTCTCTCTATTCCCCCACCTCCCTCCCTCTCTCTCCCTACCTCCCTCTCACCAACCCGTTCTTGAGGCAGCATCTACACCAGGCTGGCCGCCACAGCCGTCTGTGGCAATTATTCCACAGATTCACCACCCTCTGATTAAAGAAATCCATTCAAAAAGTTGCCCCCGAGGTCCTTCTTAAACCTCTCGCCTCTAACTGTAAGCCTATGCCCACTAAGTATAGAATCCTCTACATTGAGAAAAATTGGTACTTTTTTTTGGGAGGATGAAAAGTCACAGAAAATGATCAACAGGTCAAGTAGTATCCTTGGAAAGAGAAACAGTGAACATTACATGTAAAAACCCATAGAACATTAACTCTTTTCCACACAGCATTCAGCAATGTTTACAACAGATTTCCTGCATCTACAGGTTATTGCTTTTCATTTCTTGTCAAAATTATTGTTTTACTTCTTTGGGGTCCTCCTGGCAGTTGACTTTTCACCTCACACCTCACACCATAATCAATTACTTTTTAGAGAGGGATCTGGCATTCCCTTCTCTCCTCTCCAGTCGGGCAGAAGATACAAAGTTTGAAAATGTGTGCCACCAGATTCAGTAACAGCTTCTGTCCTGCTGTTATCACACTGCTGAACAGTCTTCCCAAAAGCTAAGGAGTGATCTTCCAACGTACAACATTTTGGACCTTGCACTTTCTCTGTAATTGAAATGCTTTAATTCTATAACACTATATTCTGCACTCTGGTCATTTATTCTTTGCCTTTTCTAACTACCTGTACCTGCATTCGGTGGAGTTTCGAGGGGGGACCTCATTGAAATTTACTGGATAGTGAAAGGCCTGGATAGAGTGGATGTAGAGAGGATGTTTCCACTAGTGGAAGAGTCAAGGACCAGAGGTTACAGAATAAAAGGATGTAGCTTTAGAAAAGAGATGAGGAGGAATATCTTTAGTCAGAGGGCCAATCTGTGGAATTCATTGTCCCAGACGGCTGTGGGGGCCGTCATTGTGTATTTTTAAAGCAAAGTTTGACACATTCCTGATTAGCAAGGGTGACGGGGATTGCAGGGATTGCAGCGATTCGTCAGGAGAATGGGGTTGATAGGGAAAGATAGATCACCCACGATTGAATGGCTCAACAGTGTAGGGTTGTGGATATATGGAAAGAGTTGCCTGGGGAAATAGTTAAAGCAGATACAATAACAACATTTAAATGACACTAGGCTCAATGGGTCAAATGGCCAGATTCTGCTATTATATAACTTCTGAACTTCGACCCGCTGCCCCAGCACACGGCAGCGAAGAAGATGGCACTGGTTACCACCGATTGGTAGAACATCTGCAGCATCTTACTGCAGACACTGAAGGAGCGGAGCCTTCTCAAAAAGTACAGCCGGCTCTGTCCCTTCTTGTGCAGGGCCTCAGCGTTCCTGGACCAGTCCAGTTTACTGTCCAGGTAAACTCCAAGGTATTCGTATTCCCACAACTGCACATCCACACCATTGATGGAGACGGGGGACAGGGGTGTTCCTCTTCTCCTAAAGTCCACCATTAACTCCTTAGTCTTGTCAGTGTTGAGCTGCAGGTGATTCAACCCACACCACTCAACAAAGTCGTTGACTACACGTCTGTATTCAGCTTCCCTCCCCTCACTGATGCAGCCTACAATTGCAGTCATCTGAAACCTTTTGCAGGTGGCACGAGTTATATCTGATGTCCGAGGTGTAGATGGTGAACAGGAAGGGAGAGAGGACCGTCCCCTGTGGGGCCCCTGTGTTGCTCACTACCATGTTCTGTAGCCTGACATATTGTGGTCGTCCAGTCAGGTTGTAGGTGATCCAGGACACCAATGGAGCATCCACCCACATCTTCGGTAGTTTGCTCCACTGCAGTGCAGGCCGGATGGTGTTTAAACCACTGGGGAAGTCAAAAAACATGACTCTCACAATGCTTCCTGGCTTATCCAGATGAGCATAGGAACAATGGAGCAGGTGGATGGCATACTGAACCCTCATCGTTGTTTGGTAAGCGAACTGTAGTGTGTCCAGGTTGGGCTTAACCAGGGATCGCAGGTGAGTGAGCACCAGCCTCTCCAGGGAAGTCAGCTCCACCTGTCTGTAATCATTGGAGGAGCTGGGCGCGTCCTCTTTGGTACAGGAACCAGCAGGAAGTCTTCCACATCACAGGAACCCGCTCCAGGCGCAGGTTGAAGATATGCTGCAGTATTCCGCACACTGGCTGGCACACATCTTGAGTACCCTAGGGCTGACACCATTGGGGCCCGTGGCTTTGCCTGGATGGAATCTGCTCAGCTCCTTCCTCACCTGCTCAGCCTTGGTTAGGTACGAAAAAGAAAGGCCAGAGGAAGTGGACCGGAGGATTGAGGAGAGTGTCGGGGAACAGGAAGGAGGGTGGGCAGAGGCCTCAGCATCAAATCTGTTAAAACATAGAAAATAGGTGCAGGAGTAGGCCATTCAGCCCTTCGAGCCTGCACCGCCATTCAATATGATCATGGCTGATCATCCAACTCAGTATCCTGTACCTGCCTTTCTCCATAAGATCCCTTTAGCCACAAGGGCCACATCTAACTCCCTGTTAAATATAGCCAATGAACTGGCCTCAACTACCTTCTGTGGCAGAGAATTCCACAGATTCACCACTCTCTGTGTAAAAAATGATTTTCTCATCTCAGTCCTAAAACATGTCCTTATCCTTAAACTGTGACCCCTCGTTCTGGACTTCCCCAACATCGGGAATAATCTTCCTAGCCTGTCCAACCCCTTAAGAATTTTGTAGGTTTCTATAAGATCACCCCTCAATCTTCTAAATTCTAGCGAGTACAAGCCGAGTCTATCCAGTCTTTCTTCATATGAATGTCCTGCCATCCCAGGAATCAGTCTGGTGAACCTTCTCTGTACTCCCCCTATGGCAAGAATGAATTTCCACAGATTAGGAGACCAAAACTGTATGCAATACTCCAGGTGTGGTCTCACCAAGACCCTGTACAACTGCAGTAGAACCTCCCTGCTCTTATACTCAAATACTTTTGCTATGAATGCTAACATACCATTCGCTTTCTTCACTGCCTGCTGCACCAGCATGCCTACTTTCAATGACTGGTGTACCATGACACCCAGGTCTCGTTGCATCTCCCCTTTTCCTAATCGGCCACCATTCAGATAATAGTCTACTGTCCAGAACAGGTTAATTTCAATTTCAATTCAACTTTAATGTCATCGCACAAATACAAGTATGAGTACAACGAAATGCAGTTTTGCGTCAGTCCGTAGTAGTTGTGCATAAAGAAATAAAAAAAATAGAAAGAGAGAAGATACAGAATCATCAAAAAATACAGAATAATTAAACAATAGGGACGGAGGGTCCGGAGAAATCTATCGGCGGGACTCCGAGTTCAGCAATGTGATTGTATTGTTGTAGAAGCTGTTCCTCATCCTACTAGTACGTGACCTGAGGCTCCTGTACCGCCTCCCTGATGGGAGGTTTAGCCCATTGGCCCAGTCCTGATTGCTTTTCCTCCCCAGGCTACTGGTCTTCTTGTAGCCTTAAAGCTCTTCTTACCACTCTACACATCCTCAATGTTGTTCTGCTGAAATTTCAGCTCCAGCTTCCTCCTGTAGTCCTTGCCCTGTCTCAATCTCACCTTCAGGTCTTTCTGCACCCGTTTCACTTCCTCCATGTCACCATTCCTGAAGGCCCTCTTCTTCTGGTTGAGAAGGGCCTTTATGTCACTGGTGATCCAGGGCTTGGCGTTGGGGAAACAGTGTAGTCTCCTCAGGGGCAACGTTATCCACACAGAACTTTGTGTAGCTGGTAACACAGTCCAGAAGTCCATCAATGTCCTCTCCATGGGGACTACAGGCCTCTTGTGACCACCTCCTCCCTGACCTTGTATTCACAGGCAGCCTTTGAACCATTCAGCTGTGGAAATCGCTATCAAATCGCATTAAAACCAAAGATACTACAGTTCCGCATGCATGTGCACACACACGTGAGGCTTCGGAGGCTTCAGCCGTGAGCCCTGTGGACGGTAACATCGGGAGTTGACCTGGTTGGTGACTGACTCCGAACTCCAGCAACAGCAGCTTCGTCCGCCCCGAATCATGGGGCTTGAATCAGCCTGTTCGCGGGGCCTTTCATCGCCCGGCGCGACTTAAAATCGGCCGGTGGGGGCTTCAACATCAGAAGCCTCAATCGCCTCGATGCACCAGATTGATTTTAAACCGCGCCGTGCAATGAAAGGCCCCGCGAACGGGCCAATTCAGCCCTTAGAAAGCGTCTGATACCCGCTTGAATCTTTCAAAATCTAGAATGTGATAAATAACACTTTTAAACAAATAAACTGAAGCAAATAAAGGCAACTGAAGAACCAACCTTGGAGGGGGAGAGAGAGAGAGATGGGAAAAAAAACTAAATAACGCGAGTGACCGTGGATGCGGGACTTACCTGCAAGCCAGGCAGGAAACCCGTTTGACTGGAGCCCTTAATGACTGACCCATTTACATCCGATACCCGTTTAAATCTTTCCCATCCACCAATACATCCAATTAGTTCAAATGGTAATTGTACCCACATCAAAATCTAAAATGGTAATTGTACCCGGATCAGACAACTTTAAGAAATTCTCTGTGAATACCTTCAATAATACTTGAAGATCAAATCACAAGTGGTTACACATCGTGTTAATACAATGTTAATGGAGACATTTAACAATCGCTTAACAGTGACACCCCTACAGTCTCACGGAAAACGGAGAATGTAATAATTTTTTTTCACCGAATTTCAAAATCTGGATTATAAAACATGGGGGGGGGGGGGATTAACCCCGACCTCTCAAAACATGGTGGGACATGTGTCCCCGTTCCCCTCCCCGGGATTTCCGCCCATGGAAACATTGGATTATGCCTGGGTAGGAGGTGAACCAGGTTTTGGTCAGATCTTCCCAGTGGCAGAAGGGCTATGAAACTGTACGCCTCTTTAACATTGGCATACAGCAGATCCAATGTTCTCAGATCATATCCCTGATGGGACAGTCAACAAACTGAGTGAAAGTGGGTAGGGTAGCATCCAAAATCACGTGGTTGAAATCCTCTGAGATTGCAATGAAAGCACTCGGGTACTAAACTCCAGCTTTGTGTTACTTACAGCCTTGGTATGTATTGTGAATAGTTGGGGTCCCAGCACTGACCCTTTGGCATTAGTCACTGCCTGCCATTGGAAAGACACTCATTCATTCCTCTTCTCTGTTTCAGTTGTTCAGAACACTGGAGGGATGGGGTCAGGGCACTGGGGGTGAGACCAGGAGCAGAGATGGGCTGAATGGGCGTGGATATGTGGGGATGAAGTCTATGAAGAGGGGTGGGTGGGCTTGGGGGATGCGTGCGAGGGGAACACAGCTGGTGGGATATGCTGGACATTGGGTTGAAGGAGATACGGAGGGAGTGGAGGCATGAGATGGGCGGGATCTGGAGCGTTGGATACCAGAGATGAGGGTCACTAGGGAGAGGGGTATGGGCCATGGGCCATGGAGAATGCTGCAGGCAGAGGTTCCCTGGGATGGAGATGTGGGACTCTGGGATGGGGTACAGGATCCTGATATGGGAGAAGGGGTTTATAGAAACATAGAAAATAGGTGCAGTAGGCCATTCGGCCCTTCGAGCCTGCACCACCATTCGGTATGATCATGGCTGATCATCCAACTCAGTATCCCATCCCTGCCTTCTCTTCATACCCCCTGATCCCTTTAGCCACAAGGGCCACATCTAACTCCCTCTTAAATATAGCCAATGAACTGGCCTCAACTACCTTCTGTGGCAGAGAATTCCACAGATTCACCACTCTCTGTGTAAAAAATGATTTTCTCATCTCAGTCCTAAAAGACTTCCCCCTTATCCTTAAACTGTGACCCCTTGTTCTGGACTTCCCCAACATCGGGAACAATCTTCCTGCATCTAGCCTGTCCAACCCCTTAAGAATTTTGTAAGTTTCTATAAGATCCCCCCCTCAATCTTCTAAATTCTAGCGAGTACAAACCGAGTCTATCCAGTCTTTCTTCATATGAAAGTCCTGACATCCCAGGAATCAGTCTGGTGAACCTTCTCTGTACTCCCTCTATGGCAAGAATGTCTTTCCTCAGATTAGGAGACCAAAACTGTACGCAATACTCCAGGTGTGGTCTCACCAAGACCCTGTACAATTGCAGTAGAAACTCCCTGCTCCTATACTCAAATCCTTTTGCTATGTATGCTAACATACCATTCGCTTTCTTCACTGCCTCCTTGCCTGTGGTGTGGCCGTGTGTGGGCATGGGCGAGGGAGGTGGGCCTGGTATAAGGAGGGTGAGTGAGGGAGGGTGAGGGAGGGTGGGTGAGGGAGGGAGGGATGGTGAGGGGAGTGAGGGTGAGTGAGGGAGGGTGGGTGAGTGATGAGTGAGGTGAGGGAGGGTGAGTGAGGGCGGGTGAGGGAGGGAGGAGGGAGGGGTGAGGAGGGAGGGTGAGGTGAGTGAGGGTGAGTGAGGGAGGGTGAGTAGGGAGGGAGGGTGAGGGAGGGCGGGGGTGAGGGGAGGGATGAGGGCGGGTGAGGGAGGTGAGTGAGGGGGAGGGTGAGTGAGGGAGGGCGGGTGAGTGAGGGGGAGTGAGGGAGAGTGAGGGAGGGTGAGGAGGGAGTGAGTGGTGAGGGAGGGTGAGTGAGGAGTGAGGGCGGGTGAGGGAGGGAGGAGGGAGAGTGAGGGCGAGGGGGAGGGTGAGGGAGGGGGGAGTGAGGAGGGTGGGAGGGAGAGGGGGAGGATGGTGAGGGAGGGAGGGTGAGTGACGTGAGTGAGGGAGGGTGAGTGAGGGAGGGTGAGTGAGGTGGGTGAGGAGGAGAGTGAGGGGGGTGAGGGTGAGTGAGTGAGGGAGAGTGAGGCGGAGGGGGGAGGGATGAGTGAGTGAGGTGAGGGAGGGTGAGTGAGGGTGAGTGAGTGAGGGAGAGTGGTGAGGGCGGGCGGGCGGGCGAGGGCTCACGTGCTCGGCGCGGCCGGGGGCAGGGCAGGGGGCGTGGCCTGGCGCCCGGCGCGGTGACGTATACGCGTGACGTGCGTGAGGTGCGGACGCGCGGCGTTGGGCGGAGAGTGCGGGGCGGCGAGGGGGAGGGAGGCGGTCTGGTCTGACCCGAGTTAGCGGAGCCGGCGGACGGACAGGCGGACAGGCGGACGGGCTGCGGACCATCCGGACAACAAAGCCCGGGAGGGAGAGCGGCTGGCGGGCAGGAGGGCAGGGGCAGGGACAGGGCAGGGATGGAGCGGTGCGGCGCCGGCCTCCGGCACCAGGCTCGTTGCGGCATCCGACACTGAGGTAACGGACCGGCCTTTGTGAACGGCGGCGAGGGTCGCGGGCCCGGGCCACGCCTGACCCGACCCGACCCTTCACACCCCGGACCCTAGGCCATGAACTTCCAGTCTCCGCCGGCGCTGCTGGCCGGCTCCCCGGGCTCAGGCTCCGGCTCGGGCTCGGGCTCCGGGGGCTCGGGGCTGGGTCCGCCCGGCGGGGCCCTGGCGCTCAGCTGCGGCTCCGGCTCCGGCTCCATGCCCGTGTTGTCGCACTCGGGCTCGGCGTCCGCCGGCGCCCCGGCGCTCTCCAACTCGGCGGCCATCCGCGCCGAGATCCAGCGCTTCGAGAGCGTCCACCCCAACATCTACGCCATCTACGACCTGATCGAGAGGGTCGAGGACGTGGGGCTACAGAACCAGATCCGAGAGCATGTCATCAGCATCGAAGGTAGGAGCCGACAGTGGAGCCATTGCCCTTCGCACCGGGTACCCACTCCCGAATGTTGCTCCGATATCACCCTCACCACCGGGTACCCACTGTTTTCCTCTCGCCATCGGGTGTCAGTTACGTTTACCCACTCCCGATTGTTGCTCCGATACCCACTCACTGTCGGGTATCAGCACCGAGTGCCCACCCGATTATTGCACCGCTTCCCTTTGCACAACCGGGCATAGGTTACTGACTCTCGATTGTTGTACCTCTCACAATCGGACATCAGCACCGGGTACCAACTCCCGATTGCTGCATCTACATCGGGTATCAACACCGGGTATGCACTCCCGATTGTTGCTCCGTGTCTCTCTCACTATCGGGCAATGGTTGCTAACTCGCGATTATTGCACCATTACCCTCACCAACTGTTATTGACTCCCGACCACTGCGCCATGACCTCCTCGCCTCTGGGCACCAGTATTCGTTGCTTCCTCCCGATTGTTGCTTTGATACCGCCTTAGTATCTGGCAATCAACATTGACTCCCGGGATACTGATTCTCGATGATCAGTCGTGATCATATTGAATGGCGATGCTGGCTCGAAGGGCCGAATGGCCTACTCCTGCACCTATTTTATATGTTTCTATAATATCGATACCCTCTCACACTGGTTCCCGATTATTAAACTATTAACCCTTTCTCTACTTGGAACCAACCAGTTACTAATTCCCGATTATCGTATCGATATCCCCTCGGCATTTCGAACCAGCATCGGTGACTGAGTCCTTCTTATTCCATCTTTACTGGGCACATATATGGGTTGCTGATTCCCGATCCACAGATACCTATCATTGCTCGGCGCTAATGGTGTTTACTGATTACTGGTTACTTTAACGATTTCCCATCACCAGCCGGATTCTGCAGGGGTTACCTATTTCCGATTATTGTACTAATACCCTTCATGGCTGGGACCAGCACCGTTTACTAACTACCTCCCGGTTATTATATTGATATACATCCGAGCATCTACGCCGATTACAGATTGCCCATTGTTGCAAACGTCACATCGCTGTTCCCGCAACATCAACAGCGATTGTATATATTTCGATTAGTTGGAATCGACTTAATTTGACAGATATCTTGATTTATATCATCTTGAATGTTCATACTGGTGTTTTGTTATTGAAGTGGATTGCTATTATTAAGAATATATTTTTTCTGTAAAACTATATTCAATATATTCTCGTAGATACATTATAGAACATTTGCTGAGGTGATTCTAAATGATGAGCCCGATCTGTTGACACCAATGGACTTGGTCTTTAATAATGTATGGGGAGGTTATCTTAAATTATGCCTTTGTGTGTCAAATAAGGTGCTGGTTAGTGCTGAGTACATTTGTGAATTGAATGTGATACTGGGGGAATTTTATTGATACTGCTTTTTTTTAATATAGAGGACTGTTGATGGCAGATTTATTGGTATGAGGATGCACCTTTTTAATATATATCAAATTTAATTAGTTTTATCTATAATTTTGCGTTTGAGATTGAGTTATAATTCAAAGAATAAAGATCAATTTCAAATTATTTTGGTTAGCAGGTGGATTATTTTTTTTTCTGTCGCCAGCCTTTATTATTCTGTGCGAAGATTGAATCTGTTTAAATGTTACATGTCTTTAACATGTGTATTTATATCGAAATGAAGTGGAAATGGGACAGTAACTAAATTTGTAAAGACATTTTGGAAGCACTCTTGCATTTAGCATAAAGACATTTAAGGGGATGAGATATTGTGCTCCAAGATATTAATGGAATATCCCTTTGTGTCTGTTAGATGTTTTGTTTTTCACTTCTAACGCTAAAATTAGAAGATTTGGTGTTAAAGGAATCCAGTTTAATCACCGGATTTTTGCACTGTCTTCAGTATGTTTTCGTCAAATCCTAATAGGAAGCTGTACTAGGCAGGGAGAGGGTATCTCTGGGACATGATATGAGCTTGAACTCATTTAAATCCTGCGATTCTGAGGAACAGCCGTTGGAATGTACAGTGTAGAGTCCTGAAATTGACTGCATCCTTACTTGTTTATGTAACATAAGCACAGCAGGATGTTGAGTACAAATAAAAGTAAGCACTGGTGCTGTGTGACACTGTCGCAGTCTGAGTGAAGACCTCGTCAAGCTGACAGCTCTGCAGCATTAGTGGTTACCCAGCTGTTCAAGCACTGCACTGGGGCAGCAAAAATGTGATTGTATCAAGCTCCAAATCGGGAGAACTCCATCTTGTAATATTCTAACGCAGCATTGTAACAGTTACGTCAGTGCGTGGGTGTCCCAGTAATTTGGAGCATGCAGTAAACACTGGTTTACTTGACCACTGGATAAAACTAATGGACAAAAGAATGAATTCCACTCCGAGTCCTACCACTGGCTGCTTTCTTGTGTGGCTTTGTTTCATTAAAATATTCCAATAATTTGTGTGCGTGAATTGATAAAGGACTGTTCATGGTGTGCATTGGATCGCTATAGTTTGCTAATGGTTCATCGATTGTTTGTCCCTGCTCCTTGACCATTGGATCATTCTGCCTGTTAATTGGTCGTGAAAGCAAGTTTTAAGTTTCTCTGACAGCTGTGTGATGATCATCTTAGTTGGGGGACATTCGTTTAGGGAATGGGGGAGGGGGTGGCTAGGGAATAATTATTCAGGATCACATTTTCTACCCAATTCCTGAGTTGTTTTTTTTGGAAATTAAAATAATGCAGATTCAATCAAATGAAATATAGTGGCGGCATGAAATATAGTAAACGGCGGCAGGCGCGGGCACACCGCGACGCCCTGTGTCTCCCTTTCAAGGGAGATGCTAAAAATGCATTTCGTTGTCTCTGTACTGTACACTGACAATGACAATAAATTGAATCATTTCATTTTTTTTTCATTTCATTAGTGAATAAAAGTGAAAGCACGAGGGATTGACCAAAGGCTTCAAGATGGTAGTAAAGTATTAATCAAGTGCTAAAAAAAGGTGGCAAGACCATTTTACTTGGACAACTAAGATTGTCCATTATAGGAGATGGCACTAAAATCGTTGTCTAACCCACAGCAGAAAATATTCAATATATGAGGATTCAATAATGCTATAAAAAGCTTTAAAATAAATGTATGGAATTTAGTGATATAATTTCTTCGTCGAGGCTCTTCTGCTGCGAAAACATACCTTGCACCTTTAGATAGACACAAAATGCTTGAATAACTGAGTGGGTCAGGCAGCATCTCTGAAGAAAAGGAATAGGTGATGTTTTGGATCTCGACCCGAAACATCACCTATTCCTTTTCTCCAGAGATGGTGCCTGACCTGCAGAGTTTCACCAGCATTATATGTAAACCAGCATCTGCAGTTTCTTCCTTCATACTGTGCATCTTTAGGTTAGCCTCCTGACTAACCTTCCTTCTTCCTTCCAGCCTGTGACCTAAATCACATTATGTCAGTTTACCGATCACCCCTATATTTGCTAAAATACACAGCACCTGGTTAAGCAATGGCTTGGATTTAAGTACTCCTTGTCTCCAAGCCCCTCTGGTTTTGTCCCTTCCTATATCTGTAACCTCTCCAGCCCATTTCCTGACATTCCTGTGCTCATTTGATTCTGAGTTTTGAGCATTGCTCTGTCACTGTCTGAAGTTCTGGAATTAATCATTTGGCAGCAGTTTTATGAAGAGGGAATGCATGGAGTTGCTATCAGTAAAGGCATCTAGTTGTTGGGTAAAGGTTAGGTGCACGTGTAACATAATATTTACGATGGAGCTAAAGTATTGATATCTATTATCAAGTGTATCGAGACACAGTTAAATCAAACCATACAAAAATACAATTAAGCCACACATAAGTACAACAGGTAAGCTGAAAATAAAAATACCAGAGGGCAGTATTACACCATAAAGTGCAAGTGCAAGGGCCATAATGAGGTATGTTGGGAGATCAGGAAAACACCCTAGCTATGAGAGGTCCACTCAGTGTTCTGATAACAGTGGGGAAGAAGCTGTTCCTGAATCTGGTGGTACGTGTTTTCAAGCTTTTGTATCTATTGCCCGATGGGAGAGGGGAGAAGAGGGAATGACCAGGGTGCGAGTGGTCATTGATTATGTTGGCGGCACCCTGAGGTAGTTTGAAGTGTAGATGGAATCAGTGAGGGGGGGGGGGGGGGGTGGGGGGCTGGGGGGCTGATGTGAGCAGTTTTGTGTTTCCACTCAACAACACAGTAAAACTTGGTAAGCATCTTTTTTTTTCATCTTGGGGATATTCATGTAAATAAAATAGTTAGCAATTTTCATTTCATTCATATGGCTGCATTGGCGTAAATTCTGTTCACAGCTGAAGCCCCTTTAGAAGAGCCTCGACCCAAAAAGTATCCATGTCCTCCAAACCTGATGCTTAAAATCTGTGGGGGGTTTTGTACACCAACATCTGCAGTTTGTTGTTTTGCCATAAATGAGTTACAGTTGCAGAATTGAATAGACAACAGGTACAGGAGTAGGCCATTTGGCATTTCGAACCAGCACCGCCATTCAATGTGATCATGGCTGATCATCCCCAATCAGTACCCCGTTCCTGCCTTCTCCCCATATCCCCTGAATCCACTATCTTTAAGAGCCCTATCTAGCTCTGTCTTGAAAGTATCCAGAGAAGTGGCCTCCATCGCCCAGGCAGAGAATTCCACAGACTCACAACTCTCTGTGAGAAAAAGTGTTTCCTCGTCTCCGTTCTAAATGGCTTACTCCTTATCTTAAACTGTGGCCCCTGTTTCAGGACTCCCCCAACATCGGGAACATGTTTCCTGCCTCTAGCGTGTCCAAACCCTTAATAATCTTATATGTTTCAATATGATCCCCTCTCATCCTTCTAAACTCCAGAGTATACAAGCTCAGCCACTCCATTCTCTCAGCATATGACAGTCCCGCCATCCTGGGAATTAACCTTTTAAACCTATGCTACACTCCCGCAATAGTAAGAATGTTCCTCCTCAAATTAGGGGACCAAAACTGCACGCAATACTCCAGGTGTGATCTCACTAGGGCCCTATACATATGCAGAAGAACCTCTTTGCTCCTATACTCTTTGCTCCTATACTCAACTCCTCTTGTTATAAAGGCCAACTTGCCATTCGCTTTCTTCACTGCCTGCTGTATTAATTTTGAGAAAATGTAAGATTTTTTTGCTGTTTCCAGAACAAGATCAATTTATTTTTCAACACTTTACCTCTGGTTAGCAGTACCTGTTTCTAATGTATTGTGGGCAGTATCTGGAGCTGTATGATCAGGATGCTTTTTATTAACTACTCTTCCAGGGGGTTTGTTACCCTCAGAATGTTTCTCAATTAATTTATAAATATGTCGGACATTCAAAGCCAAGTTCTGATGTCCCTGTATGCTCAAAGGTTTAACAGTTAGTTTATTGTCATGTGCACCAATTAAGGTACAGTGAAACTCGAATTATCATACAGCCATACTAAAAAAAGGAACAACTACAAAAAAATTCAGATAAGCATCCACCACAGTAGATTCCCCACATTCCTCACTGTGATGGAAGGCAATAAACTATAGTCTTCTTCCTCTTTATTCTCCTGCAGTCGGGGCAATCAAAGCCCCCGTGTCGGGGCGGTCGAAGCCCCCGTGTCGGGGCGGTCGAAGTCGAAGTTCCTGTGGCGTGGAGCTCCCGAAGTCGGTCACTAACCAGGGACCGCAAGCTCCACGGTGTTAAAGTCCGCAGGCTCTCGCGGTTGGAGCTCCGAGGTCGATCCCTGAAAGGGATCGTGAGCTCCATGATGGTAAGTCTGCAGGCTCCTGTGGTTGGAGCTCCCGAAGTTAGTCTCCAGCAAAGGGACCGCCAGCTCCTCAATGTTAAGCCGCAGTGCGGACGGAGATACCATACGGTAAAAAAATCGCATCTCCGTCGAGGTAAGAGATTAAAAAAAGATTCCCTCCACCCCCCACACAAGACAAGTTAAAGAACACTAAAACATACATTTAACACATACTAAAAAAACAACAAAGAAGGAAGAGACGAGACAGGTTGTTGGAGAGGCAGCCAATTATGGGGCATTATTCAGGAAAAGGGATCTGACTAGTTTTCTTCATTGTTAGCAAACTCCCTCTGTAACCAAATCCATCATCCATCTATTTAGCGATGTGAATGATGTTGGTTTAAATTGATGGGTCCAACGCATTGCTGAAGCATTGCAAAGATTATTTATGTGATAACAGAGGAAGCATCCCATTCACATTTGAATAATGGGAACCAAGTTGGTCATTTGGCAGGTGTTCCTGCCTTTCGGCTTACAACATGATTTGGCGCTGATGCAATGCAGTTTTGGTTGTTTTTAGAAATCTGCATGGAACAGTCATCTGCTATTGGTATGTTTTTATTTAATGTTATTTTTGAGGATTGTGTGTGTATGTTTGTTTGTATGATTCCAGACACAGGCTTTTTTCTGACGAAAAGGTTGGTTCTGGAATAATCCATACTTGTGTATTTATTGTTCAAAAATTCTAGGAGCAGAATAAGGCCATTCGGCCCATCAAGTTTACTCTGCCATTCAATCGTGGCTGATCTATCTTTCCCTCTCAATCCCATCCTCCTGCCTTCTCCCCATAACTTTGTGTTGGAATCGTTCTTCCAGGAAATTAATTGAATATTAATTGAACAATTTTGAGCCAGAGGCTATAACATCATTTAAATGGGAAACAGATAAATGTTTCAAGAAGAATGTTAATGCACAGAGAAAGAGGAAGGGGAGATGTGATTACAGTATGTTCAGTAGACAGCTGCTGGACACGCAGGAAACTGCAGGCACTGGTTTACAAAAAAAAGTGCTGGCGTAACTCAGCAGGTCAGGCAGCATCTCTGGAAACATGGAAAGGTGAAGTTTCGTCTCGGTACCCGAAGAAGACTCCTGATCCGAAACATTACATATCCATGTTCTCCGGAGATGCTGCCTGACTCGCTGAGTTGGAGTGGACAGCTGCGGCTGGGTCAGGATCTATCCTCTCCTGCCATTTCTATGTTTTTACTACCGTGTCAGGATGTGGGTGTCACCAGCAAGGCCGTTTGTTGTTCATCCCACACCATCCTGGTCACACAGTCATCTCTCCCCTGCCATCAGGTAGAAGGTATAGGAGCCTGAAATCTGCAGCATCCAGGTTCAGGAACAGCTACTTCCCCACAGCCATCAGACTATTAAACACAACAAGCACTGGAGGACAGAGGATCTAAGGGGGTAGAGGAACTGAAAGAAATTTTAGTTAGGCGAGAAATAGTATTGGGCAAAGATCTTAGATCAGAGCAAGATGGGCTACTCCTGCGAAATACAATGGGCTGACGTGTAGTACGCTACGGAGGGGATCCTGGGCATTTCCCCCCGCCCATTTTAGTAACCGGCGCCTACCTGACCCGACCCGACTCGCAGTGTAATCAATGTTGCGGGACAACAGTTTGTGTGTGTGATATAGGGTTAGATTCATAATTCTGTTAGTTCATAATTCTGTTAATTCTTGTTAAAGAATAAAATGTTTATAAACACACATACATGAATGGGATATAAATGTATATAATCATATAACACACACAATTATATTTCTTCTGATCTAATGATGAACTTTATTTCAGACTAGACAAGGGACATTAAATAAGAAACATTGTAAACATTCCTGTAACTTCACACACATTAGGCCTTATCCCACCCCTCAACTCTCTCCTCCTCCCCCCCCCCCGGTACTCCCTCGCCTGCCCTCACACTACAATGTCTCCCCCTCCTATGCCCCTCTCTCCCCCGCTGTCCCCACACTCCTTCTCCACGCTTCCCCCGGGCCGCACACTCCCTCTCCCCGCTGCCCCCGGGCCCCACACTCTCCCTCTCCCCGCTTCCCCGGGCCGCACACATCCTCTCCACGCTGCCCCGGGCCCCACACTCCCTCTCCCCGCTTCCCCGGGCCGCACACTCCCTCTCCCCGCTGCCCCGGGCCCCACACTCTCTCTCCCCGCTGCCCCGGGCCCCACACTCCCTCTCCCCGCTGCCCCGGGCCCCACACTCCCTCTCCCCGCTGCCCCGGGCCGCACACTCCCTCTCCCCGCTTCCCCGGGGCCCCACACTCCCTCTCTCCCCGCTTCCCCGGGCCCCGTACTCTCTCTCCCCGGGCCCCTCACTCCCTCTCCCCCGGGCCCCACACTCCCTCTCCCCGCTTCCCCGGGCCCCGCACTCCCTCTCTCCCCGGGCCCCACACTCCCTCTCCCCGCTGCCCCGGGCCCCCACACTCCCTCTCCCACTGCCCCGGGCCCACACTCACTCCCCTCTCCCCACTGCCCCGGCCCCCACACTCCCTCTCCCCGCTTCCCCGGGCCCCACACTCCCTCTCCCCGCTTCCCCGGGCCCCCACACACCCTCTCCCCGGGCCGCACACACTCCCTCTCCCTGCTTCCCCGGGCCGTACACGCCCTCTCCCTGCTTCCCCGGGCCGCACACTCCCTCTCCCCGCTTCCCCGGGCCGCACACACCCTCTCCCCGCTGCCCCGGGCCGCACACTCCCTCTCCCCGCTGCCCCGGGCCCCACACTCCCTCTCCCCGCTGCCCCGGGCCCCACACTCCCTCTCCCCGCTGCCCCGGGCCCCACACTCCCTCTCCCCGCTGCCCCGGGCCCCACACTCCCTCTCCCCGCTGCCCCGGGCCGCACACTCCCTCTCCTCGCTGCCCCGGGCCGCACACTCCCTCTCCCCGCTTCCCCAGGCCGCACACTCCCTCTCCCCGCTGCCCCGGGCCGCACACTCCCTCTCCTCGCTGCGGAAACAAAGATCCGATCTTTGTCCGGAAGCAAGATGGCGGAACAAGATGGCGGGGACTGGTCGCTAAAATTGGTCCTATAATCACCCATGAATCCGCCCATGAGCGTACTACACGTTTGCGTGAGAGTAACCCATCTTGCTCCGCTATAAGATCTTTGGTATTGGGTAGGCTAATGGGACTGAAGGATGATAAATCCCCTGGGCCTGATGGTCTGCATCCCAGGGTCCTCAGGGAGGTGGCTCTAGAAATAGTGGATGCATTGGTGATCATTTTCTATAGATTCTGGATCGGGTCCTGTGGATTGGAAGATAGCTAATGTTATCCCACTTTTCATGAAAGGAGCGAGAGAGAAAACAGCGAATTACAGACCAGTTTGCCTGACTTCGGTGGTGGGAAAGATGCTGTAGTCAATTATTAAAGAGGTAATAATGGGGCATTTGGATAGCAGTAAAAGGATTTGTCTGAAGAAGGGTTTCGGCCCGAAACGTTGCATATTTCCTTCGCTCCATAGATGCTGCTGCACCCGCTGAGTTTCTCCAGCATTCTTGTGTACCAAGGATTTGTCCAAGTCAGCATGGATTTATGAAAGAAAAATCATGCTTGACTAATCTTCTGGAATTTTTTGAGGATGTGACAAGTAAAACGGATGAAGGGGTGCCAGTGGATGTAGTGTATCTAGACTTTCAGAAAGCCTTTGATAAGGTCCCACACGGGAGACTGGTGACTAAAATCACAGCACATGGTATTGGGGGTAGGGTGTTGACATGGATAGAAAATTGGTTGGCAGACAGGAAGCAAAGAGTAGGAGTGAACGGGTCATTTTCAGAATGGCAGGCAGTGGCGAGTGGAGTGCCGCAAGGCTCGGTGTTGGGGCCGCAACTGTTTACCATATATATTAATGATTTGGAAGAGGGAATTAGGAGCAACTCTAGCAAGTTAGCGGATGACACAAAGCTGGGTGGCAGTGTGAACTGTGAAGAGGATGTTAGGAGGTTGCAGGGTGACCAGGACAGGTTGAGTGAGTGGGCAGATGCGTGGCAGATGCAGTATAATATAGATAAATGTGAGGTTATCCACTTTGGCGGCAAAAACAAGGGGGCTATCCAAATTATCTCAATGGGGTTAGGTTAGGTAAGGGGGAGGTACAGCGAGACCTGGTTGTCCTTGTACACCGGTCACTGAATGTTGGCGTGCAGGTGCAGCAGGCAGTGAAGAAAGCTAATGGAATGTTGGCCTTCATAACAAGAGGATTTCAGTATAGGAGTGGAGAGGTTCTGCAGTTGTATAGGACTCTGGTAAGACCACATCTGTAGTATTGTGTACAGTTTTGGTCTCCTAATTTGAGGAAGGACATCCTTGTGATTGAGGCAGTGCAGCGTAGGTTCACGAGATTGATCCCTGGGATGGCGGGACTGTCATATGAGGAAAGATGGAAAAGACTAGGCTTGTATTCACAGGAGTTTAGAAGGATGAAGGAGGATCTTATAGAAACATATAAAATTATAAAAGGACTGGACAGGCTAGATGCAGGAAAAATGTTCCCAATGTTGGGCAAATCCAGAACCAGGGGCCACAGTCTTAGAATAAAGGGGAGGCCATTTAGGACTGAGGTGAGAAAACACTTTTTCACTCAGAGTTGTGAATTTGTGGAAATTCCCTGCCACAGAGGGCAGTGGAGGCCAAATCACTGGATGGATTTAAGAGAGAGTTAGATGGAGTTCCAGGGGCTGGTGGAATCAAGGGGAGAAGGCAGGCACGTGTTATTGATTGGGGACGATCAGCCATGATCACAATGAATGGCGGTGCTGGCTCGAAGGGCCGAATGGCCTCCTCCTGCATCTATTTTCTATGTTTCTAACTTCAAACAAACTCTGATGTATATGTATACACTATGGTATATGGATACACTGATCTAATCTGTATTTATGCCTACAATATTGTATTGTGATGCAGCAAGCAAGAATTTAATTGTCCTATCTGGGATGCATGACAATAAACTCTCTTGACTTGACTTGATAAATCAAGTTTAATTTTACTGCTGTTGTGTAGTTTTATGGTTATGAATTACACCATTATTATAATAATTTAAAATATATTATAGATTTAATAGGTTAAATTATGCAGCTCCTGCCAGATTTGAACTAGTGCAACAGGGTCATTGGGTCCAGACCTCTGGGATACAAGACTAGTAAATTAGCCAAAGAGCTACTATGCCCCTAATGTTTGTAGCATTCCTTGTAATTAAAATAAAGATTCATTTCTTCATCTTTGCTCTGCCTGCATTCTTCCTCAAATCTTCCTTCAGCCTTAATTCAGTCATACAGCATTGAAACAGGTACTTTGGCCCAACTCGCCCAGAGTTTAGTTTATTGTCACATGTACTGAGATACTGGGAAAAGTTTTTGTTGCGTGCTAACCCGTCAGCAGAAGGACAATGTATGATTACAATCGATCCATTTATACATGACGGGAATAATACAATACAATACCGTTTATTTGTCATTTGAACCTCACATGAAGTTCAAACGAAATTTGGTTTCTGCAGTCATACAAGAAAAGAACCAAGACACACACCAACACAATTTACACAAACATCCATCACAGTGAATCTCCTCCTCACTGTGATGGAAGGCAAAGTTTTGTCTCTCCCCTGCTCTCCATTCCTCTCCCGAAGTCAAAGTCAAAGCCCCCGGCGGGCGCTAGCAAGTTCCACGGTCACTTAAAGCCGCGCCGGGCGATGTAAGGCCCTGCTCCCGGTCCCGATGTCGGAGCCCCCGGCGGGCGCTAGCAAGTCCCACGGCCATTTAAAGCCGCGCCGGGCGATGTAAGGCCCAGCTCCAGGTCCAACTCTCAGCCCCGCAATTCGAGCGGGAGAAGTCGCCGTTGCCGGTGCCCCGTAAAGCAGTCTCCCACCGGGGACCCGCGAGCTCCCGGTGTCACCATCCACCAGAGTCGGGTCGCAGCTGCGCGCCACCGCAGCTCTCAACGCTCCGAACTCTCCACGCTCCGAAGCCGGCCAGCCCCACGATGGTAAGTCCGCAGCTCCGCAGGCTCCGTGACTTGAGCTGTCGTTCAGGTTGGAGGCCGCTCCACGGCGCTAGGCCCCAACGGCAACAGAGACCCGACGGGGAAAAGGTCGGGTCCCCGTACAGGGAAGAGATCTAAAAGTTTCCCCACCTCTACCCCCACTGCCCCCCACACATACACAGTAACCAAAAAAAACACCACAAACTATACACTCAACAGGACAATAAAATAAAAAAAAGACAGACGGACTGCAGAGGCCGCTGCGACGTTGGTCGCGCCGCCAACCCACTAACATTTATTGCAAGGTAAAGCCAGCAAAGTCTGATCAGCACTGAGGTCAGCACTGCTCTCTGGTTGTGGTAGGATGATTCAGTTGCCTGACAACAGCTGGGAAGAAACTGTCCCTCAATTTGGAGATGTGCATTTTCTCACTTCTATACCGTTTGATGGGAGAGGGGAGAAGAGATAGTGGCCAGGATGCAACCCGTCTTGATTATGTTGCTGGCCTTGCCGAGGCAGCGAGAGGTATAAATGGAGTCGATAAAATGGAGGTTGGTTTGTTTGATGGTCTCGGCTGCGTCCAAAATTCGCTGCAATTTCGTGTGATCTTGGATGGAGCTGTTACCAAACCAAGCTGTGATGGATTCTGATAAAATGTTTACTATGGTGCATCTGTGGAAGATGGTGAGAGTTGTAGGGGACTTGCCAAACATCCTAAGCCTTCTAAGGAAGTAGAGGCTTTTGTGTGCTTTCCTGGTCGTTGTTTCAATATGGGTGGTATTGGAGAAGTTGTAGGTCATATAGACTCTTAAGAATTTGAAGTTTTTGACCATCTCTACTTCAGCACCATTAACGCAAACTGGGGTATGTGTACCACTTTGCTTCATGAAGTCGATCACTATCTCCTTTATCTTGCTGACATTGTGACATTGAGTGAAAGGTTGTCTCGACACCAGGACACGAGGTAATCTCTTTCCTGTACATGCCGATCACGATGCCCCCTCAATGCTAATCCCATCTGTCCAACAGCAAGATCGGCAATGTCCAAAGTTTGGCTCCTATTCCCCTAAACCTTTCCTATCCAAGTACCTGTCCAAATGTTGTTTGAATGATGAGTAGATAAAGTTGTCTTCGATTCCTATTAAATCTTTCCCCTCTCACCCTCAAACTATGTTCTCTGGTTCTTCATTCCCTTACTCTGGATAAAAGACCGTGCATTCACCCTACCTATTCCCATCATGATTTTATGTAGCAACTAGATCAATGGCAGACCCGTTGGGTCTGCTCCCCCAACGCAGCCGTTCCCTACCCGTAGCCGTTCCCTACCCGCACCCCCCAAAAAGGATTTGATTAAAAACGTGTACGTAAAGGCGACGAAATGTAATGAGGAGCGGATACTTAGAAAGAAAAGCGAAATCTCCACCGAAATGGAAAAGACCTGGGAGATTGAGCGTCTGGATTCGGCGTGGCAGTGAATCAAAGGAAGAAAGTAAAAGGATCCATTCCGATTGGACATCTGCGAGCATCGGCCATTCCGATTGGACATCTGCGAGTATTGGGCACGAATCAAAAGGCAGAAAGGCAGGCAGTCGTCAGGCACAGAGTTTTAAAGATAGATAGAAGATAGATGGATAGATATAGATGTTACAATTTTGAGATTTTAAAAATCAAGTCTGAAATTTATCCCATCAGATAAAGCATAAAAAGAAGTTTAATTTGACACCTAATTCACTTTCATATCTCAAGTATTTAAAAAGTTATGGCCATTTTCATACTCGGAAATTAGCATCTTGTTCCCTATTGATTTTCTATGGACATAACAAAAAAGCTTTGATCCAGGACAGTTAAAAGCCCATAACTTTCTTAAAAATTAAGAGAACTGAATGAAATTTTCAGTTATCATAGATTGAAGCATTCTGAAACAAATATAAAACAATCTTACTTGGATGACCTGAAATTAAAGTATATAATTAGTTAGTTACCCAATTGTAGCTAATTTCAAACTTCAATTACTAGATCTAAACATCTATCTATTTCTTAATAAATGATTAACATTTTTAAATAGCCTAAGTGTCCAAATAATATTCACAAATAATTCACAATAAAACATGATTTTAAAATCTCATTTACATTAATTTATAGGCCAAATGGAAGGAATTTAGTGTTCAATCGCTGTAAATTAAAGTCAATTTAAATCAGCTTTCTAGTGGGATCTGTGAACGCGCTGGTTTAGAACGTTCACATTGCGGTGGATTTGTGCCCTCAAATGCCCAGAAAAATACTGCGGGATATAATGGGCCCAAAATGAGCTACTCGCAACATTAAACTTTGTATAAAGGGATCTTAAGAAGCCCTTTTTAATGTAAAAATAAACAGCCTACATTCTGTTGTCCCCTGTATGAGATCCGACCCGTTGCCGGCGGTCGGGGGTTTAGAGGTTAATTTTTAAACTACTATAACAACTAGATAACGCCCTTAAAAGTAATAATAGCTAAAGTGACGGAATCTTCCAGCGATTTTTCGTTAATAATTAACTGGGCTGAACGTCCTTGATTTGAACAGCCTAGGGAAAATCGCGTTTTAAACCCGCCCCCCTCTAATCGGCGCCAAAATCGTGCACACGGGCTGGGACAGATTTTCAGCGACGCTTCAGGTAGGCTTTGCAACATACCTATTTCATGCACCTCTATAAGATTATGCCTCGGCCTGCTGCCCTCCAAGGAATAAAGTCCTAAACTGTCCAACCTCTCCTTGTTGCTCAGGCCCACTCAGGTTGTTGGTGTTTCTCTAATATGGATTATGACTTCACTTTTTGAAAGATTCTCACTCCATGAAAATCTCAGTCTTCTGCCTATTGTTGAGTCTTGTTGTATTTGGACAATGCACTGCAGCAGACTGAAGTCATCTTTGTTATTAAATTGCAGCATTCTGCCTCCTCACTTTGTTATCATAAGTACATCAGAGATTTTTGGTTCATTATTAGATCTGTCTCTCAAAATGTGTGTCTCAGTCGCAGTCTTTAAAGTACTTCTAAATACTTGAAAAAGCTTTCTCAAATTTCAAGTTCTCAACAGTTTTCTATAATGGCAGCTCCTTGCTATAAAGAGAAACTTACCTTTTATGTAGCTAATTAGCATCATATAGACTTTCAGCCCACTGAACCTGTGCTGGCCATCAAACAGCCAATTGTGCTAATTCTGCACAAATCCCATTTCATTCCCCCCCCATATTTTCATTAACTCCTCCTCGACAGTACTAATTGTCTATTCTCTATGGGCAGTTGATCAGCCAGTTTGCATGTATAAGCACACCAACACCTATACTTCCTGAAGAAGGGTTTCGACCCGAAATGTCACCCATTCCTTCTCCAGAGATGCTGCCTGTCCTGCTGAGTTACTCCAGCTTTTTGAGTCTATCTTCATCTTTACTTCCTTAGATGGCTTCCAAACTTCCTCTTCTCCCCTATCCCATCAGGCAAAAAATATAGAAGTGTGAAAACACACACCTCCAGATTCGGGAACAGTTTCTTCCTTGCTGTTATCAGACAACTGAACCATCCTAACAACAACAACTACTAGCAAGCAATCCTAAACGACCTGATTCGAGACCCTCTTTGATCGGGCTTACTGGGTTTATCTTGCACTAAACGTTATTCATGATATTCCCTTTATCATGTATCTGTACACGATTGTAATCATGTACTGTCTTGACGCTACCCAGCATGCCGCTGCGGCAGACGACTCCCAGCAGGCCTAGGTCAGAGCCTGCGGTTGACGGACGCTGCGGGTCAGAGGGGCAGATGGGGAGCCCGCGGTGAAGCCGAGCACGGATCCTCGCAATTCGAATTCGAGCCCGCAGCCAACGGAGCCTGGATCGGCGCCACGGCGGCGATAGTGGAGGGGTTGGTGCTGCAGTCGATGATGACGCCGGACAAGGACGGACCATGTGGGAGTAAGGACGCCAGGTGAGCCCCGGAGCTGGAGAATGCCACCCGGCCCTCGGCCCTCACCCGACCCCCGGCCCTCACCCAACCCTCGGTCCTCACCCGACCCCTGGAGCCCAACCGTCCCGCGGAGCTGGAGAACGCCACCCGACCCGCGGAGCTGGAGAACGCCACCCGACCCGTGGAGCTGGAGACCGCCACCCGACCCGTGGAGCTGGAGAACACCACCCGACCCGTGGAGCTGGAGACCGCCACCCGACCCGCTGGGAGCTGGAGAGACGGCCACCCGACCCGTGGAGCTGGAGACCGCCACCCGACCCGTGGAGCTGGAGACCGCCACCCGACCCGTGGAGCTGGAGACCACCACCCGACCCGTGGAGCTGGAGCTGGCCGTCGAAGCGGGGACGCGCCCGCGGGAGCGGAGCCGCCAAGACCTGTGGGGAGCCTGCCACCCGGTGGCGCGGAGGACCCGCCACCCGACCCGTGGAGCTGGACCCGACCCGTGGAGCGAACGCCACCCGACCCGTGGAGCTGGAGACCGCCACCCGACCCGTGGAGCTGGAGACCGCCACCCGACCCGTGGAGCTGGAGACCGCCACCCGACCCGTGGAGCTGGAGACCGCCACCCGACCCGTGGAGCTGGAGAACGCCACCCGACCCGTGGAGCTGGAGAACGCCACCCGACCCGTGGAGCTGGAGCTGGAGACCGCCACCCGACCCGTGGAGCTGGAGACCGCCACCCGACCCGTGGAGCTGGAGACGGCCACCCGACCCGTGGAGCTGGAGAACGCCACCCGACCCGTGGAGCTGGAGAATGCCACCCGACCCGTGGAGTTGGAGACCACCACCCGACCCGTGGAGCTGGAGAACGCCACCCGACCCGTGGAGCTGGAGACCGCCACCCGACCCGTGGAGCTGGAGAACGCCACCCGACCCGTGGAGCTGGAGAACACCGCGGAGTTGGAGACCGCCACCCCGACCCGTGGAGCTGGAGAACACCACCCAACCCGTGGAGCTGGAGAACGCCACCCGACCCGTGGAGCTGGAGAACGCCACCCGACCCGTGGAGCTGGAGACCGCCACCCGACCCGTGGAGCTGGAGAACACCGCGGAGCTGGAGACCGCCACCCGACCCGCTGGGCTGGAGAACGCCAGGTATGCCCCGGGGCTGGAGACCATCAGCAGAGCCGCGGGGCTGAAGACCGCCTGCGGAGTAACGCAGACGTGGAGCAACGGAGCGGCAGAACACCAGACTTCAATCACTCTAACCTGAAGACTGTACTCCCCAAATTCCACCAACATGTATCCTTCCCCACTAGAGTAGACAAGACACTGGACAAAGTCTACACCAACATGGCTGAAGCTTACAAAGCCATCCCCCTCCCCCACCTTGGTCAGTCTGATCACGTCTCATTGTTCCTGCTCCCTAAGTACTCCCCACTCATCAGACGGGTTAAACCAACTGTGAGGACAGTTAAAGTCTGGTCAGAAGAAGCGGACTTCACACTTCAGCAGTGTTTTGGAAACACTGACTGGAAGGCGTTTGCAGCCCAGGCCACCCTTGACTCCCACACGGACATTGATTCCTACACATCCTCTGTTCTGGACTTTATAAACTCCACCATCAATAGTGTCACCTCCCTCAAACAGGTGACCATATACCCGAATCAGAAGCCATGGATGAATAGCGAGGTCAGGCTACTGCTGAAAGCACGGGACACCGCTTTCAGGTCAGGCGATGCTCGAGCCTACAGTTCATCCAGGGCTGACCTGAAGAGGGGCATCAGGAAGGCCAAGCACTGCCATAAGCTCAGGATTGAGGAGCACTTCAACAACAACTCCGACCCCCGACGCATGTGGCAAGGCATCCAGGCCATCACGGACTACAGACCCTCCAACATCATCCCCACATCCAGCGACGCCTCCTTCCTTGAGGAGCTTAATCACTTCTATGGCCGCTTCGACAGGGACAATCTAGAGACAGCCATCAAGGCTGTGCCACCTGCCGATCACCAACCCCTCACACTCACCCCCTACGACGTGTACGTGGCACTGAGTAGGACTAATGCACGTAAAGCTGCTGACCCTGACGGCATCCCCGGGTGCGTGCTCAGGGCCTGTGCTGCGCAGCTGACAGACGTCTGGACTGACATCTTCAACCTGTCACTTGCCCAAGCAGTTGTCCCCACTTGCCTTAAAACCACCTCCATCGTGCCAGTGCCAAAACACTCCACTGCGGCAAGCCTCAACGACTTTCGCCCAGTTGCACTTACCCCCATCATCACCAAGTGCTTCGAGAGGCTGGTCCTGGCACACCTCAAAAGCTGCCTACCCCCCACACTGGATCCCTATCAGTCTGCCTACCGCAACAACAGGAGTACGGAGGATGCCATCTCAACGGCACTTCACTCCGCCCTCTCCCACCTCGACAACAAAGACGCTTACGTAAGAATGCTGTTCATCGATTACAGCTCAGCATTCAACACCATTATACCATCAAAACTGATCACCAAACTCGGTAACCTGGGCATCGACCCCTCCCTCTGCAACTGGATACTGGACTTTATAACCAACAGACCCCAGTCTGTGAGGTTAGACAAGCACACCTCTTCAACCCTCACCCTGAACACCGGCGTTCCACAGGGCTGTGTGCTGAGCCCCCTCCTCTACTCCCTCTTCACCTATGACTGCACCCCTGTACATGGTACTAACACCATCATCAAGTATGCAGATGATACAACGGTGATTGGCCTCATCAGCAACAACGATGAGCTGGCCTACAGGGAGGAGGTCCAGCACTTAGCAGCATGGTGCGCTGACAACAACCTGGCCCTTAACTCCAAGAAGACCAAGCAGCTCATTGTAGACTTCAGGAAGTCCAGAGGCGGCACGCACACCCCCATCCACATTGACGGGACGGAGGTGGAACGTGTTTCTAGCTTCAGGTTCCTGGGAGTCAACATCTCCGATGACCTCTCTTGGACCCACAATACCTCTATTCTGATCAAGAAGGCTCATCAGCGTCTCTTCTTCCTGAGGAGACTGAAGAAGGTCCATCTGTCTCCTCGGATCCTGGTGAACTTCTACCGCTGCACCATCGAGAGCATCCTTACCAACCAACTGTATGGCAACTGCTCTGTCTCCGACCGGAAGGCATTGCAGAGGGTGGTGAAAATTGCCCAACGCATCACCGGTTCTTCGCTCCCCTCCATTGAGTCTGTCCAAAGCAAGCGCTGTCTGCGGAGGGTGCTCAGCATCGCCAAGGACTACTCTCACCCCAACCATGGACTGTTTACCCTCCTACCATCCGGGAGGCACTACAGGTCTCTCCGTTGCCGAACCAGCAGGTCGAGGAACAGCTTCTTTCCGGCGGCTGTCACTCTACTCAACAACGTACCTCGGTGACTGCCAATCACCACCCCCCCCGGACACTTATTATTATTTATTCAAATCGTTTGCTATGTCGCTCTTCCAGGGAGATGCTAAATGCATTTCGTTGTCTCTGTACTGTACACTGACAATGACAATTAAAATTGAATCTGAATCCGAATCTGAATCTGATGCCACTGCCGGGGGAAGGAATAATGGAGGACCCATGTGACAATAAAGCATTCATTCATTTCTACTAACTGGTTAGCACGCAACAAAAGATTTTCACTGTACCTCAGTACATGTAAACTCATAACTCATATTTTGGACCTGGTTCACTGGAGCAGTGAGGTAACAGCTCTTTTAACTGCACAGCTGTGTTGCACTTGCTTGCTGAACCTGCATTTTAAAAATTTGCATGTTCTGCCCCATACCATAACATTTACTCTTTTAGTAACATTTAAAAATGTTTTTCAGTTCTTGCCACCAAAGTGAATCACGTTGGATATTCCATGACTCATCACAATATCTGCCATAAATATCTGTGCACCATGCTTGATCCTTTGCAGGAACTCTGTATCCTTTCTTGTAGTTTGGTTTTCTGCCATACTTTGTATCACTAAGAAACGTGATACACTCCACGTGATCTTTTAAACTTGGTTATCAATACAGTTTGTAAACGGCTGAGGACCTGTATAATTATTGGACTCAACTAGTAACAAATTATTTTCTGTCCTTTCGCCAATCTTATGTGTAAGTACTGTGTGTTTTTGAGCCAATTTTAGGAAGGGCGAGGTTTGTAAGCAGCGTGTTAAACAAGATTTACCAGCTTGATTCTTGTGATGAAGCGTTTTCTTCAAGGGGAAAGTTAAACAGATTAAGCCTATACTTGCTGGAATTCCGAAGAATGAGAGGTTATCATTTTGAAACAGAAAATGTCAAGGGAAATTGATTGGGTGGATGAGAGGATAATTTCTCGGTGTGGGTAATCTGGAATTAGGGAACACACATAGTTTAGCACAAATTATTTTCTGTATCTCATGATTTTTGTAATTCTGTACCTCAAAGCTCTGGAGGCTGTCCATTGAATATGTTCAAGGTCAATGCAGGTTTTTGATCAACGGAGGAGATGACGATTATGAAGATCAGGCAGGGAAAGTGGAGCTAACAGCAAGATCTGATCATATACTGTCTTATTATAATCATGGACCAGGGTTGAAGAGCTGTATTCTAAGCTTTTTGTGCCTATGTTTTGCTGGCATGCTGGTTATTTCCTCACAACTTGGATTTAAAACCTTTTAACTGAAACTTAGTAAATCTCCACTTGCATCCTCCCTGTCACACTCCCACACCCACAACACTTTCCCCTAAAACCCACACCAGAGGACATTTAGCTATTTAACCTCCCTTTGGTAAGTGGGAGAAACCTACATAGTACACTAGACTAAGTGGGACCCGTTGGGTCCCATGTTCACACGGGAGGGCTGATCCCCCGACGCAATATTCCACCTCTCCACCAAGTGCTGGTATGGGTTCTTGGGGTGGCAGCTCAGTCCCTCAAGCCTGATCTGCTGGCAGCTCACTCACGGCTGGTGGGCTGGCAGTTGACTCATGACTATTCCTTGAAATTCCATTTCAAGCAGGGTACAAGTCCACCAAATTCAAATCCATGTTCCTACCATTTCAAGCAGGGTGCAAAGCCACCAAATTCAAGTGCAGTTTCCAACCACTTCAAGCAGGGTGCAAGGCCACCAAATTCAAGTGCAGTTTCATACCACTTCAAGCTGGATCCAAGGCCATCAAATTTAAGTGCAGTTTCATACCACTTTCAGCAGGGTGAAACCACCATAAAACCACACAAAACACCAAACTCAGTTCAGTAGACATTCAGTGTGTTCAGTTGAGTCACAGCTCAGACAGTCATGATCTCTCCCTCCCCCATCATGCAGAGACTGAGCCACACCCACACTTCCTGGTTTTATAACCCCTCCCCCTCCCACCGGAAAAGGTGTGGCTTTCAGAGCATGATTGACAGGAGAGAGATTCTCAACATTGGTTAAACACTAATAACGCTTTTATTTTTCATTGATGGGAAGAATTCTCTGCACCTGCTCAGAGAGGGGGGGGGGGGGGGGGGGGGGGGACTGAGTAAGATTGCCAAAAATCACAGCTGGAAATCACAGCAGTTAGTTTTAACTAATATCAATATACAGTGCAAACAGGAAGTAAATGCATTTGCAGCAGTGCCTTTTGACTTCAAGCCAAAGCACCCAAGCCACCATTTGCAGTAAGTAGTGCCTTTCAACTTCATGCCACCATTTGCAGTAAGTAGTGCCTTTCAACTTCAAGCCAAAGCAGCTATGCCACCATTAGCAGTAAGTAGTGCGTTTCAACCTCAAGCCAAAGCACCCAAGCCACCATTAGCAGTAAGTAGTGCCTTTCAACCTCAAGCCAAAGCACCCAAGCCACCATTTGCAGTAAGTAGTGCATTTCAACTTCAAGCCAAAGCACCCAAGCCACTATTTGCAGTAAGTAGTTCCTTTCAATTTCAAGCCAAAGCACCCAAGCCACCATTTGCAGTAAGTAGTGCCTTTCAACTTCAAGCCAAAGCACCCAAGCCACCATGTGCAGTAAGTAGTGCCTTTCAACTTCAAGCAAAACACCCAAGCCACCATTTGCAGTAAGTAGTGCCTTTCAATTTCAAGCAAAGCACCCAAGCCACCATTTGCAGTAAGTAGTGCCTTTCAACTTCAAGCCAAAGCACCTAAGCCACCATTTGCAGTAAGTGGTGTCTTTCAACTTCGAGCCAAAGCACCCAAGCCACCATTTGCAGTAAGTAGTGCCTTTCAACTTCATGCCACCATTTGCAGTAAGTAGTGCCTTTCAATTTCAAGCCAACGCACCCACGCCACCATTTGCAGTAAGTAGTGCCTTTCAACTTCATGCCATCATTTGCTGTAAGTAGTGCCTTTCAACTTCATGCCACCATTTGCAGTAAGTAGTGCCGTTCAACTACAAGCCAAAGCACACAAGCCCCCATTTGCAGTAAGTAGTGCCTTTCAACTTCAAGCCGAAGCACACGCCACCATTTGCAGTAAGTAGTGCCTTTCAACCTCAAGCCAAAGCACCCAAGCCACAATTTGCAGTAAGTAGTGCCTTTCAACTTCAAGCCAAAGCACCCAAGCTACCATTTGCAATAAGTAGTGCCTTTCAACTTCATACCACCATTTGCAGTAAGTAGTGCCTTTCAACTTCAAGCCAAAGCACCCAAGCCACCATGTGCAGTATGTAGTGCCTTTCAACTTCAAGCAAAACACCCAAGCCACCATTTGCAGTAAGTAGTGCCTTTCAACTTTAAGCCAAAGCTCCCAAGCCACCATTTGCAATAAGCAGTGCCTTTCAACTTCATGTCAAAGCACCCAAGCCACCATTTGCAGTAAGCAGTGCCTTTCAACTTCAAGCCAAAGCACCCAAACAACCATTTCAGGCAGCGCCTTTTTACTTCAAACAAACCATAATTTCATTTTCAAACCACATTAAGGGTACTCACAGTTGTGTAGACATTTGTTCAATGTTATTCAGAGCTCAGAGAGACGTGACCCTTGGCTTCATCCATCTTCCAGAGACTGGGTGAGGCACACCACTTCCTGGTTTTATAGCCCCTCCCCCTACCTCCAGCAGGGGCAGCAGAGAGAAAGGTGATTTTAAAAAAACCCATTAATATCTCTCTGATTTGTCATCGATGGGAAAAATCCTCCTCACCCGTAAGGCGGAGGGGGGCTCTGAGCGAGGTGGCCAAAAATGACGGCCGTAGGTGGCGGCGTTCTGTTGGAAATCGCAGCACAGTGGGCCAAAAGCGGTCAAGATCAGAGATTTAATAATATTGATGGTGAATATGTTGACTCTACACAGCCAACACCACCAAGGGCAGGATCAAACCCAGGTCGCTCGTGTGATTTGAGGCAACAGTGCACACCACTTATAAGTTTAGATTAAACCCCCCCCCTTCCACCCCCCCTTTCCACCCTCCCTTTTCTTCCCTGTACTCACACTCTTTGTCCCCCTTCCTTATTTCACATCTTTTAGTCTTTTCAGGGCACCCCGCTCCCGCACCTACGCTCCGCTTGAGCTTGGTGTCTCGCAAGTTAGCAGTCCTGTTGCTTGCAGTTTACTGTCTCTGAAATCTGTGTTGTGAAGTGGATAATTTGTCAAGGAATATGTAAACGATGCCCCACCCAAATAAATACAGGAACTGGAATTCTGTCAAGCTCGGCTCATTTTCATTTCAGGCCTGCTGTTAAGTTCTTGCTGAAACGTGGGACATTTTGAGCATATGTTAGCCATGATATAGATGGTAGGGCAAAATTGAGGGATTGAATGGACTTATTTTGTTCCCATCGAGTTCCAGATCTGAGTATAGACAAGGTCCAAGTTGACAGAGCAGCTTTTGCATGAAAGTATAAATCTCTGAAGGAGGATTAATAAAAGTAGAACATACACAATGAATTGCAAGACCCAAGGGAATAGTAAAGGAACAGAGGAACCTTGGTGTGTAAATCCAAGGATTGCTGATGGTGGCAGTGGAGACAGCTAAGGTGGTGAAGAAATGTTCTGAGACACTAGCTTTCATTAACAGGGGCACAGATAATAAGACCACCAAGAGGATGGGCATGTACAGGGTAGATGGTAGTGAACGTTACCCGAGAGGTGTCAAAAGCTAGAGGACATAGGTTTAGGGTAAGAAACAATAGATTTAGAAGGGATTTGAAGAATAATATTTTCGCCGAGAGGGTGTTTGGCATGAGGAACACTGCGTGAAGGGGATGGTAAAAGTGGTTTGTTTGCAAAAGATTTAAGTGTACCTTGGCAAACAGTTACATTGACAAGGCACAGGAGGCTACTGATCAAGTGCCAGTAAATGGAATTAGTATAGATGGGTAATTGATGGTCTGCCCTGTCATTGCTGGCCAGAGGCTCTGTTTATGTAATCTCTGGTAGGTTAGGTTGACATAGGATTCAGTTTTCTGTGATTAGCACTTACAGTTGATTTGTACACCGACAAGTGAATGGAGACACATGGAACTGCTGATGCTCGAATCTTGTGCGTAACACAAGGTGCTGGAGGAACTCAGCAGGTCAGGCAGTGTCTGGGGAGGGAATGGACAGGCAACATTTTGGGTCGGGACTCTTCTTCACGCCTTTAATCTAAAGAATGGTCCCAACCCAAAACATCATCTGTCCATTCCCTCCACAAATGAGTGTCTGATTTTAATCTGACTTTATTACTGGAGCTGAGATGGAAGATCAGCCATGATCATAATTAATGAAGGAGTAGGCACAAAATTGCATGTTGGGCTATTGCAGTAATGTATGTATATAAATTTGGGGGTGGTTGAAAGAGAGAATCTGAATGGATGAAAATGAAAAATACAGGCTCTACCCAGATTGTTAGCATCTCGAATTTTGGAAGAGATTTTTTGTGTCTTGTGCAGCCATGATCCCAGCACCAGGTTTTATAATAGAACTTCTATTCTTGGGAGAAAATCTGTAGTGATCAGAGTTTGATTGGGACACTGGGACAGCAGAATATGATTAAGGTAAAATTCTAAATATCACTATATTTAGAGCTATAATTAAGCGTTTGGAACTCCTTGTGGCATCAGATTTTCCCCCGAGGCACACAAACCATTTCTGATTAGGAAATAATTTCTACCGTCTAATTTTCATAGACGTTGCAGCTGAGGATGAACTGCAGGGCTGAGGCTGGGAAATCTGCCCCAGAGTCAGGATGATGTTTCACCATAAATATTGTAAAGCTTATTTTTCTAATTTTTGGTTGTAGAGGGAGAGACATTGTCCAAATATTGGAAAAAAATTGCAGTTGGTACTTTAGATGAATTTTTGAAGTTTGAAATCTTGGTTGTAACATTTCATCTGTAGAGCACCCTCAATATTTGACATATCATTCTAATTTCTTTAGCCCTCCAGTTGATAAAGTTCTTGCCAACTATTGCTCTTTGCTTTCTCCCGCTGAGCTAGATTTTGAAACTATTTGTCACTTTATCTTGGATCCCACCTGGGAGTGTGGTTGATGGCAAGTTTGGCATGAAGCTGCTTGTAGTAATGGGGCTGGAGGTGGGACTGGAATTGTGCCCGTTTCCCCGGAGAGTGTGGCTGGCAGTAAACCTGGCCTCTGGCAATGGGAATGGGTTCACGGCCAGTCTGGCTGCAGCCCTCATAGTGGCTTTGTTCATTACTGTGACATTGCCCGACTCAAAGTCACTTCACTTGAAAAATGACTTTCCTCTTCCTCTGGAAAAGTTACCAACTGATAACGCAGACTTTATTGTTGAGATGGTGCGCTTTAAAAATAAATGCGTTTTTCAACACCAACGTGTGCCATGACCTCCTAATTGCCTTCTCCTGAAAATGTCAACCTAGTTGCTTAGGACTTCCCTTGGGCATATCCAGGTTGGCTGTCCTGTATCGACAGTGCCCTCCATCATGTTTGGGCCAGACCCATCATTTATTTATTTGCTTCTGTACTCCACAATTTGAGATTAGTAATAGAAAAAAAATCACATGTCACAATAGACAATAGGTGCAGGAGTAGGCCATTCGGCCCTTCGAGCCAGCACCGCCATTCAATGTGATCAATGGCTGATCATCCCCAATCAGTACCCTATTCCTGCTTTCTCCCCATATCCCCTGACTCCGCTAGCTTTAAGAGCCCTATCTAGCTCTCTCTTGAAAGTATCCAGAGAACCGGCCTCCACCGCCCTCTGAGGCAGAGAATTCCACAGACTCACAACTCTCTGTGAGGAAAAAGTGTTTCCTCGTCTCCTTTCTAAAGGGTTTACCTCTTATTCTTAAATTGTGGCCCCTGGTTCTGGACTCCTCCAACATCAGGACCATGTTTCTTGCCTCTAGCGTGTCCAAACCGTTAATAATCTTATATGTTTTAATAAGATTCCCTCATCCTTCCAAACTCCAGAGTATACAAACCCAGCCACTCCATTCTCTTAGCATATGACAGTCCCGCCATCCCGGGAATGAACCTTGTAAACCTGCGCTGCACTCCCTCAATAGCAAGAATGTCCTTCCTCAAATTACGGGACCAAAACTGCACACAATACTCCAGGTGTGGTCTCACTAGGGCCCTGTACAACTGCAGGATGATCACTTTGCTCCTATACTCAACTCCTCTTGTTATAAAGGTCAACATGTCATTTTGGATCCCACCCAGGATCTGCTTTCTTCATTGCCTGCTGTACCTGCATGCTTACTTTCATTGACTGATGAACAAGGACCCCCAGATAATGTTGTACTTCCCCTTTTCCTAACATGACACTATGTAGATGGTAATCCGCCTTCCTGTTTTTGCTAACATAGTGGATAACCTCACATTTATCCACATTAAACTGCATTTGCCATGCATCTGCCCACTCACCCAACCTGTCCAAGGCACCCTGCATTCTCATAGCATCCTCCTCACAGTTCACACTGACACCCAGCTTTGTATCATCTGCAAATTTGCTAATGTTACTTTGAATCCCTTCATCTAAATCATTGATGCATATTGTAAATAGCTGCGGTCCCAGCACGAGCCTTGCAGTGCCCCACTAGTCACTGCCTGCCATTTTGAAAGGGACCCATTAATCCCTACTCTTTGTTTCCTGTCTGCCAACCAATTTACTATCCAAGTCAGCACTCTACCCCCAATACCATGTGCCCTAATTTTGCCCACTAATCTCCTCTGTGGGACCTTATCAAATGCTTTCTGAAAATCCAGGTACACTACATCCACTGGCTCTCCCTTGTCCATTTTCTTAGTTACATCCTCAAAAAATTCCAAGAGATTAGTCAAGCATGATTTCCCCTTCGTAAATCCATGCTGACTCGGACCGATCCTGTTACTGCTATCCAAATGTGCGGCTATCTCATCTTTTATAATTGGCTCCAACATCTTCCCCACCACCGATGTCAGGCTAACTGGTCGATAAACCCCTGTTTTCTCTCGTGCCTTTCTTAAAAAGTGGGATAACATTAGCTACCCTCCAATCCACAGGAACTGATCCTGAATCTATAGAACATTGGAAAATTATCACCAGAGCCACTTCCTTAAGTACCCTGGGATGCAGACCATCAGGCCCTGGGGATTTATCAGCCTTCAGTTCCATCAATCTACCCAACACCATTTCCTGCCTAATGTGGATTTCCTTCAGTTCCTCCATCGCCCCAGATCCTCTGGCCACTAGTATATCAGGAAGATTGTTTGTGTCCTCCTTAGTGAAGACGGATCCAAAGTACCTTTTCAACTCATCTGCCATTTCCTTGTTCCCCATAATAAATTCACCTTTTTCAGTCTTCAAGAGTCCAACTTTAGTCTTAACTATTTTTTTCCTCTTCACACATGTATGTGGCGGCATCTATTTATGCTGAACCTTCATTGAATACACCACTGATACCAGGCTGACTGATCCATGATTACTCTGTGTATGCATGTGTATGTCTCTCTCTTTTTCAAACAGTGAACCATATTGGTAACCATCTGATCCTTTGGCACCAAGCCTGAAGCTAATTGGTTAAGAATATGTTGGTCAGAATCTTTTATTTCTTTCCTTGTTTCTCTTGACAACCTGGATTCTCTATTTGGGCCTGGGAATTGATCTGCTTTTAAATATTTTGAACTCAATATTTTACTGTCTATGTATATATTTAATATATATATAATATTCCAGACATACAGCATACATTAAGGCCAAGGGGAAAGCCCTTGTGTCTAGAATAACATCTTGCACATTTAGATGGTGATTATGGTGGTTGGGTGCCAATTATCCCAGCTCCCGGATTAGACTGGTTTTAGGGAGGATGTCCTTGGTCAAATCATCTTCAGCTGCTTTATCAATTATGTTTTTCTAACAACGGTGATGTTCGCTGATGATTGTAGCTCAGCAAATTAAGGAGCCGTTTGACTTGATTGCGTTTATATATAGTACAGCTGATCTGTTAGCAGGGATAGCATACAAAACTAAGCTTTTCACTACATCTCGGTACACGTGACATTAATAAACCTAGCAAGACTGAGACTGCATGCACGGGCTAATAAGTATGAATAAGTTATGTGCCGCAAAAAAAAATCACCATTCCAAGGGCGACCAACCTCCTGCCTCCCCTTAATGTTATCATCGTCTGTTCCTCTGCCATCAACATCAAGGGGGTTACTATTAAGCTGAAACTTAGCTGAATCAGTCACAAATTCTGTGGGCACAATAGCAGCTCAGAGGCTGGGAATCCAGTGATGAGGGGCTCAGTTTATGGCACTTCAAAATGCCTTTCCACAATGCAAAAATCAGGGAACACCATGGAATAGTCTTTACTTGTCACGCGGTGCAATGGCAAGCGGAGAGTGTTATATCTTGCCATCATCAAGGCCAAAGCTGAAAGCTTGACATGTGTCACTTCCACCATCTTGGATGTTCATTAAATCCAGCGGCACAAAGTGGATGCAGTGTGTCCATCTATGAATTGCTCTGCAGTTTGTTCCCGGGCTACTCCAAGTTCCCATCCTCACTCAGACGCATGACCTACACCACCAAGAAGGATGAGCTGCAGGTGCATGGATCGCCACTACCTGCACTTTCCCCCCAAAGTCCTGAATTAGAAGGCTTTCACCTTTCGCTGGGTCTAGATTCTCTAATTGGAAAGTTAAGAAATTGCCATTGCACTTGTAGCAATGACATAGGAGTGCATTCACCAGGAGGACTGCAGAAGTTGAAGAAGGCAGCTCACCACAATCCTCTCAAGATAGAACATTGTGTTGGTCTTGCTAATAATGTCCAGGTCCTGAGATATTATTTAAAACACCAAAGTCTTCTAAATGTTGAATTTGCTCTGTAGCTTTCATGGGAATTGCAACCTGTGACATCATAAATGCGATACTGCATCCAATTCACGGATTCATCTGAAATTGCTGAACTCAATACCATGTCTTAAAAGCTGTAATGTGCCTTGTCAGAGGGAGAGACGTTGTTCTGCCGACATACATTGAGTTTTGTGTAGGAAAGAGCTGCAGATGCTGGTTTAATTCCAAGGTAGACACAAAATGCTAGAGTAACTCGGAGGGACAGGCAGCATCTCTGGAGAGAAGGAATGGGTGACGTTTGGGGTCGAGACCCTTCTTCAGACTCATTGGGCGTCATTGGATCTACACAAGCAAAGGATGAGGAGTCAGAATAGAAATGGGTCCAAGAATTGATGGGTAATTGGAAGCTTGGAGTCGGGCTTACAGACTGAATCGAGATATTCGGCAACTTCTCAGCCAATACAGCACTTTGCTCTCCACTGCTTAAATCACATTATGTGCAGCAATTATAGCATGTGTTCATTAAACTTAAGGGAGCTGCACACACGGATTGAAGTTCTCCAATTTTTTCAGGCTTCTGTGGTGGTTACGGGGGATAATTTGAGGAAACAGCTGCTGTGGTGGTGGTGTGTTGCAGCTGTTGTTTTCATTCCCATCTACTTGGTATTTCATGCTGACTATGGACATTACCCGCAAGATTTCGAAAAAATAAATCGGAAGGAAAATATTTTGAGACTTGCAGCTGATGTGCATTTTATTATTAGTTGACTTATCACATTGACTTTCGGTTTACAAGAACAGCCTTTTAGTAACTGCTGTTCGAGATGGTGCGACTTGCATGGGTGAGCTAACAGTATTTTTAGTGCAGGGACTAAGTTCCAGCAACGGAAATCCGAAGCCAGATACAGTGGTTGAAAGTAATGTCTTTTTAAACTGAATTTGATTCCTTCCCTGATTAGTCCAAGTATTAACCTGTTGGAATTAATTTCTTTATTTCTTGTTATCTGCCAAGATAAAGTTGCTTTCCCATACTCTGCTGCTTTGCCCATTTGTACAGGCCACTTGTACTGCCCTGATACTGCATGCACGGTTACTATTTTATCCTTTACCCTCTGGTTTTCAATTACTCCTTTATCTCTATTATCTCTAATAATTCTCCACTTCTCATAGAACTATCCATGCAACTGCAGGAAATCCGTGACCTGCCCTACCATCTTTGACCTTTTTCAGCGTCCAATTGAACAAATACAATACTTTATGAAGCAGTGATTTTCTTGTACACATTTCAATTCAACAGAACCGGCTGTAATTTTTGACAACCACGTTCACTATCTATAACACCAGCCAGTGTCATCTGCAAACCTGCTAATCATGCCTTGTACGTTCTCATCCAAATCATTGATTTAAATGACAAACAGCAATGTACCTAGCATCGGTTCATGAGGCACACCACTATTCACAGGTCTCCAGTCTGAAAATCAACCTCCCACCATCACCCTCTGTTTCCTTTCATGAAGCCAATTTTCTATCCATTCAGCCATCTCTCCTTGGATCCCATGCAAACTCACCTTCCAAAGCAGTCTGCCATGCGGAACCTTGTCGAATGCCTTGCCAAAATTCATATATACAATTTCTTCAGATCTGCCCTCATCATATCTTCCAAAAACTAAATCAGATTTGTGACATGAAATCTCGCATGTACAAAACTATGCTGAATATACCTAATCAACCCTTGCCCATCCAAATGAATATATCTTATCCCTCAGAATACTCTCCAGTATCGGTCTAACCACAGATGTTATACTTGGTAGAACCTTTTGATGAATAACAGGGGCTTGGTGAATGAAATGTGGTACGTGATCTCCAAAAGGTGTTTAATAATGTGCCTCATAATAGACTCCAAGGCTAGGAATAAATGACTTGTACTGAGCTGCTTGAGGATAAACTTCCAAATCTGCAGTTGATATATAAACTGACGGTGCAGTGAACGGTGAGGAAGGGAATACTAAACTTCAAGGGGAGATAGATAGTCTGGTGGCATAGGTGTGAGATGAAGTGTTATGGTGGGAAATGTGAAGTGCAGGAAGAATAAGAGACATTATAAACTTGAGGGAACCATTCTAATAGGAGTAAAAGAACAGAGATGTGGGGCTTTGTACGTTTAGTTCATTGAAAGTGGCAGGGTAGAATGAAGACGTAGATATAAAAAGCAAACTGGATTTTGGGCATTATAAATAGAGGCATATATAATAACAACTGGGAAGTCATGATGAGTCAAGTGATGAACGACATTTCTGGTCTGGGTTAAGCTGTGTCTGGGTTAAGCTGTATCTGGCTTCGGATTTCCGTTGCTGGAACTTAGAGCTGCTGTCTAGGTAGTAATGTTAAGTTAAGGGTGCTTGTATGTGGATTTGGTGGGATGCAGATTCTGTTTCCCTGTTACTGTCTCTATCAGTGTAACTGGTATAACATTTTGGGCTGCAGCCTTTTAAACTATTGCTACGGGATCTCAACTGAACTTTGTTTGCCAAGCCACAGTAGAACTAGACTGCCAAAATATTTAATGGTCACCACCAAAGCCAAGCTTTAATTTATGGTAAGCAATGAAGTTAATTTTGGGGTGATGTAATATTTAATAGAGGTATTCTGAAAGTATGCTTTGTGTATTTCCAATGTCATATTTCAGCCTAGTTTCCTCAAGTCAGTAACTTTGCCAGAGAGGACTTGGCCATTTCTAGGATCAGTCTAATTGCTGGCCTTGCCAACAATGCTCAGGATATGATATATAAATACATTTAAAAATAAGAACTTGGAAAGATCTTGGCTCTTAATAGTTTGATGATTTAAAGCCAGGATGCATCTGATATTTTGGCACTGCATATTGGTCTTGAGGAGTTAGGTCATCATAAACTCCGGCCTTCCTTCAGGTGAAGGTATCCCAACAATGGTGTTGGAGAAGGAGTTCCGGAATTTAGACCTAGCTAAGATGAAAGAATCGCAAATATATTTCCATATCAGCAAGGAGTGAGGCTTGGAGTAATACACAGGTGTTGCTCTCAGGCACTTGAAACCTTACAGAGCTAGGGGGTGCTGTCAGAGCAGTTGTGGCAAGTAAATGCTGTGTATTGTGGGTGTCTGCACTGATACAATCAACCAGACTGCTCTCTTAGATGGTGTGAAGGTTCCTGAGAATTGTTGGAGTTGCATTCATCCACACGTGGAGAGTATTCTATCATAGAATCATAAAGCAAACAATAGGCCCCTTTGGCCCACCCTTTTCAAGCTGATGGTGATGCCTGTCCATGCTAAACCTATTTGTCCTCTTTAGGCCTCCATCTCTCTGTTTTTCTATACAAGCACTTGTCCAAATGGCTTTTAAGATTTTAAATCTATTTGCCTCCACTACCACCGCTGGCAGATCGTTCCAGGTATTCACCATCTTACATTTTACCAGGATGTTGCCTTTAATGGAGGGGTTTATTTAGTGAGATTGGATATGAGTTTATTCCCACTGAAACGTAGAAGGCTGAAGCAGTGACCTTAGACATTTATAAAATTATTTGTGAGGCCTGACGTACCAATATTCCACCACTCGCCCATAGCCTGTTACTGTCTCTATCAGTGTAACTGATATAACATTTTGGGCTGCAGCCTTTTAAACTATTGCTACGGGATCTCAACTGAACTTTGTTTGCCAAGCCACAGTAGAACTAGACTACCAAAATATTTAATGGTCACCACCAAAGCCAAGCTTTAATTTATGGTAAGCAATTAAGTTAATTTTGGGGTGATGTAATATTTAATAGAGGTATTCTGAAAGTATGCTTTGTGTATTTCCAATGTCAAGATTTAAATCTATTTGCCTCCACTACCACCGCTGGCAGATCGTTCCAGGTATTCACCATCTTACATCTTACATTTTACCAGGGTGTTGCCTCCACGTGAGGCCTGGTTCCAACGCAATATTTCACCGCTCACCCGTTCCCCCAACGCAATATTTCACCACTCACCCATCGCCCCCAACTCCACAGAGGCGGCTCATTTCCCCTTATGCCCAGCACTTCCACCCACTCCTCTTCACCCTCCCTCTTATTAAACTTTTAAAAATTGACATTTCACTTGCAAATCCAATTGCACTTGCTGCCAGGACTCAGTGTCCTGTGATTTGCAACATTGTAACGGGCAGGTGCAATTGGATGTTTTATAGTGCAATTGGATTTTTTGCAGTGAAAAGTTAAGTCGGCAGCTTATGTAAATGAGATCCCATTGTGATGTCATAGCTGCTAACTGCTACTGCAACTTGATCGGATTTTTCTCAAGCTGGATTTTGTAAAGTTCAAAATGTGAATAACTTGTAAAATATACCATCAATCTGAACAAAACTTAATACGACAGGACAATGGTGAGTAAGGTTGTAGTGCTATCGTGTACGGTTTTGGCGTAATTCAGGGCATGAATCACAGACAGACAAACAAACAAGATGAGTTTTAGTAATAAACTAGACCATGGGACCCGTTGGGTCCAGTCCCCTCAATGTGCAGTTGCGGGGGGGGGGTGGGCAGTGGCATCACACACACACTAACCACCCCCCCCACACACACTAACCGCCCCCCACAGACACACGCGCTAACCACCCCCCTTGATATTATATCAATATTATTCATTGGCTCATTTTACCCCAACTCCGCCCTACCCACTCATGCATAGGCCCCAACTCGCATGCGCGGCTCGAGAGGGAGGGGGGCACAGAGGGGGGCACAGGCACACAAAGGCACAGAGGGAGGGGCTCCCTGCGCGAGCAAAAAGACAGTGGGTTTTTTTCAAAGGTTTTTTGGCAGTGACGGACAGCACCCAATAGCTCTAGTACTAGTGCTAAACAGTCACTCTGCACTCACAGTCACTTGACTTGACTCTGCGGCTGGCACGGACACTCAAATCAGCGGCCCCGGACATTTTTTATGATTGGTTTACTGTATTTTAACATTGTGTTTTTTACCTGCTTTTAACTATTTATACTGTTCCATCAGGGACTGGATTGTTTTTTTTTAGTGTTACTATGTGAGAAGTGTTTTAAATTTCATGTGCGAGGCTCCGCTATTCACTGGGAAACGTCTTTTCATTTTGCACTGTACTTGTTGCTTGAAAGATGACAATAAAGGTTGATTGATTGATTGATTGATACAAGACCCGACTTGCTCGTTCTTTACTCGCAGCGTGTGCCCCAGTCTTCAGCTATGATCTTTGGTCTTGAGTCCACAGGGCGATTTTTGAACAACGGGGGGGGGGGGGGGGGGGGGGGGGGGAGGGAGGGAGGGGTGGGAGGTGACGTCAGTCGCAGCGCGAGCAGACGGCAGGCAGGCAGATCCATTGTCACGTCATCAGCGAAAAGCAGGCGTTTTGATTTCAAAGTTTGATCGGATTTGTGAAGATTTTTTATTAATGCCTGAAGAAATAAAGCACAAAATGTTAAGTTAAGCTGATTTCGGACTCTTGGGGGTAAATCTCTACCAGAATATGTAAAAATGTCACACAATGGATGGTATGACCCAGGGGAACACGTCCATAGATCCCTGAAAGTGGCAGCACTGTTCAGTAGGATGGTGAGGAAGGCGCATACAATCGTGGTTTTTATCTGGCAAAGAATACAAGAGCTGGAACGCCATATTACAACTTTATAAAACTTTGCTTCGGCTCCCCTCGGTTGTGCAGTTCTGGTTGCCCCTCGAAAGCAAGGCTATAGTCGTAGTGGAGATGGTGCTGAGGATGTGAGTTGTTTCACAGATAGTTTTTGTGACAAGTCGTATCATTGTCAACAATACCTTGTTTTGATGGGGAAACAACTCAAGCAGTGATTGGCGGAATTATGTTTGTCCTTCTTTCTCTGGAATTCCCCTGGATGTTCCAGAACCCTTTGCTTAATTCCATGATATACGTTGCCTCCAGTGTAGTGGGTAGCAGAAGAATTGGGAGAGGATGAAAGTTTTTTTTGGGGTGATGCGAGTGAAATTAGGTTACAGGGGAAATAAATGGGGTATGAGGACTGATGAGAATATTCTGAGCTCGGGAATAGACTCGAGAGGCTGAATGGTCTGCTTTGCTGTAAGAAAAGACAAAATAACTACAATATGACTGAAGAGAGTATGTTTAAAGAAGGGTCTAGATCCGAAATGTCGCCAATTCCTTCTCTCCATAGATGCTGCCTCACCCACTGAGTTTCTCCAGCATTTTTTTGTCTACCTACAATATGACTGAAGTCGTTTGCCTAAATTTGAGTTCTTATTTAACTCGGCATCTTATAGTCGTAGTCATGCAGCACGGAAATTGTCCTTTCAGCCCAGTTTGCCCATGCCGACCAAGGTGCCCGATCTCTACTAGTCCCACCTGCCTTCATTTGGCCTATGTCCCTCTAAACCTTTCCTATCCATCTACCTGTACAAATGTCTTTGAAATGTTTGTTATAGTTTCTGCTTCGACTATCTCTTAGACAGCTCATTTTATATATATCCACCACCCTCTGTGTGCAAAAAGTTCACCTTCAGATTCCCATTAAATCTTTTCCCCCCTCACCTTAAACCTATGTCCTCTGGTTCTTGATTTACCTAATCTGCATAGGGGTATCGTCCTATCAAATATTAGATAGGTGCAATACAAAGTGCTGGAGTAATGGCCCTGTCCCACGGTACGAGTTCATTCCAAGAGCTCTTCCAAGTTTAAAAAAAAATCAAACTCGTGGTAAGCACTGAGAATGAACGTAGCAGGTACGTCGGAGCTCGGGGACGTCTCTTAGCGGCTCGTAACGCTAATGGCAGGTACTCGGGAAGACTCGCTAACGGCAGGTAAGCTCGGGAAGACTCGTGAAGATTTTTCTACATGTTGAAAAATGTCCACGAGAGCCCCGAGTACCGACGAGCAGCCATTACCGTAAATCTCCGAGTTCGAATCAGCGCAAACTCGGGAGAGCTCTTGGAATGAACTCGTACTGTGGGACAGGGCCATTCCTCAGCGTGTCAGGCCGCATCTCTGGAGAACATGGGTAGGTGATGTTTCGGATGGGACCTTTCTTCAGATGCTGCCTAACTCGCTGAGATACTCCGGCAGTCCTGTGTAGCAATCTACACAAGATTTCAGCATCTGCGGTTCCATGTGTCTGAATAGTAGATAAGATTGGACTGCAGAGCTTTGCTATGATCTTCAGGTTGTGAGGTGGTTTACCTCTTGGCAACCCTTTAGATTTAATCTCATCCTTTTTTCAAAGACAATGTGTCATTGCAGATCAGTTCAAAAGCACAAATCCTGGCAAATGTCCTCATCCAGCATCTTTATTCCAGGACTACCAGGGCCAACTCTATACCACTTTGCTATAGTGCAGGTTAGCATTAGTAATATATCTTTAACCAACATAATTATGGTGGAGCATTCAATAATTGCTCTCCTTTTTCAAATGCCAGCTCCTTGCTTGAATGTCCGAACAAACCAATTTCTTTTTGTAGCACTAAATCCACAAACTTATTCATATTTGCTTCAACCCATCAATGGTCTCTGCCTCACTGACTCTTGATTTGATGATGGATATTGGTCAGGCAGCATGTTTGGGAAAATATGGATAGGTGACGTTTTGGGTTGGGATCCTTCTTCAGTCTGAAGAAGGGTGTCGACCCAAAATATTATGTATCCCTGTTCTCCGGGGATGTTGCCTGACCCATTGAGTTATTCCAGCACTTTGCGTCCACAATTCATAAAGCGTGTTAGCTTGAATCCTATCGATCTGTCGAGCTATGGGGCATGTGTAGAGGCCTGAGATAGGGCATGTGTAAGCACATCTTCAAAAAAGGTCAGAGAAACATTTGACAATGGTTATAAGGAACACTGATTACTGGGCAGGAAATGTCCATTTGATCCTCGAGTTTAGTCAGTCCCTAATGGAAATCATTTAAATTGGCTGCAAGGCACTCCTCACAACCTTGTCCAAAGTTACATCCTCAGTCCTTTTGAAAACCACATTGAAAGCAAATACAAAACTAGTGCCTCCACTTATTATTACAAAAAGCAGTGCTAAATTATGTGTTGTTTCATAGTTGATCGAATTCTTCCAGATATTAAACACACTGAAGGACTTCACTGCAAGAGTGTTTCTGTGCCTTAAATATTCGCACTAGAATATTCACGTTGAAGAACTGTGCAGGTATGTATGTATGTATGTATTTATACAAGCAGGTGAAAGTGCGTCACTTGATTTTGCAATTTCATTTTGGTGATAAATTGCATATTAGTGAACATGAGAAAGATAATATATACATATAATTACTGCTCTTTGTAGCTTTAAATGCACTTTTTTAAGGACAGGATTCAATCCATTTTATTTGTATAAGTTCTGATATACCTATCTGTTCATTTCTAAACTAAGAATCTAGACTTTGATGATTGTGTGGCGAATGAAGCTGAAATTAACTGAAGATAAAAATGGGGGAAATACAAAGCAGGTTAGGGAGCGCCTGTGGAGAGAGAAGGATAATTAATGCTTTAGGCCAAAGCGCTTTTGCCAGAATTATTGTATGTTGAAGTGGACTGTGATTGAGTGCGAGTCTGATAAAGAGCTGGTGTAAAAACGCATTAACGACGTATCACTGCACACACTTGTCCTTGATTTTTAGTGCAAAACAAAAACAAATCTTCCTTTTACTTGGCAATATTTACCCTGCTACATTCCCTCTAAACATTCTTGCCTGGACCATTACACGTTAAAACAATAAATATTGCTGGATTATGTGATTGGATTGTGGGACATGAGAAGATGCATTTATTTACCTGAATATAAATGTTCCAGCTGCCCTGGATTTGAACAAATGTTTCTGGATCCTCGGGCCAGAAGCAGGAACAAGTTACTTGGTCTGCTCCAGTGTTCAGTCAGGTCATGCCACCTTCCTGCACTAGTTCCATATCCCTTGATTCCCATAAAATACAAATATTAATCTCTGAATATTAATCCAAAAATGTAACATTGATGCTACTCTGCCCCTCTGGACAATCTAAAACAATGGGCTTTGTACCTTATTGTGTCGATCTTTACCATGCAAGACAGAGGAGTTAGTTTGCTGATTCATATTTTGTAATTTATTTCCTTGGTTTGGCTTTCTATAATTGGAATTAATGAATTAATATTCATTTTATGGCATTAATGAATGCTGCTGCAGCATTTTATGCCTGTTTTATCTTGCTCATCTGGTCAAATAGAATATTATGCGGGAAGTCTGAAGTGAGTTAGCACATGCCTTTAGATAAAAGACAAGAGTGCTTAATTGTCATACCTACTGGCAATGGAATAACAAAATTCTTACTTGCTGCAGCTAAATAATAAGCCCTTAAGGCCATCTCGGCCCTATAATATCCCAGAGATAAATATATAATCAATAATACAAAAAATGAATACTTTTAATAATAGGTAGACATGATTAGTACGAAACCGAAGTTTGGAACGCACCAAAAGACACAGTCTGTTGAGGTTAGTGTTGTGCATCATTCAATAGCCTGATTGTTACTGGGCAGAATCTGTTGTTGAACCTGGAGGTGACAGTTCTTGGGCTACTGTACCACCTTCCTGGTGCTAGCAGCGAGATGAGGGCATGGCCAGGATGGTGTGGATCTTTGATGTTGGCTGCCGTTTTGAAGCAGCATCTCCTATAGATATCGTCAGTGTTGGGGAGGTCGGTATCAGTGATGGACCCGACAGGGTCTACAACTCCACAGATGCCACTTGAGTTGTTGAAAGTTGAATGCATTTTCTAATGTCTTGACCGTACTGTTTAGCATGCTGGTATAAAAAGTGGTGCTCATTCAAATGAGGTAGAATGGACGAAGCAAAGAGGAAGAGGGAATCTCAAAAACCACGAAAATCGCTGGTTAACACATTCCTGCACCTCCGTGTGGAAGGAACATTGGAGCCCAGATTGGTCCAATCAGCCATCTCAGTACACATCCCAACACCACAGACTAGATGCCATAGTCTTATTCGAGAGCGAGTGACGACCAATGATAATTGTACAAAAGCTGCAGCATTTAGCTATCTCATACTTTTGCAGTGTGCTGTCACTGAGAATGTTTAGTCATATTGTGCATAAATCTTTTATTTTGGTCAACTACTCTTATGCTTTGGTGCTGGACTGTGGCAGAATGTGTCCTGTGCTCTGAATGACCATTTGAGATTTTTCTGCTGCAGGCTGATTTTGGATCTGTGTCTAAGATTAGTTGCAGGCTCGGTAGTCAAAACATTTTAATTTCTTCTCCTGGATAGTGAAACAGCTGACGTTCCCACAACACATTGCCACGGCCACCCTGAGGACAGATATCCTCCTGGTCTCAGAGGCGATCAAAAACATCGTCTTGTTGGAACTGACCGTGCCGTGGGAGGACCGTCTGGAGGAGGCCCACGAGAGGACGATGGCCAAGTATGAAGAGCTGGTCATAGACTGCTGCAAGCAAGGCTGGAAGGCAAGGTGTATGCCCATCGAGGTTGGCTGCAGAGGTTTTGCAGGGCAATCGCTCTACAAAGCCTTGAGTGCACTGGGCATCAACGGAGTGGCAAGGAGAAGGGCCATCAAGAACACAGAGGCAGCGGAGAAGGCCTCGAGATGGCTCTGGATCAGGAGAGGAGGTCCATGGGGAGGAGCGAATGCCACCTGAACACAAGTCATGGTCTAATCAACCACGGCTGGGTCGCCTGGGTGAGGGTGTCTGATGTTGAAAGACCCGAAACACCCAATGACCCCAGGTTACATCACTGATGATGTGTTCAGGAGCATCTATCGATGTATTTGTATCAATGTCTGGTGTACTTACTATGTTTGAGGTTGTGATTTAATCCTCCATTTGTGTTCCCTCGAGAACATTTGAAAGTGCTCCTGTGCCTGTGTGGAGGTGAATAGTCATCCTTCTTCCAAAATCCTAATGACACTGACGGGAAGGCTTTGTTACCAATACTTCTTGCTCTCATCATTTAATCAATGTTCAGTGTCTGTTTGCTGAAGTGGGAAGAGCGTATGGTCGGTCCTGAGAATACTCAGCAGCGTTAGATTTTTGAAGTGATCCAGGGTTTTGAATGAGTTGGAGCGAGGGTTCCATGTGGCTTCCCTGCTTTGCACTCCACTGTACCTGTGATATTTGTTACCTGCTGTCACTGTCCTGCTCTGTATGGACAGAACATCAAGGTAAGGTTTCAATAAGGTGGCGGTAATGGTAAGAGGAGGTGGGAAAGAGGAAGTATCTTGATACTTAAGGTTATTGTCAAAAATAGGTTTGTACAATTTTAATTTACTAATCTTATGGTTTCCGTCATAGAAAATAAACATCACTGCCTATTCTTTCTGGCTTGTCATTTGTACAGGAATGATGTGTTTGTATCTACACAGAAAATGAGTGTTGCTGATGGCTGGTTTGGATGCTTTATTCAGTGGTGCTAGTGAGGTATAATAGTGGCTGTGTAGTATTCTCACTTTGTGTACATTGAATCCGCTATAGGATCTTTGATTGAAACTGCGAAATGGATTTGCCGATCTCACAACATCTTTTACACTTCCAAATATCTATGTCCTTTGTAACTGGCATTGAATGATGTTTAAGAAGGAACTGCAGATGCTGGAAAATCGAAGGTACACAAAAATGCTGGAGAAACTCAGTGGGTGCAGCAGCATCTATGGAGCGAAGGAAGGGTTTCGGCCTGAAACGTTGCCTATTTCCTTCGCTCAAAAATGTCTCCAGCATTTTTGTGTACCATTGAGTGATGGATGTTAGGTAATGTACCAGTGGTGATATTTATTAAAAATGCATTTGGCAATCCACAGCGAGTACAGTTGCTGTTTCACAGTGAGAGAGACCCAGGTTCAACCCCCTGCCTAGACTAGGTGCTTGTGTTGCTCAACACACCCTCAGTCTGCCAGGACCTGCCGGAACTCCTGGTTGTCGGCCATTTACATGTCCCTTCCCATTCCCATACCATCCCGTTTGCTTTCTGCCTCCTCTATTGCCGGTGAGGCCACACACAAAGTGGAGGAATAGCAGCTCGTGTTGTGCTTGGCGAGCTTACAACCCAACGGCATCAACATTGAAGATAGAAACAAAAAGCTGGAGGAAGGCAGTAGATCAGGCAGCATCTCTGCAGAAAAGGAATAGGTGATGTTTTGGGTTGAGACTCTTCAGTCAGGGGAGTGCGAACTGCGAGATATGAAAAGGTACATAGAAAAAAATAAGGAAAGATTAATGCAAAAAGACAGATTAAAACCAATAATGATGATCAAGGAAAGATGGAGCCCACAATGGTCCATTGTTGGCTGAGGGGAAGGTGATACAGAGACAAACTGTAAACTCAGCAGGATGACAGTGAAACTAGTACGACAACTAGGATGGGGGAGCGACGGAAAGAGAGGGGATGAAAGGATTACTTGAAGATAGAGACATCAATATTCATACCGTTGGATTGTAAGCTGCCCGAGCAAAATATGAGGTGCTCTTCCTCCTATTTGCATTTGGCCTCGGCATGAATATTGAATTCTCCAATTTCAGGAACCCTCACCTTCTCATCTACAACGTTCCTAACCTCTCCCCATTTCCACCTTTTTCCCCACTTGACTCATCTGCCAATCAATCCCTCCTCAACCTGAATTCACCTATTACTTGCCAGTTTTTGCCTTACTCATCCTCACCTCGTTCTACCAACTATCTCACCTCTACTCCATCAGCCTGTAGAAATGTCCCAAACTGAATCATCTATCCATTTCCATCACAGATTCTGCTTCAACCACTGAGTTCTCCAATAGTTTTTTTGTTCAATCCAGACCTTAGATGCTGATCTTGTGGCATTTACATGTTTTCCCTGTAACTGTGTGAGTTTCCTCTGGCGTTCTGGTTTCCTTCCATATCCCTTTTGGAACAATATATCAAAGAATCATGGAATGACACTGCACAGCAGCTGGCCCGAATGGCCCACCTCGCCCATGCCAGTCATCTACAATAATGCTCTTTGCATGCATGCATGCGTGCATTAGGCCTCAATCCCTCTGTGCCTTCTCTATGAAAATCAAAACGCTTTTTATATGTTTTTATTATATTATATCTGTCTCCACGACTTCTTCTGGCAGCTCGTTCCAGATATTCACCACTCTCTTTGTGGAAAAACATGGCCCACAGATCTCCTTTAAGCTTCTCCCCTTTCTTAAACCTGTACCCTCTAACTCCAGCTTCCCCTACCCTATGGGAAAATATCCTGACATTCTATCTGATCGGATAATATGTTATTTTAATATATATTTTAATATATATTTTAGACTCTTTTATAATTGTATAAACCACTCTTAAGGTAGTCCTTAGCCTGCAGTAAGAATAAACCCAGCTATCCATTCTCTCCTTGTTGGTAAAGGCCTCCATTCCAGGCCACATCCTGTGAATGTCCTCTGCACTCTAATAGTGTCACATCCTTACTGTAATGTGATGACTAGAGCTATACACCATACTTCAAATGGTCTAACCAATATATATATTTGCAATGCTGTTTTATTAATGCAGCTGAAAATAAATTTATGGAAAAAATAAGCATTTTAATCACTTTGGACTCCAGTTATGCAAAATTGGATTTTAAATCACTGCAGGCAACTTTATAAAGTCTCTATAGAACAATTTACTTGTTATACCTGCTCAATTGTCAGCTTCTCAGGAAAGTAAATACGTTAAACTGTTAAATGTGATTGTCGATATGTCACAAATCAACATCATAGCTGGAATACTGCAATTCAAATTTCGTCATTGTTTAATAAAACAGCGAGCTTAATGTTGGAGCTTTCTAGAAGGCCTCGTACTATTGCAGTTGTTGGAAACTCTCACTGGAGATTAATTTGAATGTGAAGTGTGAACTTGTGAATGGGGTGATTTTAGTTTTAATATATACTAGACCAAGTGCTCCCCCAACACAAGATTCCACCACTCACCCGTTCCCCCAATGCAGTATTGCACCACTTACGCATAGCCCCTAACTGCGCAGGCACGGCTCATTTCTCCTCATCCCCCAGCACTCCCTCATCCTTCTCTTCACCCTCCCTCTTCAATTCCTAGAGAGGGAGGGATGGTAGAGAGGGAGGGGTGATAGAGAGGGAGGGGGATGGGGTAGAGAGGGAGAGGGACAGAGAGGGGGGTAGAGAGGGATGGGGAGGGGATGGAGAGTGGGTAGAGAAGGAGTGGGACAGGGAGATGGGGTAGAGTGAGGGAGGGTAGAGGGAGGGGGGTAGGGAGGGGGATGGGGTAGAGAGGGAGACGGGATGGGGTAGAGAGGGAGAGGGATGGGGTAGAGAGAGAGAGGGATGGGATGGAGAGGGACGGAGAGGGGGGGTAGAGAGGGGATGGAGAGGGAGGGAAGGGGAGTAGAGAGGGGGTAGAGGAGTGGGACAGAGGGAGATGGGGTAGAAGAGGGAGGGTAGAGTGAGGGAGAGGGAGGGGGTAGAGAGGAAGGGGGGGTAGAGAGGGTTGGAGGAGGGAGGATGGGAGTGAGGGTAGATAGGGAGGGGGCATCTCCCTTCTCTCCATTTCCCTCTTCCACCCCCACCCCCCATCTCCCTCTACCACCCCACTCCACATCCCATCTCCCAGAGTGTCCCGTCCTGCCTTGCGAGTGCATTGTGACGTCACTTGGGTTTTTTTTTTTCCGTAATGGGTGAGTTTTCGGGCTGTTTTTAAAACTTTAAACGACTGCTGATTGTCGGAAATATAGGGGGGAATGCGACAGGAAGATGTTTATCACTTCGATGGGAAAAATGTGAATACAATGTGTGAAAATAGGAAGGCTGTGGCCTAGCGTTTGGAAGAAAATAGGAAAATTAACCAGATTGACACACACACACGCACACGCACAGGCACACGCACACACGCACACACACACACACACACACGACAAAGAGTTTTAGTATTATCGAGACTAATGGGAAAGGTTCAATGTTTGCAGGATGCAATTTAAGGTTGCACTTGTACATTAGTTTGGTCTATTTTTGAACAAGCTGCACAGGAATTAACAGCAAAATCTGAACCTTTAGTTTTTACAGTTAAGAACACTATAAGGAGCGGAGTTGAGACCAGAAGGCAAATGTGTTTGGTTTTGAGCTCAGTTTTTGCTGAGCATTCTGATACCCGTATACAGTAACAGCGCTTACTGACTCAGTTCTCTGGAGTGTGATGTACTAGTTTGAACTGAGGCATAGTTCGGATTAAATGCTCCCAGCTCAGTTGGTCCTATTAAAATGGTCAGGGTTTTGAAAATGAGTTACATCTGGGGCATGAAAAGTTGGTTCTGTCAGCATCTTCTTAAAATTAATGTCAAAATATGTCCGAGACCAAAAGCAAATGTGGGATTCTTTTTAATCTGTAGAAAGTGATCCTTGGTTGAAGACAGCTGTGAGCATGTCTAACATTTTATCTCCAGGGCTTCCTTTGAAATCTTTCCTTTGGAAATGTAATAGGATTGATTGTTGTGTAAAATTGCAAAAATGAGAAGATTTTAATGAATTATTCATTAAATGTTCAGAATGTAATGAAATACCATCAATTTGAGATGTAGTATTGATGCCTTAATGTCCACCTTTCAGCTAATGGTTGCTGCGTTATCAGGATAGTCACTTGGAGACTGTTACTGGATCCTGTTTGCAGGGCAGAGGGAGAAGGAGAATTCATGTTATGAAATCTTTCAGTATTTTTCCAAATTCCGATTCTTGTTTCAAGTGCAGCATTGTGGGCACAAGCGGCACGCTGGTATTTCTACCAAGGTGGTCAATTGTTGGGTGTGAAGTGCATGTTACTAAAGGCAAGCTGTTGAGCAACATCATGGCCAAGGCCTAACGTGCTTCTGATATCTGTTGTTCATGGTTGACTTTTACAAGAGGTTGGATACAAACTGGCCAATGACTGTTTTTCCTTCCCCTGTCCCATCCTATTAATCTCAATTACAGGGACCTGAAGTAATAGACAATAGGTGCAGGAGAAGGCCATTTGGCCCTTCGAACCAGCATCGCCATTCAATGTGATCATTGGCCGATCATCCACAATCTGTACCCCGTTCCTGCCTTCTCCCCATATCCCCTGACTCCGCTATTTTTAAGAGCCCTATCTAGCTCTCTCTTGAAAGCACTCAGAGAACCTGCCTCCACCACCCTCTGAGGCAGAGAATCCCACAGACTCACAACTCTCTGTGAGAAAAAGTGTTTCCTCGTCTCCATTCTAAATGGCTTCCTCTTAAAATGTGGCCCCTGGTTCTGGACTCCCCCTACATCGGGAACATGTTTCCTGCCTCTAGCGTGTCCAAGCCCTTAACAATCATATATGTTTCACTGAGATACCCTCTCATCTTTCTAAACTCCAGAGTGTACAAGCCCAGCTGCTCCATTCTCTCAGCTTATGACAGTCCTGCCATCCCGGGAATTAACCTTGTAAAACTACGCTGCACTCCCTCAACAGCACGAACGTCCTTCCTCAAATTAGGGGACCAAAACTGCACACAATACTACAGGTGTGGTCTTACTAGGGCTCTGTACAACTGCAGAAGGACCTCTTTGCTAATGGGACAGGTATAGCATATAGACACAAGGAACTGCACATGCTTGTTTACACAAGAAGATACAAAATGCTGGTGTAACGCAATGGGTTAGCCAGCATCCCCGGAGAATATGGATAGGCAGTGTTTCAGGGCGGAATCCTTCTTCAGATTCAGTCTGACCCACTGAGTTACTCAGTACTTTATGTCTTTCTAAAAGTATAGAATGTCTACTGTTCTCCTATTGTCTCAGTCACATTTCGTCTGACAAATCAGTCTTCCACATCACTACTTCAAATGTTTCTTCCTTTTTGCTTCCACTGTGGTTTCCCTTCCTTCTTAGTTGACAGCATTCTCAAGAGCACTAGTTCCGTTTTCCTTGTGTGTTCTCATATTCACCTTCCCAGCTGGAACAAGGATGGAATCCCCTCATCCTTGACTTTCACCAGACCTGCCTTTGTATTCAATGGATCAGCCAGTGTAAGGGCCAATATCTTCAACTTGATGCCACTTTTAGGCACAAGGTAGGGAGGGGTGACAGAGAAGAGAAGGGGGAAGGAATTAGCATCTATTTCTTTCCCCTCCTCCAGCCGCTCATCTCCCACCCCTCCCTACCTAGGCCCCTCATTCCTGCTACCCTCTCCCATTCCCATTTATCCATCATCCCAACCTTTTCACCCTCAGACTTGTTACTATAGCACCCTTCTCTTCCCAGCTTGACTTCTCTGCCAGTTAGCTCTGTCTCACACAAATCCATCTATCATTTGCCAATTCTCACCCCACCACATCCTCTCACCAACTATCTCAACTCTACTTTTATCAGTGTGAAGAGGGGCCCGGTACTGAAATGTTCACTGTCCATTTCCATCCAACAGCTTGTTTTCTAGGCAAAGGGACTGTGCTCTTTGGGATGCTCTGGTTCACTGTTCATTACCCATTCTCCTTTGATATTCTCAATAGATTATAGCAGTTTACTTGTACTACCAGTTCAATGCGCCCACAATATCAAGGTGCTCAATGGCAAATATTATATAGATAAAAGCAGAGGGTTAGACTGATAAGTTTGCTAAAAATGTTGGGAGTGGGTACAATTGGAACACAAACACTGATGTGAATTGCCTATGGTGAAGGAGATGTATATTCCATGAAAGAGTATATATGGTAAATGCACAGAGATTTTTCCCCAGAGTCAGAGAATGAAGAACCATAGGAAATGGGGTTAAGGGGAGAGTGGAAAGATCTGAAGGGACCTGAGGGCCAACTTTTTTGCACAAAGGGTAGTGGGTGTATGGAACGAGATGCTGGAGGAGGGAGTTGGTGCAGGTAGTATCACAACGTTTATAAAACATTTGGAAAGTTACAGGGATAGGATAGGTTTATAGACAATAGGTGCAGGAGTAGGCCATTCGGTCCTTCCAGCCAGCACCACCATTCAATGTGGTCATGGATGATCATCCCCATTGTTCCTGCCTTCTCCCCATACCCCCTGACTCCGCTATCTTTAAGAGCCCTATCTAGCTCTCTCTTGAAAGTATTCCAGAGAACCGGCCTCCACCGCCCTCTGAGGCAGAGAATTCCACACTCACAACTCTTTGTGAGAAAAAGTGTTTCCTCGTCTCCGTTCTAAATGGCTTGCCGCTTAGTCTTAAAGTGTGGCCCCTGGTTCTGGACTCCCCCCAACATCGGGAACATGTTTCCTGCCTCCAGCGTGTCCAAACCGTTTATAATCTTATATGTTTCAATAAGATCTCCTCTCATCCTTCTAAATTCCAGAGTATACAAGTCCAGCCGCTCCATTCTCTCAGTATATGACAGTCCCGCCATCCCGGGAATTAACCTTGTAAACCTAAGCTGCACTCCCTCAATAGCAAGAATGTACTTCTGCAAATTAGGGGGCCAAAACTGCACACAATACTCCAGGTGTGGTCTCACTAGGGCCCTGTACAATTGCAGAAAAACCTCTTTGCTCCTATACTCAACTCCTCTTGTTATGAAGGCCAACATGCCATTCACTTTCTTCACTGCCTGCTGTACCTGCATGCTTACTTTCATTGACTGATGAACAAGGACCCTCGGATCCTGTTGTACTTCCCTTTTTTCCAATTTGACACCATTTAGATAATAATCTGCCTTCCTGTTTTTGCTACCAGTGGATAACCTTGCAATTATCCACATTAAACTGCACCTGCCATGCATCTGCCCACTCACCCAACCTGTCCAAGTCACCCTGCATTCTCATAGCATCCTCCTCACAGTTCACACTGCCACCCAGCTTTGTGTCATCTGCAAATTTGCTAATGTTACTTTGAATCCCTTCATCTAAAACATTAATGTATATTGTAAATAGCTGCGGTCCCAGCACCGAACTGACTAACTGGTCTATAATTCCCTGTTTTCTCTCCCCCGCCTTTCTTAAAAAGTGGGATAACATTAGCTACCCTCCAATCCACAGGAACTGATCCTGAATCTATAGAACATTAGAAAATGATCACCAATATGTCCATGATTTCTAGAGCCACTTCCTTAAGTACCCTGGGTTGCAGACCATTAGGCCCTGGGGATTTATCAGCCTTCAGTCCCATCAGTCTACCCAATACCATTTCTTGCCTAATGTGAAATTCCTTCAGTTCCTCTGTCACCCTCGGTACTCTGGCCACTACTATATCAGGAAGATTGTTTGTGTCCTCCTTAGTGAAGACGGATCCAAAGTACCTGTTCAACTCATCTGTCATTTCCTTGTTCCCCATAATAAATTCACCTGTTTCAGTCTTCAAGGGTCCAACTTTGGACTTAACTATTTTTTTCCTCTTCACGTACTAAAATAAGCTTTTACCACCTTTAAGAGGGAGTTAGATGTGGCCCTTGTGGCTAAAGGGATCAGAGGGTATGGAGAGAAGGCAGGTGCAGGATACTGAGTTGGATGATCAGCCATGATCATATCAAGAGAGTCAAGAGTCAAGAGTCAATTTAATTGTCATTTGGACCCCTGGAGGTCCAAACGAAATGCCGTTTCTGCAGCCATACATTACACACAAATAGACCCCAGACACAACATAATTACATTTTACATAAACATCCATCACATAGCTGTGATGGAAGGCCAAAAAAACTTATCTCTCCACTGCACTCTCCCCCCCCCCCGATGTCAGAGTCAAAGTCAAAGCCCCCGGCTGGCGATGGCGATTGTCCCGCGGCCATTGAAGCCACGCCGGGTGGTGCGAGGTCGCACACCGGGTCTTGGTGTTGGAGCCCCCGGTGTGCGCTCGCAAAGTCCCGCAGCCGTTCCAGCCGCGCGGGGCGGTGATGTTAGGCCCCGCTCCAGGAGCTCTTCAACCCCGCAACTCGGGCGGGAGAAGTCACCGTTGCAGGAGCCCTGAAAAGCGGTCTCCCTCCAGGGATCCGCGGGCTCCCGGTGCCGCCGTCCGCAGACCCGCAGTAGCAGCCTTCGCATCAGCAGCAGCAGCGGCATCGGCAGCAGTAGCAGCAGCGGCAGCGGCAGCAGCAGCAGCAGCGCTCCTCCACCGCTCCACCCGCTCCGGTCTCGGCCAGCTCCGCGACGGCAACGGTGAGTCGGCACCAGAGTCCCCGGCTTCTTCCCGTTGGAGGCCGCTCCTCGTTGCGGCCTCAACGACACCTGAGACCCGACGAGAAAAGGTCGGGTCTCCAGTGCAGGGAGAGATTCAAAAGTTCCCCCCCCCCCCCCTCCCATCCCCCCACGCACACACACCAACATAAAATAACAAAAACTACATAAAAACACAGACAAAAAATAATAAAACGCGGACAGGCTGCAGAGGCCGCTGCTGGCCAGAGCCGCGCCGCCTACCTACATTGAATGGCGGTGCAGGCTCGAAGGGCCGAATGGCCTACTCCTGCACCTAATTTCTATGTTTCTATGTTTTTCCTTTATATTCATAGCTAGCTTACCTTAATACTTCATTGTTTCTCCCCGTATTGCCTTTTTAGTTATCTTCTGCTGCTCTTTAAAAGTTTCCCAATCCCCTGGCTTCCCGCTCACCCCTTACTCCCCTTGGAATCTTTCTTCCACTTTGGAATGAACTGATCCTGTAACTTCTGTATTATTCCCAGAAATACCTGCCATTGTTGTTCCACTGTCATCCCTGCTAGGGCATATTTCCAGTCAACTTTGGCCAACTCCTCCCTCATGACTCCATAGCCCTCTTTGTTCAACTGTAATACTGATACTTCCGATTTTCCCATCTCCCTCTCAAATTGTACATTCATGTGTTTGAAGGAACTGCAGATGCTGGTTTACACTGAAGATAGACACAACATGCTGGAGTAACACAGCGGAACAGTTCAGCCAGCTTGAAAGATATTAATAATTCAAGCATGAATGACCTTGTGGGGGATAGAAGGACATTTTGCTGGACAGAAATGCTAAGCAGTTAGATCAGAAGTTGAAGAATATTTTGATGGCGAGACATGAGTAAAAATCTGGAAAGTGATATTCCCCTGACCATGGATGAGTCACAACAGCCTTGTTTGCTCTTGCGTGTTGTAATATTCCTGTTAATCACTCAGAGGTCTTACACGTATTGGAGGTGGTGGATTGCTGATTGTTGCTTTAATGTGGCTCTGCTGAATTGTGAAAAGCTTGATGCAGAATTCACAATTCAATTCAATTCAACTTTTTTGTCATTGCACAAATACGAGTATAGGTACAACGAAATGCAGTTTAGCGTCTGGTCATAGTCATAGTGCAAGATAGTAGAAGTAAAAATAAAAATACAAAATAAGCATACAATAAAAATAAAAAATACTGGTTAACAATGTGTGGATTGTGGATGAATTAAAACTGGTACATAGGCAAATAACTGTATACAAATGGGAGAGTCTAAAGATAGCTAGCGACGGGATTCTGAGTTCAGCAGTGTAATGGTGTTGTTGAAAAAGCTGTTCCTCAGCCTGCTTGTGCGAGACCTGAGGCTCCTGTTCCGCCTCCCTGATGGGAGGAGGGCAAACAGTCCATGGTAAGGGTGAGAGGGGTCCTTGATGATTTTCCCGGTCCGTCTCAGACACCGTTTTCGGTGGAGGGCATCCATGGCAGGGAGCGGGGCACTGATGATGTGCTGAGCGGTTTTCACCACCCGTTGCAGTGCCTACCTGTCAGCTGTGGTGCAGCTGCTGTACCTTACCGTGAAGCAGGTGGTCAGGATGCTTTCGATGGTACAGCGGTAGAAGTTGGGCAGGATCTGGGGGAACAAGTGAGCTTTCTTGAGCCTCCTCAGAAAGTAAAGGCGCTGCTGCACCTTTTTGATCAGTTTGGTGGTATTGAGGGACCAGGACAGATCCTCTGAGATGTCCACCCCGAGGAATTTGTAGTTGGAGACGCGCTCCACTTCAGTCCCGTTTATGTGGATGGGGGTATGTCTGCCACCTCTAGTTTTCCTGAGATCAACAATGATTTCCTTCGACATTCAAAGGAACTTTGTGATGTTTTAGTATACAACCACTTCTGTATGCATTAAAAATCCATGCATTAAAATAAATGTTCCTTTGTTCTGGATTGCTACTGACTTAATGCTCAATTTCGCTCATGGTTAATTATATGATTGATGTTGGAAGCTACCTTTAGTAGCCAAAGCGTTGGTAGAAAATTGATTAACGTGCATTGAGATTTTTAAAATAAATTCCCATCTCCCATATTTAAGCTGATTTGTCTTCAAATTGGGTGTAACAACAAAATCAGCATCTGCAGTACCTTCCTACAAATCTTGTGCAGATTTTGTTCAGAATATAGATCATAAGATCATGAGTGATAGGAGCAGAATTAGGCCATTTGATCCATTAAGACTACTCCGCCATTCAATCATGGCTGATCTATCTCTCGCTCCTAACCCGATTCTCCCTCCACCCCATAACCTCTGACACTCGTACTAATCAAGAATCTATCTAATTCTGCCTTAAATATATCCACTGATTGCCTCCACTGCAAAGAATTGTACAGATTCACCACCACTCTGACTGAAGAATTTCCTCCATCTCCATCCTAAAGAACGTCCTTTAATTCTGCGGCTATGACCTCTAATCCTAGACTCTCCCACGAGTGGAAACATCCTTTCCACATCCACTCTATCTAAACTTCAGCAAGTATAAGTCCAGTGCAGTCAAATGCTCATCATATATTAACCTCCTCATTCTTGTAAACCTCCTCTGGACCCTCAGACATGGTGCCCAAAATTGCTCACAATATTCTAAATGTGGCTTTACCAGCACCTTATGGAGCCTCAGAATTACATCCCTGTACTAATATACAAGCCCTCTTTTAAAAAAAAAAAAAAAAAAGCTAATATTTTGCTTTCTTTACTACCGATTCAACTTGCAGATTAACTTTTTGGCAATCTTGCACCAGCACTCCCAAGTCCCTTTGCACCACCAGTTTCTGGATTCTCTCCCCATTTAGAAAATAATTAGGAATAATTTCTACTACTAAATTTCACGACTCCACACTCTGCTACACTATATTCCATCTGCCACTTCCATTCCCACTCTCGCAACCTATCCAAGTCCTTCTGCAGTCCCTGCTTTCTCTACACTACCTGCCCCAACCCCCTCCTTTTTTGGTTCAATACCTCCTATTATTAGGGTGGCACAGTGGTAGAGTTACTGCCTTGCTGCACCAGAGATCCAGGTTCAATTCTGAATACTGGTGCTATCTGTACGGAGTTTGCACATTCTCTGTGACTGCGTGGGTTTTCTCCGGCTGCTGTGGTTTCTTCCCACATTCCAAAGACGTGCAGATTTGTAGGTTGATTAGCTTCTGTAAATTGTCCCTAGTTTGTAGGATGGAACTAGTGTACAGATGATCGTTGATGAGCTAAAAGGCTAGTTCCACGCTATATCTCTAAACTACCACTAAATTAAATTCTGGCACAATGTGAATTGAACCTGACTTTGTGTGGGCAGATGGAGACTGCGGAGAACAGTGGCATTCCTGAACTTGTACAATTTACTGCCCAATCAGTCTAATCCTGATCTTCAAAAAAAGTAATGGATGCTGTTGATGGCAGTGCTGTTAGACGGTATGTATTTTTTAGTAACTTTGTCACCCTAGTGCGTTTAGGTTTTCCCAGCTCCCTTGATCTCCCCCAGCACCCTTGGTCTCCCCCAGCACCCTTTGGCTCCTGGCCTGTGCAAAATGTTCATTCCATTTGTATAGGGCTCTGGTGAGACCACATCTTTGGTCTCAACCTGGCCTGAAAATGCACTCTCCAATCTACAGGACTGCTTTACCCAGACAAACTGGGACATATTCGAACACCAGGACCTGGAAACTCTCACAGAATCGGTGCTGGACTATATCAAGTTCTGCATCGGAAATGTGACTGTAGACAAAAACATACGGGTTTTCCCAAACCAGAAACCCTGGATGTCCAGCCAGGTCCGCACACTCCTCAGAGCCCGCGATGCTGCCTTCAGGTCAGGTGACAGAGCTCTGTACAGGGCTGCTCGAGCCGACCTGAAAAGTGGTATTAAAAAGGCCAAGGCGGACCACAAGAGGAGCATAGAGTCCCACTTGTCCAGCAATAATACACGGGAGGTATGGCGGGGCATACAAGACATTACCAACTACAGAGGCTGTGCCACAAAGTCAGAAGACCTGAGTGCGCCGCTGGCAGAAAAGCTAAATTGCTTCTTCTCCCGCTTTGAAACATCACAACAGCAGCACTCACCTGCTACAGCCCTGTTCCCACCCTCACCTGGCTCCTGTACTACCCCACTCACTGTCGGGGAACACGATGTCAGACGGGTGCTCCTGGCAGTGAACCCCAAGAAGGCTACCGGCCCAGATGGAGTCCCTGGTAAGGTGCTCAAAGCGTGCGCCCACCAGCTCACTGCCATCTTCACCAGAATTTTCAATCTCTCCCTGGCCCAGGCAGTTATTCCGTCCTGCCTAAAATCAGCCACAATCGTCCCTGTGCCGAAGAAGTCTCCCATCACCAGCCTTAATGACTACCGTCCTGTTGCCCTCACTCCGGTAATCACAAAGTGCTTCGAGAGATTGGTCCTCCAGCACATCAAGGACTATCTACCACCAGATTTCGACCCCCACCAATTCGCTTATCGCCAAAACAGATCCACAGAAGACGCCATCACCGTAGCTCTCCACTCTGTGCTGAGCCATCTGGAGCAGGGGCAGAGCTACGTCCGGATGCTCTTTGTGGATTTTAGTTCAGCCTTTAATACAATCATCCCGGACATCCTCATTGGTAAACTGGTCACTCTCGGCCTCCCCACTGTCACATGTGCCTGGATTAAGGATTTCCTCACAAACCGGCCCCAGACTGTGAGACTCGGCCCCCACCTCTCCTCCACTCGCAGGTTGAGTACCGGTTCCCCACAGGGCTGTGTGCTAAGCCCCCTCTTATACTGTCTCTACACCTACGACTGTAGTCCGGCCCACAACAACAACCGCATCGTCAAATTTGCTGACGACACTACTGTGGTCGGACTTATTTCAAAGGGAGACGAGGCAGCCTACAGAGAGGAAGTCCTGAAGTTGACAACCTGGTGCTCAGAAAACAATCTGGCTCTGAACACCAGGAAAACAAAAGAGCTCATTGTCGACTTCAGGAGGCACAGCACCGACTTAGTCCCCCTACACATTAACGGCGAGTGTGTGGAGAGGGTCAACACCTTCCGGTTTCTCGGCGTCCATATCGCTGCTGACATCTCCTGGACGGACAACACGACGGCGGTCATCAAGAAGGCTCAGCAGCGGCTGCACTTCCTGAGGGTCCTCAGGAAGCACAACCTGGACTCTAACCTGCTGCTGACCTTCTACCGCTCGTCCATCGAGAGCCTGCTGACATACTGCATTACAGCATGGTATGGCAGCTGCACCATGGCAGACAGAGAGAGGCTTCAGAGGGTAACCAGGACAGCGCAGAGGATCATTGGTTGCCCTCTCCCCTCCCTGATGGACATCTACACCTCCCGCTGCCTTAGCAGGGCAAAGAAGATCACCAAAGACAGCTCCCATCCTGCGTTTGGACTGTTCGACCTGCTGCCCTCTGGAAGGCGCTATAGGTGCATCAAATCCAGGACAAACAGACTCGGGAATAGCTGCTTCCCGAGAATTATATCTACCATAAATTCAAATCCACACATGCATTGACTACACCGCCCAACACGGACTTCCATCTGTATATATGTATATATGTATGTAGCGCCGTAGAATTTGTGCACCTATTCCCCCCCCCCATCTCCCTTCTGTTTTGTTTTTCTGTTTCTTGTTTTTTGTGTAAAATTGTATGTATGCACTGAGTACGAGCAGCTTTCAGTTTCACTGTACATGTATAGTGACAATAAATGGCATATCATATCATCATCTGGAGTATTGTGTACAGTTTTGGTCTCCTAATTTGAGGAAGGACATCCTTGTGATTGAGGCAGTGCAGCGTAGGTTCACGAGATTGATCCCTGGGATGGCGGGACTGTCGTAAGAGGAAAGATTGAAAAGACTAGGCTTGTATTCACAGGAGTTTAGAAGGATGAGGGGGATCATAATGAAACATATAAAATTATAAAAGGACTGGACAAGCTAGATGCAGGAAATATATTCCCTATGTTGGGCGAGTCCAGAACCAGGGTCCACTGTCTTGGAATAAAGGGGAGGTCATTTAAGACTGAGGTGAGAAAAAACTTTTTCACCCAGAGAGTTGTGAATTTGTGGAATTCCCTGCCACAGAGGGCAATGGAGGCCAAGTCACTGGATGGATTTAAGAGAGAGTTAGATAGAGCTCTAGGGGCTAGTGGAGTCAAGGGATATGAGGAGAAGGCAGGCACGGGTTATTGATAGGGGCGATCAGCCATGATCACAATGAATGGTGGTGCTGGCTCGAAGGGCCGAATGGCCTCTCTCCTCCACCTATTTTCTATGTTTCATTTTCAAATCATAAGAAAATGTATCTTCAGCCAGGCAATTGAGCGGCTGAATAAATTTCTCGTGTATCTTTTGATTGTGTGCATTTTTTGCATTTGAAGGGAGTGGGTCAGAAGGTGGTTGATGGATGTGCTGGGGACGTGTTTTTGCAGTCTAGGATGAATCTGGAATAATGGGTAGTCCGGCAGAGGATAATGGACTCCCAACAAAAAGACAGTGCTGGTGTAACTCAACGAGCCAGGCAACACCTCTAGAGAACATGGGTTGGTGATGTTTGGGGTTGGACCATTCTTCTGACTGATGGACTCCACTTGGCCAAGGAAAACATCAACTTAGCATGCCAATCCAGAAATTAATGTGAGCCTTTGTTGCATTCACTCTATATGGAATACTATGTGGAATTCTCTGCCACAGAAGGTAGTTGAGGCCAGTTCATTGGCTATATTTAAGAGGGAGTTAGATGTGGCCCTTGTGGCTAAAGGGATCAGGGGGTATGGAGAGAAGGCAGGTACAGGATACTGAGTTGGATGATCAGCCATGATCATATTGAATGGTGGTGCAGGCTCGAAGGGCCGAATGGCCTACTCCTGCACCTATTTTCTATGTTTCTATACAAGCACCTTTGATGGAGAGACCAGACCTGTGTAAAAAGTTCTAGTTATGCTCTCCCTCGGCCCCTTTATAATTAGTGCTACTGGTCTTTGTCAAGAATTTGTATACGTTTGCAATAAATGCAATTACACAGTGTGCCATCCCAACTTGTCGTACTTTTCTTTTTTTTTGTTCATAGGATTTGGTATTGTTGGCTACACTAGCATTTATTGATTTATTACTGTCACGTGTACTGAATTACAGTGAAAAGCTTTGATGCATGCTATCCAGTCAATCATACTATACAAATACAAGAGTTAATGCAAAGCGAAAAATACCAGAATGCAGAATGTAGTGTTATAACGTTGCTGTTAAATGGTAATGTTCCAAGGTCTGCATCAGAGGTATGCTCTCCCTAATTGATTCTGCATTGTCCTGGCTTGGCAATTTCAGAGGACAGCTAAATGTCAATCCCATTCAAGTAGGACGTGAGCGATTTGCAGACAAGACTTTAACAGGAAAACAGAATTTCTTTGTCTGCAATGCATTAAGAATCAGAGAAGCTTTTCGAAAATGTGGCAGATTCACAGTAATCATGTTCAATATCAGCTAAATTTACTGAAATTGAGACCTGTCGATTTTACGCCTTGTTAATGTGACCTAATTTAGTTGATCTCTGTACATAAGGTATCATTGCTCATATTAGTTGCCTTAAATTTTCACTGATTATTCCCAATGTCATTATATCGTCTGCCAAGTATCTTGGAGGCACTGGACATCATTTAGAATTTGCATAATTGTGAAAAATGAAAAAGACCAGAAATAAAAACAATAATCTGGTTGAGTAATGGTCAACTTTGCGAGGATTATTTAAAATTGGACAGTAAATAGCAGGGCAATCTGAACATCAAAACATGAGGGAAGGTTAACATCAAATTATCTCCTTGAAACGGAATAGAGGGGAATGAGTGTGGGTAGGGGGGGGGTGGATATTGGAAATACCGCAGATAATGGAAATTGAAATAAAAGCTAAAAGTACTAGAAATGGTCAATGCCGGTGTCTGCGGACAGGAAAACCTGTCCTCACTATATTCAACAAGTCAGATCAAACCCCTTCATCAAAACATGGGGAAGGAAGGAAACAAATTAGTTTAAAGTTGCAGAGGGAGTGGGGGAGGGATGAATAGGACAAAGGGAATATCTATGATTGGTGGAGGCCATGATTAAAATTGGGATATAGACACAAGTTAAATAATTTCTTGTGAAATTGATATATATATATATTCTTTGAGCTATCCTATCATTTTAGCTGGGGTTAAAATCACTGTGTATCTTGGTGGAACTGTTGTCACCACACCAAATTCCCAATCCTCAGATTTTGATGGTTGTCGATGGTTAGTCACAATGAATAGCAACTTGCTTTAGGCCTAGACTAGATGTGCAGGGACCGGGTTCCAGAGTAAGCCGATGGGTTAGATGTCTGCTTGTACAGGTGCAGAACCTTTTATCCGAAGTTCCAAATAACGAAAACCTCCGAATAGCGACATTTTTTCAGTCCTTGAAAAAAGGTCCTTGAAAACGTTCACCGAGGGCGGCCCGCAGAGGTGACAGCGGAACCTCCGGTATATCCTTGAAGAAAGGGGAACTAAATCCCCATTCATAAAAGAGAAGGTGAGGGTATATTGCGCGGGAGTGTTAATAATTGACAATCTGCTGCTGCCTGCCCGCTGAGTTAAAACGTTCCCACGGTAGACTCACGATACACAATGTATCGTGAGTCTTGCATGAGAACTTTTTAACTCAGCGGGCAGGCAGCAGCAAATTGTCGCTCCCTTCAGTTTCACCCCACCTACACCCCTCTGCTTCCTGGCCATGTGTGTGATCCCTTCCCTCCCCTCTCCAGCTCCCCGCCCATTGCACCGGTGCGGGGGCTTTGCACTGTCTTCACGTCGGAGCTAGTGCCAATCACCGGAGACGTCAGGACCAACGGGACACCGGCCCCCAGGCCCACTGCAAGCACGGAGAACCCAGAGACCCACAGCCAGCAGCAGCCCAGCCCCGTTCCAATTCCAGAGGAACACGCTCCCCGTAGGGACCGAAGTTGATGGTGTGCAAGGTGCGTCTTTGTCTTGAGGTTGCGGATGAGGGGGCGCAGCTCGGGCTGTGACGTCTCCGGCCACCCCCCTGTACAGGAGCTGAGACTGGGAACTGTGGGGTTGTTTGCAGTTGCAGAGGGAGGGGGCAAGGGCGGTACAGTTCCCAGTCTCAGCTCCAGTCCATAGGGATGACCGGAGACGTCAGGGCCAACGGGACACTGACTGCAAGCACGGAGATCCCAGAGACTCACAGCCAGCAGCAACTCTAGCCCAGCCCCGCTCCAACTCCAGAGGAACCCGGGTTGCGGATGAGGGGGCGCAGCTCGGGCTGTGGGCGAACTGCCACTTGTCGCTGTAGCGGCGCATCGGGGAGCGGGTTCCTGTTGGTCCTGACGTCTCCGGCCACCCCCCTGGACAGGAGCTGAGAGACGTCAGGACCACCAGAAGCCGCTCCCCGATGCGCCGCTACGGCAACAAGTGGCAGTTCGCCCACAGCCCGAGCTGTGCCCCCTCATCGGGACACCGACCCCCAGGCCCATTGCAAGCACGGAGATCCCAGAGACTCACAGCCAGCAGCAACTCTAGCCCAGCCCCGCTCCAACTCCAGAGGAACTCGGGTTGCGGATGAGGGGGCGCAGCTCGGGCTGTGGGCGAACTGCCACTTGTCGCCGTAGCAGCCCATCGGGCAGCGGATTCCTCTGGAGTTGGAGGGAGAGGGAGACACAGTGGCTTTTGAGAATGGTGGGCAATCACTTCCAAAGTTCTGCCCACACAGTCAGTACACCTCTCCTACACTTGTCTCCCGCACTAAGATTATCTCGCAGAGAATGATCCCAGCCTAACCCTCCCTATTCTCTCCTATTCTGCAAGAAAAAACTACATTGAAGACTCAAACTCGCGATCGAGTAACTGCCGGGATCGAGGCGCAAACTCGCGACCTTGCGGATATGAGCCGAGCACTCTACCACTGAGCCAGCCGTTAAAATCTACGCTAAAAATCTTCCATTCCGAAAGCCGAAAAATTCCGAATTACGAAAAGTGTCTGGTCCCAAGGCTTTCGGATAAAAGGTTGTGCACCTGTACTGAGACTCCTCCCAAGAGTCACCTGATTAGCTTCAAGGAGAAAAATCACGTTATTCTTTCATACAATCCAATCTGCCATTGGTATATTGTCTTAACTCCTTTATATCTGATCTATTGCTAATTAGTTAATAAAAACACTTAAAGTTATTATGATTTAATCCATCAATAGATTTTGCAGAAGAAGCATTAATTGAATCCTGCAGCACCTGGAGTTGATTTTAAAGGATGTTCTCGACGTGGTTTGTGTGAGAAGGCATTCATTTCTCATTGCCCTGGGGGCAGTAGGAGTCAATGATCAAGCATGGAACTGGAGTTCTACGTTGGAAGACATGGTACATTCCTTAAAGAACATTGTGATCCAGCTAGAATTATTAGCCTGCTTATATATTTTTCCTGTTGGTGATTCAGATGAGTAAATTATTGAATTCTGGCAATCGTGGCATTTGAACTTAAGATGTTTGATGCTGTACCATGTCATTTAGTCTACATTATTCTCAACATGCTTTGTGTCAATGTTTAATTCAGGGAAGTAGATATTGATTGACCTCACAAAGTCAAGCTGCCTCCTCTGCAGGCTGGGTAAATACTAGTGTTGTCCCGAGCACCTCTTGGAGGATGACTGGCTATCAACATGGCCGAGCAGCTTCCGTCAATTTGTGAGCTGGCTGGGAAAACACAGGGATTAATAACAAAGTCTCTAAGAGTACACTAAATCCTCATTATTCACAAGGGATAAGGGGGCTGACTGTCTGCAGATGTAAAAACATAACGGAGCTACACCTTGGGCCCTGACTATGCAGTGACATACAGTAGTCAGCCCCTCTGTGGATGCAGCATTGTTTATTTCAGTTTCAAAGCAAGCTGAAATATAAAAATGTTCCAGAAGCTGGCTCGCAACTCACATTTTCACTGCCTATTGACCTTCATCTATTTGCCATCACAAGACATCAAATTCAATCCATCTCAAAGCAAACAGGAGAGGGCTCTGGAGTAATATATATTTGCTAATGCTTCCAGTGTTACACGGCTGGACTCTGCCCCCCTTTCCCAACATGTCCTCAGTCTGGGAATAGAGTGTTGAACTGGATCTGAGGCTCCAGACAATGGATAGGAACGCAATGCAACCTTTGGCCCAGAGTAAATTATTTTTAATTTTATTTCAAAATATTTATTTATTTATTATATTTGCACTCAACATTTATTAACAAGTACACGTGCAAACAAGATATACAAATCGCACAGCAGCTGTCAGCATCACATCAGATCATCCTAGAGTTCTGTCGCAGAAGCATCACATTCACAGGCACCCAAGCGAGCTCATCATATTTAATCCTACTTAATATATAATCACCCGTTATGTTAAACCAGACACTTGTATGCCACTTGAAGAACTTATTTTGTCATTCATTGCCCCTATGTATGCACTTATACACAGTCACAATCATGTCTGTACATATGGTTCCAAATACACATATACAATACCAGCCGAACCCCTCCCCTCCACTGAGGCTATGGAGAAATCGTGTCCTTAATCAGTCTTATCAGGCCCAGAGTAAATTCTAACCGCATAGCTGTGCTGACATTTTATTCACCGACGTTGTGGGTGGCAAGGCCAATATCCCAAAGATTGCAGACCAATTAAGATGTAATAGAACTTTGCCCATATTTCCTTCAAACCTTTCCTATCCATGAACATCTCTGAATGTTGTTGAAATATTGTATTTGTACCTGCCTCAATTACTTCCTCTGATAACCCATTCCATCAACCCATTATTCTCTGTGTGGAAAAACTTGCTGCTTAGGCCACCTTTACATCTCTCCCCTCGCACCTTGAACCTGTGCCCTTTAGTTCTTGATTTCCATGGGAAGACTGACCATCTACTCACCAATGTTCCTCATTATTTTATACATGGCTTTAAGTTCCAGCCTTCCCAATCTTGCCTTGTAACTCGAGCTCTCCACTCCAAGCAGCATCCTTGTGAATCTTTTCTGCACCTTCTCTCACTCGGTCACATCTTTCCTGTTATCTGGTTTCAGTATTCGAGGTGGGGTTTCACAAATGTCTTGTCCAGCTGTCACTTTTGGGGAGCAATGAACTTGTTTCCCTTGGCTTCTCCGTTCTACAACCCTTCCCAGGGGCATGTTATTTACTGTACACGTCCTGCCCTGGATTACCCTCTCGAAATGCTTCACGTTGCGCTTGTCTGAGTTGAATTAAATCTGCCATTCCTTTGCCCACTTTCCCAGTTGATCTAAATCTTTTTGTAACCTCGGAAATGCCGAGTTAATGATCCATTCGGCCTCCTCCAGTGATCCCCAGCATGACAGATGCTGATCCAGCCAAATCAATTCACTCTATATGATACCAAGAAACAGTTAAAGGTGTTGAATGCAGCAAAGGCTGTGGGCTCTGACAACATTTCAGCAACAGTACTGAAGACCTGAGCTTTAGAACCTGCCACCCTCCTGGTCAGGCTGTTACAACACAGCTGCCACACTGGCATCTACCTAACAATGTGGACAATTGCCCAGGTATATTCTGGCGATAAGAAGCAAGATAAATCCAGTCTGGCTAACTACCACGCCATTAGTCTAAACGCAACCATCAGTAACGTGGTGGAAAGGGTAATCGATGGTGCTGTCAAGCAGCACCTGCTTAGCAACATCCTGCTCACAGAAGCTCAGTTGGCTCGGATCCTGACCTCATAACAGATTTGTCATAGAGCTGAACAACACTGATTCCATTTGGCCCACAGCCTCCAAACACTTCCTATCCCTATATCGGATCAAATGTCTTAATTGTCGTAATCTCATAAACGTGAGCAAAATAGCTGGACTCCAGAAGCGATGTGGAGTGGACCGATGGTCGGTGTGGACTCGGTGGGCTGAAGGGCCTGTTTCTAGGCTTTGCAGATTTGTTTCAGTTCCCTGTGATCAATTTGTTTGTGGCTGGTGAAGCCGCTACATGGGCTTGTAAATCTTTCCTTTACTGCCAGAGGTCCAACTGGAGAATGCTGAACTCCAAAGCCGATGCAGTTGGTTGAGTTATATGACAGAAAGAGTAGCTCTGGGTGTAGAAAACATAAAGATCAGAGATTTGGGTGATTGCTTCAGAGCACTGGCGACAGCCTAGAGCAGTGGTTGTGTGTGGAACTCATTCAGAGATCTGCAGTTTGAGGAACTGCATTTGTGGATATAAATTCTGCTATTTAATTAGTTCATGAAATTGTTTAATTAAATATTAACTTCATATACTCAGGAATGTCATTTTAATAAAAGATTACCATCGCATAATAAAATGAGTGACTAATTGGTTGCAGAAGATGATGCAAATGTTGGTATCCTGTGACACACACGAAGATCAGAATATCATATATTACAAGGTCAAGTATAACACAGGGTGTCTGCAGGATAGCTGTGCCATGGGAGATGTTGCTAAGTAAATCACAGTCCACACAGATCATACAATTGTGGCACTGCAGGAGGCAATTATTTAACCTGCCATCTTCATACCAGCTTCTTGGGGATGCCTTTTAGTTTCATTCTGGTCACCTCATAACAGAAAAGATGTGAAGGCTCTGGAGTGGGTGCAGAAGAGTGCATGGATAGGAAAGGTTTAGAGGTATTTGGCCAAATGCAGGCATGTGGGACAAATAGAAGGAGTATCTTGGTCAACATGGGCAAGTTGGGCCGAAGGGCCTGTTTCTGTGCTGTATGACACTTTGGCTAAGAGGTTTACCGGAATGATGAAAAGAAGAAACAAAGTGCTGGAGTAACTCAGCAGGACAGATAACATCTCTGGAGAACGTTTTGGGTCGGGACCTTCAGACTGATTTCCGGATTACATGTTAACAGTTATAACGGGTAGTTGGACAGACCTAGATTGTTTTCTATGGAAAGCTGGAGGCCGAGGGGAGACCTGATATAAAATTTTGCGAGGTATAGACAGTCATATCCCGGAGTGAAAATGTCAAAGGCTAAAGAACATAGATGGAAGGGTTGAAGATTAAAGGAGATGTGTGGGATAAGTTATTTTACTCAGAGGGTGGTTGGTGCCTGGAATGTGCTGCCAAGGCTGGTGGTGAAGGGAGATAGAGTAGTGGCGTTTAAGGCTCTTTTAGATAGGCACATGGATACGGACTGATGTGGATGGTGTGCAGGCAGATGAGATTAGTTAGCTTGGCATCATGTTCGGCATGGGTATTGTGGGCTGAAGGGCTGTTCCTATTCTAAACAAATATGGAGAGGGCTATTGGCCAAATGCAGCCCAATATGCCAGCTTGATCGTCATGTAAAAGTTGCGCCGAAGTGCAGCAGCGGTGGTGCCAGCGGTAGGTTTGCTGCCTTGCCGCACTCACAGCGCCGGAGACCTGGGTTCCATCCTGACTACTGGTGCTGTCTGTACAGAGTTTGTACCTTCTCCCTGTGACCTGCGTGGGTTTTCTCCGAGATTTTCGGTTTCCTCCCACACTCCAAAGACGTGCAGGTTTGTAGGTTAATTGGCTTGGTATAAGTGTAAATTATCCTTAGTTTGTGTAAGATAGTGTCAATGTGCGGGGATCGCTGGTCGGCGCGGACTCGGTGGGCCGAAGGGTCTGTTTCCGCGCTGTATCTCTAAACCAAACATTAAAAAGTGCCTGTTTTCATACTGTGAATTTCTATGAATCTGTGTTCTACCACTAGGTCAGCAGATGGTGGATTTATTTCACTTGGATAGTTTTGTTACTGATACGCCACATCGTCTCCCTGAATGACAAGACTGTACTTTTGAGACCAGTGTTGTTGAACCCTGTAATCTGCACAAGGTGCAACATAACACAAGCTTGTCATCTCTGGAGATGTATGGTGCTTGCTGTTTTAAAAAATAAAATCTTAAACTGCAATCCTGCTCTGTTTTGAAATCCAATTTTCTCGGGTTGCTTTATTCTTCATTACAGGAGGCAGTGTTGTTGCTGAGGCTGCACTAGATTGGCAGTAAAACATAGCAACCATTAATTAACAGACTTTCTGCCTGACAGAAGCAGCTGCAATGCGATGGCAAGTACTGCTTGTTAGGGCTTTCATTCATTGAGTTTGCGGCAATTTTGAAATAATGTCTGCATCGAATTTTGTGTGGTTCGGATCATAGAAGGATGAAGTAAAATTATGCCACAGAATCACTTTTTTTTAATTGCAGACATTATTTCGCTGGTTGCAATTACAACAGTCAGTATTATATGGCAAGTTTGCGCAAAGAGTAATGGCCATCTGCAGTATGGGTGGTGGTTACTGATAGAAATGGGTGAGCTGCACTCCCCCATTGCAGCTTCATTGGATATATGAACATCAGGAGCTTGCGTTCCCAACTCAGTCCTAAAGACATTATTGAAATATTCACCTGGTTTCAACTGAGCAGGACATATAGTCTCTTATAGTCAGAAACAGGTGAATTTCTTATGGGGAAACAAGGAAATGGCAGACCAGTTAAACAAGTACTATGGTTCTGTCTTCACTAAGAAAGAAACAAATAATCTCCCGGAAATACTAGGGGATCGAGGATCTAGTAGGAAGGAGGAACTGGAAGAAATCAGGAAATGGTGTTAGGTAAACTGTTGGGACTGAAGGCAGATAAATCCCCAGGGCCTGATTGTTTGCATCCCAGAGTATTCAAGGAGGTGGCCCTAGAAATCGTGGATGTATTGGTGATCATTTTCCAATGTTCTATAGACTCTGGATCAGGGGAAAAGGGGAATTACAACGGGATCTGGGGGTCCTTGTACATCAGTCTATGAAAGTAAGCATGCAGGTACAGCAGGCAGTGAAGAAAGCGAATGGCATGTTGGCCTTTATAACACGAGGAATCGAATATAGGAGCAAAGAGGTCCTTCTGCAGTTGTACAGAGCCCGAGTGAGACCACACCTGGAGTATTGTGTGCAGTTTTGGTCCCCTAATTTGAGGAAGGACATTCTTGCTATTGAGGGAGTGCAGCGTAGGTTTACAAGGTTAATTCCAGGGATGGTGGGACTGTCATATGCTGCGAGAATGGAGCAGCTGGGCTTGTACACTCTGGAGCTTAGAAAGATGAGAGGGAATCTCATTGAAAGATATAAGATTGTTAAGGCTTTGGACATGCTGGAGGCAGGAAACATATTCCCGATGTTGGGGGAGTCCAGAACCAGGGGCCACAGTTTAAGAATAAGGAGTAAGCCATTTAGAACGTAGACGAGGAAACACTTTTTCTCACAGAGAGTGGTGAGTCTGGAATTCTTTGCCTCAGGGGGCGGTGGAGGCAGGTTCTCTTTCAAGAGAGAGCTAGATAGGGGTCTTAAAAATAGCTGAGTCGGGGGATATGGGGAGAAGGCAGGAACGGGGTACTGATTGGGGATGATCAGGCATGATCACATTGAATGGCGGTGCTGGCTCGAAGGGTCGAGTGGCCTTCTCCTGCACCTATTGTCTATTATTCCTGTGGATTGGAGGGTAGCCAATGTAACCCCACTTTTTAAGAAAGGAGGGAGAGAGAACACAGGGAATTATAGACCAGTTAGCCGTACATTGGCAGTGGGAAAGATGCTCGAGTCAATTATTAAAGATGTAATAGCAGCACATTTGGAAAGCAGTGACAGGATTGGTCAAAATCAGCATGGACTTGTGAAGGGGAAATCATGCTTGACTAATTTTCTGGAATTTTTTGAGGATGTAACAAATAAGGGAGAAAGTATATCTGGACTTTCAAAAAGCCTTTAACAAGGTCTCCTACACAAGAGATTAATGTGCAAAATTAGAGCACATGGTATTGGGGGTAGGGTACTGACATGGATAGAGAACTGCTTGGCAGACAGGAAGCAAAGAGTAGGAATTAATGGGTCATTTTCAGAATGGCAGGCAGTGACAAGCGGAGTGCCGCAAGGCTTGGTGCTTGGATCCCAGTTATTTACAATATATATTAACGATTTAGACAAGGGAATTAAATCAGATTTTAATCAGAATCTTGCGCTCCAGAGGTAAATACTGGCTCGAAGCCCAATCATCTGGGAAAGCCAAAGGCCTTCAAATGAAAATGTTAATAAAATGCATTTGAAATGTCACTCGTGAAATAACATTATTTTCCTTTGAGTAATACCTCATTTTACCACTTTGGAAATGAGTGAGTTTATTTATTGTCATGTGTCCCATTGAAAAGGTACAATGTAAAGCTTTAGTTGCCTGCTAACCAGTCAGTGGAAAGACAATACATGATTCCAATCGAGCCATCCACAGTGTGCAGATACATCATAAAGGAAATAACGTGAATGACGTTTAGTGCAAGGTAAAGTCTGATCAAAGATAGTCTAGGGGTCTCCAAGTGAGATAGATTGCAGCACACTGGACTGCGCTCTACTTGTTGATAGGATGGTTCAGTTGCCTGATAACAGCTGGCAAGAAACTGTCCCTGAATCTGGAGGTGTGTGTCTTCACACCTATACCTTTTTCCCAATGGGAGAGGGGAGAAGGGGAATGGCCAGGGTGCAACGTGTCCTTGATTATGCTGCTGGCCTTGCTGAGGCAGTGTCCGGTGTAATTGAATCAATTGAAGGGAGGTTGATTTGTATAATGGTGGATAACACACTGGTGGTGCTGGTCAAGCTGCTGACTCATTGTTCCAGCAACCCGGGTTGAATACGGGCTTCAACCCCAAACATTGACCACTCCTCGCTCGCACAGGTGCTGCTCAAACAGCTGAGTTCCTCCAGCAGAATGTTTGTTGCTCCAGATCCTAGCATCAGAAGCCTCGTGAACCTCTGTGTGGAGTTTGCATATTCCCCTTGTAAATACTTAGCTACTCTGGTTTCCTCCCATGTCCCGAACATGTGCAAATTCCGAGGTTAACAAGTTGTCCCTTGTGTGGATGAATGATAAAATCTGATTGGCATGTTTGGAGAATATGTTAGTGGGGACTGGAATTGTTCTGGGAGCTGGAAGATACATGATGGGCTGAATGGCCTTTTACATAATTTGGGGAAAAATGCAGCTGATATGGTGTTAGTAAATGCTCCCCATATTTTTTCATTTTGGTTCTCTTGTTCACACTGAGCAAAAAACAAAGTGCTGGAGAAACTCTGAGTCAGGCAGCATCTGTGGGAAGAATGGACAGATGAGGTTTTGGGTCAGATGTTTCAGTGTGAAGAAGGGTGCTAACCTGAAATGTTGTCTGTGCATTCCATCCCTGCTGACAGCCCTGCTTTCAATTCCATGACTCCTCTTTCTTTACTCTTCAATTCCTTTACTCCACTTCCTTTATTCCCTCCACAGATGCTGCCTGCCCTGCTGAGTTCTTCCAGCAGTTTGCTTTGAGCTCAGGATTCCAGCATCTGCAGTTTCCTGTCTCCATCACACATTACCCAGTTCTCCCAGACACCACCTTGACTTAATTTAGATGATAGCCCTAGTTTCTATTTTCTGATGTGTTCATCTTCCTGTATCCCCACTGTCTCCTTTATTTCCCACTTGAGGCATGTTAAATACCTTTAATAGGCTAGTGATGGTAGTGTCAATAATAAAAGTACTACCAATGGCTCACCACATTTGGAGTGAGAATATTGTGGGTTCTTGTCCCACATCAGAGACCTCAGCATGAACACCAGACTGTCATTCTGGTTCACTGCAACACTCTCAAGATTAATGCATTTGGAGTGCCACATTGCTGAAGCTCCTGTCTTTTGGATGAGACATCGTCTTCTGCAGTCTCATAGTCTTTAAAGATCCCATGGGTGTATTTGAAAAGTTTCCGCTGAGTGATTCCCACTTGTGGAGGTGATGTATTCAGTGTCACCTAAGCAAGACTGCCGATCAACTCCTCCTCGCCTGGCCCCACCTATCATTTGACAAACTGCCCCTCCCCATACTTCTCCGCACCTCGGCTATCTCTCCTCCAGTCCATTAGTCTGAAGAAGGATCCCGACCCGAAATGTTGTCTGTCCATTTCCTCCACAGTTGCTGCCTAACCTACTGAGTTCCTTTAGCAGTTTGTCTAATGAAGTAGAGGAGGTTTAAAATTATTTTCATTTTGCACTGTGGGAGATCGACTAATCAGTGTTTGAATCGACTGCGGCACACTTTTCTACTTGTGCTTGCTGCCTTTTTCTTTTGCTGTTTCAAGACCATTATTATTTGAGGCAACAAATTATCCTGATTTTGTGGGTTTTGGATCTTGGATTTATTATTTTTACTTATAATGACCAGCTTTGGATCGCTGGCCAGTGTCCAGACACATTCACCGAGTGATTTAAAGCTGTGCAAACAAGATATACTAAGGGGCAGATCATACTTCATCCGATTAAAAGAATGATCAAAGCTGAGCTCTTAGAAGCTGTATTTAAGAATTTCAGACTGCTGCACGTATAGATTTAGAAACAAGTGTACACTATTTGCTCAGTATCTGTATTTTTTTAGGCAACATGGAGGCAGAAGAGTTCCTAAGATCTAACCAGAGGTTGAAACTTTGGAGGAAGTGAGTAAGCCCAATCATTGACATGCTGTAAACCAGTGACAGGCGGTCCCCAGGTTATGATTAATCTCACTTACGGAAACCCTGCACTACGCACACTCTCCCATACAATTTAAAGTGTTTTTTCAAGCCAGTAGAAATAATAATAATGAAATAATAATGTATGTGTATGTAATTTGTTAACGGCTGATGTAATATATATTCCATTTGTTTAATTATGGGTAATAAGACGATTGTTCACAGAAAAATAAGTTATAGAAGATAGAACTGATAGGTATAGAAAATTATGAGAGGCATAGAGAAGGTGGACAATCAGAAACTTTTTCCCAAGGTGGAAATATCAAAGACTACGGTGAGAGGGGCAAAGTTTAAAGGAGATGTACGGGGCAAGCTTTTCAGAAGGGATGGCGGGAAGTTGAAACGCACTGCCGGGGCTGGTGGTGGAGACGGATAAAACAGTGGTGTTTAAGGGGCTGAATGGGAATGAATGGAGAAATATGGATCATGAGCAAGTTGAAGAGATTGGTTTATTTAGAAAACATGTTCGGCACAAACAATGTGGGTTGAAAGCCTTGTTCCTGTACTGGACTGTGACCTGCGTAAATGTATGGAGAGCAATACGATTATGGTTTCTGTAGGAAACTGATACCAGTATTCAATGCCTCAGACTATGAAGACACGCATGTTTACTGCCTTTTCTGACGACTATATCCATCTGCATAACCATTTTTAGGGAGTTGTGAACTTGCACCCCATAAATTACCACTCCTGAGGTCCCCTCAATTTACTCAATATGTCCTCTTGGTATTTGACTTGCTAAAATGCATTACCTCACACTTGCCTGGACTAAATTCTACCTGCCATTGCTCTGCCAACTTTTCAAATGATCCATATCCCTCTGCATCTTTTCATAATTTTCTTTGCTTAAGTTGGTTGGGGAAGGAACATTGCCCAAGATGGAAAGAAAGCACAAAGGTTTCTTTGTGGCATCCCAATGTTGCAATTGAACATTTGAATTCAGCTGAAAAATATTTTGAAATAACAATTCATGAAATATTAAGAGAAAATGCTGAAAACACTCTACAGATCAGGCAGCATTCCATTGGAATGCATCATAGCTTGGTTTGGCAACTAGACAAGTGTGTGGATAGGAAACTTTTAGAGGGATATGGGCTAAAATCAGTCAAACTGGATGAGCTCAGGAAGGCACCTCGGATGGCATGGATGAGTTGGGGCTGTTTCCATGCTTTATAACTCTGGGCACAGTGTGGGGCTTGGGCATTGTTAACCATCAGGGATGCGAATGTCGAGACTAAAATCTACCCCATGATAGCGTGCAAAGCTCTGTCACTGAGGTTATAACTGAGCAACCTGAAGCTAAACGTCTGAGTAAATCGTAAATGGTGGCACTTGGGTTGAATGGTTGCAGAAAATGTAACTTGGTGTCAGGATAAGTGAGAACTGTTAGAGGTAAACTCTGTTTAACTTGATGTTAAATCCACTCCATTTGTTTCTCTGCAGTTTAGCTGGATTCCGTTCCTGAATTGTTCCATCAGATGGAAAGTTTATTTCATAAGTGATAGCAGCAGAATTTGGCCATTTGGCCCATCAAGTCTACTCTGACATTCAATCATGGCTAATCTATCGTTCCCTCTTAGCCCCCTGCTCCTCAAAGGTATCAAAGGTATTTTATTAGTCACATTCACATACACCTAGGTGTAGTGAAGTGAAATGCTTTTTGCCATTTTGCAGCACACAAAAAAAGAATACAGACATAACACCAATGAGAGTCTTAAACACATACATCCCCCCCCACAATGGCTCCCACCGTGAGGGAAGGCACAGTCCAGTCCCCAACCCCAGTTCACCCATAGTTGGGCCTATTGAGGCCTCCACTGTTGCCTCTACGGAGGCCCGATGTTCCTGGCTGTTCTCGCCGGATGATGTTGCTTCGGCGTCGGGAGAGTCCTCCCAGTGGCCTGGGAACCCTGGAACGGCCACTTCCGTACTGGAGGCCGCGGCTTCCGAAGCCGACAAGGCCGCGCCGGTTGGAGCTCCACAACTGGCGATCTCGTCACGAGATCCCAGGCCCCCGGTGTAAAGTTCAGCGCCGCCGCCCGCAGCTGGTCGCTCCACAGTCCCGCAGCTCAGCGATGTTGTTCCCGGCGGTCTCAGCTCACCGGAGCTCCAGCGCGGCGACCCAGGCAATGCATCGCCCGCTCCGCGATAGCGCTCCAGCGCTGTGCCGCCGCCGAACCCGAGGTTCTGGGCGGTCCCCGACAGGAAACGCCGCTCCAGGCCCGCTGGTAGGCCGCGAGGACGGGTCGAAGCTGCAGCCTGGAGAAAAGCTGCCTCTCCGACCAGGCAGGGACCCTGAAAGGTAGTTTCCCACCCCCCCCCACATAAAAAAGTCTAGACCTCCAACAAAACACTTTAACTAACTTAAAATATTAAAATAAAAAGATGAAGAGACAGACAGCTGCTGGCAGGGCAGCCGTGCACAGGACAGCGCCCCCTCCTGCCTTCGAGCCAGCACTGTCATTCAATGTGATCATGGCTGATCATCCACAATCACTAGACTCTCCCACTAGTGGAAACATCTTTTCCACATCCATTACGTGAAATAACTGAACTAAGGATAAATACACGTAGGTACACAAGGTATATACACAAGGTATAAATACACTTTATATTGCGTAATTTCAAGTGGAATAAATATGAAGGATTATTTGTAGCAACAAGTCAGCAGCATCCAGGGATGAAGATGGCTGCAGAGAGTGGTTGACACTGCCTGGTCTATCATATGGTGCTGACCTCCAAAACATCAAAGGGCTCTATAGGAGGCACTACCTCAAAAAGGCAGTTATTAAAATCAATGACCCACACTACTGGCAAAACTCTCATCTTGCTGCCAGCATCAAGAAGAAGGTACAGGAGCTTGAGAATCATGCCCACCAGGCTCAATTAAGGCTTCTTCCCAGCAACCATCATGCGGTTTAACCACTATCTCAGCAATCCGAGTCTGAAGAAGGGAGCTGATCCAAAATGTCATCTCTCCATTTCCTCCGCAGGTGCTGCCTGACCCACTGAGTTCCTCCAGCATTTTGTGATTTACTCATGATTTCCACATCTGCAGTTTCTCGTGTCTAGCAACGGACTTTGTTTTTGGTTGGACTGCAAACTTTGGATTACTTCTATTATGGTCTAATTACCCTGTTACTGAATATTAATTTATTCCAATGTTGATTACCGTATATTTATTTATTTATCTGTTGTTTTATTACATTAATGGGCCTGTAAATGTACCAAAAATATGAATTTCATTGTTCAGTTCCTGGTGCATATAACAGTCAAAAACATGGCTCACACACTTGTCTTGACTGATTGGGTGCATCCAGCAGGAATGAGGAAAGTTTGATCTGGAAAAGCATATCAACAATTTTCTAAGATGCCTATCGTAGAATAAAGTTAGGTTTTGAATCTGGTGTATTGATTTAAAATAAAACACCCACATCAGAACGTTGGATATCCCATTTCTACCTTGCTCGTGAAGAGCAGTGACTGAGACGGGACACGATATTGACCAAGAGGTACTTAAAGAGAGATGCCCATCGAATAGCTGCTTTTGACAGGAGGCTGAAGGTTAAACAAATATTCAGAACATCCATGAAATGATTGGTTGTGTTGTGACTTCCTCAAACCTCTCAAATCTCAGTGCAGATTCAGGGCAGTTGTTGGTCAGAGAAGACACAAAAAGCACACATATCCAAAGAGCTATAACCTATTTAATGTCTGTGGTATAAAATGTCAGTATATTTTCCATCATATGCTCACTTTAAATGAAAATTCCTGTTTAAAATTGAAATTAAATGCAAAAATGTTCAGAATTTGCAATCAATTAGTCTAGGACACAAGTATACTGAAAGTAGCAATTCATAGTTTTTTCCTTTGTGGTGTGGGCTGGCTTCATGATCATGGTTTATTCTGATTTGTAAAACATGTGGAATGATGAAGAGTAGGAGGTGATCACTGGAACATACCCAATCTTGAGGGGCCCAGGCAGGAGGAGAATGCTGCTCCTTGTGAGAGAGTGTAGGACTAGATAGAGATCATTGTCGAAAAATAATGGCATGCCAGTTTACGACAGAAATAAGTGGAATCTTTTTTCTCAGGGTTGTGTCTCTTTGGAATTATTTTTCTCGAATGTTGATGGAAGCAGAGTTTGTGCCAGGACTAGGAGCTTAGTTTGAGGCCTTGGATTTTAACCGTTTGTTCATATAAGAGAATGAGAGTACCTCAGTGGTCGCTGTTGGGGCCCTTTGTTGTTTGTCATCTATATCAACAATTTGGATGAGCATATACAAGGCATGGTTAGTAAGTTTGCAGGTGACACTCAAATTGACAGTGAAGTAAGATATTAAGGGTGACAGTAGGATCTTGATCATCTGGGCATATGGGTTGACGAATGTAGATTAAGCTTAATTTGATAAATATGAGGTGTTGCATTTTGGGAAAGCAAATCGGGGTCGGAATTTCACAGTGAATGGCAGAGCCGTAGGGAGAGTTGTAGAGCAGAGGGATCTAGGAGTACAAATACATGGTTCCTTGAAAGTGGTGTCACAAGTAAACAGAATGGCGAAGAAGGCTTATGGCACGGTCATCTTCATCAAGCGGGCCGCTGAGTATAGCAGTTGAGATGCCATGTTACCATTGTATAACATAGAAACATAGAAAATAGCAGGAGGAGGCCATTCAACCCTTCGAGCCAGCACCGCCATTCATTGTGATCATGGCTGATCGTCCCCTATCAATAACCCATGCCTGCCTTCTCCCCGTATCCCTTGACTCCACTAGCCCCTAGAGCTCTATCTAACTCTCTCTTAAATCCATCCAGTGACTTGGCCTCCACTGCCATCTGTGGCAGGGAATTCCATAAATTCATAACGCTCTGGGTGAAAAAGTTTTTTCTCACCTTTCCAGTCTACCTTGGCCAGCTCCCCTCTCATGCCTTCATAGTCCCCTGACATTGCATCACTGACACTTCCGATTTAACCTTCTCCTTCTCAAATTCCAGATTAAAACTAATCATATTATGATCACTACCTCCAAGCGGTTCCTCTACCTCGAGTTCTCTTATCATATCTGGTTCATTGGACAACACGAAATCAAGAATTGCCTTTTCTCTGGTCGGCTCCATTACAAGCTGCTCTAAGAATCCATCTCGGAGGCATTCTACAAACTCTCTTTCTTGAGGTCCTGAACCAACCTGATTTTCCCAGTCTATCTGCATATTGAAATCCCCATCATCATAGTGGCATTCCCTTTGTTACATGCCAGTTTTAACTCCTGCTGCAACTTACACCCTACATCCGGGCTACTATTTGGGGGTCTGTAGATAACACCAATTAGTGTCTTCTTGCCTTTACAATTCCTCAACTTAATCCACAGTGACTCTACCTCGTCAGTCCCTATGTCTTCCCTCGCAAGGGACTGAATTCCATCCTTCACCAGCAGAGCTACCCCCCCCCCCCCCCCTCTGCCCACCTGCCTGTCCTTTCTATAGGATGTATAACCCTGAATATTAAGTTCCCAGAACTGATCCTCCTGCAGCCACGTCTCAGTAATCCCCACAATGTCATATCTACCAACCTCTAACTGAGCCTCAAGCTCATCTACTTTACTTCTTATACTTTGCGCATTCATATGCAATACTTTTAATTCCTTACGCATCTCACCTTTCACATCGATCCTTATTACACTTGGCCATGCTCTCCTATCCCTTTGTGAGCTTCCTTTCCAGTTAATTCTGGGGTCATTAACTATCCTTTTACTCCCTTTCCCTTTAACTCCATCCTCGAATATCCCATTTGACACCAGTATAAGATTTAGGTGAGGCCACAATTGGAGTATTGTGTTCAATTTTGGTCACCCTTCTGTGGGAAAAGTGCCATTAGGCAGGGAAGAGTGCAGAAAAAAATTACAAGGATGCTACCACCTTGATTGATTTATATAGAGAGGGGCTAGATCTTTATTCCTAAAAGCTTAGGAAATTGATGGGTGATCCTATAGAAGTGTATAAATGAGGGGCATGGATAGACTGAATGCACACAATCTTTCTCCCAGTTTAGTTTAGAGATGATGCATGGAAATAGGCTATTCATGCCGACCATCGATCACCCATTCACACTAGTTCTATGTTATCTCACTTTCACATACACTCCCTAAACACTCAGGGTAATTTTCAAGGCCAATTAACCTACAAACCCGCATGTCGTTGAAATGTGGACGGAGACCAGAGCACCCGCAGGAAACCCACGCGGTCACAGGGAGAATGTGCAAACTCCACACAGACAGTAATCAAGGTCAGGATCGAACCTGGGTCTCTGGTGCTGTGAGACAGCAGCCTTTCCAGCTACGGCACTGTCACGTTGTGGATGGGCATGTTGCCAGTGTTCTCTGTTGGGCATTGTGGCAGCAGTATCGTGCAGTATGTTTGTGTAGCAGACTAGCTTCCCCGTATTGGGAAAAAACTAAAACCTTTTGCACACTTTGTGCTCGACAGTATGTGCATAAAAGTATGCCATCTGCAGCTCAATGACTGATGTTGGAGTGGTCGTTGTGATGCCATCTTGATTGACTTTAGCCTCTGCGACTATCAAGTCACAGCTTCAAGAAACAAACAATATAATGAGGAACCAACCCGGTCACTCTCTTCTCCCCTCTACATCTGTGCAGAAGGTACAAAAGCTTGAAAGCACATGCCACTAAAGACAGTAGCAGCATCTACTGTGCTTCATCAGTCTCTTGAGAGGAGGAATCTACTGTGTTGTGGCCTTTGTATTTTTTTTCCACTTTCTCTGTAGCTTTAACTCTATTTTGCGATCTGTTTGTTTATTTTTTTTGTACCACCTCTTATACTGGTATGGTATGATCTGAAGATAGCCACAAAGTGCTGGAGTAATTCAGTGGGTCAGGCAGCATCTCTGGAGAAAAATAATCTCTGATGTTTTCGATCGGGACCCTTCTTCAGACTGAAAGGGCATTGGAGGTGAGAAAAGACCAGAACAAAATGGCCCGTTGTTGCTCTGGGAAGAGGGGATTCTCTTCTTATCGAGTCCACACACAAGATTAGAAGTTGTTCAGCCAGAGCTGAACACACTTCTCGGCATCTGCATACAATGGTGTCTGTCTTGTCGCTTTTTGTGCGTGGTGGTGGAAAGATTGGTGGAAACAGGGCCACGACGTGAACGCTCTTTCCTGGACTCCGGGAAAAGGCGATAATGAAGGGGCACAAACAGTGGAACTAGTAAGATCTGCCTGAATGGCAGGCAAAACAAATTTTTTAAATGTATCTGTGGCAAAATGTGAGAATAATAAACGACAGTCAATGCCAATGGTGTGTCCTGACTTTTCTTTGTGTGTTGTTGCATAGTGAAGTGTGTCCAGTATATCTCTTGAGGGATGGGATAGCACTGTGACTCAAAGTAGGTCTTCAATCACTGGAGACGATGTAGAAGAACCAAGCAAAGACTGCATTCAGCTGTAGGGAGTTAAAAACAAATCCAATATTGTCTTTTTCATAACTCTTTGATCACCCTCTGTCCATACGACCTAACTTTTATATAAGATACAAATTTAAAAAAATTGCAGATGGGTAGTTAAATGTAAGACTCAGAAGATTAATAAATGACTTTTATTAGTGAGCTTACCGGCATACAAGTTAGGCTTAGAATAGGATACTGAGCCACTCAATGGCAAGAGCCTTAACAGCATCAATGTGGATCTTGTTCCAAATTCACAGCTTACTGTGAATGAAGGTGGAAGCCGAAGTGGATAGGATGGTGAAGAAGGCATATACTTACCTTCACTGCTAGGGGCATTGAATATAATGGGGCTGTCCCACTGTGGCCACCTAATTGGTGAGTTTAGGAGAGTTTGAAAAAAAATGTCATTATGAAGACCTCCTTCGACCTCCTTCGGCTATGTTGAATAGCTTCGACTAGCTTCGGGAAAATTGGCCACCGAATAGTAGAAAGTGAAGACAACCTCCCCTCGACCTCCCTTCGACTATGTTGAAAACTATCCACGACAACCTTCGATTACCTTCGACTACCCTCGATTACCTACGGATAACATGCTGACCTACTACGACCTACATCGACTAAACTTACCAGTAAAAAAAGTATACATTTTTTTCCACGGCGACCTTTTTTTTACTCGCGGGCATTTTTCAACTTGTTCCAACATGTATGTTGAAAAATACGCTGCAAACTAGCTGATGCCTCGAGTACACGGGGGACTACTCTCGAGCATGAAGGAGAGTTACAAAGACCTCCTAGGACCTCGTGTCGACCATGTATGAGTATGAGTCTAGGGTAAACTCGTCTGAACTCGCAGATTAGGTCGCCGCAGTGGGACAGCCCCTAAGAGTCATGATGCAGCTCTAAAGGACTTTAGTTAGGCTACATTTGGAATATTACATGCTATTCTGGTCGCCCCATTACAGGAAAGATGTTTAAAACTTTGGAGAGGGTGCAGGGGAGGTTTACCAGAATGCTGCCTGTATTAAAGGGTTTCAGCTACAGGGAGCGGTTGGATGGATTGTTTTCACTGGAGCGTCAGAGGTTCAGGGGAGACTTAATAGAAGTATACAAAATTATGAGGTGTAGATAGGGTAGAAAATCAGAACCCTGGAAATGTCCAACACCAGAGGGCATATCCATAAGGTAAGAGGGGGAAAGTTTGTTACACAGAGGGTAGGGTGGTATGGGCCTAAAATGCATTGCCAGAGGCAGATATTATAGTAGTGTTGAAGAGGCTTTAGATAGGCACATGGATATAAAGGGATGTCGATCATGTGCAGGCAGATGAGAGATCAGTTTAACCAGGTATTGTGTTCGGCACAAACATTGTTGGCTGAAGGGCGTTAGATCTGGCCCTTGTGGCTAAGGGGATCAGAGGGTATGGAGAGAAGGCAGGTACGGGATACTGAGTTGAATGATCAGCCATGATCATATTGAATGGCGGTGCAAGCTTGAAGGGCCGAATGGCCTACTGCACCTAATTTCTATGTTTCCTGTGTGGTACTGTTCTATGTTGAATCCTGCTCCACCACTCAATAAGATCACAGGTGATCACATTGAAACCTCAGCACTGCATTTTCACTCATTCAAGGTAACCTTTCAACCCCTTACAAATCGAGAATCTACGCCTTCTGCTGTGAATATCAGGCAGTGTTGATTCCCAATCTGAAGACATTCTGTACTCAATGGACTGGAGAGGTATTATAAGTGCTGCATGATGATGCTTTCTAGACATTTTCCAAATGATCGGGGAGGATAAGTGAGCATGTTCTCCCAAGCCCATTCGCCAGCATCAAGGCACCATTTGGGTGGTGGGTCACATTGTCTGCCTGTGATTGGATCCCCAAAGCAGGCACTCTGCCTCAAACTCTTGTCATGGCAAGAGATTGCCAGGAGGACACAGAAAGCACCTCAAAGATGTTCTGAATCTTTCACAAATCCCCGTTGACTCCTGGGAACCTGGGAAGGAAGGCATGGCAGCTGAGAGATGCACTGGATCTTGTATGTGGAATTTTATATATTTTTCAACTTCCCATTCCTGATGTTTAGCTGGTGCGGGGTGCTGATTCTCTGGCCCCACCTCTGGCTGTTCTTTAATGCCAGAACGATGGGCAGACATGTGAGCTGGCAGATTGTGTAAGAGTGGGAAGGTGGAGGGGGAATGGTTATGTGTCAGGCTGGTGTTCCTGCAGCAGATGTCCTCACACGTGCATCTTTCAGCACGGGCTGTTGGATGTTGTCAGGAGCAGGAGCCTCGGCTGACACTTCTTCCTTATTCCAGGAAGAGTAATGCTAATTTTAGCACCCTATCAAAGCAGAGAGGGGATTGAACCTGATACTGCTTGGTCTCTATGGCTCTGTACCGCGTTCTGCAGGTTACTTGGCAACTGAGCATCAAAGGGAGCTTCTGACCAATAACCACCTTCTTATACATGTGCGGCTGACTATTGGTCCTTGGGTGGCAAAGTTTATGAATGGAGTCCCCTTGAATTAATGTTTGTTATTTAGGCATGGCATTGTTTACATTTGTTTTCTTTGATTCCTGGATCGTTCATAATGAAATAAAACATTTACAGCTTGATCTACTTTCAATTGCAAACATCCGATTTTGTGAGTTAAATGAGGTGTGGAGATGAGCTGTTAACTTTGAGCTGAAAGAAATTGACTGTTTATTCTGCTCTCATCTGGTATTGGAGGTTATGCGATTAAATCAGAAGCAAAAGCTTAGCAAAACGTTGCTGAACACCAGTCGATGTTGCGTAGCTCAGAAACCTGACAAATTGACATTCAAGAATGAAAGTTCTCCTTTCGTCAAAGAAACATGTTTTTTTTCCAATTAACTTAATGAAGATGCACCTCCTGAGAGTTTTTTTTTTAGCTCAATAAAATGGAGCGGTGTAGGATTTTATTCAGGACTGCCAAAAACAGGACCATCAAAACATTGTTTTTACGTGCAGTGGCTGCTGTGTTTTCCTACATCATAATGGTACCAGGTTTCAGAACAACACATGGTTATGGAATATTCTCTGAGATGTGGTAATGTGAAATAAATGTGAGAATATATTTTTATAGGTTTGCCTGGATTTGGGGAATAAAGATTTTTTTTCTTGTTAACAAGGGTTTTCTGGCAGTTTTGATTGAAATGTGCCTGAGACAAACCTTCCTTGATTTTAATTTTTTTTTACTTTGTTGGTCTAGACCAGCTTACAGTTTCTTAAAGCTCCGTTGTCATGGTTTCACTGTTATTCTACAGCAAGAAAAAAAATCCCCTCAGTCGTAGGATTGGAAATCGAAGCTTAAATGATAAAGGATAAGCCTCATTTTCATTTTTATGTAAAGAGATTGCTGAAAGATTTTTTGGCATGGAGAGTCATTCACTTGGTGCTGTATTTTCCCTAAAAATTCTCTGAAGGAGCTGATAGTTACTAGGGAGAGGCTTCATTGACAGTAGGTAACTCATTGCTGACTAGTTTGAGGCAGCACCACTGTGCCCAGTCCTCATCCTCGCCATGGTGCCCGTGGAGCATAATATATTCCATATTTTGTTACACAGGCCCTCAGGTGCTAGTCAGAGAGCTGTACAGCACGGAAACAGGCCCTTCGACCCACCTTGTCCATGCCAACCAACTTGCCATACTGGGCTAGTCTCATTTGCCTACATTTGTACAATATCCTTCTAAACCCTTCCTTCCTGTATATATCTGTCCAAATGTATTTTAAAAGTCATTGTACCTACTTCCATAGCTTTGTCTGGCAGCTCATTCCAGATACGGTTTACCCTCTGAGTGAAAATGTTCATATGACGTGGGAGCAGAATTAGGCCATTCGGCCCATTAAGTCTACTACGCCATTCAATCTTGGCTGATCGTTTTTTCATTTCAACCACATTCTCCTGCCTTTTCCCCATAACCTTTGCTGTTATTCTATAGCAAGAAAAATAAATTCTATCTCAGTCATAGGATTGGAAATAGAAGCTAAAATGATAAAGGATAAGAGGATACCTGAGGTTTCTCTTAAATCTCTTCCCTATCACCTTAAGCTAATGGCTTACAGCTCAAGACTGTGCTAGTGCATGAGAGGCAATGGTGAAGTCCATCATTGTTGGTTGCTTATGCTAAGATGGGACTCCCATGATACAGAAAGTGAATCAGGCTTCCTGAACTTCAAGTGGATTTTTTATTGTTGGTATGTGTGGGATGTGGATTGGTTTGTTCAACCATTTCAGAGGGCAGGATGGTAAAGGATGCCCTCTGAAATGACTGAACAAAGTACTCAGACCCATTACAGTCAGGATGGTAAAGGATGCCCGCTGAAATGACTGAACAAAGTACTCAGACCCATTACAGTCAGGATGGTAAAGGATGCCCTCTGAAATGACTGAACAAAGTACTCGGACCCATTACAGCCAGACAGCTCAGAAACAGTCCCCTTCGCCCAACTCAATGTTCAAACAAATAACAAAATAAAAATAAAATAAAACAAAGACCATCAGGCATTTAGTTCAGACATGGCTGAGTCACCGCCAATCAATTGGCAATATTTGCACAAACATCTGAAGACTTGCCTCAACTGGCAGATATCACACAGATAATCAAAGGGAAGCTTGACATTGAATCAGTTCTTGTAGACAATGTGCCAAAATCTTCCATCGCAATCCCCGAGCACGTCCTGTGCAACGCCACTGAATGTACTCTGAGCAAGGGACATAAATGTCCATCTCCAGTTATGGTTTGGTAAGACCACTACTGACCAAACTGGCCAAGTCCTGAAGGACACGGCTGTCTGATTGGGACTGTAGCAGGTCATGAGTGAACTAATGGCATTGAGTCATGCAGCACAGAACCAGGCTCTTCAGCCCAGCGCATCTATACTGCCCGCTATACCTATTTACAGTCATCCATGTTTACCTGCATTGGGTCCTTTGTCTTCTTTGCCTTGACAATTCTGTTACTTGTCTAGAAGTTTAAATGTTGTGAGAATCTCTATCTCTTCAGGTAGTGCGTTTCACAACTCCAATCACGCTGGAAAAAAATGCCCCTCAGATCCACTTTTGCTATGTGCCCTCTAGTCTGGAATGCCCCTCCATGGGGAAAATACTTTTACTATCTACCCAATCCCTCACAACTCTCTAAATCCTCTAATTTGGTCATCCCTCAGCTTCCTTCGCTGACAAACCTATCTTGTCCCACTTTGCCTTATAACTGAAGTCCTCCTTTCCAGGCATCATCCTGGTGAATCTCCTCTGCACCCTCTCCAGTACAATCACATCATTCCGATCGTGTCAGGACCAGAACAGCACACAATACTCCATGTGTCCACTAACCCATAGTTTTATAAAGTTACAATATGTTGTCCCAGTTCTTTTATTCTGTGTCATGGCCATTGAAGACGAGCATTGTATATGTCTGCTTCTTCAATCTATCCACCTGTGCTGCCAATTACAGGGATCTGTGGACTTGTAACCCGAGATCTCTCTGTTCATCAATAGTCCTCAGACCCCATAATTTACTGTCTACTGCCCACCTTAATTAACCTTCCCCAAATTCATCATCTTGTGTTCGTCAGGATTAAATCCCATTTGCCATTACTCTACTCTGTGTCATGCTGCAGACTAAAACAACCTTCCTTTCTGCCCACTATGCCATCAGTTTTCAAATTACGTGTGGCCTGGAGGTTGAGTCTCATTGTAATTGGGATACCTGAAGCAGGGTGCATCGATCCATGTTGGCCTGATGACCATACAGTCCTTGTGGTGACAAAGGCTCTTCATTGCACGGATATCCTTGTGTTCACTTGTGCTCGTGCAGTGATGTGACCCTGGAACTAGAAGCTGTTGGACTGAGATGGTACCCTGTTGCACCCTACACATCCAATGTGTAGACAGCACAGGGAGCCTTCCATTATTGCCCTGGTTCAATTGGGTAGAAATCTTTATTATTGAAATACAGGGATAACATATTTCAAAATGGTTGTTGAGGGGCTAACTGGATTTGGGGTGAGAGTGGTTCCAGTTATGGTGGGTTTCTGATCTTAATTTCTAGGGAAGGCTTTCCTAGTTTCATTTATATGTTGAAAAGCAACAACAGCAGCTGGCCAAGGTTAAAATGCTTGCCAACTTGTTCAGGCAAGGGGCTATGTTTATGTGCAGCCTTGTCAAGGTGAAAGAATCAGTGGGAAACAGAGGAGGGAGAAGGGTGATAAGAGCTGCAGGAAGCTGCAGCAAAATTATCAGACCAGCTGCTCTCTGGTATTCTTTATTTTCATACACACTTTTCGTACATGGGCAATTATGACCTTGTTTCACTGTAATGTTTCCTTTCTATCATTTAAATAGCTTGTCAACAGTCGATGCACAATATGGGGCGAATGGACAGTATTTGTAGCAGCTTATACCTTTAAATAAGACCCATTATGTCCAACTGACAAGGATTGTGGATCCATCTCTTTATATACAATTATTAGTATCCATCCCATCATTAAAAAATAAAAAAAAATGGGGTTATAAATGTGCACTATTTCACGCCGCTACCATCGAGAAGAAAACACAGAAACCTGAGAACCGTGACCTCCAGGTTCAAGAACAGCTTCTTCCCAGCAACCTTTATGCTCTTGAACAAACCACAGTCCAATCTCAGTACCAAACTACTATGGACTTCACTTTTGTTGCATAACGTAATGGTTTGCGCTGTTTGGCTTAGTTACCTAGTAATACTGTAGTGATAATTTATTTTATTATTCATTGTTGTATACAATACTATTGAGGTAATGGGCCTCTTAAGCTGCAGTAAGTAAGAATGTCATTGTTCCATTCCCTGTACATGTGACAATTACACAATCGTCACTCTTGCTTTAGAAATCTTGTGCACATTGCATGTGGTATGTCACAGTTCGAGCTTTATCCTGCAAAATGTTGGGGTAGAATAGAAGGTAGTTAGTTTTACTTTATTCCCGATTTGAAGTTGGAAACACAGATGGTTCTGCTACAATTTTTGTTTCCACAGCACTATTTGATCTCACGCAACTGATGAATTCGCAAGCACTATTTATATTACGTGGGCCAAATTGGTTAGAACACAATTTCGATCGGGAACTAGAGGACGTCTTAAAAGTTACTTTGGAATGTGACAGCAGAAAGAAAATGTTGCCTTAGGAAAAAATACTGACTCCATGTAATCTCCGTACTGAAAAAATACTGACTCCGTAGTAATCAGACGCCATTGTATCTTACCCATGCTGTCTATTGATTTCACTGCAAAAGGCCATGGGAATCGACAAGCATTCACTTCCATTGAAACTCTATTGAACAATGTGATATACAGCCTTCAGTATTTTTAACTTGCAGAAACAATTTTTTTTTAAAATCATATGAGAAAGATAATGTTGTTATTGCAAGTCTGAAACTCCCTAGCTCCTAACCCCACTTATGAAATTCATGTAATTTTGTCTTTTTAATGCGATGTTGTGAACACTGTCTGGTCTGTCATGGGCACTGACCTCAACTACCGTCGAAGGAATCTGCAGCAGGCACTGCCTCAAAATGACAGCCAACATCATCAAAGTCTCAGGCCACGCTCTCATCTTGATGCTACCATCGGGAAAGAGGTACAGGAATCTGAGAACTGTGAACTCCAGGTTCAAGAACAGCTTCCCAGTAACCATCGGGCTCTTGAACACTGCATAACACTAACCTTGGCTATAACTACTGTGGACTGTCTTTGTTTGCACTCGATACTAAGTTTTTTTTGTACGAGTATTATAGTTATTGATTTATTTAATTTTAAAAAATGATGTATTACCTGTGTTTACTGCGTTTGCAAGCCTGATATGCTACTGCAAGTAAGGAATTTAATTGTTGGTACACATGAAAATTAAACACTTGATTGTTGATTGTTGACTTTCTTTAACATGGGATTTCTCAAGAACTGCTGCATTATAGCAGAACTACCGTTACACAAGCACTTGTCAGCCTTCACACATTTATTACCCGCATTAATCAGCCCTCTTACACTCCAAAGACATACAAGATTGTAGGCTAATTGGCTTGGTCAAATTGTAAATTGTCACTGGTGTGTGTAAGATAGTGCTAATGTGTGTGGACCGCTGGTCAGCATGGACTTGGTGGGCTGAAGGGCCTGTTTCCGCCCTGTATCTCTAAACTAAACTGCAGTTGAATTTGATAATAGCTGACTGTATCTGTTTTTTGGGTATTGCTTTTGTGAGGAGAACATTTTTAATATATTTTCTAGGAAATCTATTTTGATCCATTGATGGTGGATGAGGCCATACAGCCCCTTCTATCTTTGCCAGGGAAATTCATAACTAAATTCATGTCCACTTCCCTCCCGAAAGTTCTGGGTCTGTCAAACGATATGTTATCAAATGTCCTTTGGATGTCCAAACATATGACATTTGGCTCCTTCAATCCTTGAGCACCATTCTCTGCCACAGAAGGTAGTTGAGGCCACAGTTCATTGGCTATATTTAAGAGGGAGTTAGGTGTGACCTCCTGTGGCTAAAGGGATTAGGAGGTATGGAGAGAAGGCAGGTACAGGATACTGAGTTGGATGATCATCCATGATCATATTGAATGGCGGTGCAGGCTCGAAGGGCCGAATGGCCTACTCCTACACCTATTTTCTATGTTTCTATTCCAATATTTAGGGCCACAATTATACAATCCTTTAGTTCGCTCAGCACCCTTGAATGTTTCCCACCCAGATCAAGTGACTATTTTGTTTTGAAGATGTGAAACTCTTAAATCGTTTTGTTGTCTGCGTTCATCCTAATCAAGGTTTCTTTGACTTTCCTCACTTGTAGCAGCAGATGCAAAATTCTCATATACCTTCTGTTGCTGTAAGAATGTTCCACTTTTGGTCTCTAATCACCACATATACTCTCCCCGATCCCCCAGCGTCTGACCAACCCCCCTTGGTCATCCACCATTATACCACAATTACCAGCATTTTTCTGTTTTGGTGATGCAGGGAGCACCAGTTTTGGAAGGTTTCCCTACCAAAGGCAAATATACGTGCAGTTACATTCTTTAAATCAAATATACCTAATCTATATTCATTAAATCTCTTGGGGAGCCCTGAAATGAGATCTCATCCAGTTAATTTTTTTTCATCAATCTGTTTGAAACAAATGCATTTCTATCAGTATTCTCCAAATAATCCCCCATTGAAACATGTTTTACTTATTGCATGAGTGTGCAGAAATAGTTCCTCTCTTGTTGGCGCAGTCAGACACTAATTAGGTGTCTTGGTCTCCGGCCCATCACAGACATTTTTTTGCTTTGTTCACTTGTCTTCAATCTGCAACTTAGAACATGCTTGATTTCTAACCTTTCCAAGTACTGATGATAGTCAGTGACCCAAGATGGAACAAAGTGCTGGAGTAACTCAGCGGGTCAGGCAGCATCTCTGGAGAAAAAGAATGGGTGATGTTTCGGGTCTGAAGACGGGTTCTGTCCCGAAATGTCACCCATCCTTTTCCTCCAGAGATGAGGTCTGACCAGCTGGGTTACTCCACGGCTTTGTGTCTCTTCGATATAAATCAGCATCTATAGTTCCTTTGAACACATAGTCAGTGACCTGTAAGGTTAACCTTCCTTTGCTGCATGTGCTGCCTGCTTGCTGGTAGTTTTCAGAATTTTCCATTTTTATTCCAAGTTTGTGGCATCTGCAGTTATTTTCTTTCTTCACACGTTATGTAGTTACTGGCCTGGTATTCCCAAATAGACACAGAAAATGCTGGAAATACTCAGCTGTTTAGGAAGCTACTGTCGAGTGAGAGACGTTAGCATTTCACATTTGTGACGCCCTGCATTTGTACCAATTTGCTGTGGTCACTGATCCAGTGTTTCTGATTCAAACTCGCCGGCAGCTGGGGAATTTAAATTCAGCCAGTTAATTAAATCTGGAATAAAAGCTGGCGTCAGCAGTGGAAACAGTAATTGCTGGCCAGATTGTCATAAAACCCCATCTGCTACAGTCAATGTAAAAGGGAGGGAGATTTGCCATCCATACCCAGTGTATCCTAAGTGGTACTGCAATCCCATAGCAATGTGATTGACTGTGAAATGGCTGAGCAATCCACAGAGCCCCTGCGTAGTTTGGCACAGGCACTCACGTCCCACCAATACATTACAAACAAAAACTGCTGGAGGAAAAGGCAGCACTGATTCAAACTTGAGGTTGCCTGTATAAATGAAAGGCGGTGATTGTTTTAACCTTAAGGTCTTGCTAAACTTCAGTATAATGTCAGAGGCTGTAATGTAAGTGTTAAATTAGCAATTCAGCTAAAATGAAGTTGTCTGCTAACAGACCCTATGGCCAGCACACAGGCTCGCTTGGAGAAATAATTAGGTGCTCAGGAGATAATTGGACTCGCTTGCAAAAATTGGTAAATCTCGAGGCCTCCGATCATACATCTGCAAGGACATAGACGATAAGACAAACTTTTCTTTCCAGAGACATTCAGCGAGATTAGCTCAATCCTGATATATGAAATAACCCCAGTTCACACGGATCAAGAAGGATACTTGTGATTAAAAAACATAGCTGACCGTTGGTGGAGGCAGGTAAGTTACTGGAGAGTGTTCTAAGGGATATGATATGTATGCATTTGGATAGACCAGGGTGGATCGGGAAAATACAAGAAACTGCAGATGCTGGTTTACAAAAGATGTCACAGAGTGCTGGAGTAACAGCATCTCAAGTGAACATGGATAGGTGACGTTTCAGGTTGGGACCCTGTTTAATAGTCAGCACAGTTTTGTATATGTAGATCGTGCTTTGTGGATTTGATTGAGTTTTTCGAACATGTATTGAAAAGATTTACGAGGGCAAGACCAAAGGTGTATATATAGATTTCAGCTAGGCCTTTGAAAAGATTCTGCATGGTAGGCTGCTCTGGAAGGTTAGATCGCATGGGACCCAGAGAGAGCTAGCTGGCTGGATGAATAATTGGCTTAATGGAGGAAAGCAGAGGGTGGTGGTGGAAGGTTACAGACTGGAGGGCTGTGACCAGTGGTGTGTCTCATGGATCGGTGCTGGGCCATTGCTGTTTGCGGCTTTAGCCATCAGCGGTCAGGTTCTGAAAAGCTCTGTGAGCTGGATGCGTTTATGTGAAATTCTTTATACATTGCCGCAAATTATTGCAATTAAGGTCTGAACATAAATCTGTACAATTAGTGCAATAGACAGAAAAATGAGCAGGCATGTCAATTTAATCTTGTCGATCGCAATTAAGGACGCTAATGATCGCTGCTCTTTCTGCCTTGTTTCCTCAACAAGATTCCAAATGACTTTCCAATTATGTGTTTTTTGTGAACCGTACAGCAGAGAAGGAGACCTTTTGGTCCACAACTTGCATGCTAACCCTTTTCGCCATTTACTCGAATCTCATTTGATCTCATAAGGTCTGTATCGTTGTTGCCTTGTCTGTTTAAGTGTCTGTCTAAATGCTTCTTAAGCGAGTGATGTATCTGACCACCTGTGTTAGCGAGTTCCAGATACCAGCCGCACCCAGTGCTTACAGCAAGGATTACCCATCAGATCCCCTCCCCTTCTCACCTTAAACACATGTTCTTTTGTTTTTACTATGGGGAAAAAGAGTTTGTGACTACGCTATCTATTTCTCTCATGATCTGAGATGCAGGCAGTGCCTGGGTTACTAAAGGGCCTGTCCCACTTGGCAATTTTTTTGACGATTGCTGGCATCGTTGACTGATGTCCCTGGTCACTGAAAAATTTGCGGCGGTGACGAGGCGTGATGACGTATTGACGCGCGGTGGGTTTTAAAGTGTCGCAATATTTTTTTTGTCGCCGCTGGATTGTGAAATGTTTAAAATCTTTTGGCAACACTGATATGACGCTGGCAGTCGCTGAAAAAATTACCAAGTGGGACAGGCCCTTTAGGGTCCTGTCCACACGCCAGTTTCCTCATACGCGAGAAATACTTGTTTTTTATAGCCACCCATATTCTACAGATGTGATCGACAGATTCCAGCTGTAAGTCTTTCATTGAATAATCACCAGAACTAGTTTATTTGTCCTATACACCAGGGACATGACAATGAGATACTTACTTGTTGCAGCTTTACAGGCCCATTGTTGTAACCACAATTTGAATAAATAAACAATAATCAATAATAATAATAATAATAATGCATTTTATTTATGGGCGCCTTTCAGAACACTCAAGGACACCTTACAGTTAAAATAAGCAACTAACAAATATGTAAATAAAATGAAACAAAAACAACATATCCATGAATTTGATGTAGTAGGGACTACAATAATAATACGATCAATACGATCATAATTTGGAGAGAGAGCAGCGGCAGCTAATCGCGCCAGCGTTCACTCTCACTCTCACTTCCGGCAGCCATCTTTTAGACGCAACATTAAAGAAGAATTTAACATAAAACATAAAAACATCCCCCCACAATGGTTCCCACTGTGAGAAGGCAACAAAGTCCAGTCCTCTTCTTCTTGTTCACCCCATAGTCGGGGCCTATTTGAGGCCTCCGCAGTCGCCGCAGCGGCGGGCCGATGTTACAGGCCCACTCGCTGACGTCGGGAGAACACTCTTCAGCGGCTTGGAGTGTCCGGAACGGCCGCTTCCTCCCCGGAGACCGCGGCTCCCGAAGTCCACAGGCTGCGCTGGTTGGAGCTCCGACACTGGCGATCTTGGCGAGAGATCCCAGGCTCCGCGGTGTTTGAAAGTCAGCGCTGCCCGCAACTGGACACCCCGCAACCACAGCTCCACGATGTTGGGGTCGGCAGTCTCAGCACTCCGGAGCTTACCACACGGCGACCCGGGTAAGGCATCGCCCGCTCCGCGATGGTGCTTCAGTGCTGTGCTGCTGCCGAAGCTGAGGTACTGGCCGGTCCCGGCAGGAAACGCCGCTCCAGTCCCGTTGGTAGGCCGTGAGGTAGGGGCGAAGATGCGGCTCGGAGGAAAGCCGCATCTCCGACCAGGCAGGGTCTGAGAAATACAGTTTCCCCCTCCCCCCCCCACATAAAAAGACGACCTACAAAACAAAACTAACATACTAAAAATTTAAAAAGGGTGAAAGGACACAGCTGCAGGCCGGGCAGCCATTCTCGACGGCGCCCCCCACTCGATAATACATTAACACTGCCCATAATTCAACTCATGGAATTTACTTTATCCGGTGAATACCATGAAACATTTTATTATTATTATTAATATTACGCTTGAAAGTTTGGAGAATTTGGGCAATGTGGTATTTTTGCAGGTCTGGTCTGGTCCGGTCAGGGAGCTTTCTTGGACTCGTGTCTGGGCCTTGATGTGAATGTTTGTTCACCACTCTCGTGGTTTAGTGGCTGACTGCTACACTTGCTGTTTGAGGCGCTTGCAGTGGTGGTAGGTTAGTGTTGCGGTGGTATTGTGGCTTGACTGTTTCCATGTTGAGAGCAGCACCTTGGCGCAGACTGAGGGTGTATTTTGATGTCTCCGATCTGCTAGGTCTGCTACTGAATTCCATCTGAGATAAATATCTCGAACAGTAACGGGAAATGATGGTCGGTGTACACTATCCGTAGTTCACTTCAGCGCAACATTAAAAGATAGGGACCAAGAGAGGCCATTCGGCCACTCGAGCCTGCTCCGCCCTTCAATAAGATCATGGATGACCCGCTATCACCCTCACCAGCTTTCTGCTCTCCTCAACTTCCCTCTCTCCTGGTCATTTCTATTTGTCTTTCTATTACCACCTTGAACCTCGGACTCCAGAGCAACTGTGGAGAGAATTCCAATGAGTCATTATCACTGTGAGAAGAAATTCCTCCTTGTCTCTGTCGTAAATGGTCACCTCCTCGTTCTGAGCCTATGCTCAGTCCACAACCCCCTCTCCCCCTGTGAGGGAAACCTTCTCTCAACACCCACCCTCACAATCCTCTAATAATGTACTACCTAGCAACAAGATCACGTTGAACTTTGTTGATTTTCTTTAAGGAGAAAGCTTTAATAGGAACCTGATTGGTAATATTTGCACACAGAGGGTGGTTAGTATATGGGACGTGCTGCCAGCCAAAGTGGTTGAAGCAGGTATAATACCATTTAAAAGACATTTGGCCAGGACATGGGCAGGAAAGTTCAGAGGGATATGGGCCAAAAATTGCAAAAGATGGGGCAAAAAAAAAAAGACACAAAGTGCTGGAGGAACTTAGCAGATGAGGCAGCATCCGTGGACAACATGGATAGGTGGTGTTTTGGGGTAAGGACCCTTCTTTTGGTCGTGACCTGAAATGTCAACTATCCAGGTTCTTTGGGGATGCTGCCTGACCCGCTAAGCTATTCCAGCACTTTGTGTCCTTTTTCTTTGTAAACCAGTATCTGCAGTTCCTTGTTTCTACAAAAGATGGGGCATTTTGGTCACCGTGGGCCGAAGGGCCTGTTTCTTTACTATGGTACCAGTGACTCAATGCAGGCCTCAGTGTTCAAGTATGGCTAGCCCTTTTTGCACAATTGATTTGAATCTTCTGCATTACCATAAAACGGTCGTAAAATTCCCTCTTCATTTTAATTCATGCTTTGCATAAATTCCATTAACTCCCCTACTGTGCTCTTAATAGGCTTAGAATTAGCCATCAAATGCAGCCTTCCCTATCCAGTCAAATGGTCCTGGAAATCTCAGGCCAATAAACATCTTTAAGAATCTGGAGATTATAAATTGAATAACCTTCCAAGCTGCTTTAAAATGTTGGAAGAGCGAAATCCCACAGATGCGGAAATAGAGTCAGAGAATCATAGAGCTGTACAACATGGAAACAGGATCTTCAGCCCACTTTGTCCATGCTGACCAAGTTAGCTTCTCTCTGTCAGCTCATTCCACATACAGATAACCCTCTGTGAAAATCGTGGCCCTCAAGGACCCTTTTAAATCTCTCCCCCCTCCCCTGAAGCGCCATTGCTTATTATCATGTATCTATACACTGTAAATGGCTCGATTGTAATCATGTATTGTTTTTCGGCTAACTGGATGGCACGCAACAAAAGCTTTTCATTGTTTCACACGTGACAATAAACTAAACTAACTAATTCAGTGGAGAGATGCGCTGGAGAGGGTCTGGAGGAGGTTTATGAGAATGATCCCGGGAATTAGTGGGTTAACGTATGATGAGCATTTGATGGTGCTGGGCCTCTACTCGCTGGAGTTTAGAAATATGAAGGGGGACCTGATTTAAACTTACTGACATGTGAAAGGCTTGGATAGATGGAGAGGATGTTTCCACTTGTGGGACAGTCTAGGACCAGAGGTCATAACCTCAGAATGAAAGGACGTTCCTTTAGGAAGGAGATGAGGAGAAATGTCTTTAAGGTGGTAAATCTGTGGAATTCATTGGCACAAAAGGCTGTGGAGGCCTTTTAAGGTGGATATTTTTAAGGCAGAGATAGATAGATTCTTGATTATTACGGGTGTCAAGGTTTCCGGGGAAAAGGCAAGAGAATGGGGTTGTGAAGGAGAGATAAATCAGCCATGATTGAATGGTGGAGTAGGCTTGATGGGCAGAATGGCCTAATGACATATGCACATATGAGGACTACATGTTTACTGGAAGTGGTATGGCACGTAGGTGGGGTAGTGAGGCTTTTGGTACATTCTCCATCAGTCAAAGTATCCAGTGTAGAAGTTGGGATGTTTTGGTTCAGTTGCACAAGATGTTGTGAGGCAACCCCTGGAGAATTATGTTCAATTTTGGTCACTTTAGTATGGGAAAGATGTCATTAAGCTGGAAAGAGTACAGAGAAGATTTACCAGGATGTTGCCAAGACTCGAGGACCCTGAGCTGTCGGGCAAGCTATGATTTTATTCCTTGGGGCTCAGGAGACAGAGGGATAATCCAATGGAGGTGTATAAAATTATGAGGGGAATAAATAGATAGGTGAATGCACAGTTTCCCTAGAGAAATCAAAAACTAGGGCATAGGTTTAAGGTGAGAGGGGAAAGAATGAACATGGAACGCGTTGTCAGGAAGTAGTTGAGGCAGGTAAAATAACAGGATATAAAAGACTTGGACAGGTATATAGATAGAAAAAGTAAACTTTATAGGTAGATATGGGCAAAATGCAGGCAAATGAAACTAATGCAGATGAGGTATCTTGGTCATTTATAATATTTTATGTAATAATATAATATAACATAGAAACATAGAAAATAGGTGCAGGAGTAGGCCATTTGATCCTTCGAGCCTGCACCACCATTCAATATGATCATGGCTGATCATCCAACCTGTCTTTTCTCCATACCCCCTGATCCCTTTAGCCACAAGGGCCACATCTAACTCCCTCTTAAATATAGACAATTAACTGGTCTCAACTACTTTCTGTGGCAGAGAATTCCACAGATTCACCACTCTCTGTGTGAATTTTTTTTTCTCATCTCGGTCCTAAAATACTTCCCCCTTATCCTTAAACTGTGACCCCTTGTTCTGGACATCCCCAACATCTGGAACAATCTTCTTCCATCTAGCCTGTCCAACCCCTTAAGAATTTTGTAAGTTTCTATAAGATCCCCCCTCAATCTTCTAAATTCCAGCGAGTACAAGCCGAGTCTATCCAGTCTTTCTTCATCCCAGGAATCAGTTTGGTGAACCTTCTCTGTACTCCCTCTATGGTAAGAATGTCTTTCCTCAGATTAGGAGACCAAAACTGTACGCAATACTCCAGGTGTGGTCTCACCAAGACCTTGTACAACTGCATTTGAAACCTCCCTTTTCCTATACTCAAATCCTTTTGCCATGAATGCTAACATACCATTCGCTTTCTTCACTGCCTGCTGCACCTGCATGCCTACTTTCAATCACTGATGTACCATGACACCCAGGTCTCGTTGCATCTCCCCTTTTCCTAATTGGCCACCATTCATAGTCTACTTTCCTGTTCTTGCCACCAAAGTGGATAACCTCAAATGTGTCCACATACTGCATCTGCCATGCATTTGCCCACTCACCCAACCTATCCAAGTCACCTTGCAGCCTCCTAGCATCCTCCTCACAGCTAACACTGCCCTCTAACTTCGTGTCATCCGCAAACTTGGAGATGTTGCATTCAATTCCCTCGTCCCAATCATTAATATATATTGTAAATAGCTGGGGTCCCAGCACTGAGCCTTGCGGTACCCCACTAGTCACTGCCTGCCATTCTGAAAATAACCCTTTTACTCCTACTCTTTGCTTCCTGTCTGCCAGCCAGTTCTCTATCCACATCATTACTGAACCCCCAATACCGTGTGCTTTAATTTGGCATACTAATCTCTTATGTGGGACCTTGTCGAAAGCCTTCTGAAAGTCCAGATATAACACATCCACTGGTTCTCCCTTATCCACTCTACTAGTTATATCCTTGAAAATTTCTATAAGATTCGTCAGACATGATTTACCTTTCATAAATCCATGCTGACTTTGTCCAATGATTTCACCACTTTCCAAATGTGCTGCTATCCCATCTTTAATAACAGATTCTAGCAGCATTTCCCCCACTACCGATGTTAGACTAACTGGCCTGTAATTCCCCGTTTTCTCTCTTCCTCCCTTTTTAAAAAGTGGGGTTACGTTAGCTACCCTCCTATCCTCTGGAACTACTCCAGAATCTAAAGAGTTTTGAAAAATGATCACTAATGCATCCACTATTTTTGGGGCTACTTCCTTAAGTACTCTGGGATGCAGCCTATCTGGCCCTGGGGATTTATCGGCCTTTAATCCATTCAATTTACCTACCACCACTTCCCGGCTAACCTGGATTTCACTCAGTTCCTCCATCTCATTTGACCCCCAGTCCCCTGCTATTTCCGGCAGATTATTTATGTCTTCCTTAGTGAAGGCAGAACCAAAGTAGTTATTCAATTGGTCTGCCATGTCCTTGTTCTCCATGATCAATTCATCTGTTTCTGACTGCAAGGGATCTACATTTGTTTTAACTAATCTTTTTCTCTTCACATCTATAAAAGCTTTTGCAGTCAATTTTTATGTTCCCTGCCACTTTTCTTTCATAATCTTTTTTCCCTTTCCTAATTAAGCCTTTGTCCTCCTCCTGCTGGACTGAATTTCTCCCAGTCCTCTGGAAGGCTGCTTTTTCTGGCTAATTGGTATGCTTCATCTTTTGTTTTGATACTATCCCTGATTTCCCTTGTTATCCACGGATGCACTACCATCCCTGATTTATTCTTTTGCCAAAGTGGGATGAACAATTGTTGTAGTGGCCAAGGGGCAATGCACAACAAGACTGCTAACTAACCCTTCCTTATTACTCAATACCCAGTCTAGAATAGCCTGCTCTCTCGTTGGTTCCTCTACATGTTGGTTTATAATATAATTTATAATAGACCATTATCTGTTTATTTGCACTTTATCTGTTCATTTATTCATGTGTATATATATTTATATAATGGTATAGGGACACACTGATCATCTGTTCTGCATTCATGCCTACTATATTCTGTTGTGCTGAAACAAAGCAAGAATTTCATTGTCCTATCTGGGACACATGACAATAAACTCTCTTGAATCTTGAATTTCTCTGCTGTATGACTATAATTCGGAATGAGAGGGAATGGAACATCAAAGGGAATATGTTTAAGAAGGAACTGCAGATGCTGGAAAATCGAAGGTACACAAAAATGCTGGAGAAACTCAGCGGGTGCAGCAGCATCTATGGAACGAAGGAAATAGGCAACGTTTCGGGCCAAAACCCTTCTTCAGACTGATGGGGGATGGTGGGGAGAAGAAAGGAAAAAGGAGGAGTAGGAGCCCGAGGGGAGCCCGAGGGCTGAGGAAGGGGAGGAGACGCCAAGGGCTAACAAAATTGGGAGAATTTGTATGCTTCATCTTTTGTTTTGATACTATCCCTGATTTCCCTTGTTATCCACTACCTTCCGTGATTTATTCTTTTGCCAAACTGCGATGAACAATTGTTGTAGTTCATCCATGCAGTCTTTAAATGCCTTCCATTGCGTATCCTCCGTCAACCCTTGAAGAATCAATTGTCAGTCTATCTTGGCCAATTCATGTGTCATACTCTCAAGGGAATATCTTTGACAGTGTGAGACCAAATAAGTAAATGTGGCATTTGGAGGTAGATTGTGCTTATCTGCATATGTTAGGCGTTGCTAATTGCAGGACTGTGTGATGTGATGCAGACTACTATGTACTGTTCGGGGGAGAGAGAGAGTGAACCAAAATCACAGTTGAATGGTAAGCAGAAATGACCAGCTCTGATAGAACAAAGAGGATACCTCAAATTAGAGAACTTGATATTGAGTCATTTCACAGATGCTGCCTGGTATGCTTCATGTTTACAGCATCTTTTATTTTTTTATTTTAGTTTTTCAGCATCTGCAGTTTGTTGATTGTAATATTCCTGCTGATTATTTTTTTATTCTTGAGCCAATCATCTATCTATGTAATATATTGCCTTCAACCCGAAGAGCCCATATATTATGTGCCTCTTACAAAGTGTTTTATACAGAATTCACTGGTTCCCTCGCTCCAACTTGCTGGTTCACTCTTCAAAAATAACTCTATTGGATTTGAAAAACCTGATGTTCCTTGATAAAAGTCCACATGCGATTACCCAGTGCTGACAATTTTCTAAGTACCTTGTCTTTAATAGTGGAATCCTGCATTTTGGTGATAACGGATATCAGGCTCAGGTCTATAATTCCGCCTGGTTTCTTAAATCACGGTGTTACATTTACAACCTTACAATCCTCTGGAACTCTTCCAGAATCTAGAGAAGTATGGAATAACATCATTATATATCACTGTCGCGAGGGTCACATTTCAGATCTCTTGAGTTGCTGTTCTGCGGATTTGTATGATTTTAATCCCCTTCATTCCTCCAGTACTTTTTTGACACCAGGTTCCTGTCATTAGGACATTTCTGTCTTTTTTTTTTAATGTGTCTTCTACACTGTGAATAACTGAAAAATACATTTGCAAAATCTTAGACATTTCTTTATTCTCCATTATAATTTATCCCGTTACCATCCAAGGCACTCATGTTCATTTATATCACTTTTTTAAATTTTTGCATAATTACAAAACCTATTAATTTTATATTAATGGTACGTACTCTGTGTCATGTGCACCTCACAAAACAGTGATGAGGCTACATCTGGGCTACTGTGCCAAATTCTTTATTTTGGACTTTAGAGATACGGCTAGGACACAGGCCATTCAGCCCACCAACGATAATCCTGTACACTGGCACTGTCCTACACAAGGGACAATTGACAAGTAACAGAAGCCAATTAACCTGCAAACCTGTGCATCTTTGGAAGGTGGGAGGAAACCGGAGCACCCGGAGAAAACCCACGCGATCACTGGGAGAATGTACAAACACCGTACAGACAGCGCCTGTAGTCAGGGTTCCTGACGCTGTAAGGCAGCAACTCTACCGCTGCTCCACCGTAGCATCCCCAGTCATTCTAGCCATCAGATTTTAGCAAGGATGTGCAGGATATTATCCGTCAAATAGTTCCAGGATTGAAGGATTTCAATTGCAAGAATAGATTTAAGAAGTTGGAACTGTTCTCCATGGCATAAAGGAGGCTGAGGCATAAGTACATGAAACAACAGATTTCTTTGTTGTGACCTGGCTCCAAGGGTGTGTACATCCCTTGGGAATTTGGTGATACTCTGCAACACTCGTACAGGAGGCCTAAGATGAGGATATTACAATACAAAAGGAGAGCTACGCTGTCACCGAGGCAATAACATCAAAGTCAACTTGTTGGTTTAAGTAAATTCTATAAAACCAGCATTCAGAAACAGATCACTCTTGGTTTATTATTGTCACATGTACCAAGATACAGTGAAACATGTTGTTTTGAGCGCGTTCCAGGCAAATCACCGTACATGAATACATCAGGTAACACTAGAATATAGAGTTACGGCCACAGGGAAAGTGCAGATAAAAGAAATGTGCAGGGGCCACAACGAGGTTGAATGAAAGATTGCAAATTCATCCCTAGCGGGGAAGAAACTGTTCCTGACTCTGGTGGTTCGTGCTTTCGAGCTTTTGTATGTTCTGCCCGATGGGATAGGGGAGAGGGGGAAAAGAGAGATTGACAAGAGTGTGAATGTATCATCATCATCATCGTTGAAAACATTAGCGATGCAGTGGTGCTGGTTTCCAACGGGAACGGTGATGTATAGGATTTTGGTGTGTGTGCTTTATCATCATTACTTACAATGCTATGTACAACAGTGATCGCAACTTCTACTGAAGTGTGGATGGCCATTGGGTCACTAGAAGCTCATCCGCCCTTTGACAGGTCTTGTTTTTGGTCCAGCTTGGGGTTCCCAGCCTCCTCCTCACCTGGCAAACCTGGTGGGGGAGACGGTTTAGTCGCCGACTGTCCGACCATGGGGCAGGTAGCACGGGATTACATGGTACCCGTGGCGGGGGGAACTCCCCTCGTCCTGACCTGAGTGCATGGTCCTTGATTATGTTGGCTGTGCTCCTAAAACAATATGAGGTGTACTGTAAATGGAGTCAATTTCTGCCCTCAGATTTCTGCAGAGGGGATAAGCGGATACAACTACGATTTTCCAAAGACATTTGGACAGATAAATGGATAGGAAGGATTTTGAAGGCTGTGGCAGATGCAGTAATGTGAGACTCACCCAGTGTGCTAATTTGGTTGGCATGCACAAGCTGGCCTAAGGGCCTGTTTCTGTGCTCTACAGATCATGACCATGGCTCCAAAAGAAAATGTATTTTCAGCAGCTGAGTTGAATGGGAGGGTGATTAAATGCGGGCGCCATCCCTCGCAGCTTCCCCTGCGCCTGGCAAAAACTGTTGAGTCGTACGTAGTGTGGGGTTATTGCTATCACACTGCGTTAGGTGTGTGGAGCTAATTTGTTTATGTTACCAGTGTTACTCAGTGAAACTGTTACCCTGTGCACACAGTGATGTGGCGCTTCCCCCTGTGCCTTGCATCGTGTTTATATAATGATTTATATTTGTTCTGATCTGCTGGCGCAGTGTAGAAGGAGAACCTCCAGTGGATTTCTGCCTCGGGCGTCAGCGGTTTGGGAAGCTGAGTACAGGCAGTCCTCTGACTTGTTTGACATTTCATGCATTCTCTTTGCTCTTACTGCTGTTTCCTAATGGCATCTAAATCTGTTTGAGATCTGCGAGGCAGGCTTGTGTGGCAAGGTGTGCTGAAGTTGTTCCCTCATTATAAGAATCAGGATATTGCCACTGTTACAGGGGTGGGTTGAAACTAAATAGTGGGGGGGGGGGGGGGAGGAGACAAATTGGAAATACAAGGATGGAGTTAAAGGGAGAGTATGGGAAAAGTTTAGAAAGACACCAGAATTAACGCGGCAGATAGCTCACAAAGGGATAGGAGGGTATGGCCAAGTGAAATAGGAATCGATGTGAAAGGTGAGGCGAGTAAAAGTATTATATGTGAATGCACGAAATATAAGAAGTAAAGTGGATGAGCTTGTGGCTCAGTTAGAGGTTGGTAGAAATGACATTGTGGGGATTACAGAAACGTTGCTGCAGGAGGATCAGGTCTGGGAACTTAATATTCAGGGTTATACATCCTATAGAAAGGACAGGCAGGTGGGCAGAGGAGGGTTGGGGGGGGGGGGGGGGGGGGGGGGGGGGGGTAGCTCTGTTGGTGAGGGATGAAATTCAGTCCCTTGCGAGAGGTGACATAGGGACTGTCGAGGTAGAGTCACTGTGGATAGAATTGAGGAATTGTAAAGGTAAGGAGACACTAATGGGAGTTATCTACAGGCCCCCCAGTAGCCTGGATATAGGGTGCAAGTTGCAGCTAGGAGTTAAAATTGGCATGTAACAAAGGTAATGCCACTGTGGTTATGGGGGATATGCAGGTAGACTGGGAAAATCAGGTTGGTTCTGGACCCCAAGAAAGGGAGTTTGTAGAGTGCCTCCGAGATGGATTCTGAGAGCAGCTTGTACCGGAGCCGACCAGAGAAAAGGGATTTCTGGATTTAGTGTTCAAGTTCAAGCTCACATTTATTGTCACATGCAGTGATAGTTGAGTTACCATGCAGCCATATATTGTTGTCTAATGAACCAGATTTAATAAGGGAGCTCAAGTTAAAGGAGGTAGGAGATAGTGACCATAATATGATCTGCAATTGAGAGGAAGAAGGTTAAATCAGAAGTGTCAGTGTTGCAGTTGAACGAAGGCATGAGAGAGGTTGACTGGAAAAGGATCCTAGCAGGAATGATGGTGGAACAGCAATAGCAAACATTTCTGGGCATAATCCAGAAGATGCTGGATCATTTCATTCCAAAGAGTCTATTGTCTATTGCCAAAGCGGAAGAAAGATTCTAAAGGGAGTAAGAGGCAACTGTGGCTGACGAGGGAAGTTAGGGATGGAATAAAACTAAAAGAAAATTTGTGTAACATAGCAAAGAGTAGCCGGAAGCCAGAGGATTGGGAAACCTTCAAAGGATAACAGAAGGTAACAAAAAGGGCAATACGGGGTAAAAAGATGAAGTACAAGGGTAAGCTGGCCAAGAATATAACGAAGGATAGTAAAAGCTTCTTTAGGTGTGTTAAGAGAAAAAGATTAGTAGAGACAAATGTGGGTCCCTTGAAGGCAAAAACAGGTAAAATTATTATGGGGAACAAGGAAATGGCAGATGGGTTGAACAGGTACTTTGGTTGTCTTCACTAAGGAAGACACAAACAATCTCCCAGATGCACCAGAGGACAGAGGATCTAGGGAGACAGAGGAACTGAAAGAAATTTGCATTAGGCGAGAAATAGTATTGGGTAGACTGATGGGACTGAAGGTTGATAAATCCCCAGGGCCAGATGGTCTGCATCCCAGGGTACTCAAGGAGGTGACTCTAGAAATCATGGACTCATTAGTGTTTAAGAAAGAACTGCAGATGCTGGAAAAATCGAAGGTAGACAAAAATGCTGGAGAAATTCAGCGGGTGAGGCAGCATCTATGGTGAGAAGGAATAGGTGACGTTTCGGGTCGAGACCCTTCTTCAGACTGATGTCGGGGAGAGCGGGAAAAAGAAAGGAAGAGGCGGAGACAGTGGGCTGTGGGAGAGGTGGGAAGGGGAGGAGAAGGAGGGAGAAAGCAAGGACTATCTGAAATTGGAGAAGTCAATGTTCATACCGCTGGGGTGTAAACTACCCAAGCAAAATATGTGGTGCTGTTCCTCCAATTTGCACTGGGCCTCACTCTGGCAATGGAGGAAGCCCAGGACAGAAAGGTCGTATTCGGAATGGGAATTGAATTGCTGAGCCACCGGGAGATCAGGTTGGTTAATGTGAACTGAGCGGAGGTGTTGGGCAAAGCGATCTTCAAGCCTACGCTTGGTCTCACCGATGTAGAGAAGTTGACAGCTGGAACAGCGGATGCAGTAGATGAGGTTGGAGGAGGTGCAGGTGAACCTCTTCCTCACCTGGAAAGACTGCTTGTGTCTTTGTATGGAGTTGAGGGGGGAAAGTAAAGCGACAAGTGTAGTATTTTCTGCAGTTGCAAGGGAAAGTACCTGGGGAGGGGTGGTTTGGGTGGGAAGGGACAATTCAATTCGGATTCACGTAGGTTCACGCAGGATGGCGGGACTGTCATATGAGGAGAGATTGGAAAGACTGGACTTGTATTTACTGGAATGTAGAAGGATTAGAGGGCATCTTATGAAACGTGTAAAATTATAAAAGGACTGAACAAGATAGATGCAGGAAAATGTTCCCAATGATGGGGGAGTCCAGAACCAGGGGCCACAGTCTAAGAATAAAGGGGTGGCCATTTAAAATGATAGATGATAAAAAACATTTTCACCCAGAGAGTTGTGAATTTGTGGAATTCTCTGACACAGAAGGCAGTAGAGGCCAATTCACTGGATGAATTTAAAAGAGTTAGATAGCGCTCTAGGGGCTAGCGAAAAGGGAAATGGGGAGAAGGCAGGCATGGTTACTGATTGCGGATGATCAGCCATGATCACAACGAATGGCGGTGCAGGCTCGAAAGGCTAAATAGCCTCCTCCTGCACCTATTGTCTAGGTCTATGCTCTATGTGTAATATGTAGTCCTGCTGCCTTCTGCTTCTATGCTGAGTGATGCCAGTTTGTTATTGTGGGCAACATCGTGGCTTGTTGTCCCCCACATTTAAGGTGGTAGTGGTAGGTTTGCTGCCTCACAGCGCTAGAGACCCGGTTAAATCCCGACTACGGATGCTGTCTGTACGGAGTTTGCACATTCTCCCCGTGATCACATGGGTTTTCTCTAGGTGCTCCGGTTTCCTCCCATACTCCAAAGACGTGCAGGTTTGTAGGTTAATTGGCTTTGTATAATTGTAAATTGGCCGTAGATTCAGATTGTGTAGATTCAATTTTAATTGTCATTGTATTGTTAATGTGCAGGGATTGCTGATCGGTGCAGACTCGGTGGGCCGAAGGGCCTGTTTCCGTCTTGTATCTCTGAAACTAAAACTAAAAACTAAGTTGAGTACTGCATCTGGGGTTTAAAAGGGTGAGGCGAGACCACATTGAAGCTTTTCGAATAGTTGAAGGCTTGTTGGATAGATTGGATGTGGAGAGGATGTTTCCACTAGTTGGAGAGTCTAGGACCACAGGTTATAGCCTCAGAATAAAATGATGTTCCTTTAGTCAGAGGGTGGTGAATCTGGAATCTGTAGAGGCCGTCAATTGATATTTTTCAGGCAGAGATAGATAGATTCTTGATTAGTACAGGAGTCGGGGATTGTTGATTAGTACAGAGAAGGCAGGAGAATGGGGTTGAGAGGGAAAGATAAATCAGCCATGATTGAATGGCAGAGTAGACTTGATGGGCTGAATGGCTCCTATCAATTCTGTTCCTATCACTTATGAACACACCAAGTGGTAGGATGTCATGGTCATGGAGCCGTACAGCACGGAAACAGGCCCTTCAGCCCACCATGACCAGCAAGTCCCCATCTGGACGAATTCCATTTCCTAGCACCTGGCTTGTAGCCTTCGAGAGGAGGATTTTGATTCAACTGTGCTTTGAAAAGGGAATTGGATAAATATTTGAAGGTAAAATTTGTTCACAGCTCTGAGAAAGAGCAGGGAAATGGAACTTATTGGTCGTAGCATAAGAAGCCAGTACAGACTTGATGGACCAAATGACAGCCTTCTGTAGGACCTCTTTGATCCAATGGAAAGACTCTTGCAGGTATTACCCTTGCGCTTGGTGAAATGTTCAATGTCAAACAACATTCTTGCAAAACAAATATGTCTGTCGGTTGAAATTGTAATTGGTTCAGATTTCCTTTCACTTCATTGGAGCATGTAAATGGAGCGTGAAATCCCAGCTTGCGTTGTGTGCGCCCGTTATCTGTTTCAGGCTGAACCGCGATACGTAAGGCTTTAAAATAGCACCTCAACTCGGTTTCCTTCCAGGGCTCATCCACCAGTCAGCCTGGTCTGACTGACAAACCCTGAACAAATCCGGCGTCCCTCTGTACACTTCTGAGAGGGAAAGGGAGGTTTCTGACTAGCCCTGTCATGAGTTATTGTTTCACATCTCTATACATAAAATTCTGATCTTGGATGTGTATTTATTTGTGTGATGTTCGTGTGCGTTTCACATCTCCTCGAAAACACGACACGTTAACGGCGAAATCTTTACATATTCCGATAGAGATTTATGCCATGATGTCAAAAATCTTATCTGAAAATTTCATGCTTTATTTCTCGAGTTATTTATGAAAATGTTCACAAATTGCAAATAACTTAGAAAATAAACGAGATGGTCTCGCTGGTGACAATGGATCTGACAGCCTGTCGCTGCTCGCGCTGCGAGTGACGTCACCCCTGACAGAACTTCTTGGCTTCTTAACTTTCACATCTTTAAATTTGTCACTTATCGTTTTTAAACTGCTGCTCAGGTCGTGCTGCGCTCTCCGCTGGGCTCCGTGAAGTTCTACAACATGGCGGCGGCCGCTATCGCCGCGCGAGTGCGGAGTAGCGCGGTGGGAAGGTGGCCGTGGCGGCCATTACTCCTTCTGGGAGAGGCCGTATATGGAGACCTGCGATTCCTCCGTTGATCGCAGGGACTCGGGGAATCGTGACGCCTTTTCCTCGCTGGTGATCCCGATCCCACCTGGCGATATCTGGCCGTCACGGGGGACGACCTCCTCACCGTCTCCCCCGCCCGATCGTCTGTCACTCTGAGGAAGGACATTTTTGCCATAGAGGGAGTACAGAGAAGGTTCACCAGACTGATTCCTGGGATGTCAGGACTTTCATATGAAGAAAGGCTGGATAGACTCGGTTTGTACTCGCTAGAATTTAGAATGTTGAGGGGGGATCTTATAGAAACTTACAAAATTCTTTAGGGGTTGGACAGGCTAGATGCAGGAAGATTGTTATCAATGTTGGGGAAGTCCAGAACAAGGGGTCACAGTTTAAGGATAAGGAGGAAGTCTTTTAGGACCGAGATGAGAAAAACATTTTTCACACAGAGAGTGGTGAATCTCTGGAATTCTCTGTCACAGAAGGTAGTTGAGGCCAGTTCAATGGCACGGACTTGTAGGGCCGAGATGGCCTGTTTCCGTGCTGTAATTGTTATATGGTTATATGGTTATATTGGCTATATTTAAGCGGGAGTTAGATGTGGCACTTGTGACTAAAGGGATCAGGGGGTATGGAGAGAAGGCAGGTACGGGATACTGAGTTGGATGATCAGCCATGATCATATTGAATGGCGGTGCAGGCTCAAAGGGCCGAATGGCCTAATCCTGCACCTATTTTCTATGTTTCTGTAAATTGCCCCTAGGATGTAGGGAGTGGATGAGAAAGTGGGATAACATAGAAGTAGTGTGGATGAGTGATAGATGGTTGGCATGGTCCTGGTGGGCCGCAGCGCCTATTTTCATGCTGTATCTTTCAAACAATTGATTAGGAAAAATGAGATTGTGCTGAAGAGATTGCAGAGGAGATTCACCAGGAAGTTGATTTGGATGAAGCGTTTCCCTTACAACAGCAGAGACCGGCCGATGGGGCACCTGATTGAGGTATACAGGATTATGAGACTAGAGAAGATAGTCGGAATTTTATCCCAATAACAGAAGTCCCAAAAACTGGACATAGGTTATGGATGAGGAGGAAAAGGTTTAGATTTTGTTTACCCAGAGGGTGATTATGATCTGAAACTTACTGCTTGAAGGTGTGAGGGGGCAGGTGTACTAACATCTAAATAGGATATGGGAAATGCTTAGAATGCCACAGATCAACTCCTGCTAAAAGCCTATGTCAGCATAATTGGTCAAATTAGTCTCGGAAACAGGTTCAACTTCGGCTCATCTCTGTCACATCGACCTGGATGTCCCAAATAATCTAGTCCTATTTGCTCACATTTGGCCCATATCCCTCTTCACCTTTCCTATCCATGTACCTGGTCAAATGCCTTTCAAATGCTGTTATATTACCTGCTTCAACTACCTTCCCAGACAATTCGTTCCATATACCCAGTACCCTCTGTGTGGAAAAACTTGCCCCTCATGTTCCAATTAAATCTTTCCCCTCTCACCTTAAACCTAGGTCATCTGGTTCTTGTTTCCCCTACCCTGAGTAAAAGACTGTGTATTTACCCTATCTATTCCCCTCATGATTGTGTACACCTCTATAAGATCACCCCTCCTACGCTCCATGGAATAAAATCTTAGCCTGTCCAACCTCTCCCCATAGCCCAGGCCCTCGTAAGCTCAAGGGCCGATCTTTTACCTGTTTGCTACTTGTTTAAAATGTTTCATGGCAAGGGAAGGGAAAGGGGAACGCAGGAGTTTTGTTGTTTTCACATTGGAAGCATGTGAGCATCATCCTTTGATGTCTCTACTCTCTGGCTGCGGCAGGGGGATGGGCAGAGAGGACCGCAGTTATTGACTTCAGTTTGCTGTCAGTTGCTGGCGACTGGACTCTGTTGCCTAGCAACGCAAGCTGCTGTAGAGGGATGCTGAACAAAGCAAAGTGACGGTGACATTGTCAGGCATTTTGCTGAGGTGCTGCCGTATATACACATGGAAGGCAAAAACATTTTAAGGGTTGCAGCCAGAATTATTATTATTTTCCCTGCCCCTGTCTGGGCACATGCACGTGTCGCTGGTGTGCAGATCCACTGCGATGCTGCCCACGCTGGCTCTTGGCGGCAGCTTGTTCACAAATGGGGGTGACTGGAACTTTAGCCTGAACCCATCATCAGCCGTTTGTGAGGCACATTAGCAGAGGAGGGGCTGGCCTGGAGGTCACTGTGTGACAGACTGCTGCAAGCTGATCTGTCTGGATTGTTCAGAGTTGGCACAGTCCGAAGGGGTAAAAGGTGGCCTCCTGCGCTGAATAATTCTGTTTTTAGTCAGCCCCGTCAGGCTCCCTCTACACCGTGCCTGATGCGTCACTGTGCACCGTCCAGCGGTAGTAAAGGGCCGTCTGTTCTAGACAGTATCAATTCTGGTAGATTTAACCATATAATAACCATATAACAATTACAGCACGGAAACAGGCCAACTCGGCCCTTCTAGTCTGTGCCGAACACTTATTCTCCCCTAGTCCCATCTACCTGCACCCAGACCATAACCCTCCATTCCTTTCCCGTCCATATACTTATCCAATTTAATTTTAAACGAACCTGCCTCCACCACCTTCACTGGAAGCTCATTCCACACAGCCACCACTCTCTGAGTAAAGAATTTCCCCCTCATGTTACCTCTAAACTTATGTCCCTTAATTCTCAAGTCATGTCCTCTTGTTTGAATCTTCCCTATTCTCAATGGGAAAAGCTTATCCATGCCAACTCTGTCTATCCCTCTCATCATTTCAAAGACCTCTATCAAGTCCCCCCTTAACCTTCTGTGCTCCAAAGAATAAAGACCTAACTTGTTCAACCTTTCTCTGTAACTTAGTTGCTGAAACCCAGGCAACATTCTAGTAAATCTCCGCTGTACTCTCTCTATTTTGTTGACATCCTTCCTATAATTAGGCGACCAAAATTGTACACCATACTCCAGAATTGGCCTCACCAATGCCTTGTACAATTTTAACATTACATCCCAACTTCTATACTCAATGCTCTGATTTATAAAGGCCAGCACACCAAAAAGCTTTCTTTACCATCCTATCTACATGAGATTCCACCTTCAGGGAACTGTGTACAGTTATTCCTAGATCCCTATGTTCAACTACATTCCTCAACTCACTACCATTTACCATGTACGTCCTATTTTGATTTGTCCTGCCAAGATGTAGCACCTCACACTTATCAGCATAAAACTCAGTGTTACTCAGCAGATTTCTGGCCATTAACTCCACAGAACGGTGGCATGTTGCTGCGGCTGTTAGTTCACCTGTGGGGAAAAGCTGGTTGACTGGTACTCTTGCCCAGGGGAACTTTCATGAGATTTGTTTATGTCATAGTTTCATTGACGACTGCAATAGATTCCATTTATATAAAATCTTACAATTGGAAAACAATCCTATGGGGCTTTGCGTAAGCATAATCAGACATAAACTGAATACCAAGTGAGAGATGGATATATTCAGACACAAGGAACTGCAGATGCTGGAATTTTGTGTGGAGCACAGTGCTCGAGTTACTCAGCAGGTCAGGCAGCATCCGTGGAGAACATGGATAGTTGACGTTTCGGATCAGGTCCCTTCTTCAGACCCATGGGAAATATATTTTGATTCCCTACTCCAACTAAGCCTCTCATAATCTCAGATACCTCTAGGTCACCCCTCAACCTTCTTTGCTTCAGTTTAGTTATTGTTATGTGTACTGAGGTACAGTGAAACGCTTCAGGGAGAACAGGGCGGCACGGTGGCGCAGTGGTAGATTTGTTGCCTTACAGCGCTTGCAGTGCCAGAGACCTGGGTTTGATTCCGACTACAGGTGCTATCTGTACGGAGTTTGTACGTTCTCCCTGTGACTACTGGGGTTTTCTACGAGATCTTCGGTTTCCTCCCAGACTCCAAAAACGTACAGGTTTGTAGCTAAATTGGTTTGGTATGTGTAAAAATTGTCCCTAATGTGTGTGTAGGATAGTGTTAATGTGCAGGGATCGCTGGCCGGTGCGGACTCGGTGGGCCGAAGGGCCTGTTTCTGTGCTGTATCTCTAAACTAAACTAAACAAACCCAGACTGTCCAATCTCTCCTCATAACTAAAGTCTCCAACTTGGGCAAGATCCTGGTGGATCACCAATTCAGTCTCTCCAATGTGACTCCATCCTTCTCATAATGCGGTTCCCAGACTGCAAACAGCACTCCAAGTGCAGTCAAAGCAGGATTTTGTTAGGTGGCAATATGACATCCTAATTTTTACATTACCCAACCTATTAAGGTAAGCATGCCAAAAGTTTTCTTAAAAAGACGCAAAATGCTAGAGTAACTTGGTTGGTCAGGCAGCAGCTCTGAAGAACAGTAAGGCGTCGTTTCGGGTTAAAAACTCGGTGGAAAGGTCTCAACCCTAAGCGCGCTTATCCACGTTCTTCAGAGGTGCTTCGTGACCCGCTGAATTACTCCAGCACTTTGTGTCATTTTTTTGTAAACCAACATCTTCAGTTTCTGTGTCTCCAAAAGTTTTCTTCCCACCCTAACTGTTTCCGTTGTTACTTTTGGGGAAACATAGACTTAAACTCTGCATTGAAAGTAGGCATGCAGGTGCAGCAGGCAGTGGAGAAAGCGAATGGTATGTTAGCATTCGTAGCAAAAGGATTTGAGTATAGGAGCAGGGAGGTTCTACTGCAGTCCAGAACAAGGAGTCACAGTTTAAGGATAAGGGGGAAATCTTTTAGGACTAAGATGAGAAAAACATTTTATACACAGAGAGTGGTGAATATGTGGAATTCTCTGCCACAGAAGGTAGTTGAGGCCAGTTCATTGGCTTTTTTTAAGAGGGAGTTAGATGTGGCCCTTGTGGCTAAAGGGATCAGGGGGTATGGAGAAAAGGCAGGTACAGGATACTGAGATGGATGATCAGCCATGATCATATTGAATGGCGGTGCAGGCTCGAAGGGCCGAATGGCCTACTCCTGCATCTATTTTCTATGTTTCTATGTAAACTCTGAACTTCGTCTGTCCATCAAGAACCCTCCACTTTCTGTGTGTACCCTATCCCTCTTCCCAAATGCATCAACGCGCACTATCTCCCAGTTGATCTATGTCCTGTAGTAACCGGAGGCAGCCTAAAGGACCTGTCCCACTTGGGCGTCATTTACGCCACGTCATTTACGCGTCAGGACGTACGACGAGTGCGTGGTGACGCGCATGTGATACGCGCATGGTGCGCATTACGCGAGCATGGTGTGTGGTGACGTAGGCAGTGACGCTTGGTCGCGCGCAGCCCCCCAGGATTTTGGGATGTACAAAATCTTCGCGCACCATCTGCGTGAAGCACAAATGATGCCCAAGTTGGACAGGCCCTTACTTCACTGTCCACCACACGAACAACTTTGATCATTTACACCAGTGGTTTGTGGCTCAGTGTTTAGGCTGATAACATTTTATTCAGGGACCTCACTCTGGAGAAGAGCTGAGACATTCACATTGCAGATCCCTGGACCGTGTCTGCTTTTGGGACCAGGTACTCCAGGTTAATGCTGAGACACTGGACAGATAATGCTAACCTTTCCCCAAGTTAGCCGACTGCATGTGAAACACCTGCAGGCCATTGAGGGCTGGTGTCAGTAGCATTTCTGGCTTGCTGGTGAAAGAGGTCAATAGACAATAGGTGCAGGAGTAGGCCATTCGGCCCTTCGAGCCAGCACCGCCATTCAATGTGATCATGGCTGATCATCCCCAATCAGTACCCCGTTCCTGCTTTCTCCCCATATCCCTTGACTCCGTTATCTTTAAGAGCTCTATTTAACTCTCTCTGGAAAGCATCCAGAGAACTGGCCTCCACCGCCCTCTGAGGCAGAGAATTCCACAGACTCACAATTCTCTGTATGAAAAAGTATTTCCTCATCTCCGTTCTAAATGGCTTACCCCTTATTCTTAAACTGTGGTCCCTGGTTCTGGACTCCCCCACCATTGGGAACATGTTTCCTGCCTCTAGCGTGTCCAAACCGTTAATAATCTTATATGTTTCATTAAGATACCCTCTCATCCTTCTAAATTCCAGAGTGTACAAGCCCAGCCGCTCCATTCTATTAACATATGACAATCTCGCCATCCCGGGAATTAGCCTGGTGAACCTACGCTGCACTCCCTCAATGTCCTTCCTCATATTTGGAGACCAAAAATGCACACAATACTCCAAGTGAGGTCTCACTAGGGCCCTGTACAACAGCAGAAGGACCTCTTTGCTCCTATACTCAACTCCACTTGTTATGAAGGCCAACATGCCATTCACTTTCTTCACTGCCTGCTGTATCTGCATGCTTACTTTCAGTGACTGATGAACAAGGATGCCGAGATCCCGTTGTACTACCCCTATTCCCAATTTGACACCATTTAGATAATAATCTGCCTTCCTGTTTTTGCCACCAAAGTAGATAACCTCATGTTTATCTGCATTAAACTGCATCTGCCATGCCTTGCGGCACCCCACTCGTCACTGCCTGCCATTCCGAAGGGAACCCGTTAATCACTGCTCTTTGTTTTCTGTCTGCCAACCAATTTTCGATCCATGTCAGCACCATATCCCCAATACCATGTGCTCTAATTTTGCCCACTAATAACCAGAGAGAGTTAAATAGAGCTCTTAAAGATAACGGAGTCAAGGGATATGGGGAGAAAGCAGGAACGGGGTACTGATTGGGGATGATCAGCCATGATCACATTGAATGGCGGTGCTGGCTCGAAGGGCCGAATGGCCTACTCCTGCACCTATTGTCTATTGACCTCTTTCACCATGTGGGACCTTATCGAATGCTTTCTGAAAGAACAGATACACCTCATCCACTGGCTCTCCCTTGTCCATTTTCCTAGTTACATCCTCAAAAAACTCCAGAAGATTAGTCTAGCATGATTTCCCCTTCGTAAATCCATGCTGACTCGGACCGATCCTGCTACTGCTATCCGAATGTGTTGCTATTTCATCTTTTATAACTGATTCCAGCATCTTCCCCACCACCGATGTCAGGCTAACTGGTTTAGAATTCCCTGTTTTCTCACTCCTGCCTTTCTTAAAAAGTGGGATAACATTAGCTACCCTCCAATCCACAGGAACTGATCGTGAATCTATAGAACATTGGAAAATGATCACCAGTGCGTCCACGATTTCTAGAGCCATTTACTGTAGTAACTGTAAGATTGCTGAAGATTTACTGTACGATTAGTCACTGCGCTTCTTAGCATTTAAACGCTGCAAATGTGGTTATGTAAGAGACTGCAGTGTGGGAGTAGAGATGAGCTGAGGGGACATCAGTGTCAGAAAAGAAGAAGTGGAATCTTTGCCTGTGGTCTCCGATGAATGAACAGAACTTCAGGGGAGGGGCCGCGCAAGGCAGAGCAAAAACCTCAAGAGCCCAGATTGAAGCAGATTAGATTTCCTTCTCACTTCCCTGTTTGTCGGTGTCCCTGTTGTATTGTTCATGTAAAAGTCAGTCTGGCAGCTTCTTGCCCCCCGCCTCCTCCGATTCCACCCCCTCAGTTGTTGACGCATTCCAGTTCCGAGGCACAGGAGGCTGCAGTTTAGCTCTTGCTGCACTTATTTGACCGCTCTTCCTGTGTGAGTCTGGACGGTGAGGTTCCAGAGGCTTAATTAGTGCATAGGGAGCATTGTGACTGAATCTGTAATTAATGGCAGGCTTCACAACATTACCCAGCCAACGTGGAGCTGTGCTCTAGTTACTTCCGATGATGACGTGACCTGGTGCTTTGGGATAGAATACAGACAGATAAGGAAGGAATTTATCAGGACGGAGGAGAAGAAAATATCAGTGCCAAACGACCTTTTCCACCCTGTGAATCGTTTCCTCATTGGCACCCTGAGTTAAATGTGGGTAACATTCTGCCAGTGCCAGTCCTCAGGCATTCAATGTGCCATTCCATGTTGTGTGAAAGCAGTGAGGGAATGTTGCCGACTGGCCTATTCCAGACTGCAGGAGTACATGCTGAGGGACGCACTGAAGCTCGGTGCAGCCAACGCCAAGGCTCTGTGGGGGAGGACCACAGTGTAGGGTCCTTCTGCTGTGGGACATTGAGGGCAGAGTCTGGTGGGGACACCCCTCGAACAAGGGAAGGGATATCACCCCAATGGGCTAAATGAATGGCAATGGTGCTCTGTGTAAACTGAGGTGCTAATGCCCCTGTCCCACTTAGGAAACCTGAACGGAAACCTCTGGAGACTTTGTGCCCCACCCAAGGTTTCCGTGCGGTTCCCGGAGGTTTTTGTCAGTCTCCCTACCTGCGTCCACTACCTGCAACCTCCGGCAACCACCTGCAACCTCCAGGAACCGCACGGAAACCTTGGGTGGGGCGCAAAGTCTCCTGAGGTTTCCGTTCAGGTTTCCTAAGTGGGACAGGGGCTTAAACACTACTGGGTATGGCACCAGCAATATTGAATGCATGGACACACTATGAATGTATTGAGAAATTTGATTTGTACATTTTTTAAAGTGTAAAATTAATTTCTGAAGTTAAAAAATGGAGCTGATTGTTTTGCCTCCCGTGGCTCTTCTGCTATCCACCTTCTGTGAAGAATAATCCTTGATTAAAGATAGATTTAAAGTTTCAGTCCTGGGATGTCAGGACTTTCATATGAAGAAAGACTGGATAGACCCGGCTTGTACTCGTTTGAATTTAGAAGATTGAGGGGATCTTATAGAAACTTACAAAATTCTTAAGGGGTTGGACAGGCTAGATGCAGGGAGATTGTTCCCGATGTTGGGGAAGTCCAGAACAAGGGGTCACAGCTTAAGGATAAGGGGGAAATCTTTTAGGACCGAGATGAGAAAAACATTTTTCACACAGAGAGTGGTGAATCTGTGGAATTCTCTGCCACAGAAGGTAGTTGAGGCCAGTTCATTAGCTATATTTAAGAGGGAGTTAGATGTGGCCCTTGTGGCTAAAGGGATCAGGAGGTATGGAGAGAAGGCAGGTACAGGATACCGAGTTGAATGATCAGCCATGATCATATTGAATGGCGGTGCAGGCTCAAAGGGCTGAATGGCCTACTCCTGCACCTATGTTCTATGTTTCTATGTTTACACTCCCCTTATGTCACTCCTGAAGTCACTTCTTTGTATATTGTGTATTGCTCCAGTCCAGACCTGTCATAAACAATCTGAATTTATTAAGGAGGGGGTCTGATTTGTGTAGGATCTTAGAGAGGTGTATAAATTCATGAGGGGAAAGGAGAGGGTGAATACACACAGTCTTTCCCAGGGTGTGGGAAATCAAGAACTAGAGGGCATAGTCTGTTAAGTCTTATTAAGTCCATTAAGTCTGTAAGATCATTTGATCAAAGTGAGCGGGGAAAGATGAAGTCGCAACCTGAGGGGCAATTTTTCACACAGATGTTGAGTAAATGGAACGAGCTGCCAGAGGATGTAATTGAGGCAGCTACTATAACACCATTTAAAATACATTTGGGCAGGTACATGGACAGGAAAGATTTGGTGATATATGGGCCAAATTCAGTCAGAGTGGACTAGCGTAGATGGGGCATAGTGGTTGGTTTGGATCAGTTGGGCCGAAGCGCCTATTTCTATGTGGTTAGGTATGTTATGACTATGACGTTAGGTATTGGGATGGATCATAAAGCTAGGCTTAAGTTCATAAGTTCTCAGAGCAGAATTAGGCCATTCGGCCCATCAAGTCATGGCTGAACTATCTGTCCCTCTTGACCCCATTTTCCTGCCGTCTCCTCATAACCCCTTACACTCTTACTATTCAAGCATCTGTCAATCTCTGCCTTAAGAATATCAATTCACTTGGCCTCCACACCAGTATGTGATGATGAATTCCACAGATTCACCACCGTCTGACTAACATAATTTATCCACGTCTCCTTTCGAAAGGAACGTCCTTTTATTCTGAGACTACGCCCTCTGGTGCTAGACTTTCCCACTCGTGGAAACATCCTCTCCACATTCACTCTATCCAGGCCGTTCAGTATTCGACACATACCGGGGTATTGCCTCTTTGTGAAGAGGGCCTTTAATGTCACTGTTCTCCAGTGTGAGTGGTGTTTTCTAGTTGATCCTATGGGATGAAGACTGAGGTATGGTGGCTGCGTGGCACGTTTGTCCACCGGGACCATGTTTGGACGCTCATTTTCCATCTGTCAAGTTGAACAGAAATTGTTGGTCGGCTCTCAGGCCAAGGAAATGAGTTCCAATTGTTGTGCTGTGGGAGCCAGTTGCGGATTCATTTTCAGTGTTCAATAAGTTCATAAGTTCTCGGAGCAGAATTAGGCCATTCGGCCCATTAAGTCTAATTCACCATTCAATTATGGCTGATCTAGCTTTCCCTCTCAACCCCATTCTCCTGCCTTCGCCCCATAAGGCTTGACATCTGTACTAATGAAGAACTGATTTGAACTGGAGGGTCCTTTTGTCCATTCTGTCCATTCTAATGCTGACTTTTCTGGTCCCGTTTCCTTGGCATCAGATACAAATTTGAGTTCTAATTAAAATGGCGTGCACAGTAATTTTGTAATTAACATATGTTGGGCCTCAATAGCTTCTTGAGGTTAAATATTCTCCATGGAAACAATCTTCAAGGCCATTCATCATTTTCAAGAACAAAACACAGGGTTGGAATGACTCAGTCAGCATCATAGAAACATAGAAACATAGAAATTAGGTGCAGGAGTAGGCCATTCGGCCCTTCGAGCCTGCATTCAATATGATCAATGGCTGATCATCCCACTCAGTATCCCGTACCTGCCTTCTCTCCATACCCTCTGATCCCCTTAGCCACAAGGGCCACATCTAACTCCCTCTTAAATATAGCCAATGAACTGGCTTCAACTACCCTCTGTGGCAGAGAGTTCCAGAGATTCACCACTCTCTGTGTGAAAAAAGTTCTTCTCATCTCGGTTTTAAAGGATTTCCCCCTTATCCTTAAGCTGTGACACCTTGTCCTGGACTTCCCCAACATCGGGAGCAATCTTCCTGCATCTAGCCTGTCCAACCCCCTAAGAATTTTGTAAGTTTCTATAAGATCCCCTCTCAATCTCCTAAATTCTAGAGAGTATAAACCAAGTCTATCCAGTCTTTCTTCATAAGACAGTCCTGACATCCCAGGAATCAGTCTGGTGAACCTTCTCTGCACTCCCTCTATGGCAATAATGTCCTTCCTCAGATTTGGAGACCAAAACTGTACGCAATACTCCAGGTGTGGTCTCACCAAGACCCTGTACAACTGCAGTAAAACATAGAAACATAGAAATTAGGTGCAGGAGTAGGCCATTCGGCCATTCAAGCCTGCACCGCCATTCAATATGATCATGGCTGATCATCCAACTCAGTATCCCGTACCTGCCTTCTCTCCATACCCCCTGATCCCCTTAGCCACAAGGGCCACATCTAACTCCCTCTTAAATATAGCCAATGAACTGGCCTCAACTACCCTCTGTGGCAGAGAGTTCCAGAGATTCACCACTCTCTGTGTGAAAAAAGTAGTAGAACCTCCCTGCTCCTATACTCAAATCCTTTTGCTATGAAAGCTAACATACCATTCGCTTTCTTCACTGCCTGCTGCACCTGCATGCCTACTTTCAATGACTGGTGTACCATGACACCCAGGTCTCGCTGCATCTCCCCTTTTCTTGTTCTTCAGTTTGGAAGTGCCCCGACCCGAGACATTGTCTGTTCAATTCCTCCACACATGCTACATGACTCGCTAAGCTCCTCTGCACTTTTGTTTTGCTCAAGATTCAAGCATCTGCAGTTCCTTGTGCCTCTGTCATCTTTCAAGATCCCACATTTTTCTTCGGAGGTGGTGTTTAATGCCTTGTTCCATTCTAAGTGAACGATGAGTTGTGTTTCAGAATAAGGAGCAGGCCATGTATGACCGAGAGGAAGAGAAAACTTCACTAAGGTGGTGGTGATTCTTCGGAATTCCATGGAGACACCGTCATTGAGTTAATTCAAATTGAAAGAAATCATAGAATCATACAGCACAGAAACAGGCTTGTCCATGCAGACTGTGATGATTCACTGCACTAATGCTATTTGCCTGCATTAGACCAAAATCCCTTTATGTGTTTTCCATCCAAGTGTCTGTCCAAATGTCCCTTCGACATGTTCATTGTACCTAGTGCTACTATCTCCCCAGGTAGCTCATTCTAGACAATCACCACCATTACAACATAATAGGAAAGGGGACATTGCAGGAATATGGTGATCAGCTGTGACCTTGATGGATGGTGGGACAGGTTAATACTGCAGGATAGCCTACCTCTGCTCTCTGTAATGATCTTGCATGCACGGTAGCAGTCAATTAAACCAGGCTTTATAAAGGTGACGAGTACCTTTCCTGCAAGAATGTCCATTCATCTTTTGGGGGCTCACAATGTGGCAATTTGCCAGTCCAGATGGTCTTGACTTGAAATGTTGACTGTCCACAAATGCTGCCTGACCCACGGAGCTCCTCCAGTACTTGTGGGGTTTTTTTTGCTCACAATTCCATCATCTGCAGTCTCTTGTGGCCTCCAGATTTTGCTGGGTTTAGTCTCAGAAGTTGTGATGTTTCAACCATGGAAGAAATTGAAGAGTTCACCAGGAAAGTACAACTTTGGAGACAACACAATACAATATACAATATTTATTCATTGTCATTTGAACCTCAACGAGGCTTAAACAAAACTCTGTTTCTACAGCCATATAAAAACATCCATTGCAGTGAATCTCCTCCTCACTGTGATGGAAGGCTAAGTCTTTTCTCTCCCCAGCGTTCCATTTTTCTCCCGATGTTAAAGACCCCCAGGCGGGCGATGGTAAGTCCCATGGCCGTTAAGGCACATCCTATGAAGGAGATGCTATGATCTACGGTGGAAATGAGGAGCAGGCAGAAGAGCTCATGACGTTGGAGATGGCTTCACGGAGGAGGTGTAGCGTGCCAGCTGCATTGAGGATTTCTGAGATTGGTAGTAAGAAGGGACACTGAGTCACAGAACACAGGGTTGTCATTGGTGGCAAGATGAGTGCTTTGAAGGGATTTAAGTGGGAGAGGGATGTGTGCAGCTGATGACTTCAAGTTGTGGTCAGAAATGATGTTGAGAAAAGAGCAATTGATAGAATGAAGCTTTTGAAACAGTTGGGTAGGTGGTACAATGTATTTAAATAAACGTACAATTCAGTGGCGAGCAGCATATTGGTCATTCAGACTTGCACTGCCACTTTAGTTTATTATTGTCAATGTACAACGAAAAGATTGAAAACCCTGAAAGTGGCGCCACAGATCGATCGGGTGGTCAAGAAGGCTTTTTGTACATTGGCTTTCATCAGTCGGGGAATCGAGTATAGAAATTGGGGTATTTTGTTACAGTTGTATAAACTGTTGGTGAGGCCGCATTTGGAAAGCGTCTTGACCTGATGGTATACCTGGTTGTGTTCTTAAAACCAGTGCAGCCCAACTGGCTGGAGTTTTTGTGGACATCTTCAACCTCTCATTACTGAGGTCTGAGGTTCCACCTGCTTTAAGACAGCATCAATCAAGAAATGTAAAGTGACGTGCCTCAATGACTATCGACCGGTGGCACTAACGTCCGTGGTGATGAAGTTCTTCGAGAGGTTGGTTATGGCACTCAGACCTCAACAAGAACCTTGACCCATTACAATTTGCCTACCACCATAACAGGCCATGGAGGATGCAATCTCACTGGCTTTCCACTCTGCGCTGGACCCGTTGGACAATAAAAACACATACGTCAGGCAGTTGTTTATAGACTAGTCGGACGTATGTATTTTTATTATCCAACGGGTAAGCTCTGAACTACATAGACTTGGGGGCATTGGTTTTGTATTTTTGCACTATTATTGTGTGCGTGTGTGTGTGTGTTTATTTATATATATATGTATATATATATATGTATGTGTGTGTACATGTATTATACACACGCTTCACTTTTTTTTCTCGTTTATTATATTGTTTTACAGTGTACTATGTTTACATGTTCTGTTGTGCTATTGCAAGTAAGAATTACATTGTTCTATCTGGGACATGACAATATAACACTCTTGAGTTGACCCTTGAGTATTGTGTTCAGTTTAGGTCACCCAGCAGAGATGTTTTATGATGATGTTGCCAGGACCTGAGGACCACAGCTATGGGGAGAGATTGGGCAGGCTAGGACTTTGGAGGGCTGTGGACAAAACCAATGCCCCCAAGTCTATGTAGTTCAGAGCTTATTTGGAGGTTGCAATGTTTAATAGCCTGATGGCTGTAGGGAAGAAGCTGCTCATGAGCCTGGACGTTACAGTTTTCAGCCTTCTGTACCTTCTTCCCAATGGCAAGGGTGAAATAGGTTTGTTGCCAGGGCGGTGTGTGTTTCTGATGAGGCTGGCTTTTTGAGGGCTATAGAGGTGTATAAGATCGTGAAGGAGAATTGAGTAAATACACAGTCTTTTAACCAGAGTAAGGAAATCAAGAACCAGAGGACATTGGTTTAACATGGAAGGAGAAAGATTTAATATGAACTGGAGGGGCACATTTTTGTGGTGGGTGTAGGGGAAGAGCTGCCAGAGAATGTAGTTACATACATAGATACATAGACAATAGGTGCAAGAGTAGGCCATTCGGCCCTTCGAGCCACCACCGCCATGGGCTGATCAAGCACAATCAGTAGCTCGTTCCTGCCTTCTCCCCATGTCCCTTGATTCTGCTGGCCCTAAGAGCTCTATCTAACTCTCTTTTGAATACATCCAGTGAATGCTATCAGGCTTCTGAATGGTCCTTCCATAAGCTAGGGTACTGTCTGATTCACCTCTACCCCATTGTGGACATTGGACTTTGTCTCTAGAACTGATGCGCTGCAATACTGAGAACTACCTGTATATTCTGCACTCTGTGTCGCCCCCTTTGCTCTACCTATTGTACTTAAATGTGACTAGATTGCATTTACGTCTAGTATTATCTGCTCTGATTGGATAGCATGCAAAACAAAGCTTTTCACTGTGGCTCGGTAAAACCTAAGCCTTCATTCTTCTTCACCGCTCAGTGTATTGTGCTGAGGACACGTACAGATGCCTGGGATACAGGAGTTAAGATGGAAAGGAGATAGACACAAAAAGCTGGAGTAACTCAGCAGGACCGGCAGCATCTCTGGAGTGAAGGATGCCCCGAAACGTCACCCATTCCTTCCCGCTGAGTTACCCCAGCTTGTCCAGTTTACACCAGCATTTGCAGTTCCTTCCTGCATAGTTGGCCCAGAGATATTTGTGGGGACATTTCATATCTGCATACGAAATGGATGGAGAAACAATGTTTTTGGTTGATTTTGGAGAGTTGATTGGAAGAATAGTGATCCCCTTTCTCTGTCTTTGCCTGTTAAAATAAATGGCCCTTACTCCTGCACAGAGTAGGAATGTGCAGGGGGCTGTTTGGCAAATTTGGGCATGATTCTCCAGACGCATTTGTCTGAATTTACATTAGTTCAATCGAGTGCGGTGTTTATCCTGACGTAAATCACATCAAGTGTCCATAGCACATTCACTCATAAATATCCCAATCAAAGCGGCTACATCAGGCACTGGGTAACATTGGGGGGGCTTGAGACTGGGGTCTTCCCCTCATCTTGTGTTGTGTGTACCAGATCCCTCCCTCTCAAGCACTCTGTGTTGTGCTGTGTTCTCTTGTTCATCTTTCAAACTCAGTTTGGAGGGACTGTCGAGGTCTGTGTGCTCTGGGATGGAATCGTCCACCCCCCCTCCTCGTCCTCCTCTAGAGCTCCCTGTGCCTGAGGGGGTGGGTGTGCTTCTGATATAAATGACACTCCATTGACATTATGTAAAGTGCAATGTGGGGCTCGTGTACTGAAGCAAGATGGAGTGTGATGAAGGGTGAGAGAGTAGGATGTTATGGAGGAGGAACCTTGTGATTCAGAGCCAGAGTAACATTTAACGAGAGGTGATGAAGCACTTTTTTTTTTTTGCCTTGTTTTATTTCCCAGTAACATCCCTCTTTCTGGCTTGCCTGGATGTTGCCAGGACACGAGGGCCTGAGCTACAAGGAGAGATTAGGGCAGGCTGATGCTTTCTTATTTGTAGCGCGGGAGGATGAGGGGTGATCTTACAGAGGTTTATAAGATCAAGAGAGGAAAAGATAGGGTAAATGTCTTTTACAGTCTTTTACCTAGAGTAACGGACGTGAGATCCAGAGAACTGGTTTAATGGGAGGGGCGAAAGATTTAATAGGAACCTGAGAGGCAACATTTTTGTACAAAGGGTAATATGGAATAAGCTGCTCGAGGAGGTAGTTGCCGCAGGTACTATCGCAACCTTCAGTAAACATTTAGACAGGTAGATAGACAGGATAGGTTTAGAGGGATATGGGCCAAATGCAGGTAAGTGGGACTAGTGTAGATGGGGTATGTTGGGTAATGTGGGCAAGTTGGGGTGAAGCACCTGTTTCCATGTTGCACGACTCTGTGACACCATGACCTGGTATGAAGACTTGAAATATGTGTTGATTTAACGGAGTTTCATGAGAATTGATTTGTGGACAATTGAGACTCAGGACCCAGTTTTGGTTGAACTAACATGCACTTTACATGGCCAAGTGTGCTTTGGGAGACTTAAGGAATGACAAAGGCATGAATGAAGTTTCGAGCAGCGGATAAGTTGAGATGGTAGAAACAGTAACTCGTGCTTTGTTTTCATTGCACAGTGTTTCAGCGCGTCCTATTTTTACTTATGTCTCTCACCCCTCTGTTAACCATTCCCCCCTCCATTTCCCTCCTGCAACCTCCTTTCCCTCCCTTTCACCCCTTCTTCACCCTCCTCTCCTCCATACCACCCCCCCCTCTTCCCGCTCCCCATTCCCCCCTCTCCCTCCACTCCCCATTCCGCATTCTCCCCCTCTCCCCACTCATCCCTCTCCCCACTCACCTCTCTCTCGTACTCTGAGGCAGCATCCACACTCTCTGCGCTTTTCATTAGCGTTTATCAGCAGCTATGAATGTGAGGAGATTCCTGAGGTGGAATATAAATATATTTATATGTGATGATTGAATATTTTTGGTAGGCTTTCATTTGTCCTTTTGCATACCTTTCATTCATTTGTTCTGTTGCTGAAGGTACTCCTCAGGTTGACCAGTGTGTCATGGAGGGGGTGAGCTGTATTGTCCAGGATACTCTGCAGTTTGAGGAGCATCCTCCCCTCCAATACCACCTCCCATGAATCCACCTCCGCCCCCAGGACGGAGCCAGCCTTCCTGATGAGTTTGTTGATCCTATTGGCGTCTGCAGCCTTCGCCCTGCTGCCCCAGCACACAACAGCAAAGAAGATGGCACTGGCTCCCACCGACTGGTAGAACATCTGCAGCATCTTACTGCAGACGTTGAAGGAGCGGAGCCTTCTCAAAAAGTACAGCCGGCTCTGTCCCTTCTTGTACAGGGCCTCAGCATTCCTGGACCAGTCTAGTTTACTGTCCAGGTACACTCCCAGGTATTTGTACTCCCTGATAAACTGCACATCCACACCATTGATGGAGACAGGGGACAGGGGTGTTCTTCATTGTATCTTCGGTGTAAACTAGCATATGCTGTTCCTTACACATATTAAAATTATGGTTTCGTCAGTTCTCAGTTTGTGTTTATTTAATGTAATTCGTGGCTGCATTTGATGTTTGATGTACAAAATTCTTAAGGGCTTGGACAGGCTAGATGCAGGAAGATTGTTCCCGATGTTGGGGAAGTCCAGAACAAGGGGTCACAGTTTAAGGATAAAGATGAAATCCTTTAGGACTGAGATGAGAAAAACATTTTTCACACAGAGAGTGGTGAATCTCTGGAACTCTCTGCCACAGAAGGTAGATGAGGCCAGTTCATTGGCTATATTTAAGAGGGAGTTAGATGTGGCCCTTGTGGCTAGAGGGATCAGGGGCTATGGAGAGAAGGCAGGTACAGGATACTGAGTTGGATGATCAGCCATGATCATATTGAATGGCGGTGCAGGCTCGAAGGGCCGAATGGCCTACTCCTGCACCTGTTTTCTATGTTTCTATACCAAAGTTAGAAGGAAGTTATCTCTGATGCTCAGTATGTGTCCAATGGGTTCTTCTAATCTTCCAACAATAGTTTCTCACCTTGCTTATTTTGAAATTATTGCCATCTCCACCATTTTTATATCTTTGGGATTCGTTATCTTTCATCGGAAAGCGATCTCCAGCGAGCGTGGGAGAGCACTGCTTGTGGTTACCCTATGGGCAGTCAGAACCCTTCCTTTCATTGTCAATAATTGCTGGGTTCCTTCAGGGCACACTGATTACATGGTTATGCTAATTACCATCGAGAATCTGTTCTGCTCCCTGCTTCAATGAAAGAGCAAAAGGCTCCATTCTCTCGTCGCACTGTGTCTCTTTTTCAAATCACTCGTGAGTAACTGAGCATTAGCTTGCTGGAATTTGCATTATATGTCCACCACCCCCTCCTTCACCCCGTCCCTGCCTCTGTCCTCTTTCCCAGCCCTCTCTCGTCACATCCCTTCAATCTGCCGCCCACCTCTTGTGGGCTTATAGAAACTGCTGGGCGAATTACTGCAGTGCAGATGGTGTCTGCAAGGAATGCCGACCTCCTGACCAGCTGTATCAGAACAATTTATGTTGGCGTGTGATATGGACTTAATTGTATTCCCGTTGACATTGTTGCCCTTGCCCAGACAGTGACAACAGTCTCGGGACTGGCTACAGTTGAGTTGCTACATTTCCCTTGGAAGTGGGAAATTCCAAGGGAAATTTCCCTATGATGTGGCTGCAGTGAATGAGTGGATGGTTGATTGATTGAAAGATAAAGCATGGAAACAGGCCCTTGGGCCCACCAAGCCCACGCGGACCATTGATCACCCCTCTATGTTATCCCATTTTCTCATCTACTCCCTACACTTCACTGAATGTCATGGCAAGTTGACTTGATATCCTCACGGTAGGGCTGGGCACTGGAGAGATCACGCCAGAGCTACATTTCAGCCCACGCCTGACTAATACCCAGGAGCAGCTGCATGCAGTATGGACACCCCATGGCTACTCCTATGTGAGTCCTGGGTCCTGCCAAGGTACTGGTTGACCCCCGGTGGGGGTCCCTCTACACAGGGATTCTCCCCCTCTACATTGGGGACCTGGGGTGGAGGGTATTGCACCGAGGTGTTCCCTGCAACCTGTTTCTCTCGCGGTTCACAGACTCGCCAGCCGCCTGCCACTGTTGCGGGCTGGAAGAGTCTGTGTACCACGTGTACATGGAGTGCGTGAGGCTGCAGCCACTGTTTGAATATCTAAAGGGGCTGCTCCTTGCCTTCTGGCTGCATTTTTCACCCACCATCCTCATCTTTGGACACCCTGTGCGTAGGGGAGAGGGTAGGGTTGAAGATGTCCTGGTTGGGTTGCTCCTAGGCCTGGCCAAGCTGGCCATCCGCGAGTCACGGCGCCAGGCGATGGAGGGCTCTACCCGAGCCGGCTGCCTGCCCCTTTTCCGGGGATACGCCCGTGCCCGGGTGCGGATAGAAAGGGAATACGCCCTGAGGGAGTTCCGCGGCCGCTGGGCTCCGAGGGGGGTTGAATGTATCCTGGACAGGGATTGCAATATAGTTGTTTAGCAGTCGCTTAGCATATTTGTTTGTCTTGTATTATGATGCTGTTTTGTTTTGTTTTATTGTATTGTAAATACAATTTTAATATTTGAATAAATATTTTTGGGGGAAAAAAAGAAGAAAAAAAAAAGTGCTGGATGACACCCTTCCTCCCTTTACAGAGGTCAAATGACCTCCATATCTGCATGTCTTTGAGCTGCGGAAGGAACCTGCAGCATGGCAAATAGATAGGCAGGGAATGGAGGAATATGGATCACATGCAAACATAGGAGACCAGTTTAACTTGGCACCATGTTCAGCACGGGCATTGTGGGCTGAAGGGTCGATTTGTGTGCTGCTCTGTTCTATACTCTATGATATGGATTCCATGACCAGGTAGTGGTCGTTTGACGGAACAGACAACTACCAAGGGACCCGATCAGAAACGTCACCCATCCTTTTCGTCCAGAGATGCTGCCTGACCCGCTGAGTTACGCCAGCACTTTTGTGTCCACCTTCGGACAACTACCAGGCATTGGAACGTGACGGGGAAGTGGAGAACTGGGAGGATCTGCAAAATCGCCTCTCGTGCCCACGGAATCGCTTGCTTCCTGGGGTGAGGTGACCAGATTTGCGCTGAAATACTCCAAGTGCGGTCTCAGCAACTGTAATATGACTGGGATCCACTACTTTGGCAGAACCAGGACTCATATAGGATTAGCCTCCTGGGTATGTCAGGTGTGGGATGGAATGTGGATATGGAGTGAGCTCTCCAGTGCCCAGCCCTACCGTGAGGATATCTAGTCAACTCCCCATGACATTCAGTGAGATTGTCATTGAGAAATTTTCCATCATCAAATTACTGGGGTCTTGGGAGAGCAGGCGGATCTGAGCCAGCCAGGATTTACCAACGCGAGGCTGTCCGTCTTCGAGCTGTGGCGGCGATCGGGCAGCGGCTCGACTCGGCGATCCGGTGAGGGTGGACGGCCCGGCTCCCGGCTGGAAGGCGCTCCCATGTGGGCGGCCCATTGTGGGGCTGAGACGCTCCCGTGTGGACGGCCCGGCTCCTGGCTGGACTGCGCTCCCGTGTGGGCGGCCCGGTGCGGGGCTGAGACGCTCCCGTGTGGGCGGCCCGGCTCCCGGCTGGAGTGTGCTCCCGTGGGGGAAGCCCGGTGCGGGGCGAAGACGGTGCTCCGGCGGCTGAGGCAGCGTTCTGGCGGCAGCGACCTGAATCCGGGGCTCGGCCACGGGCCAGTGGATGACATCGTCGGGAGCTCGCCGGTCACAGGTTGATGCCTGTTTTCCAGAGCTCCCATGGCAACAACTGCATCTGCTGGACTGGAGGGCGGCAGCTTCGACCATCCCGGGCCGCGGAGCTTGAACCGCGGGACTGACTTACCATCGCCCGGTGGGGTATCGTCTCAGCGCAGAGGGAGAGCAGGAGGGAAGAGACAGCAACCCTAAGACTTTTGCCTCCATCACAGTGAGGAGGTGCTTGGTGAACTCACTGTGGTGGATGTTAATTTGTGTTTATTGTGTGTTGTTTATTATTACATGTATGGCTGCAGGCAACGACATTTCGTTCAGACCGAAATGTCTGAATGACAAATAAAGGATTCAATTCAAAAAACTTATGTGAGTCATACAGCACAGAAACAGGCCCTTCGGCCCTACTTGCTCATGCCAACAAAGATGCCCCATCTACCCTAATCCCACCTGCCTGCAATTGGCCCATATCCCTCTAAACCTTTCCTATCCATGTTACTGTTCAAATATTCTTTTACATGTTGTTTTACTGCCTGCCTCAACCACGTGCTGTGGCTGCTTGTTCCACAGACCCACTACCCCCTATATCAAAATGTTGCCCCTCAGGTGAATCTTTCCCCTCTCACCTTAAATCTATCTCCTCTGGTTCTTGATTCCCCCACTCTGGGTAAAATACAGTGTGCATTCACCTCGTGGTTTTATACACGATATTAATGGTGTGGGAGCAGGTCAAAGACTGGGAATCCTTCATCACTTCACCTCTGCAAGACGTGTTGTAAGTCCAACATTCTTCAACAGTACTTGGCAAACCTCTGCCTCGACCACCTAACAAGACAAGAACAGCATGTGAGTTTGCCTAGGTTTGGCCCATTTACCTTAAAACCTTTCATCGGGTTTTTATCGTGGCTGGTGACTTTAATCACACCAACTTAAAGAAAGTACTGCCACGGTTTGTGCAACGTGTTAATTGCCCAACTCGAGGGGAAAACACACTAGACTGTGTTTATTCTAACATTCCTAAAGGTTACAGGGCCTTACCCCTCCCCCCCCCCCCCCCCACCTTTGGATAGTCAGACCACCAGTCATTGTTGTTAATCCCAGCCTACATCCCCATCAGTAGAAAGCAGAAACCCACTACCAGGATCATTAAAACTTGGCCAGAGGATGCAACCTTACAACTGCAGGACTGCTTTCAGAGCACAGACTGGAGTCTATTTTATAACCAGGACCTAGAAGAGTACGCTGCAGCAGTACTCTTCTACATCAGATGTTGTGTGGAATGTGTCACCATCAACAAGTGCATCCGTGTCTTTCCGAACAGGAAACCATGGATGACTACGGAGGTCCAGCGTCTTCTGAAGGAGCGGGACTTGGCCCACAAATCTGGCAACAAAGAACTGTACAGCGCTGCCAGACACAACCTTAAGCGGGGCATTAAATCAGCTAAAATGTCCTACAAGGAGAAGATCGAGGACCATTTCACCTCCAGGGATACAGCACGCATGTGGCAGGGAATACATCAGCTAACAAACCTCAGGGGCAGCAGGGACCCACCGACAGCTGCAAATACATCGCTGGCAGAGGAGCTCAACCACTTTTTGCCCGTTTCTAGAGAGGTCCGAATGAAAGAACCTCTCTCCAACTGGACCCTGCTGACCAGCCACATACCCTTCAGTTAGAGGGGGTAAAGCGGGCCCTGAGAACTGTTAATGCTAGTGAGGCTGCTGGCCCGGATGAGATCCCAGGCAGGGTGCTCCGCTATCATCCCGGTACCCAACCACTATCATCCCGGTGCCCAAGCAGACAATCATCAACTCCCTCAATGACTACAGGCCCGTTGCTCTTACATCTGTAGTCTCCAAGTGCTTTGAAAAACTGGTCCTAGGTCACCTTAAATTATCTCTCCCCCCCTCACTCGACCCACACCAGTATGCATATAGGGCTAATAGATCTACAGAGGATGCCATTAACACTGTCCTCCATGCTGCACTACAACACCTAGAGGAGAAGGGGACATATGTCAGGATGCTTTTTGTTGATTACAGCTCAGCTTTTAACACAATCATACCCAGCAAGCTGATCACAAAAATGCTAGACCTTGGCCTCAGCAGTCAACTGTGTCGGTGGATATTGGACTTTCTCAGTGAACGCCCACAGACGGTGAGACTTGGACCCTACACCTCGACATCCCTGACCCTCAGCACAGGAGCACCGCAGGGCTGTGTGCTCAGTCCGCTCCTCTACACCCTATACACACATGACTGCTTGCCCCATCACCCCGCAAATAGGATCATAAAATTTGCGGACGACACAACCGTGGTGGGGCACATCTCAAATGGGAACGAGGTCGCCTATAGAGAGGAGGTGCACAGACTTTCTGAGTGGTGTGCTCACAACATTCTCTCTCTGAACACTAAAAAGACAAAGGAGATCATCACTGATTTCAGGCGACATAGAGCGGAGCTCAGGCCACTGGAGATAGGGGGCGAGGAGGTGGAGAGGGTGCCTAGTTTTAAATTTCTGGGGATCAACATCAGTGAGGATATTAAATGGTCTGTGAACTCTGCTATAGTTGTAAAAAAGGCGCAACAGAGACTTTACTTCCTCAGAACACTGAGGAAGGCCCATCTGTCTGCTAAACTGCTGGAGTCTTTCTACCGCTGTTCGGTAGAAAGCATACTGACTTACTGCATAACTGCCTGGTTTGGGAACTGTTCAGCAGCTGACAGAGCAGCTCTCCAGAGGGGTGATAAAAACTGTCCAAGGTATCATTGGACTCCCCCTGCCCCCTCTGGAGGACATTTACCACTCCAGATGCCGCAGCAGGACCTGTAATATCGTGAAAGACATTACACATCCTTGTCACCACCTTTTCACACTGCTGCCCTCAGGAAAAAGGTACAGGTCGCTAAAGTCACGCACTGCCAGACTCAAGAACAGCTTTTACCCATCAGCAATCTTGGAACTGAACTCTGTCTCGGGAGCGGGTTATGGGGAAGGAGGGGGGGTGGGAGACAGTGTTAATTTATGTAAATGTGAATCCATGGGTGGGTTTGGGGAGGGAGGGAATGTAAAAAGTATGAGCATGTGAATGTTTGAAGTTCTTTTAAATGGAGAGACACAGTAATCTCGTTGTATGTGACACATGCAATGACAATAAAGCATTCTGATTCTGATCTGATCTGATATCCATGTAACCATTATGATCTGAATGGTGGCCGATTAGGAAAAGGGGAGATGCAACGAGACCTGGGTGTCATGGTACACCAGTCATTGAAAGTAGGCATGCAGGTGCAGCAGGCAGTGAAGAAAGCGAATGGTATGTTAGCATTCATAGCAAAAGGATTTGAGTATAGGAGCAGGGAGGTTCTACTGCAGTTGTACAGGGTCTTGGTGAGACCACACCTGGAGTATTGCGTACAGTTTTGGTCTCCTAATCTATGGAAAGACATTCTTGCAGAGAAGGTTCACCAGACTGATTCCTGGGATGTCAGGACTTTCATATGAAGAAAGACTGGATAGACTTGGTTTGTACTCGCTGGAATTTAGAAGATTGAGGGGGGATCTTATAGAAACGTACAAAATTCTTAAGGGGTTGGACAGGCTAGATGCAGGAAGATTGTTCCCGATGTTGGGGAAGTCCAGAACAAGGGGTCACAGTTTAAGGATAAGGGGGAAATCCTTTAAGACCGAGATGAGAAAAACATTTTTCACACAGAGAGTGGTGAATCTCTGGAACTCTCTGCCACAGAAGGTAGTTGAGGCCAGTTCATTGGCTATATTTAAGAGGGAGTTAGATGTGGCCCTTGTGGCTAAAGGGATCAGGGGGTATGGAGAGAAGGCAGGTACAGGATACTGAGTTGGATGATCAGCCATGATCATATTGAATGGCGGTGCAGGCTCGAAGGGCTGAATGGCCTACTCCTGCACCTATTTTCTGTTTCTATGTTTCTAACTATCCAAATATCATTTAAATGGCGTTATTGTACCTGCCTCAACTACCTCCTCTGGCAGCTTGTTCCGTACACTTACCAATCTATGGGTAAAAAAAAGTTGCCCCTCAGGTTCCTAGTAAATCTTTCCCGTCTCACCGTAAACCTATCTTCTAGTTCTTGATTCCCCTAATCTGGGTTAAAGAATCTGTGTGTTCACCCTATCTATTCCCGTTATGATTTTATACATCCCATATGGAGGACCATCACAAGAAAAATAATTTTCTGCAGTACCTACAATCGCTAAATGAATATAAAATGTACTGTCCCATGTTTACATTTACATCCTAAGCTGTGGGGCCAAGCTCCTGTGTGTCACATTGATAGACAATGGACAATAGGTGCAGGAGTAGGCCATTCGGCCCTTCGAGCCAGCACCACCATTCAATGTGATCATGGCTGATCATCCACAATCAGTACCCCGTTCCTAACTTCTCTCCATATCCCTTAACTCAGCTATCCCTTAGAGCTCTACCGAACTCTCTCTTGAAAGCATCCAGAGAACCGGCCTCCACCGCCCTCTGAGGCCGAGAATTTCACAGACTCACAACTGTCTGTGTGAAAAAGTTTTTTCTCATCTCCGTTCGAAATGGCTTACCCCTTATTCCTAAACTATGGCCTCTGTTTCTGGACTCCCCCACCATTACGAACATGTTTCCTGCCTCTAACGTGTCCAAACCCTTAATCATCTTATATGTTTCAATAAGATTCCCTCTCATCCTTCAGAGTATACAAGCCCAGCCGCTCCAATCTATCAACAAATGACAGTCCCGCCATCCCGGAAATTAACTTTTTGAACCTACGCTGCACTCCCTTAATAGCAAGAATGTCCTTCCTCAAGTTTGGAGACCAAAACTGCGCACAATACTCCAGGTGTGGTCTCACTAGGGCTTTATACAACTGCAGAAGGACCTCTTTGCTCCTATACTCAGCTCCTCTTGTTAAGGCCAAATGCCATTCGCTTTCTTCATTGCCTGTTGTACCTGCATGCTTACTTTCAGTGACTGATGAACAAGGACCCCCAGATGCCATTGTACTTCCCCTTTTCCCAACTTGACACCATTTAGATAATAATCTGCTTTCCAGTTTTTGCCACCAAAGTGGATAACCTCACATTTATCTCCATTAAACTGCATCTGCCATGCATCTGCCCACTCCCCCAACCTGTCCAAGTCACCCTGCATTCTCATAGCATCCTCCTCACAGTTCACACTGCCACCCAGCTTTGTGTCATCTGCAAATTTGCTAATGTTACTTTTAATTCCTTCATCCAAATCATTGATGTATATTGTAAATAGCTGCGGTCCCAGCACCGGGCCTTGCGGTATCCCACTAGTCACTGCCTGCCATTCTGAAAGGGACCCGTTAATCCCTACTCTTCGTTTCCTGTCTGCCAACCACTTTTCTATCCATGTCAGCACCCTACCCCCAATACCATGTGCCCTAATTTTGCCCACTAATCTCCTATGTGGGACCTTATCTGCAGTGAAATTGTTGTCCCTCAGGTTTATACTGAATGAGGTGGGTGCACGTGGAAAGCATGAGCTAGTGATCTTGCTAAGAGATTGTGGTCTTGCTAAGAGACCAGGGGCCTAACTGAGGTGAGCTTGCCGAGAGTGCTTGCTCGTCTTGTCACCTCTTGTTGCCGTTAACTTGAATTCTGTATGGATTTGCTCCGGGCCATTGAAGGCTCGGACATTACGTTCTCTGCGTGTCGCACTGTGAGCCTTATTGATGCGACACTTGGTGTAATATTGAGCACATGGAGTGGGCAGTGCGCAATGAAGAGCATGGCACTTTATAGGAATCGGTATGTAATTAGACTTGTTATGCCACATTGCCTTGTTCAGCAGCGTGGATTATTTTCCTGCTGGTTTCTGAGAATGTATATAAATAGCGCTTTGCGCATCAAAATACTTCCTGAAATATTAGCAATACAGCATACAATAGGAAAGGTTTATAGCAATTTGGCCCCAATGTAGGCAAGTGACTAGCGTAGATGGACCATCTAGGTCAGCATGGGCAAGTTGGGCCGAAAAGCAGATATGATAATGGTGTTTAAGAAGCTTTTAGATATGCATATGTAAGGAAATAGAGGAATATGGATCACTTGCAGACAGATGAAATCAATTTAACTTCGCATCTTGTTTGACGCAAACATTGTGGGTCGAAGGGCCTGCTCTTGTGCTGAACTGTTCTATGTCCCATGTTCGTTCTCCGAGCTGTATGCCTCTATGAATCTAAATTAGACTGCCACCGCAGTGTGTGACCAAGAGTACTGAGCTGGTGATACAGGCAACAAATCCAAAATGCTGGTACTAAACCCCTCAGTACAATGTGGGGCGAGGTGCTGTGGGCAGGGGGGGAAAGACTCAATGGAAACCTGAGGGGCAACTTTTTCCACACTGGATGGTGGGTATATAGAACAAGTTGCCAGAGAAGGTAGTTGGAACAGGTACAAAAACAGCATTTAAAAGACGCAGACAGATTCATTGATTGGAAAGGTTTTTTTTAGAGATATGGGCTAAGCACAGGCATATGTGACTAGCTTAGAAGGGGTACCCTGGTTGGCATGTTGGGCTAAAGGGCCTGTTTCCCTGCTATATGACTATGTCTCTAAGGCTGTTGTGAAATGTAAAGACTCACGCAATCGGATCTGGAGAACAAGCAGAGTGAGCACATTGTGTGCGGTTCTGGGCGCCCATTACAGGATGGATGGAGAGGCTTTGGAGTCGGTGCAGGGGAGGTTTACCAGAATACTGCCTGGATTAGTGGATATTAGCTATGAGGAGAGGTTGGGCAAATTTAAACTTGTTTAATCTGCACTGCAGGAGGCTGAGGAGAGATCTGATAGAACTATAAAATTATGAGGGGCACGTGGTAACCTTTTCACACAAAGGATGGTGAATGTATGGAACAAGCTGCCAGAGGAGGTAATAATGATAATAATACATTTTATTTATGGGCGCCTTTCAAGAGTCTCAAGGACACCGTACAAAAATTTAGCAGGTAGAGGAAAAACATGTAAGGGGAATGAAATAAATAGTAGAGACATGACTAGTACACAAAGTAAAGACAGAATTCAATTCAAAACACAATATGAGGCAATTAATGCACAGATGAAAAGGGAGGGGGACGTGGGGCTAAGGATAGGCAGAGGTGAAGAGATGGGTCTTGAGGCGGGACTGGAAGATGGTGAGGGACACGGAATTGCGGATCAGTTGGGGGAGGGAGTTCCAGAGCCTGGGAGCTGCTCTGGAGAAGGCTCTGTCCCCAAAACTGTGGAGGTTGGACTTGTGGATGGAGAGGAGACCGGCTGATGTGGATCTGAGGGACCGTGAGGGTTGGTAGGGGGAGAGGAGGTCAGTGAGATGGGGGGGGCCAGATGGTGGAGGGCTTTGTAGGTGAGGATCAGGATTTTGTAGGTGATCCGGTGGGAGATGGGAAGCCAGTGAAGTTGTTTGAGGACTGGAGTGATGTGATGCCAGGATTTGGTGTGGGTGATGAGTCGGGCGGCTGCGTTCTGGACCAGTTGGAGTCGGTTGATGTAGGTGGAGCTGATGCCAAGGAGAAGTGTGTTGCAACAGTCCAGTCGGGAGGAGATGAAGGCATGGATGAGTCTTTCAGCAGCGGGAGGTGTGAGAGAGGGTCTGAGTTTGGCGATGTTGCGGAGATGAAAGAAGGAGGTTTTAATGGCATGGCGGATGTGAGGCTCAAGGGAGAGTGTGGAATCAAAGATCACGCCAAGGTTGCGGGACTTGGGAGATGGGGAGACAGTGGTGCCGTCGATGGTGAGAGTGGGGTTATTGATTTTGCTGAGTGTGGCTTTGGAGCCTATGAGGAGGACTTCTGTCTTATCGGTGTTGAGTTTGAGGAAGTAGTTTGAGGAAGAGGTAGTTGAGACAGGGTCTATCGCAACATTTAAGAAGCAAGCAAGAGACGGGTACAAGGATAGGATATGTTTATGGGCTTAACGCAAGCAAGTGGGACTAGTGTAGATGGGACATGTTGGTCGGTGTGGGCGAGTTGGGCCGAAGGGCCTGTTTCCACACTGTATGACTCTTTGACTCATGGACAAGAGAGACAGTCAGACCCTTTACCTCAGGGCTTTACTGGCTGTAACTTTAACTGTTTATAAACCTGAGGGGCAACATTTTGATATAAGGGGGCAGTGGGTCTGTGTAACTGTTCCAATGTTCTGTCGGCCTGCTTGTGATTGTTGTGGCAGAGTTATTGATTTATCCTCTGATTTATAATCAAACGTCATGTTCAATCAATAGCATTGTTGAAACAGCGTAATGCCTTCATGGGTGGACGTATTTATAAACGTTAGATAGCGCTCTTAGGGATAGCAGAGTTATGGGATATGGGGAGAAGGCAGGAACGGGGTACTGATTGTGGATGATCAGCCATGATCACATTGAATGGTGGTGCTGGCTCGAAGGGCTGAATGGCCGACTCCTGCACCTATTGTCTATTGTCTAAAACAACCCAAACTCGTCCTATTCCAGTAACCTCAACCATCAACACTCCACTCCTTGCCCTCTTGCCATCATGCCCTCCGCTCTCGCTCACCATCACTCTTCATCAGACAATCCATCTGATGCCCTCTATGTGGTAAAGGAGTGTGGACCTGAAACATCGGCCCTTTCCCTTTCCACAGATGCTGCCTGCTCTGCTGGGTGTTTACAGCATTTTCTGCTTTTCTCTTAGCTCATGTACCTCTTTCAGAATTGTGTTTTCTAGGGCGGTACAGTGGTGCGGTGGTAGAGTTGCTGCCTTATAGCGCCCGACACCTGGGTTCCATCCTGACCACTGGTCCAAAGGCGTACAAGTTTGTAGGTTAATTTGCTTGGTAAAATTGTCATTTGTTCCTAGTGTGTGAAGGATCGTGCTAGTGTGGCGGGGATCACTGGTCAGCAGGGACATGATGGGCCGAAGGGACTGTTATCTCTAATCTAAACTAAACTAAACTAGTTTACACTGTCTTGTCAAGTAAGGGTCTTTCCAAATGGTAACACTTGGAACGTCTCAGCATTAAATTCCATCTGCCACCTATCCCATTATCTGCTCCTCCAACAACCTGTCTGCCTCTCCTTGAAGTCTATGACTGACCTCACAGTTCACAGCACCTCTATCTGCCTATTTGCACAAGCCTGTTCTTGTACATCCAAGCTTAAGGTATACATAAAGATGAAATAAAACTGGTCTTTGTCCCGATCCATTCCCCACTACCTACTCCTTCAGTTTCCCTCATTTGTTTGGGGGTGATTCCTGCTGCCCAGAGGCGTTAGAAATGCACACTCCTCCCACCTGTCGGGAACAATGGGAGGTCAGGCCACAGCAGCCCCCTCCCATAGAAACATAGACATAGGTGCAGGAGTAGGCCATTCAGCCCTTCGATATGATCATGGCTGATCATCCAACCCAGTATTCCATCCCTGCCTTCTCTCCATACCCCCTGATCCCTTTAGCCACAAGGGCCACATCTAACTCCCTCTTAAATATAGCCAATGAACTGGCCTCAACTACCTTCTGTGGCAGAGAATTCCACAGATTCACCACTCTCTGTGTAAAAAATGATTTTCTCATCTCGGTCCTAAAAGACTTCCCTCTTTTCCTTAAACTGTGACCCCTTGTTCTGGACTTTCCCAACATCGGGAATAATCTTCCTGCATCTAGCCTGTCCAACCCTTTTGGAAGTTTTGGAAGTTTCTATAAGATCCCCCTGAATCTTCTAAATTCTAGCGAGTACAAACCGAGTCTATCCAGTCTTTCTTCATATGAAAGTCCTGACATCCCAGGAATCAGTCTGGTGTACCTTCTCTGTACTCCCTCTATGGCAAGAATGTCTTTCCTCAGATTAGGAGGCCAAAACTGTGCGCAATACTCCAGGTGTGGTCTCACCAAGACCCTGTACAACTGCAGTAGAACCTCCCTGCTCCTATACTCAAATCCTTTTGCTATGAATGCTAACATACCATTCGCTTTCTTCACTGCCTGCTGCACCTGCATTCCTCCTTGCCTGTGGTGTGGCCGTGTGTGTGAGCATGGGCGAGGGAGGTGGGCCTGGTATAAGGAGGTGGGAAAGGCATTAGTTGTCTGATGGGTCCGCATACACCTGGCACTGCAACCTGATTTAGTTTGGGGGACACTGACTCCCTGCACAATCCTCCCTCAATCTCTTCTCTGGACTTTAAAGTGTAAATGATTAGCACGAGTTATTTCACAGATATCATTATATTATTGTATGATATTATTGACTAGCCCAGAGGTCGGGGCTAATGATGGGGAACATTAATTGAAACAGGCACCATGGCAACTGTGATAGTTAGTTGAAATCCAGTTAATTTAAAAACCTAGCATGAAAAGATGGTAAATCAATCACGGTGACCGTTACACTGGCAGATTGTTGTGGAGGAAAAAAAAGACACAAAGTGCTGGAGTAATTCCAGGCATGAAAATCGCTATCAAAGCATGTGTAATTCCAGGCATGGAAATCGTTATCAAAGCATGTGGGGGGGGGGGACACACACACACACACACACACGCACGCACGCACGCACGCACGCACACACACACACACACACACACACACACAGACACACACAACGCACGCACACATTCCCGAGGCTTTGGCCGTGGGCCCTGTGTGGACGGTAACATTGGGAGCTGACCTGGTTGGTGACCGACTCCGAACTCCAGCACCAGCAGCTTCGTCCGCCTCGAGTCGTGGGGCTTGAATTGGCCCGTTCGCGGGGCCTTTCATCGCCTGGCGGGGGCTTCAACATCGGGAGCCTCGATCGCCTCGACGCAGCAGTTTACATTTAAGCCGCACCAGGCGCTGAAAGGCCCCGCGAACGGGCCGATTCCGCCCTTAGAAAGCTTCTGATCTAGTCCGGATTGTAAAACATGGAGGGAGAGGGGAGGGGAATTGTCCCCCACCTCTCAAAGCATGGGGGGGGGACGTGTCCCCCTGTCCCCCCCCCCCAGGATTTCCGCCCTGAGTAACTCAGCTGGCCAGGCAGCATATCTGGAGAACATGGATAGGTGACGTTTCGGGTTGGGACCCTTCCTCAGACTGCACACTCCTGAATCATTAAAGACTAAGTAAGTAAGTAATGTTTATTTATATAGCACTTTTAAATCAAATCACGTTGAAGCCAAAGTGCTTTACAGAGAAGAAATTAGATTACCATACATCCATATAAAGGAAAAAAGAAACAAAGACGCAATACACTATAGAATTTAACATGAACGTCCCCCCCCACAGCAGAATCAACACTTTCCACGGTGAGGGAAGGCACCAAAAAGTCCAGTCCTCCTCCTAGTTCACCCGAGTTTGGGGCCTATTTGAGGCCTCCGCAGCCAGTCGCCACAACGGCTGCCCGATGTTATAGGCCCTCTTGCTGGGAAGAATGAACTCCGGCGTCGGGTGAACACTCCTCATTAAATCATTATGACTGCATGACATATTTGCAAGCTGCTCATGTAAAATCATTCTAACATGAAAGCACAGAAAGACTTCAATAATTCACAAACAAATGTAAAATCTGTTATTCTGCCATGCTCAGGACTTTGCTGCGGGCGGATGAGCAATTTTTTCTGGACGATGGCATGTTATTCTATCAATACCAGTGCACTTTTTGTTCACTGTTTTGAAGATGCCGTGCAGTAGCATGGTAACATTTTCCCGTGAATGTAGTCAGTTTAAAGTGGGCGCAGGAAGCTGAGCTCCAGTGTGTGAAAGGGAGAAGGGGGAGTGGGGTCGGGGTGCGGGAGAGGGAGTAAGGTAAACAGAGACTCGGTGTTTGCTCAAGGGAGCGTGAGACTCAGCACTCGGCGAGGCACCGATGTACCAGTGGGGGATCAGGTTACCTGTGCTCTACTGTGAGAAGGGAAGGGCAGGCAGAGCAGCTTCACCAGCACAGCAGTACTCCATCAACATGGAAGGAACCAAAATACGGCAGAAATCTCAAGTCAAGTCACGTCAAGAGAGGTTATTGTCATGTGTCCCAGATGGGACAATGAAATTCCTGCTTGCTGCAGCACAACAGAATATTGTAGGCATAAATACAGAACAGATCAGTGTGTCCATATACCATTAGACCATATATATATATACATATACATATACAGGTGCACAACCTTTTATCCGGTGTTCCGGAAACCGATAAACTCCGAAAACCGGCCATTTTTTCCAGATGTCGTCTGCGCACCAAACTTGACCCGAAACGACCCACGGTCAACCCAGGTCTGTACTACTGTAGCGGCTGCCTCCTCCCCGGAGACCGGGAGACGCTTAAACATCTGTAAATCATTGCTTAAATGTTAGTCAGTTAGTTTGATGGGCTTTTATGTGAAGGAGGGGTGAAGGGGTAAACTTTAATTCTTGTCCCCTACCTGGTCGGAGAGGCGGGGAGCGGTCAATGCCTTACCGGGTCGCCGTGCAGTAAGCTCCACAGCGCTGTGGCCGGTGGGGCTGCGGGCGGCGCCGGTTGTAGCTCAAATCCCGGCAACTCTACCCCTGGCTGCGAGGCGCTCCAAATCCAGCGCGGCCCGCGGCCGGACGCCCCAGCTCCGCGAATGTTGGGAGTCGGCGGCGTCGCAGCGCTGGGACACCAGCGGGGAGCGGGCAATGCCTTACCGGGTCGCCGTGCGGCAAGCTCCGGAGCGCTGTGGCCGCCGACTCCCAACATTCGCGGAGCGTCGCTGGATTTGGAGCCGCGCAGCCAGGGGTAGAGTTGCCGGGGTCGGAGCTCCAACCGGCGCCGCCCGCGGCCGGACCGAGCCCCCAGCTCCGCGAGGTTGGGAGTCGCCGACCAGGTAGGGGACTAAGAATTAAAGTTTCCCCCTTCACCCCTACTCCACCACCACCACATAAAATCCCTCCAAACTAACTGACTAACATTTATGCAATGATTCTCCCGGTCTCCGGGGAGGAGGCAGCCGCTCCAGACCAAAGATCTTATAGCAGAGCTCTTTGCTCCAGACTTTTCAAGCCGCCCGCGCTACCTACCTAATCTACGCTAAAAATCTTCCATTTGGAAATCCGAAAATGTCCGAAATCCGACAAGTGTCTGGTCCCAAGGCTTTCGGATAAAAGGTTGTGCACCTGTATATAAAGTGCAATAGGCTGTTATAGTTCAGAGTTTGTTTGAAGTTGTGTTTAATGGTCTGATGGCTGTGGGGAAGCAGCTGGATGATGCAGATTTCAGGCTCGCCTGATGGCAGCGGAGAGATGAGTGTGTGGCCAGGATGGTGTGGGTCCTTGATGATGTCGGCAGCCTTTTTGAGGCAGCGACTGCGATAGATCCCCTCGATGGTAGGGAGGTCAGAGCCGGTGATGGACTGGGCAGTGTTTACAACTTTTTGCAGCCTTTTCCGCTCCTGGATGTTGAAGCTGCCGCAGAAATGGGATCATCCTGTCCAGTGTCATCACAGCCCCCTCTGCCCTAGACTGCAAGGAATTGCAAGGAGTTGTGGATGCAGCCAACTCCATTACATAGACCAGACTCTCCATCATCACCTCCATCTACCCGTGACCCTGCCTCTGGCAACATGGTCAGGAAACTCACATCCCAGTCATTCTCTCTTCTCCTGGCTCTTATTGGGCAGGAGATACAAAAACGTGAAAGCACGCACCACCAGATTCAGGAATAGCTTCTTCCCACAGTTCAATGGATCTCACGTAGATTAAGAACGCAATCCAGATCTTCCAACCTACCTTATTGCAGCCCTTGCACTTTACTCTGTGGCTGTCACACTACATTCTGCAGACAGACACAAAATGCTGGAGTAACTTAGTGGGGCAGGCAACATCTCTGGAGAAAAGCCTCTGAAGAAGGGTTCCAACCCAAAACGTCACCAATCCTTTTTTCTCCAGAGATGCTGCTTGACCCGCTGAGTTACTCCAGCATTTTTGTGTCTATGTTTGGTGCAAACCAGCATCTGCAGTTCCTTCCTACACACACTACGTTTTGCATTCTGTTTCCTCTCCCTTTGTGCTCTAACTGTTGTACTCGTTTACGGTTAGATTGTACGCGTGCATGGCATGATCTGTCTGCATAGCACGCAAAACATGTTTTTCTCTACAACTTGGTTTAAGAGACAGAAATATGCCAATGCCTGTCAGGAAACGAAGGAGGAAGTGCTTTTTTTTCACAGAGAGGGATTGATATCTAGAATGCGCTACCAGAGGAGGTGCTGGAGTCGGGTACAATCACTGTGTTTAAGACACATTTAGGCAGGCACTTTAACAGGCAAGATGTAGACTTCATGAAGGTAAATGGGATTAGTGAAGTTGGGAAAGTAGGTCAGTGTGGGTGTGATGGGCTGAAGGGCCTGTTTTTGAGCGGAGCACAGTGATACAGTGTGTGAGTCCACAAGTACACAGACGCTGTGCGCACACAACGCACAAACATTGTACTCTTATTCACAGGGGCACGAGCACAGATTGTGAGTTTAGCAGATGGCCACGTGTGAAAGCTGGTGCTGTTTTAAATCTGCTGCTATTTGGAGAAAGTCCACCCATTCACCATTGTGAGAGTCGCCCATTACTATCCAGCCAGCTGCTTCTCACGAATGGTCTTCCTTCTCCTGAAGCAAAATTGCTTTCTGTTAATGGCCCGCTGATTATGTACTGCATGGACATCCCAGGGGCGATCCTGCTGTAAAGACTTTGAGGAGCAACTATTTCATTCAAGAGGGCAGTAGGCATTGGGAACGAGCTGCCAGAGGAGGTTAGTTGAGGTTAGTACAATAACATCAAATGCTTATTGAGAGTTTGAGAATTATCAATTGCTTGAAACACCATCTCCGTGGTCACTTCACCCAAAATACAGTCTAGCTAGGTGAGCCAAGGAGAAATGATCGATGACAAGGTTGAAAAGAAAATTGGGGGGAGACAAATCGTGGCAAGTGATAGATGGATGCAGGTGAGGGGGAGTGGGGGGGGGGGGGGGGTGATTAGCAGATGGGGGGAGCTAGTGACTCAGGTTGGAAGTGAAAAGGAGATGCAAGGATGTCAGATTAGGAAAGAAGAGGAGGTGTGAAGTAAAAGTCGAGAGGGAGGGATATGGGTGGAAGGGGAGGGGGAAGAGTGGGACAACAGGGCAATGTGAGATGGGAAATGGGGATGGGGCAGGCTGCTAGGGCGGGTGGGAGATAGTGGGAGAAAATGTGCAGCAAGGTGGGGGTGGGCAGGGAGAAGGGAGGAGGTATAGAAGGGAGTATTACTTGATGTGTAGGAAGGAACTGCAGATGCTGGTTTATACTGAAGATAGACACGGTACTGGAGCAACTCAGCGGGTCAGACAGCATCTCTGGAGAAAAGGAACAGGTGACGTTTTGGCTCGGAACCATTCTTTAGTATCACTTGAAACTGGAGAATTCAATGTTCATTCCATTGGGTTGCAGACAACCAATGATTGGAGTATTTATGTCTGTGTGGATGCGACTTCTAACTTGGGATAAATTCAGCTGACACCGCTGCGATCTAGCAGATGTATGTTTGTGTATGTGCCAGGATTCAGCCTGCTGAATAGTTCTGCTCTGACGGTGCGACACAAGTTGGCGGCGTGTGCATGACACTGCATGGTGCCATCGCTATTAAAAGCCAAGCGCCGCAGAGCGCCCGGTGTCTGCATGGCTGTTTACTTTGGAAGGAGAGCAACGCTGCAGCGTACAAATAAAACATGCATTTGTGCTGCGTGTTTACTTGTGCAACTGAGCCTTCGCTTCGCATTAATTGAGGAATGTATTTCCAGAGAGCAGCTGTCATGAGGTTGGATTATGTTGAACCCTCCGGCATGCTTTGGGACGTGGGTGGCAGGGAGGCAGCGTGGACAAAGGATTCTCAGCATGCCCTCATCACATCGGAAGCCTCTGACCTTTTCTCCTTTTCTTTCCCTCCTGGAACAAAGCTGTTAATGAAAGGAAAAGCAGTATCTGTGCCTCACCCTGTTTGATTTATATTCCTCCTTTTCATAAAGTTGTGCTTCTTCTCATACGGACCCTCTCACTGTTTTAGACAGGTTGAACTTGAGAATGTGCTGGCCCATGGTCTGGCATGCACCCTCTGTAGCCACGGGGGATCAGAATGCAACAGCTTGGAGCAGTGGTGCATGGACTAACCACTGCTGCATGGCGTGAGCATGGGTGTGGTTGCAGAGGAGGGGATCACTTTGTCGCATCAAAAACATTTGGTGTCTCGTTGACATTGTGATAGGTCCAATGGTCTGAGTCTCTTTCATTCACCACTCACAACTTCCATGGCCAGTCCTCGCGTTTAATGTCCGTCCCTAATTCCCCTGAACAGAGTGAAGCATCAGAGAACAGTTAAGAATCAATTCCATTCTTGTGGGCCTGAACAAGGAAGGGTATGAAGTAGATTTTCTATCCTGAGGGACATTGGTGAACAAGATGATCTGAAGAAGGGTCTGAGTTGGATGATCATATTGAGTGGCGGTGCAGGCTCGAAGGGCCGAATGGCCTACTCCTGCACCTATTTTCTATGTTTCTAACCCGAGACATCATCTATTCCTTTTCTCCAGACTTGCTGTCTGACACGCTGAGTTATCCAGCCTTTTGGGTCTATATGGTTTTATGACACCCGCTAGTTCATGGTCACCAAGACTGATTTCTATTCCAAAATGAGTTCAACTGAGTTTAAATTCTTCAAAGGTCACCCTGGGATTTGCATTGTTAGAGGACACAGGTCACTCAGTCACTAATCGATCAAGTCAAGTGCTAATGCAAATATAGGCTAATAGGTCAGTAGTTGCTCATCCTTTGCCTTCATTGTGTGATGGTGGTTCTTGCTTGTTGATGTGTTTAGTTATATTGATGTAGCTAGTTTACGTTTAGTTTAGTTTAGAGATACAGCATGGAAACAGGCCCTCCAGTCCACATCAAGATAAACACTATCCTACACACACGAGGGATCATTTACAATTTTACCCAGGCAATTAACCTTCAAAACCTGTATGTCTTTGGAGTGTGGGACGAAACTGGAACTCACGGGCAAAATCCACACGGTCACAGGGAAAACGAACAAACTCTGTAAAGACAAGCACCCGTAGTCAGGATCAAACCTGGGTCCCTGGCGCTGTAAGGCAGCAACTCTACTGCTGCACCACCGTCGTATGAAGTGTGATGGTGGTTCTTGCTTATTGATATGTTTGGAATGGTGCTGGTGTGTAGAGGGTGTCAGTAATGACTGATCCATCGAGCACACAGGTGCGATGGAGAATAAATGTATGATCAGCACCTTGGACAGAGGAAATGGGGCAGGATAACATTCATGGACATTGGAGTTACATAGCACAGAAGCAGACCTTTCCGCCCGTCACCTGGATGGTTTATCCAATGGCCAATCCCATAGGTGTCACCGGCTCCTCCAGCTGGTGGTTGGGTGGGTCTAGTGTTGCCGTTGGGTCTTGCCGTAACCTTCGCAACAGCCCTATAATACCTCTGCTCCAGTGGATGAGACCGTTCTAACCAGAGCTGACAGCTCCCTTTCATTCTCGTCACACACAGCTCGACTACCTCTGAGTGTATAAAGTCGCCTGTCTCTTTCAGTCCGTCAGCAGTTCATTCCCAGTTTCATCCCGAAGGCTGGTGGTCCGAGCAGGAGTGGAGCCCTCCGCCACTGGCTGGATGGGTGCCTGATGGGATGTCACCCACATGGCAATAGTTCCAAAGACAGATGCTATCACCGTGGGAAAGTCACTCAGAAATCAGATGAGGAACTCGGGAGAAGGTATACTCAGAGAGAGTAGGGAATGGGTCTTGGAGTAGAGAGGAGTGGCAGGATATGCTATTTGGCGGGTGGGTGGTACAGATGCTGAGTGGGCTAGCCAGGCCCATTGCCCCTCTGTGTGTATATATCATTAATGTCATTCCATTGGGGTAGTTTCCCAAACTCTATAACATTTCCACTCTCCTGTTCACTGCCAGATTTCCAATCCAGTCAATATAGTCATTCCCAATAATTCTCATTCCAATCTTCCATATTCCCCACACTCTTTTAATCTCATCAGTCTGATCCCCCTCTATTGCTCATTCCCGTTCTAAAGCAATTGTATTGTCTTTTAAACGGAGTAACCTCTTTTGATGCGTTGTTCTCTGAATAACAACGTCCATTAACTCCTGCGTACGGCAGTACTTCGACCATCAATCCTATGAAAACCTGAGCTGAAGTATCTTTGCCTTGCTTAATTACAGAGCTCGCTCCTCTCTTTAACTTCTGTCCTTTGCTCCGCTGCCATCAATCTGCGCTATTTCTAGAGCTGCCGTGAAGCCGTCTCCAGCCCTGTTCTCCAGGATTCCGGAGGGCATCCCAGCTGCCGTGCTCTTCCCGCTGGGAGCTGATCCTGGAGTTCAGAGATAGCAGCTGTCTCACCGCCCTCTGCGTGTGTTCCCGCTGAACCGTGGCAGAGCTGCTTCAAATTAAAAACCAAGCAGCACAGAGAAGCGTCCCCTCCCCATTCTGAAGCTGCAGGCAGAGGCTTCAATGGTCAATGGAGCTATATTTGTTACAAGTGCAACTGCACAGTGAAGTTCATTTTGCATATATTGCACATGGCGGCACTTACTCAAAGAACGCTCGGCACCTCGTGCCCTGTACTGGAGCATTTCCCACAAACCAACGTCCCTCTCCTCTCCTCGCCCAGCAATCTTTGTGCCCGGGAAAGCCAACTTGGTTGGCGTGGAGCAGGTGGGCCGAAGAGCCTCTTCCCTCGGTGTATCACTCTATGACTCTCTGCCAGACATGGACACAAGAAGCTGGAATATCACCCGCTGAGTTCCCCCAGCATTTTTGTCTACCTACAAGAAGCTGGGGGTAACTCAGCGGATCAGGCAGCATCTCTGGGGGAAAGGGATGGGTGATGTTTTTGGGTCGCGGCCTTTCTTCGGACTGAGAGTCAGGAGAGAGAGAAACTAGAGATATGAAAATGTACCAAGAACAAATCAATGAAAGGCACGCAAAAGGACAAATCAAACGCCGCAACGATGATCAAGGGCAGGTGGAGCCCACAATGGTCCATTGTTGGCTGTGGAGAAGGTGATAACGAGTGGATACAAACAGTGAAACGAAGCAGGGCGACAGTGAAACTAGTAGGATGACTAGGGTGGGGGAGGGATGAAACAAGTATGTGTGTCTGTGGCTGCATGCTGGTTTAGGAACCTGCTCCACTGCAACTTCCCACAATGCGGCCTAACCATAGTCCTGTAAAGCTGCCTCATGACTTCCTGATTTTTATACTCAATCTCTCAACGGAAGAAGCCAGGCATATCTCAGAGCAGAAACCCTCACTGACATTACCCAGTGTCTGAGTGAACCATTTGACCCCATTTTCCCCCATCCTCCCTCCTGCAGCCTGTGTCCTGGGAGAACAGTTGGTTTCCTCCAAAGCTAGACACAAAAAGCTGGACTAACTCAGTAGGTCAGGCAGCATCTCTGGAGAAAAGGAATAGGTGACGTTTCAGGTCGAGACTCTTCCTTCAATCTGTCTTCACTCGAAACTTCATCAAGAACATGGATTGATGAAGTTTCGAGTCAGGACCCATCTTCAGACAGGTGGAGCTACCCGACCCGAAATGTCATCAGTGTTCTCTAAAGATGCTGCCCGACCTGCTGAGTCAGCACTTTGTCTTTTTTTTGTGTGTAAACAAGTACCTGCAATTCCTTGTGTCTCCTGAACCCACCTTTCCCATCTGGTTCCTTTGGGTTTTGAAATTGGTATTTTAAATTCTGGCATTTTTTCTGTCATTTGAAGCAGGTGTTAAGATATTCTTCCATTTTGTTGCCTTGTTTCATCTTTGTCACACATTGCTCTGCATTAAATTATCATTCGCTATGTTTCTACCCTGTAAAGCTGCCTCATGACCAAACCAATTCTATCTTCCCGCAGTCTAAAGTTTCTCCATACTGTCAACCACGTGGGGATTTTTGGAATCATTGCCAACATATTTTACAGAAAGGAAAGATTGTGTAGTGAACCCTGTGGAACCCCAGTGGTAATAATCCTCCAAGCACAAAAACACCAGTCCATTAGTCCCATCCTGTCTGCTTTTACCATGTGCTTCCTGCCACTGAGGCACTTCTGATCCAATTTGTCACTCTCTGTTGAATTCTTTGGACTTCGCTGCCAACAGGGCTGTGGAGACTCAAGCACTGAGTCCGTTCAAGAAAGAGACGATGTATATTTAAAGAAATTGAGTTTTATTACTGGCATATGTACTGAGATATAGTGAAAAACTTAGATTTGCCTTCCATCCAAGCAGTTGATACTAAACATAAGTACATATGTACATCAAGGTAGTGCGAAAGAGAAAATGTAGTAATTAATGCTCCAGCTGCAGCAAGTACAGTTAAAAAAGTGCAAGGCCAGCAGCGAGGTAGGGTGGAAGATCAAAAAATCCATCTTAGCAGATGAGAGGACCATTCAGAAGACTGATCATGGTTGGATTGAAGCTGTTCTTAAATGGTTCTTGAATCTGGTGGTTGTACAGCCTTCATGCTTTTGTATCTTTTGCTCAGCTGGGGAGGGGAGCAGAGGGAATGATGTTGGTGTGAGTTGTCCTTGACTATGTTGGCTTCTTTCCTGAGGCCATGGGAATTGTAGATGCAGTTAATTGGGGAGGACGTTGGCTTGTTGAATGGATTGGGCTGCGTTAAAAAAACACTGTAATTTTTTCTGCTATTTGGCAAAGTCATGATGCATTTGGATTGGATGTATTCCACGGTGCATCTATAGAATTTGGTAAGGGTCATTTGGGACATGCTGCATTTCCTTAGCCTTCTGAGAAAGTTGTGGCAATAGTGAGCTTTCTTGACCGCCGAGTCAATGTGGTTGAACCAGGACAAATTGTTAGTGATAGCTACACCTAGAAACTGGAAGCATTCATTGTCAAAGAGTCATACAGCGTGGAAACAGGCCCTTCTGCCAAACTTACCCACGCCGGCCAATATATCCCATCTACTCTGGTCCCACCTGCCTGCGTTTGGCCCATATCCCTCTAAACCTGTTCTATCCATGTACCTGTCTAAATGTTTCTTAAACGCTGTATAGTATCTGCCTTAAATACCTCCTCCGGCAGCTCGTTCCATACACCCACCACCCTTGGTGTTAAAAAGTTACACTTCAGATTCCTATTAAATCTTTCTCCCCTCACCTTAAACCTATAATCTCTAGTTCTCGATTCCCTTATTCAGGGCAAGACTGTGCATTAACGCAATATATTCCTCTCATGATATTGTACACCTCTATAAAATCACCCCATCTCATCCCATGCTCCAAGGAATAGAGTCCTACCCTGCTCAACCTGCCCCTATAGCTCAGCCCCTCAAGTCCTGTCAACATCCTTGTAAATCTTCTCTGCACCCTTTCCAGCATAACAACATCTTTCCTATGACATGATGATCACAACTGAAAACTATTATGTCCTGCCTAAAGCTCCAGAAAATCAGGTACTCACATCAACATTCAAATGGAAGGTTTCAGAAAGCGCGGGGAACCTTTTTTAAATGCATTCGAGACTTTATAAATGCTTAATCACCAAGCACAGTTTAACAGCTTAACAGTCTACCCATTCATTTATCGTGGATTATTATTGTGACAGGCTGATATTTGCATATGCTCACTGGCAGTGACTGGGGAGGGATTATTTTTGGTATCTTGTTTTTCTTTTATTGGTGTTGTCTTGTTATATGTTAGCATAAGTTGTTTTTTATCTATTCTTTTCGTACACTCTGTCTGTAACAAATAGACAACTTTGCACTTTGTTGTGTCCTGAAAACTAAATTAAAAAGATTTTGATTAAAAAAAAACTGAACACTATACTCAAAATGCCTTATATAACTGCAACGTGCTCTCCCAAATTCTATACTCAATACTTGATCAAAGCCAATGTGCCAAAATGACACCACCTTCCCCCTCTGCTTTCTTCCATGAAGCCAATTTCAACCCATTCATCTATCTCTCATTGGATCCCATGGGATCTAACCTTCCAGAGCAGCCTATCATGCGGAACCTTGTTGAATGCGTTGCCATTAATCCAGCACCTTGTTTTTTTGCCTAGTGTTGGTGCCCTGGAGGGGCCGATGTCGGGGGTGGTCTGGCTGCCTGGGGCGGGCAGGGTGGAGAGGGAGGAATTGGCACCTCAGACTATCCAGGGTCGGGATCTGACTGCCTGGGATGGAGGGAGCAGTGGTACTCTGCAGGGGGCTAGGTTCGGGGGAGGAGGGGGGAATGACTGTCTGTGGTGGAGAGAGCGGGTGTCAGGAAACTCTCAATGGTTCAATTCAATGATACTTTATTGTCACATGTCCCTAGGTACAGTGAAATGCTTTGTTTTAGCACATGACCCGGTGAAATCATATAGCAGACCTCACCTGGCCAGTACACAAGTGTCGCCAATAGAGTAACAAAAGTTAATCGAACAGCCCTACCTACTGCTTGCTGCCGCACACGGCAACAGACCACCACCCCCCCCACCCATACCCTTATGCCGGGCCTCCCCTTCATTCTCAGCCACTGCCCAGCCTGGTCCCTGTACAGGGCATCATCGTTGTTCAACTTCTGTCAAGGAGAAGCTATACTTCACCCTCGTTAGACCTCATTTGGGCTACGCAGTTGCAACATGGGGCCCATACACAAATAAAAACATTTCTTCCATCGAACGTGTCCAAAGACAGGCAGCTCGATTTGCTACTAACACCTATGAGAGAGAGAAGCGAGTGTCACCAAACTTCTGAATTCTCTGGTCGGGGTGGAACCCTCTCCAAGACACACGTGAAGCTCACCGTTCGACCTGTTTTTACAAAATGTTAAATGGTCAGCTCGACATAGACTACAAGATCTACACCAAACCCAAACCAATTAGGAGCAGACGAGGGCATTCGATCCAATTTGTGATCCCAGCTACAAAGACAGATGTGTACAGCAATTCGTTCTTCCCCCCCACAATTAAAGCATGGAATAATCTCCACCCAACTATAGTTACCCAGCCAGATGCAACTACATTTAAAGTAGCTCTTTCTTCCCAATAACCCTTTCTGGCTTAATCCTCCCTTCACCACCTCCAGTTTAAATTCCATTTGGAATATTTTGGAGGACCAAGAAACCAAGAAGAAGAACAAGACTGATCCAGAGGGCGGGGTGTATCGTAACTGAAGCACCTCAGCATCACATCAACTAATTTCCCTGTCAACACTGTAAGAGAGTGTTTGAGTGAATTGTGTTATTCCAGGCCTATCTGACGTGGGGAATGCAAGGTCAGCACAAACATCCAGCTATATTTCTGGAGGGATGTCATTTGATTTGGAAACCATTGTAATTGTGTTCCGTGCTGAGGAAAATTGATTTTCAATCACCTGGCACGGGAAATGCAAATAGCATGGGACTGAATTTCTTGTCCTGTGTAAATACAAGGTGCTGCAAACTGCAGAGTCCAGGGGCTGTTCACTGCAGCACCATGCCTTCCCCAGGATGACGGGGACCATCACTGCCCTCTGGTGGCTGCCCTCAGCACCTCCACGCTCGGTTCCTCCTCTCCTTCCTTCCTTTGTCTCCGGGAGTGCTGTCGGCTTTCTCACAGCTACTTGTCCATGTCTGTGTGGCACAATTGTGTGTCCAGGACCAACCTTTCCAAACACGGATCCACGTGACACTGGATCAAATGCACAGAATCTGTTACCCAGAGCAGCAGAATCAGGAGCCTGGGAATATAGGTTGAAGGTGAGAGGGGAAAGATTTAATAGGAACCTGAGGGCCAACTTTTTCACACAGAGGGTGGTGGGTGTATGGAACAAGCTGCCAGAGGAGGTAGTTGAGGCAGGGACTATACCATTTAAAAGACGGAGTACAGGAAGGAGCATGAGAACCTCGTAACCTGGTGCCAAAACAATAACCATTCCCTCGATGTCAGCAAGATAAAGGAGATTTTGACTAACCAGGAAGTGGGGAGGTGCCCATGCCCCAAGTATGCATTGCTGCCGCTGTAGTAGAAATGGTTTAAATCTACAAGTTCCCAGGAGAAAATGTCACCAGTAACATGTCCTGGACCACCCATGTTAAAGCAATGACCAAGAAAGCACACCAACGACTCTACTTCCTTAGAAGGCTTAGGAAGTTTGGCATGTCCCTACAATCCCTGAACAACTACATTTAATCAGGATGCATCACAGCATGGTTTGCGAACAGCTCCATCCAAGTTTGCACGAAATTGCAGAGAGTTGTGGGTGCAGCCCAGACCATCACACAAACCAACCTCCCTTCTATCGACTCCATCTACACCACATTGCCTCGGCAAGGCCATCAGCACAATCAACGACCAGTCTCACCCCAGACACTCCCTCTTCTCCCCACTCCCATCAGGCAAGAGGTACAGAAGTGTGAAAACGCACACCTCCAGATTCAGTGACAGTTTTCCCCCGGCTGTTATCAGGCAACTGAACCATCCTATCGCCAACTAGAGAGTGGTCCTGACCTCCCATCTACCTCATTGGACATTATTATGGACATTACTTTTGTTGTTGCTGCTTAACGTGCCTGTAAAGAGGCAAGCAGGAATTTTATTGGCCTGGTTCATACCCGGTGCATATGATCAATAATCAGTCATGATCCTAATCTTGACCCATGTTAATCTGAGGTCAGTGAGCACAGACAGAGCTGATGTGTAAGTGGACAGTGTACGTTAGCACCAGTGCAGCAGAGGTTTAGATGAGAGCTTGCAGAGAATAGTGCAAGGGTGGCTGGCCAGGACTGGGGCAGCATGGTGGTAGAGTTGCTGCCTTTAAGCTCCAGAGATCCGGGTTCGATCCTGACAATGGGTGCTGTCTGTATGGAGTTTGTACGTTCTCGTTGTGACCACGTGGGTTTTCTCCGGGTGCTCCGGTTTCCTCCCACACTCCAAAGACGTACAGGTTTATAAGTTAATTGGTTTCAGTAAAACTGTAAGTTGACCCTATTAGGATAATGCTAGTGTACGGGGACCACTGGTCAGTGCGGACTGGGACTGAGAGCAGCATGTGGATGAGATATGTTCAAGATATGGATGCCCAGAGGCATCAAAAGTATGGGTGTGCATACTGCGCACATTGTATCAGGGTTGTTGGTCAGTGACATATCTGTGCATCTGTTACATTTCTGTGCAAACACACGTGTATGGATACCCTCCATGCACAGAGTTTCCCACAGTGCAGGGACTGTTAACAGTCCCTGCACTGTGAAGTCTGAAGAAGGGTTTCGGCCCGAAACGTTGCCTATTTCCTTCGCTCCATAGATGCTGCTGCACCCGCTGAGTTTCTCCAGCTTTTCTGTGTAACCTTCGATTCTCCAGCATCTGCAGTTCCCTCTTAAACACTGTTAACATTCAGCTCAGCTACGCCGCACAGAAGTGTAGGAGAAGTTTGTCCAGGGGAGGGTCAGGGGAGTAAAGGACATTGGTGACACCAACAACAGTTCTAAGGCATCGATCGCCCAGGAGCAAAGGTGCAAACTTGCTGACACTGTCACGCTCACACTCGCTCGGTGACATGGCCGCTCCACTCAAACATGTGGGATCTGAAAGATTCAACAGCAATGTTGGGAGCGGGCTGTTCATTAGTTGTGCCGACCGTGACTAATTCCCAACCAATTTTCCAGACTATTTTGATGAAGGGCCGAATGGCCTACTCCTGCACCTATGTTTCTATGTTTCTATAACCTTCACAAGACATTGTTAATTCGTGGAAGTTGATGGATGAGCAACGTTTAAGAGGTAGTTAGATCGGCGTATGAACAGGCAGGAAATGGGGATTGGACCGTGTGCAGGCAGGTAGGATTAGTTTAAATTGGTGACTAGGGCAGCACAACCATTGTGGGCTGGAGGGCCTGTTCCTGTGCTACTGTGCTCTCCAAGAGGAAGGTTGTCAAAGGCAGGATATCAATCCGATGGAAGGTTGGGCAGATTGTTGTCAGATAAAATTTAATGCTGACATCCGAAGGAATAAGCATTTCAAACAGAGAGTCAAGAATGCATTATTGTCATATGTCTCAAAGCGGAAGTAGGAGTGAACGGGTCCTTTTCAGAATGGCAGGCAGTGGCGAGTGGAGTGTCGCAAGGCTCAGTGTTGGGGCCGCAACTGTTTACCATATATATTAATGGTTTGGAAGAGGGAATTAGGAGCAACACTAGCAAGTTTGCGGATGACACAAAGCTGGGTGGCAGTGTGAACTGTGAAGAGGATGTTAGGAGGTTGCAGGGTGACCTAGACAGGTTGGGTGAGTGGGCAGATGCGTGGCAGATGCAGTATAATACAGATGAATGTGAGGTTATAGAAACATAGAAACATAGAAAATAGGTGCAGGAATAGGCCATTCGGCCCTTCGAGCCTGCACCGCCATTCAATATGATCATGGCTGATCATCCAACTCAGTATCCTGTACCTGCCTTCTCTCCATACCCCCTGATCCCTTTAGCCACAAGGGCCACATCTAACTCCCCCTTAAATATAGCCAATGAACGGGCCTCAACTACCTTCTGTGGTAGAGAATTCCAGAGATTCACCACTCTCTGTGTGAAAAATGTTTTCCTCATCTCGGTCCTAAAAGACTTCCCCTTTACCCTTTGCCTACATGTGATATATATCTGTCAACATTATTTTTGAAATGGAGAGGGAATCCAGAAATCGGAGGTGCAAAGGGACTTGGGAGTGCTGTTGCAGGATTCCCAAAAAGCTAATTTGTAAGTCGAATCGGTAGTAAGGAAGACAAATTCGATTTATATCAAGAGGACTGGAATACAAAAACAGAGATGTAATGCTGAGGCTCTATAAGGCGAGCACTGGTCAGGCCACATTTGGAATATTGTGAGCAAATTTGGGCCCCATATCTGAGGATGGATGTGCTGGCTCTGGAGAGGGCCCAGAGGAGGTTTACAAGAATGATTCCAGGAAAGAGTGGGTTAACATATGATGAGCATCTGACAGCACCGGGCCTCTATTCGCTGGAGTTTAGAAGGTTGAGGGGGGACTTTGTTGAAACTTACAGAATAATGAAAGACAGAGATAGAGTGGATGTGGAAAGGTTGTTTCTAGACAAAGTGGGCCGATGAGGCTATTTTTATGCTGTACAGCTCAATGATTCTAATGCTTTGACATTCCTTAGCAATATAGAACAATACCACATGGAAACAGGCCATTCGGCCCAACTTACCCATGCCAACCAAGTTGCCTAATCTATGCTAGTCTCACCTGCCCATATTAGGCCCATTTCCCTCTAAACCTTTCCTATCCATGTACCTGTCTAAATGTCTTTTAAATATTGTTATAACATTACCTATCAGGTTCCTATTAAATCTTTAACGTTTCACCTTTACCTGTAAAGTGACTCCAGCCCCCCCTCCGTCCACTACCTTGTCTGTTTCCTCGTGGTCTGTCTCTGTCCTTCTTACAGTTTTGTGTTTAAACTTAGTATTTTCAGATGTTTTTTGTTTCTTCAACATCTGCCGTCGCTGATCAGTGGGAGTTCAGGTAATGCAGAGATTGGGTGAGGTGGATCAACAGGTTTGTCAGCACTGAACAATGAAGCCTTTGAGAAACCACAGTGCTTGAGGTGAATAGAGTCGCTGCTCCAGGGACTGGGTAGGATCCCGGCCTCACAGCTGACTGTACTCTCCCTACTTGCACATGAATTAATTAGCCGCTGTAAGCTGCCTCGGGTATATTGGTGTGCAGTAGGATGGGGCAGTTGATGGCAATGTGGGAAGAATGCTTGCAGGGAAGACGAGTGGACAGTGACTTTGTGAGCCACACAGACATGTTTGGCTGAAATGGCCTCACAGAATGATATAGACATACAGCACAGAAACAGGCCCTTTCGGTCCACCTCGCCCACACCATTGGCCTTTGGCACATTGGCCTTGATCAGTCAGAGTGTAGCGTATAGCGTATATCTATTGCATCCGCTGCTCTAGATGTCAGCTGATCTACATCGGTGAGACTAAGCGGAGGCTGGGCGATCGTTTCGCCGAACACCTCCGCTCGGTCCGCAAGAACCTACTTGACCTCCCGGTGGCTCAGCACTTCAACTCCCCCTCCCATTCCCCGTCCGACCTCTCTGTCCTGGGTCTCCTCCATGGCCAGAGTGAGCAACACCGGAAATTGGAGGAACAGCACCTCATATTCCGCTTGGGGAGTCTGCATCCTGTGGGCATGAACATTGAATTCTCCCAATTTTGTTAGCCCTTGCAACTGCATCCCGGGGGCATGAACATCGAATTCTCCCAATTTTGTTAGTCCTTGCAAGTGTAACCTTGAATTCTCCCATCCCGCAGCCCTCGGGCTCCTCCTTCTCCTTTTTCCTTTCTTCTCCCCGCCACCCCCCCCCCCCATCAGTCTGAAGAAGGGTTTCGGCCCGAAACGTTGCCTATTTCCTTCCATAGATGCTGCTGCACCCGCTGAGTTTCTCCAGCATTTTTGTGTACCTGTAGCATTGGGAGGTCATGTTGCAGTTGTAGAAGACATTGGTGAGGCCGCATTTAGAGTATTGTGTGCAGTTCTGGGCACTATGTTACGGTATTATGTATATACAAAGACCTCTACCGACAGCGCTGTAAAATTTATTTTCAAGCTAACATACTTATAAGGAAGTTTTCTATGTGCTCTGACTCTGTGAAGTGTTCCTTGTTCAGAACCTATATCACACCGTTATATACTGCTCAATTGTGGTCTAACTACAAGAAAAATAGTATGCAGAGGCTCAAGGTAGTGTACAATGATGCAATGAGGTTGCTACTTTGTGTCCCTAGGTGGCATAGTGCCAGTCAATTGTTTGTGTCCACTAGAGTGCCAACCTGTGAGGCACTCTTAAGACAGCTGATGTTTAGTTTTATGTGTCGCCTGGACAAGTCAGAGAACCACATAATTGAAGCCGTAGTCAGCCCTCCGAAAAGCTGCTATAGATTCACTTCTAGGCTAAGATGGCATTGGTGCAATAGCTTGTATATCTTATAGGTTAACATGCAGTTTTTAATGTAATTTTTGTATCTCCTTATACTGTATGATGTGTTATATGGACCTGTGTCTGAAATAAAGTTTTATTATTATTATTATTATTATATGGTGATGTTGACTATTTTACTGTTGTAATGTTCTTTGTGCAAACCATGTTCTCGGGGTATCTAAACCTAAATTTTAGTATTTACTTAAGTTATGACGTCAGATGTAAGCTGCATACCCAAATCTCGTTGCACTTATTTGCAATGACAATAAAATATATTATTATTATTATTATTATTATTATTATTATGTTGTCAAGCTGGAAAGGAAGCAGAGAAGATTTATGTTGCCACGACTGGAGCATCTGACTTACAGGGAGAGGTTGAGTAGACTGGGACTCTATTCCTTAGAGCACAGGAGGATGAGGTGTGATCTTTAGGAGTTATATAAAATCATGAGAGGAATAGATCGGGCAGAGTCTCTTGTCCAGAGTAGGTGAATTGAGGACCATAGATTTAAGGCGAAGGGGAAAATATTTCATAGGAATCTGAGGAGTAACATTTTCACATAAAGGTTGGTGGGTGTGTGGAACAAGCTGCCAGATGAGGTAGTTGAGGCTGGGACTATCCCAACATTTAAGAAACAAGCTATACAGGTATATGGATAGGACAGGTTTGGAGGGATATGGACCAAACGCGGGCAGGTGGGACTAGTGTAGCTGGGACGTACTGGGAAGTTGGGCCAAAGGGCCTGTTCCTCACTTTATGACTATGCCAACCCTGATGCCTATCCACACCCATTGACACGTATTTATCCCACTATAGCTTTTCTAACTAACTCCAAATGGCTTTTAAATGTTGGAATTGTATCTGCCTCCACCACCTCCTCTGGGAACTCGTTCCACATACCCACCACATTCTACTTGTCTCTGTGTGAAAAACATACGCCAAACAATCCAAATCTGTCCTGCAGTTAATACCCTCTAACCCAGGCATCATTCTTGCTCTATTTTTTGATACCAAAGTTGATTTCCTGCATTTTCCACATTGCACTCTTCCTGCAGTGCCCTGAAGATGGAGGGAGACAAAAATGCTGGAGAAACTCAGCGGGTGAGGCAGCATCTATGGAGCGAAGGAAATAGGCGACGCTTCGGGTCGACACCCTTCTTCAGACTGGTGGGGGGGTGCCGGGAAGAAGAAAGGAAGAGGCGGAGACAGTGGGCTGTGGGAGAGCTGGGAAGGGGGTAGGGGAAAGAGGGAGAAAGCAAGGACTACCTGAAATTGGAGAAGTCAATGTTCATACCGCAGGGGTGTAAACTACCCAAGCAAAATATGAGGTGTTGCTCCTCCAATTTACGGTGGGACTCACTCTGGCCATGGAGGAGCCCAGGACAGAGAGGTCGGATTCGGAATGGGAGGGGGAGTTGAAGTGCTGAGCCACCGGGAGATCAGGTTGGTTATTGCGAACCGAGCGGAGGTGTTGGGCAAAGCGATCGCCAAGCCTACGTTTGGTCTCACTGATGTAGAGCAGCTGACACCTAGAGCAGCGGATGCAATAGATGAGGTTGGAGGAGGTGCAGGTGAACCTCTGCTGCACCTGGAAAGACGGTTTAGGTCCTTGAATGGAGTCAAGGGGAGAGGTAAAGCGACAAGTGTAGCATTTCCTGCGGTTGCAAGGGAAAGTGCCAGGAGATGAGGTGGTTTGGGTGGGAAGGGACTAATTGACCGGGGAGTTACAGAGGGAGCAGTCTCTGCGGAAAGTCGACAGGGGAGGAGATGGGAAGATGTGGCCAGTGGTGAGATCCCATTGGAGGTGGCGAAAATGTCGGAGGATTATTTGTAGGAGGAGGTGTCTGAGAGTTGGTTGCGTGGCCTCAGACTTGTAGTGATCACTACCACTGCACCTCCCTTGTCGGCAGGTTTGATCACCCAGTCTGGGTTGTTGCAGAGTGAGTGGAGGGCTGTACCTTCAGGTGAAGATGGAGATGGAGTGTTCAACTAGCCCACCCGAGCCCCTGATGCCTTCCTTGCATCCCCTTTGGAACCCATACTTCTGTCTAGCTTTGTGTCGTTGCAAACTGGCAATTTTACACTTCAACAGAATTGGTGAAGTAATGCAGTCGGTGTCTAATTTGCATGGATTTCCAGAAGGCCCACAACAAGAATCAAGCTCAGAGATTAGTGGATAATGGGCATCAAAGCAAAGAATCGCAGGCATTTACAGCACAGTAGGTAGCTGTTCAGTAATCTGCTCCAAATACAGAGCCCGCCATAGAAGAAACGCTTCCATGAATTGTAAGCTCCAGATTCCAGCATCTGCAGTCTCTTGTGTCTCTTGAAGGCAGGTTTAATGGATGTGTTTCTAATCATAAGCAGCCTAGACAGGGCCTACAGAACAGATCTTGCTCCCTTTGCAGAGAGACCAGTAAGTGGGGCACATGGAATTAATTGGTAGAATGCTGAGAAGGGAGCAAATAAAAATAATGTTCTCATCAAAGGGGCGGCACAGGTAGGGAGAGATGCTGCCTCGCAGTGATCCTGATCTCAGGTGCTGTCTGTGTGGAGTTTGCACATTCTCTCTGCGATCCCATGTTTCCTCTTGTTTTCCTCCCACATCCCAAAGACGTGCAGATTTGTGGCTTATCTCAACTGCCGCCAGTGTGTTGAAGAGAACTAGCTAGCTGAGATAGAGGGATAGCGTAGAACTAGTGTGAACGGCCGATCGATGGGCGACATGGACTTGAAGGGCCTGTTTCCATGCTGTGTCAATGCTTCAAGTCCATTCAAATGGTGGGGTCTCTATAAACTCAGCTCTTCCCGCATGTATTCCAACATGAGACTTGATTTGCTGATCAAACGGATTGAGTATTTTGAGAAGGTGGCAAAGGTGATCGATGTGGGTAAGGTAGTGGATGTTGCCAACATGCCTTTGATAACGTCCCTCATGTTAGGCTGATCCAGAAGATTCAGAGCTACGGGATCCACCGAGACGTGGTCATTTGGATTCAGGCTAACATTCGTGGAGGGTTGTGGTGGATGGGTGTTATTCTGGTTGGAGGTGTGCAGAGTTCCACAGGAATCTGTGCTGGGACATATGTTGAACGACTTGCATGTAAATCTGGATTTGGTTAGTAAGTTTGCAGACAACACCAAAATTGATGGCGTTGCAGACAATGAGGAAGACTGTCAAAGTATACCGCTGGGTATAGATAGATCAGCTGCAGGGATGAGGAGAGAAATGGCAGATGGAGTTTAATCCGAGCAAGGGTGATGTGCAGCACTTTGGAAGATCTAAACCCACCCTATCCCTACATCTGTTCAAATGTCTTTTAAATGTCATCATTCTATCCGTTTCTGTAGCTTCCTCTGGCAGCTCATTATAGATACAGACTACTCTCTGAGAAAGAATTAGTCCAGACGTCCCTCTCCTCTCTCTCCTCAAGTGCGTGCCCTGTAGTTCTAGAATCCTCTAACATGGGGAAAGGCCTCCTTGAGAGGCAGTTCCCTTGTACTTGTGGTTCATGAACATATGCCGTTATAGTTTTTCGGCTTTCCTCATTGCCTGTGTGCGCTGTGTACTTGCCTGTGTGTGCTTGTGAAGGCAGTTCGGGGTTTGGTCACTAGAGGTCACTGGCTACCCTGCTAGATACTTGGGAAGTATTATAGAGTGATACAGCACAGTTTGGTTCAAGTTGCCCACACCGACCAAGATGTCCCATCTACACTCGTCCCACCTGCCTGCTCTTGGCATATGTCCCTCCATACCTTTTTTTCCAAATGCCCCTAAATGTTATGATAGTCCCTGCCTCAATTACCTCCTCCAGTTGCATGTTCCATATACCCATCAACCTCTGTGTTAAAAAAGTCACCCCTCAGGTTCCTATTAAATCTTTCCCCCCTCACCTTAAATGGACTGGAATGTGGAGTTGCGATTACAATCAGATTGCACACAATCTTACTAAATTGTTAAGCAGGTTTGAAGAGTCAACTGATCTATTCATGCCCTGAATTCATAGAGACATAAGAGTCATACAGTGTGGCTACAGGCCATTCGGCCCAACTTTCCCATGCTGACCTCAAGTCCCACCTACCCGTGTTGGGCCCAAATGGATATAAACCTTTCTGATCCTGTATTACGGAACAAGCATTGCTAGGATTTCATAATCCCTCTGTACATCAATGCTGTTAAGGGTCATGCCATCAATTGTAGATTTTCTTCTCGATTGTATATTTTCCTTTGGATAGTTCTCTCTGGTGTTCAGAGATTAAGGGGAGACCTTATAGAAGTATGTAAAATTCTGAGAGGCACAGATAGGGTAGACAGTTAGAACCTTTTTCCCAGGGCGGAAATATCGAAGACTAGAGGCCATGGCTTTAAGAGTGGTGGGTGCCAGGAACGTGTTGTTGGGGCCGATACAATAGTGGAGCTAAAGATGTTGAACAAACTCAGTTGGTCAGGAAGTTTTTCTGGAAACGGAAATCAGGTTCTAAAATGTTCCAGGTTCAAGAACTGCTTCGACCCATTAACTACCATGATCATACTATCCAACAATGAGTTGCTCTCCGAACCTCGGCTTGTCATCTCTGATCCGGTTACCAAGTATAACCGGTAATATATTGTATCATTGTTTATTGGATATTTGTTTGTGTCTTCTATTAATGTGCCTGGAATAAAGTAATAGAGGGTATAGAGTAATTCAGCTAGAAAACAGGCCCTTCGGCCCTACTTGCCCACACCACTGCAGCAAATAATAATTTCATTGTTCAGTTCCTGGTTGTATGATAGTTAAACATTCTTGACTTCAAAAGGATACAGAGAAGATATACAAGGACGTTGCCAGGACTCAAGGGCCTGAGCTATAGGGAGAGGTTGAGCAGGCTAGGCCTCTATTACTTGAATGAATTAATACTTTATTGGCACAAGAGACAAGTCACAGTGAAATTCTTTGCTTGCATTCCCACGGTATGTAATAGTCACTATATAAAGGGTACTTTTGAAACATAAACATAGAAACAGAAAATAGGTGCAGGAGTAGGCCATTCGGCCCTTCGAGCCTGCACCGCCATTCAATGTGATCATGGCTGATCATCCAACTCAGTATCCTGTACCTGCCTTCTCTCCATACCCCCTGATCCCTTTAGCCACAAGGGCCACATCTAACTCCCTCTTAAATATAGCCCGTTGGAGGATGGAGGTGTAGAGTGACTGGACGTCCATGGTGAAGATGAGGGAATGGGGGCCTGGAAGTGTCATGGACATAAGTAGAGAGGGATTTAACCAGGGGGATAGGATGGAGTCGAGGTATGTGGAAATAACTTCAGTGGACACAAACAGGCAGAAACAATGGGTCTGCCAGGACAGTCAGGTTTGTGGATTTTGGGGAGAGGGTAAAATCGGGCCGTGTGGGGCTGGGGAACGATGAAACCCCTGTCTCACGGTGCGAGTCGACCCACGAGTGACCCCGACTTTAAAACAAATTAAACTCGTGGTAATCACGTACAATTAACGTAGCGGGAACGTCAGAACTCGTAGACGCAACTTAGCGACTCGTGGCGCTAACAGCAGGTACATGTTTAAAGATTTCCACAAGTCAAATTTACTCTTGAAGTTAAATTTTGAAACATTTAAACTCGTTGTAAGAACGTAATGGCCCGTGAGTTTACCGTAGTGACTCTTGAGTCTACCGTGAGTTTGGCCTGAGTGCCAGAAGTGAAATGTTGAAGATTAGTCAGATCTTAATGGAAAATGAATGAATCGATGGATGGATAGGGGTCTGAAATTAACTTGGAGAGAGTCGCCGATGAAGCTGAAGGTACAGAGCGAAGATGGGGGCTCAAGCGTTGATGGGAAGGACGGGACACGTGAAAAGTGACCATACTGAGGGAATTCACACGTATATGAGGCAGAGAGAAACGTGAGTTCGACATATATTATGTTTGAGCCAGCGAGGAGACATTTCTTCAGATAATGATTTTACACAATGTGAGGTGACATTATTGTAGATGATATGTGCATGTACTTTTAACATAGTGACCTCACCACTACTAACCACTCCCCATATCACAAGTATAATTACAACCTCCCCACCCACTGATCTCTCTATAGTTCCCGTGACAGACCACGTACAGCTAGTGCAGTAATGTATGTTACAGTATGAATAAAGTGAAGTAAATACACAGTGTGTTGATGACACTTCTTTACAATTATAAGCCATAGGATATAGACACAAAATGCTGGAGTAACTCAGCGGGGCAGACAGCATCTCTGGAGAAAAGGAATTGGTGACGTTTCGGGTCGAGATCCTTCTTCAGACTGGTTTTGTGCTGTGCTGTTGCCGTATCTCTGGAGAGAAGTAAAGGGTCTCGACCCGAAACGTCACCCATTCCTTCTCTCCAGAGATGCTGCCTGTCCCGCTGAGTTACTCCAGCATTCTGTGTCCATCTTCGCTGGCGAGGTACCGTGCGTACCCGTTGCAGATTTTCGCTCTCGAACACAGATTGCAGTGGATTATTAGGGGAAGAAACTCGCGTTCATGCCGCACAACGTGTTTGACCACCTGCCCCCGCTACTCAAGGAGCTTGTGCTGAGCGGTAACCAGCTGTGGAGCTTCAACTGGGGCAGGCTCTACCTGCTAGGCTGGTTGGAGCTGCTGGACCTCGGTAGCAACCTGTTGACCACGGTGCCTCGCATATGCTGTCCAACTGCACCCAGTCTTCAACCTCACCCGCAACCAGATCTCCACGCTGACCAAGGACTTCCTGCGGGACGTGACCTCCCTGCAGTACCTGGATCTCAGCTACAACGACCTGAAGACCATCCAGGCCTCCAGTTTCCCGGACAGCGCCATCAAACACCTTCGGGAGCTGTGGCTAAGCGGCAACCACTTTCTCTGCACCTGCGACGCCAGGTGGTTCGTGTGGTGGATCAATCAGACCACGGTCTACATCCCTCGACAGGTCACCGATGTCACCTGCACCTCCCCCAAAGCCCACCGCGGCCGTGGCGTCGTCATGGTGGTCCTGCACTCCTGTGACTTGGACTACCATGGGCATTGGCCTCTACACTTTCTCCGCCTTAATCACCTTCTTGCTCCTCTATTTGATACTTAAAACAGGCCTTTATTCACGGTTGTGTAGCTGCCTGACAGCGAATGCAGTGTCGGAGACCCGGGTTCGATCCCGACTACGGGTGCTGTCTGTACTGAGTTTGTAAGTTCTCCCCGTGACCTGCGTGGGTTTTCTCCGAGATCCCCCCCACACTCCAAAGACGTACAGGTTTGTAGGTTAATTGGCTTGGCGAATGTAAAAATGTCCATAGTGTGGTGTAGGATGATGTTAGTGTGCGGGGATCGCTGGTCGGCGCGGGCCCGGTGGTCCGAAGGGCCCACTTCCTCTCTTTTATCTCTAAACTAAACTAACAGGGGAGAACTCTGGACCTTCTTGGTCAGTTTATTATTTTACACTTATATACATTACACAGATCATGGAGTGTGAAATAAAGCTGGCAAGCCGAGGTCATGCAAGAAACGGAGGAAAACGGGAGACGATTTTATTCAGCAACTCCGTTCTGGCAGAATATCTAAACTGTGTGCAGAAACCTAACTTTCAGGGGATTTAAATCTTGAGTTCAACTTCTACCTGAATTTAAGCGATTTACAAAAGCTTTAAAGTTCTCCCTGCAGTCCGTTTCTTAAACACCTTTGCGTTTTGCGCTTTTCTTGACAGCCAAGTACTTTAAATGCCATTTATTACATTGTAGCAATGATAGGCAAGATTTGATAAAAAGCGGTTAATTACATGACAAGAGAAGCATGCAGCTACATAAGAGACACGGAGAAGCTGATCATCGGGGCAGTTCTGTCCATGGTTATGGGAGGCTTTTTATAGTAAAAAAAACTGCATGTCATTTTTATCCATGATGATTTTTCCACACGTCGGTAGTCATTGTTGGCTCAAGAGCAACTCTGGAGAGGAACTTGGTACATCGCAGAAATGAGAAGTAAACGGCAAACTTAAACATACACGTGGGAATTTGTTTAAACTCGTGAACATAAACTTGGAATCTCGTAGACAACCACGAGTGTGATTTTTTCTTTCACTCGGGATCACTCGTGGGTGGACTCGCACCGTGAGACAGGGGCTTGAGGTTGGAGGCTTGGGAGGGCAGGGAGCCGGAGTTGATGAAGTCAGTGATTTTGCTAGAGATAGTGGCCTGGTGCTCGTCAGTGGGGTTATGGTCCAAGGATAAGTAGGAGGAGGTGTCTGAGAGTTGGCGCGTGGCCTCAGCCTTGTAGAGATCAGCGCGCCTGACTACCATGGCGTCTCCCTTGTCGGCAGGTTTGATCACCCAGTTAGCTGTATGTAGGGTGAAAACGAGTAGTGAGACTTGGATGAGAGAGGGATAGAGAGAGAGAGAATGCCGGGGCTACCTGAAGTGAGAGAGGGCTACAAGCTGCCAAAGCGAAATATCAGATGCTGTTCCTCCAATTCACTCTGACAATGGAGGAGACCTAGCACAGAAAGGTCTGTGTAGGAATGGGAAGAAGAATTAAAGTGTCCGGCAACCGGGAGATCAGGTAGGTCAGGCAGACTGAGCAAAGGTGTTCCGTGAAACGATCGCCCAGCCTGCGTTTGGTCTCACCGACGTATATGAGTCCACATCTTGAACAACAGATACAGTAGACGAGGTTGGAGGTGCAAGTGAACATCTGCCTAACCTGAAAGGACTGTTGGGGTCCCTGAACAGAGTCGAGGGAGGAGGTAAAGGGACAGGTGTTGCATCTTTTGCGGTTGACAATAAACAATAGGTGCAGGAGTAGGCCATTCGGCCCTTTGAGCCAGCACTGCCATTTACTGTGATCATGGCTATTCATCCCCAATCAGTACCCCGTTCCTGCCTTCTCCCCATATGCCATGACTCTCCTATCTTTAAGAGCCCTATCTAGCTCTCTCTTGAAAGTATCCAGAGATCCGGCCTCCACCGCCCTCTGAGGCAGTGAATTCCACAGACTCATAACTCTCTGTGAGAAAAAGTGTTTCCTCGTCTCCGTTCTAAATGGCTTACCCCTTATTCTTAAACCGTGGCCCCTGGTTCTGGACTCCCCCAACATCGGGAACATGTTTCCTGCCTCTAGCGTGTCCAAACCTTTAATAATCTTATATGTTTCATTCTCCTCATCCTTCTAAACTCCAGAGTGTACAAGCCCAGCTGCTCCATTCTCTCAGTATATGAAAGTCCCGCCATCCCGGGAATTAACCTTGTGAACCTACGCTGCACTCTCTCAATAGCAAGAATGTCCTTCCTCAAATTAAGGGACCAAAACTGCACACAATACTCCAGGTGTGGTCTCACTATGGCCCTGTACAACTGCAGAAGGACCTCTTTGCTCCTATATACTCAACTCCTCTTGTTATAAAGGCCAACATGCCATTCACTTTCTTCACTGCCTGCTGTACCTGCAGGGGAAGGTACCTGGGGAAGGGGGTGGTTTGGGTGGGAAGGGATGAGTTACACATGGGAGTTGCGGAGGGAACGGTCTCTGCAGTAGGAGGAAAGGGAGTGGAGATGAGAAAATGTGGCTAGTTGTGGTATCCCGTTGGAGGTGGTGGGAATCTCGGAGGATTATGTGTTGTATGCGATGGATGATGGTGTGGAAGGTAAGGACTAGGGGGACTCTGTTGCGAAAAGTTGGTAGGGGGAGCAAGGGAGGAGCTGTGGGGTACCAAGGAGACACGAGTGAAGGTCTCATCTATGATGGGAGAGGGAAACCCCTGTGCCCTAAAGAATAAGGACATCTCGGATGTCCTGGTATGGAACACCTCATCTTGGGCGCAGATGCGGCATAGACGGAGGAATTGGGAGTAGGGGATAGAGTTGTTGCACGAAGCAGGGTGGGAAGAAGTGTAGTCGAGATAGTTGTGGGAGTCAGTGGGTTTGTAATAGACGTAAGTCAATAGTCTATGTCCCATGATGGAGACTGTGAGATCAAGAAGGGGGGGGAGGAGGTGTCGGAGATTTAAGTCCAAGTGAATTTGAAAATTGGTGGTGAAGTTGATGAAGTTGATGAAGTAGCACTGATGCAGTCGTTAGTGTAACAGAGATAGAGTTCGGGGATAGGGCCAGTGTACGTCTGGAACAGGGATTGTTCAACGTACCCTACAAAGAGGCAGGCATAGCTGGGGCCCATGCAGGTGCCTTGGACTAGGAGGAAGCGGGAGGAGTCAAAGGTGAAGTTGTTGAAGGTGAGGACCAGCTCCGCTAGGCGGAGTAGAGTGTTAGTCGAGGGGAAATTGGATGGTTCTGCAGTCGAGGATAAACAGAGGGCTTTTGGGGGATGGAGTGACTGAACGCCCATAGTAAAGATGAGGGAGTGGGGGCTCGGAAAGCGGAAGTCATTAAAGAGACGAAGGGCGTGTGCGGTGTCTTGGGCATAGGTCGGGAGAGATTGGACCAGGGGGGTAGGATGGAGTCAAGGTACATGGAAATCATTTCCGTGGGACAGGAGCAGGCGGAAACAATGGGTTATCCTTTCATTCATTGTTCTGTACCTCTCCACATCACCGTCTATTTCTCTCGTTTCCCTCATCCCTAACCTGTCTGACCAAGGGTCTCGACCCGAAACGTCACCCATTCCTTCTCGATAGAGATGCTGCCTGTCCCGCTGAGTTACTCCAGCTTTTTGTGTCTCTCCTCTGGTTCTTGGCTCCATTACCCCCGAGGAAAAGTCTGTGCATTCACCCCCTCATGATTATATATGCCTCTATAACATCACCCTTCATCCTCCTGCACGCCAAGGAAATAGAATCCCAACCTGTCCCTATATCTGAAGCCCCTGAGTCCTGGCAATATCCTGGTGAATATTCTCTGCACTATTTCCAGTTTAAAGGCATCTTCCTTACAGCAGGATGACCAAAACTGAACTCTGAGCCCCACGTCTGCGCTGCCCCAGCCGTGCTGTGCTGTCTGTTGTGTGGGAAGGAATTGCAGCTGCTGGCTTACGCCGAAGATAAGACACAAAATGCTGGAGTAACTCAGCGGGACAGGTTCACGTGGCGGGTGAGAACACAGGCAGTAGATTGAAAGATATCCACTCCGTGTTTCCCCCCTCTCTCTCTCTATGTGTTGACAGATAAAAGTGCGAGATGCAGGTACAGTGTGTGTGTGAGAGTATTTCTGAACTGATCACGTCCAGGTCTCAGACAGAGGGAGCTGGCATGTCACAGCAGTGCTGGGTGCAAGCTGCAAGCTGCAACAGGAGGCTTGCAGCCGGAGGCTCTCGCTGCAAAGCTGGCTGCGGAGCTGAGGGACGAACTTATTGCATGCAGCGCCGTGAGTCTGAGTGAAGGGGAGGGGAGCAGAGCTGAGCAGACTGGGACTTTGAACGAGTAGGTGGGAGACCCATCGGGCAGACGAGTGGCCCCTGTGACTCCCGCTCGCTGGGAGCTGCCTGACCCACCCCGCGTACCGAAGCCGTTTTGGCTGCAGCTTTGGAGGGTGACTCAAGCAGAGAAGAATGTTTTCCTTTCAGCCGGGAGACAGCAGCACCCAGCGACTGGGCTGAGAGCGGAAGATGCTGGCGCAGTCTGCCCGGCCTCGGATGCACCAGGTCCCGGGGTCCCGGGGGCTGTTGCGATGCGGTGCCCCGCGTCCAGGGGCTGAGCACCGGCGGTCTGGCCCCTGAGGGCAGGGACTGAGCCCCCGGGGTTAAGGGGCAGAGTCGCAGGAGATGCTACAAGCTCAGAGTACTCTCACCGCGGCCAAATGTCGCTGCTGCCGCCCGGCCGGACAGGTGGACGTGGACGTGGCCGGGGAACTGCAGGTGAAACTCCGGCAGCTAGCGGAGAGCCGGGAGGCTTGTGTCCAGCACCGCTTCTCCGGAGATCAGCCAAGCGGCAGCTCCCTGTCTCCACCCCGGCCGGTGGGTGATAGAGCCCGGCGGCCCAGGAGTATATGTTCCCCCCTGTACAGTGAGGCATTAGCCCCAGAGCTGGAGACAGCAGCAGCAGCAGCAGAGGCAAATGGGACCAGGGGCGAGAGGGAACTATACAGACCGGTCAGCATGAGTCTCCTTGAGAGCAGCCAGGCGGCTCGACAAGGCGAGACCTCCTCCCCCCACGTCCCGGTGAATCCTCGGCCGGCCAGCGGGCTCCGCCGGACCGAGAGCGGCCGCTTCCTCCGGACCGGCTACCGGTTCTCCAGCCACCGATGGGCGGCCTCGCCGGTCAAGGGAGCGGCGCTGAAGGAGAAGGTGCAGGAGCAGGAGCAGGAGCAGGAGAGTGACCTCAAGACCCAGAGCTCCAAGGTGTTGTTCAAGTCGCTGAGGAGGAGCTTGAGCCTGAGGCTGAGGAAGGGGCCGGAGTTGAGGAGGGGAGAGTGGGGAAGGTGAGGGCGAGGGGGTGAGCTCCAGGGTCAGGACACAGAGTGTGAGCAACGCCTTCATACAAGGGCTGCAGCCCCGTGGCCGCACCGGCTCCCCCACCCAGGCCACGGCCCCCAAAGCCAACTCCACACCTTCGCCCAAAGGCAACACCGAGGAAAGCAGCTGGTGGAGAATTCTCACCGCACACTTCCGCAAGAAGCCCCTTGGCACCAAAGAGCCGCAGAAACCCCACAGGCTGCGGCCAGAGGGACAGAGCAATGGGTGGACATCCCCGATGTTGGGGATGAACCTGAACCTGAGTCGGAGTCGGTGTCGGAGTGGTGAGTCCATCGCTGATGTTGGAGAGAACCATCACCATGAGGCCGGCAGTGAGGTCCCCTCACCATCGTCAGAAGGTAAACTGTGCTGCTTGTGTGGAGCTGGCGTGTAAATAAGTTAATTGGTTCTAGGAGCAGAATTACCCAATTACCCAAGTCTACTCCACCATTCAATCATGGCTTATCTATCTCTCCCTCTCAACCCCATTCTCCTGCCTTTGCCCCATAACCCCTGACATCCGTACTAATCAAGAATCTGTCAATCTCCACCGTAAAAATATCCATTGACTTGACCTCCGCAGCTGTCTGTGGCAATGAATTCCATAGATTCACCACCACCTGACTAAATAAACCCATCCTCGCCTCCTTTCTGAAGGTAGGGCCTTTTATTCTGAGGCTATGGCCATTGGTCCTAGACTTTCTCACTAGTGGAAACATCCTCTCCACATCCACTCTATCCAGGCTTTTCTCTATTTGGGATGTTTCAATGAGGTCTCCGCTCATCCCATTAAACTCCAGCGAGTCCCGGCACAGTGCCGTCAAATGCTCGTCATTTGTTAACCCAATCATGTGGTCGGGTCCAGGTGATAAAGTCAATTGGATTTTGGGGGCCACCTTCAACTAACTGCTGATGTGGTGTAGCTGAGCATTGACTCATTTTGCTGTGCCTCAACAAGTCAAGAGTGTTTAATAGTCATATGTACCGACAACAGAAAAATGTCATTCTTACTAAAAACAACATTACAGGCTTGTAAATGCAATGCACGGTTAATATATATAATAACCAAACAAAACATTTAAACATTAATAACTACAATATGAGAACAAAGAAACTTAGTGCAACCAAAGACAGTCCATAGTGGTTCCTAGTTGAAATGAGTGTACTGTGTTCAAGAGGCTGACGGTTGCTGGGTAGAAGCTGCTCTTCCTGGCCAATCTTTCCTGGATAAGGTTTCTGAGGAAGGGTCTCGACCCGAAACGTCACCCTGTAGTGGCCTGGTTCCTTCCTTCTCTCCCATTCCTTCTCTCCAGTGATGCTGCCTGTCCCGCTGAGTTACTCCAGTATTTTTTTTTGTCTCATCCTTCCTGGACATTGGACATAGATGTGCCTTTGATTGGTTAAGAAGGAACTGCAGATGCTGGTTTACACCAAAGACAGACACAAAATGCTGGAGTAACTCCATGGGTCAGGCTGCATCTCTGGTGAAAAGGAATAGGTACAAGGGCCACAAGGGCCACATCTAACTCCCTCTTAAATATTCATTGGCTATATTTAAGAGGGAGTTAGAAGTGGCCCTTGTGGCTAAAGGGATCAGGGGGAATGGAGAGAAGGCAGGTATGGGATACTGAGTTGGATGATCAACCATGATCATATCGAATGGCGGTGCAGGCTCGAAGGGCCGAATGGCCTACTCCTGCACCTATTTTCTATGTTTCTATGTGACGTCCTCGGTCGAGACCGTTCATCTCGACACGAAACTTCATCTATTCCCTTTCTCCAGAGATAGTGCCAGACCCGCTGAGTTACTCTAGCATTTTGTGTCTTTGATTGGCTTGGATTTAAGGCAACATTGTGGGATTGGGGGGGGGGGGGGGGGGGGGGGGGGGGGGGGGGGGGGGGGGGGGGGGGGGGGGGGGGGGGGGTCTACACATTGTGTTCTGCCACTTTCACAATGCTGCCTGCTTTAAGGAACTGGATTTTTAACCACGATTTGGTTATCCCTGAACTGAAATTGCTGTAGATATCTTGGGCCTGGTTCTCTACAGAGGTTTCTCAGCCCAGGGGCGGGGATGTAATGATGAATGGGTTGGGAAGGAGTGTTGAGGTTGTTTAAATAACCCTTGCAACACCAAAGGCCAGGGTGTGACCATGGAGTCTACGTTAGAGGAGTATTTATGAGTCAGAGGCTAAAGGGGCAGGGAGGAGCTGGGGAACGTCACTGGCTGTAAAGTCTTCTCTTGTAGGAACCTGAAATCATTCACAGCCTTGAACAACCTGCAGCCACACGTGGGGGATTGTGTTCAGGTTTGGCCACCCTGCTATGGGAAGGATGTTGTTAAGCTGGGAACTGTGCAAAGTGCAGACAAGATTCACAAGCATGTTGCCAGGACTCGAGAGCCTGATCAATAGAGAGAGTATAGAAGCTGGGATGTAATGTTAAAATTGTACAAGGCATTGGTGAGACCAAATCTGGAGTATGGTGTACAATTTTGGTCGCCCAATTATAGGAAGGATGTCAACAAAATAGAGAGAGTACAGAGGAGATTTACTAGAATGTTGCCTGGGTTTCAACAACTAAGTTACAGAGAAAGGTTGAATAAGTTAGGTATTTATTCTCTGGAGCGCAGAAGGTTAAGGGGGGACTTGATAGAGGTCTTTAAAATGATGAGAGGGATAGACAGAGTTGTCGTGGATAAGCTTTTCCCTTTGAGAATAGGGAAGATTCAAACAAGAGGACATGACTTCAGAATTAAGGGACAGAAGTTTAGGGGTAACATGAGGGGGAACTTCTTTACTCAGAGAGTGGTAGCGGTGTGGAATGAGCTTCCAGTGGAAGAGGTGGAGGCAGGTTCGTTGGTATCATTTAAAAATAAATTGGATAGGCATATGGATGAGAAGGGAATGGAGGGTTATGGTATGAGTGCAGGCAGGTGGGACTAAGGGAAAAAAGTTGTTCGGCACGGACTTATATGGTTATATGGTTATATGGAGAGGTTGAGCAGGCTAGGACTTTATTCCTTGGAGCGCAGGAGGCTGAGGGGTGATATTATAGTGGTGCATAAAATCACGAGGGGAATAGATAGGGTAAATGCACAGTCTTTTACCCAGAGTGGGGGAATCAAGACCACAGAGGACATTGGTTTAAAGTGAAAGGAGAAAGATTTATTAGGAACCTGAGGGGCAGCTTTTTCACACAGAGGGTGGTGGGTATATGTAACAAGCTGCCAGATTAGGTGGTTGAGACAGATACAATAGCAAAATGTAAACAATATCTGGACAGGTACATGGATAGAAAGGTTCAGCAAGAAATTGGCCATGAGTGGGCGAATGGGACAAGAGTAGATGATTAGAATGGATGAGTTGGGCTGAATGGCCTGTTTCTGTGGTGCATGACTATGAGTAGTTGTGCCTCTTGTATTAGAATTTGAGACTATGGCTGGTTGGCACGAGGTTGTTTAGCTGCCTACAGTTTCTAAGTCTTTCCCATACTTTCCTCAGACATTATTGCATTTTCTTTTCCAAAGCAACGCAACTTTTCTAACATGACGGCTGGAGCTCCCAGTTTCATGTAACTCTTTCCATATTCTGCATCGTGGAGATCAGTCCCCACTTGATGTTTCTCACTGTGCCTTGGTGGGAAAGCCCTCTCCTTCAGGTCAGCTCACCCAGGTGACCTACAATTAATTTTCCATCTGGGAAGACAATAGAAAATAGTTAGAGGAATAGGCCATTCGGCCCTTTGAGCCAGCACCGCCATTCAATGTGATCATGGCTGGTCATCCCCAATCAGTACCCCGTCCCTGCCTTCTCCCCATATCCCCTGACGCCGCTATTTTTAAGAGCCCTATCTAGCTCTCGCTTGAAAGCATCCAGAGAACCTGCCTCCACCGCCCGCTGAGGCAGAGAATTCCACAGACCCGCCACTCTCTGTGAGAAAAAGTGTTTCCTCGTCTCTGTTCTAAATGGCAATGGTTAGACAAGTACAGCAACTTAGGGAAAAGGGGAAGTACAACGGGATCTTGGGGTCCTTGCACATCAGTCTATGAAAGTAAGCATGCAGGTACAGCAGGCAGTGAATAAAACGAATGGCATGTTGGCCTTTATAACGAGGAATCGAATATAGGAGCAAAGAGGTCCTTCTGCAGTTGTACAGAGCCCTAGTGAGACCACACCCGGAGTATTGTGTGCAGTTTTGGTCCCCTAATTTGAGGATAGGACATTCTTGCTTTTGAGGGGGTGCAGCGTAGGTTTACAAGGTTAATTCCCGGGATGGCGGGACTGTCGTATGATGCGAGAATGGAGCAGCTGGGCTTGTACACTCTGGAGTTTAGAAGGGTGAGAGGGGATCTCATTGAAACATATAAGATTGTTAAGGGTTTGGACATGCTAGAGGCAGGAAACATGTCCCCGATGTTGGGGGAGTCCAGAACCAGGGGCCACAGTTTAAGAATAAAGAGTAAGCCATTTAGAACGGAGACGAGGAAACACTTTTTCTCACAGAGAGTGGTGAGTCTGTGGAATTCTTTACCTCAGAGGGCGGTGGAGGCAGGTTCTCTGGATGCTTTCAAGAGAGAGCTAGATAGGGCTCTTAAAAATAGCAGAGTCAGGGGATATGGGGAGAAGGCAGGAACGGGGTACTGATTGGGGATGATCAGCCATGATCACATTGAATTGAGGTGCTGGCTCGAAGGGCCGAATGGCCTACTCCTGTACCTATTGTCTATTGTCTATTGTGGACAAGTCTCCTGCTTTCTTCCTGATGTTGGGGTTATTGGCTATGCTATGTAGCAAGATATTTTACCTCGAGCAGCACCTGAAGCTGAGGCTGTCTGAAGGCAGGTGTTTGTCAGCACCTCACTTCAACCCAACTGTGCCACTGGGTCAGTGTGTGACACCGGGTACTATGTGGGTCTGCAGCAACCTGCGTTAGTGAGTCACACAGTACAGAAACTCGCCAATGCCCAGCAAGGTGCCCCATTTACACCAGTCCCGCCTGCCCATGTTCGACGTGTATCCCTCCAAATCTCAATGTGAGTGAGATGGCAAGAGGCACCGTTAGAACTGGCCTAACCCTCACCGCAGCTGATGTGTTCATTCCTTTAGCAGGCAGTTGCCTGGTTCAGTGGTGAGCTGTGCGTGTGTGTGTTTGTGTGTGTGTGCTGATCAGGGGAGTGGTGGCGTGGGGTTGGTCCGTGGACCACCGGTCCGAACAGGAAGAGGGCCAGCCTTTCCCCCTGGAGTCACCACAAGGAGTTAATACTGGAACAACACCTGAGTACACATCTTGTTAATGACCAGTGAGACTGAAAGGTGGTAATCCTCTGTACAGAGTGGGCCTGTCACACTGCTATTTATTCATTCGCAAGGGAGGAATTATACCTTTGTCTCTTGGGCTGGGCGTGAGAAAGCCTTTCATCCCACAGCAGACACAAGAAGCTGGAGTAACTCAGAGCGGGTCAGGCAGCATCTCTGGAGAAAAGGAATAGGTTACGATTCGGGTTGAGACCCTTCTTCAGACTGGAGGGCTTCGCTGTGTCAAGTGCGGGTGACTGTGAGGCTGAGTGAAGTGTGGAAGAGGAGAGGGAGCAGCAGTAGGATGGGGGAGGGAGGAACAGCAAACTGGCACTGCCCTTGTACTTAGTTCCCAGTGAAACTATGTGGATATTTCAGGGACAGGGTGAACTGGGGTGGGTTTTAGGTCTGCTTCTGCTCGTGCCTGTTTATGCCGGGTAAACTCAGCCTTGTTCACTCACTGGACTGAAATGCAAACACCTCTTATCTCCCAGCCTTGGCTAAAAAGCTAACCAGTAACTCTTGTCCTCCTGTCCTCTTGACAATCACTGCTGCCTGGGCAAACTTCATTCTTCTAGAGCTGGCTAGACTTGGTATTAAATTCAGAGGCTTTCAAGATCAGCTTTGCTACAAAGGGGGCAAGGTGGCGCAGCGGTAGAGTTGATGCCTTACTGCTCCAGAGACCTGGGTTCAATCCTGACTGCGGGTGCTGTCTGTATGAGTTTGTACGTTCTCCCCGTGACCGCGTGGGCTTGCGCTGGGTGCTCTGGGTTTCCTCCCACACTTCAAAGACTTACAGGTTTGTAGGCTGATTGGCTTGGTAAAATTGTAAATTGTCCCTGGTGTGTGTGTGTAGGATAGTGTTGGTGTGCGGGGATCGCTGGTCGGCAAGGACTCAGTGGGCCGAAGGGCCTGTTTCCACAATGTATCTCTGAACTAAATCGCTTGGAAACTTGATTCAGGAAAGCTGAA